>NC_135784.1:26864660-27565910 GCF_051106095.1 Pogona vitticeps
GAGATCTTGGTTCAAATCCCCACTTGGCCGTGCATACTCACTACAGATGGGGGTATCTGTATTTGTATACAAATACCCCTACACAGCTGGAGGTAATGAGGGCACTCACCCGTCCACTGCTGGCGCCAGCTCCGCTCTCCGATCCAATCGCTCTGGAGTTTGCAGTCGGCTAGCCACTCCTGGCAGAAGGAGGGAAGATGAGTCTCCCTGCCAGGCTGACGAGTGGCTAGCCAACTGTGAGCTCCGGAGCAATTGGAAGGGAGAGCAGAGGTGGTAGCACATGCTGTGCGGGGGTGTTCATATATGAATACCCCCACCTCTAACACACACCGATTTGTGTGTGTGGAACCAGTAAAGCCACTTCTTAAATATTTCAGGTGCCATTTTTAAAAAGGCAAAAATTGTGCTAATATACCACCCCATAATGCTTAAAGCAGCCTATCATTTAATTATGTAAGCTACACATTGCCCTCCTCCCCACCCCAGTCAGCTGGGTATTCAATTTACCGATCTCGGAAGGATGGAAGTCTGAGTCACCCCTGAGCTGTTTACCTGAACCTCTTGGGATCAAACTCAGGTTGTGAGCACAGCCTTTGACTGCAGAACTGCAGTTTACCCACTGTGTCATGAGGCTCCATCAGACCGCAAAAAGTAATTGCACCTCACTACACCGGCTTTAACTCCCACACTTTGTGTATCTTTGTGAACATTGAATCACAAGTGGGCCACTTACTTTTTTCATCAAAAAATAAAAATCTGTTCTGTGTGTGCTGGACACCACCATGTCTTTTTTTAGTAAGGAAGCTGGTTGTGTTGAGTTTTAGCTTCCGAGGGTGGTGATAATTTTCTCTTATTAACTATGTGGAGGCAATCTTTGGACTTTTTAGGCATATCCAATCTCTTACATTATCAACTTGTTTCATAGAAACTAAATAGTGGTTAACAGAAGTGGCTGCTCAGTGTGCATATGATAGATAAATGACTGGTTTTGCAACATCGGAAAGACAAATGGTCACCCCCCTCTTATTCAATGAATTTATCATCTCACTGATCTTTCAACATCTGGGCACAGAGCGTATAAATGAAAACTCTATATGGCTATTTATCTAGCTATTTGGATTTCTATTAAAACTTACATACAGATTTTCTTGTGTTTCTATGGAATTGGGGTTTCTTTTGTTCTCATTTCTCTTCCTCGCGTTCCTTTTCCTGTTTTGATAAATCCACAAATAAAAAAAACATGATAATAAAAAATAAAACGGAGCAGCATAACAGTTTGTTCTGAAGCGTTTTTGCCTTGCTTTTCAACATGAAAGTGGAGGCTTCTCACAAAGAGTATTAAAGCTAAAGGAAGTGTGTGATTGCACGAGGAAACAAATCGCCATTTGGACCGCTTGTGGAGCCCACGTGACCTAAATTGCAATCTATATGCCAGGAATCACCCACAGGGAAATGCATTCCAGACTGACCATGATCTGGACCAAGCTTCTGGGTCCAGTTGTACCACTTTTATCTTGGGGGGCCAGGCTGGGGCAATTCCCCGGAAGATGGAAGGATCACTTTAAAGCAGTGGTCCCCAAACTTTAGCCTCCAGATATTCTTGGACTTCAACTCCCAGAAATCCTGGCCAGCAGAGGTGGTGGTGAAGGCTTCTGGGACTTGTAGTCCAAGAACATCTGGAGGCCCAAGGGTGGGGACCACTGCTTTAAAGGAAATTGCTTCTATTAAAGTGGCCCTTGCTTTTGTGATCAGGCATGAGCCTTTGCAGCCATCTGATGGCATCCTAACTTACAAAGATACGATCTTGCTCTTCAGCAAGAAAAGTAAAATGGCTGACGAAGATGAATCATAAGATGGCCACTGCTTCCAGGTTTACAGTCCAAAAGGGGGTGCACAAAAATCAAAGGGATGGGAAGGGAGGAGATGGAAAAGCCAATCCAGGCACTAGGTCTTGCACAACTTTAATGCAGATGATGAAGAAATAGAAATAGTTAGATTGTGTATATCTTGGTTCAGCCCTCAACCCAAAGGGAGACTGCAACCAAAAACTCAGAAGAAGACTGAGACTAGGAAGGGCAGCCAAGAAGGAATTAGAAAAGGTGATCAAGTGTAAACATGTCACTGGGGATCAAGACCAAATTCATTCATATGCTTGTGTTTCCTTCCATGATCTGAGCAGGGCTGTAGACAGAGAACAGGACATTTTGGAGATTGCTGATTCATAGGGTTGCCATAGATCAGAGGTGACTTGATGGCACACAACAATAACAGCAACAACAAGGTCTTAGTTGCAAAGCTCCTGTAGAAGTTCTTTGCAGGGAAGGGTGAAGTAAGTTCCCAGCAGCTGATCCAGCTGTAGATGATGGAGCAGGTGGTTCCATCTCCTCTTTGCCACATTGTTCTCTCTGGAGAGGGCAGTCTCCCTGTGTCCCTAGTGTCTCTGACTGATGGATAATGGTTACAGGACAATCTCTGAACATGAGAATTGACAAAACAAATATGCCTGCAGGTGGCATATCCTTTGGGATCCTTCATGACTTGGGTATGGGCAAGATGGACAGGAGATTAGAACTAGGCTCCCTCTGATCTCACTTGGCTCCAGCCACACATCAAAAAACTTGGTACAGTGGTGCCTCGCATTACAATTGCCCCGTTTAACAATGAAACTGCATGACGATGAACTTTTTGTGATCGCAAAACGATGTTTCCTATGGGGGAATTTCGCTTTGCGATGATCAGTTCCCTGCTTCGGGAACCGATTCTTCGCAAAACGACAATTTTCCAACAGCTGATTGGCGGTTTCAAAATGGCCACCGGATAAACAAAATGGCCCCCGATGTTTTCTGGGACGGATTCCTTGCTGCACAGGCAGCGAAAATGGCCGCCCTATGGAGGATCTTTGCTGGATGGTGAGTTTACAGCCCTTTGGAACACATTAAACGGGGTTTAATGCGTTTCAATGGGTTTTTTCTTTTCGCATTACGTCGTTTTTGTTCTACAGCGATTTCGCTGGAACGAATTAACGTTGTAATTAGTTTTATTTGTTTTCCCTGATCTGCAAAACTGGATGCCCACTACAGAATAAGAAATTAGGCTCTAATGCCTACTGAGATCAGCTCAGGGCTAAATGAAATCTGGATTGAGTCCTGTTGTGGACATTTACAAGCCACCTTGACTGCCATTCTTTGGGTGAAAGAGAGATATAAAACACAGGAAACTAATAAGATTGTACTTCAGAGAGGATATCATGAGACCTGTGCAGTCTGTTGCTTACAAATGATACTGGAGTTACCAATTCAAAAAATCCCATAGCTTCTCAGCTATAATTACCTCAGCATAGACTTTTCTTGACTCGCTTGCTTCCCATTTTTGTGTCAGCTGAAACTAGGTTCAGTTCAGTTTCTGCTTCACTCCTTGTGATTTCAGGCCAGCCTCCCCCTTCCCAAGAGATTTAGAAACCGAAACTTTGGTTGAAGCCCTCCATGTGATCCACCTTCCCATTCCCTTAGTTCTGTATGTATGAGACCATCCCAAGATATTTGGGCTGCTTGAGGTCTGAGAGAAGAACCCACTCCATGTGGGTCAGACCAGCATTTTAATATTAATTGACAATGATATTAGTCTGGCATCTTTTGCTGTGTCTCAGGATAACAAGCCCCACAATTCCTTATTTCCCTGCATTTTTCTTCCTCTCAGTTATGGACTTTTTCACAGCAGGGTTAAAAGAGAGAGAGAAACATTAATGAGAGGACCCTTTCTTTCTCCCTTCATGCATTTCCAAACAGGAAATGGCCCTTTCTCTGCTCAAGCGCTCTTTCCCCTTTTCCTTCCTTACACCTGCAATGTCTGTGGCTGTCCCTTTCTGAGCAATGTACAGTGGTGCCTCACTAGACAATTACCTCACATGACATTTTTTTTGCTAGACATTGACTTTTTGCAATTGCTATACAGTTGGGTCTCTACTTAAGAACTTAATACGTATTGGAAGGTGGTTCTCAAGTTGAAACGTTCTTAAGTTGAAGCAAAATTTCCCATAGGAATGGACTGAAAACCAATTAATCCGTTCTGGCTGTTTTTTTGTTATGTAGAGGTGCGTTCGTACATTGAAGCATTAGTTCCCATAGGAACTAATGCAAAGCTGGTTAATACGTACTCTACCACTAGGGGGAGAATTTTTTTTTTTTAACCTAAGATGACCTAAAAAAAGAGCAGGAAAGGTTTTTTTTCCTGTTCTTATCTTGGATTTCTGTTCTCAAGTAGAAGCAAAATTTAGCAAAAGGAGCTGTTCTTAAGTTGGATTGTTCTTAAGTAGAGACGTTCTTAAGTAGAGACCCCACTGTAGTGATTCGCAAAACAGTGATTCCTATGGGGGAATTTCGCTGGACAGTGTTTGGTCCCTGCTTCGCAAACCGATTTTCACTAGACAACGATTTTGACGGCTCCCTCCGTGCTCGCAAAACGGGTGTTTTCGGGACCTAAGCTTCGCAAGACAGCAATTTAAACAGCTGATTGGCAGTTCGCAAAGCGGCTTTCCTATGGCCGATCTTCACTAGACAACAACGATTCTTCCCCATTGGAACGCATTAAACAGGTTTCAATGCATTCCAATAGGGAAATGCTTTTCGCTAGACAATGATTTTGCTAAACTGTGATTTCAGTGGAACAGATTATCATTGTCTAGCGAGGCACCACTGTATTCGTATTGCTGCTGCTAGAACTTGCCAATTCATCGATAAGTATTAAAAAATAATTTTAGAAGAAGTACAAGTGCAGTGGCCATGACATCGAAAATACTGAGCCATTTGCAAAGTTAGCAAACTGACAACAATATTCACACGTGCTGAAATGATGGAGATTAAAATTATTATTCAGGAATTGGTACCTTTTAAAACAATCATGCCTGAAAAAAGAAATTAACTGGCCAAATAAATCAATGCTACCTGTGTGTCATGTGAACAGAAGTTTATAAAACAATTTCAATAAAGGCAGAATGGCTATAACTGGGGCTCTTTTGGCAGAAGTGACGAAGCCCTTAGAGGAAGGCCTGGAAAAATTCAGCCTGACACACAGAAGATAACACAATGGGTGGCCAGCATATCTTTCCTAAAGAGAAAATGCCAAGGGTTGTGTTTTCTTTTAGTTCAGTGACTGTGCCTAGTCACTCTCCACACACTCCCGTCCCAAAAAGAGAGAGGATTAGGCAGCTGCCTAATTCATTTCAGCTCAAATTCAGCTCAACCTGTTCTGTAGGTACGCTGGTCGTAAGGGCCGGATTGTGTTCAGCCATCAGGAGGAGGAGGCTGCCTTTACTCCAGAGCCAAGGGGAGTTATGGTTGGGACTGTAGCTCCTAAAATCTGAAAGTTATAGTCCAGAAAAGTAACTTTTATGTGTTTTGGTTTGAGGGCAAACTTTTCACCCTCAAGCAACACCAACCAGGCGCCACCTGTTTGAAACGATTAAACAAGAAGGATTTGAGAACGGCTGTGTAGATCAGTGGTTTAGCTTTTGGGCTGCGGAGACGGGGAGTTCAATTCCCCACTGTGTTTCCCTGACTGGACTTGAGGATTCGTAGGGTCCCTTACAGCTCTACGTGTCTATGATGATGATGATGATGATGATGATGATGATGATTTTCCTGAGGTTAAGAAAGTGATTTTCTGTGAGGGGGGCCTGTGTCTCCATTGCCTTTCTTTTAAGAAATTGAGCCCCCCCCCCCGCTTACTGATTCTCAGAGGTGTGGCAAGGTACACTGTGTGGCAAAACACTACTTTCTGCTGATATGAATAACAATGTCAAGTTTGAATGATCGGAGAAAGAATGTGGCATTTTTTCTGTCCACAAATGGAATATCAGACATGGCCTAGTAATGACTGTCTGACTTATTCTGATTTGTTTGCCTTTAGCAGGAGTTCTGGCCCTAGGTATAAAGGCTGAAGCGTGAACCTATGGGCTTTGGCATGCTGTACCACTGAGCCACAGCACTTCAATGGAGGGGAACGGCTGGGATCATGCCAGTTAAGGTGTCAGGATGGGATCAATTCGCATGATCCCACTCCACAGCCTCACACTTAATGGAGGGTTCCTGACTGAGGATCTCCCAGCTCCATGCACAGATTCAGGGTGATCTATGCAAGATGGAGTGGTGGGATCTGCCAGTGCAATCCTGCTTCACCTCTTCTTGCAGGGGTGGGTGGGAATAAAGCTTGTACAATCATTTTATACAATGAAGCCTGATTGGGTCATTTGTTTTTTTTTTTCAGACTACTCCTGCAAATCTAATCTCAAAGGCAATAGCATCATATTGAGTTCGGAAGTACAAGACAGTGCTTCCCAACTTTGGGTTTACAGATGCTGTTGGACTGCAATTCCCAGAAGTCCTGGCCAGCACAGCTAATGAGGAAGGCTTCTGGGGGTTTTAGTCCAAGAACATCTGGGGATCCAAAGTGAAGAACCATTGCACTAGATGCATAAGATTCAACATGGGTGAAAGAGTTTTTTATGTGCTGCTGTTTCCCCTCTCAGCCTCTTCAAAATGATGGCCAGTATCCTGTTGCTTTTCCCAACTTCCAGTGTAGAAATTCAGAACTTAAACTAGAAATTCAGAATCTTAGGCAGAAGTGGAAAAGTTTTGTTTCTCCATATGTTTTAATGCAAGCAACGTGTAGCCTACATGAACATGTTGTTAACCGCCCAGAGAGCGCTTTAGTCTTGTGGAGTGCAAATAAGCAGCACATTTTGCTTAATCTAGACCAGGGGTCTCAAACTCAATTTACCTGGGGGCTACTGGAGGCAGAGCCTGGGCCGCATCAGATTTTCCGCTAAGCGGAGCAAGAGCCCGAGGAAGCCGCCCAGGAGTTTCCTTAGCTGGCAGATAGGTGGGCTGGCTGGCAGGCTGCAGTTCCGGATGGAGGGGGCAAGAGGTGCTGTCTTGGGAGAGAGCCGGTGAGCGAGGCGAGGCTTTTTTTTTTTTTACTCTTGACAGCAGAGGACATGTGGGTCCTTTGGGGGGGGGCAGGCAAGGGGGCAGGCAAGGCAGGGGCCGCAAACTATCGTCTCGTGGGCCACAAATGGCCCCCCGGCCCGCATGTTTGAGACCCCTGATCTAGACTTAGCTTAATCTACAACTCCCATCAGCTGCGACACACAGGCCAGTGCTAAAGGTTTGTGAGAGTTTTGTCCCAAAACACTGGACAGGCCTGTGAGAGAGAAGGCGAAAGGGGTGCCCCACTCGCTGGAGAGCCGTCCCTCCCCCACAACAAGAATAAGGAGGAGAGTCCCCAGCCAGCACCAGAACCTGCGGCAGAAAGCTCAGCAAGGGACAGAAATAGAGGCCTTGACTGAGAGCTTGCAGGGTGTGACAATGAGAGAGGGCCAGGAGGAGAAGGTGGGAAAAAGAGAGGGAAAAGAGGATGGAGTTTGAGGCAGGAACAGGGGAGGTACAAAGGAAGGAGAGTCAGTTGCCGCCAGGTGGGGAATGGGTGTGGATGGAGGATCCCTGGATGGGATTATGGGAAAGGCTGAGAGTGCTTAAAGAGGAGGCGGATTACAGAAAAAGACAGGAGATTCCCCCCCAGACCCTCTTATTGGGGAGAAGCCGAGACGAGAGAATGGAGGAGGAGGTTGAGAGAAGAGAAGGAAAGAGGAGAAAGAGGCTTGAATGGAGAATTAGAGATATAAGGAATAAGAACTACAGGGAGGACCCTGGGAGGATCGAGACCCTAAGAGATGAACCTTGTGGAATGGTGATCGGGATGACAAAACCGTGCCCTTGTCAGAAGGTGCGATGGGGCAGACCATGAGAGACTGGGTCCCTGCTGATTTGCCGGGATCATGGAACAATAGTTTTGGCAACCCATTCCTCTTAGAAGATTGGCGACCTCTTCCGGATCCGTTGGCAGAAGGAGAAAAGATTCATAATCATGTCACAGACACTTGTTTATTGTTAAATGCACCAATGCATCTTTCACCTGTTTCGAAGCAACACAAATCTACTGATTTCTTTGAACTGAAAGAGGAGCCTAAAGCCGAACCCTCACAAGGCCAACATTTCCTTACTCCTGCTGTAAATAAAATAATCATGTACTGTCAAGTCAGTTCTGACTTTTCACAGTTTTCCAAGTAGAGAATACTCTTCTGGAGGCTCCTTGGAACTGTGGAGCTTTCCCAAAGCCACACAGGCTGGCTCTGCTTTGCAGGAGGCGCCATGCGGAACTGAACCTAAATCAATGAGCATTCCAGGCAGCTAAGAGATATCCGGCCAAATATAATTCCAAATAAAATGGACCAGAGAGCAGATAACAGAAAGGCACCTTTTTTTCCTGGCACTCTGGAGAGAGATGCCAGCTAGTGTAAACAACATTTGAACAATGAAAAATAACCTGATAATAACCCCTCTCTCTTTCTGCTCCAGCTTCTGAGCTTGCCTTTGGAAAGAGTTTAGAAAAAGTTGTTTTTGGAACTACCCCCCCCCCCCCCACACACACACAATTTTCTGAGTTCTGCCTTTGGATATAGGCAATCTATTTGGCAATGACTATTGATGGCTTATTAGACAGGTACATATCTAGCCCTTTACATTTTATTACACTAAGTAACCGTCTGACTGGGTACAGTTCCCCCTTCTCCTGTCTCAGCTTGTTCCTTCAGAGAAGACTCGTGGACTCCACCCTTTATCATCAAAGGTTCTTTTATTTTTAATAACCTGTTGTTGCCAACATTAACAACTGCCTCGTCCTCCTGTTTCAGATATTTTTCTTTCGACAGGTTTTTCTTCAAATAACAACAAATCCCTCTCAACATGTAAGGGTGTAGGACTCAACCTCTTTATACTGCCATTTCTGGGGTATGCCCGGCTCTTCTGTTACAACATCACCAGACCTGTGAAAGAATGCAGGGATGGTCATAATCTGGGTCGAAAAGGAATCTCTCCATGGGGGTCTCCCAGGATTTGTGGCACATGCTCTATTTTCACGCCACTGGGCCTCACACTTCTGCCAGTCTCTGAATTTCTTTCATTGTTGCCTCTCCTCAGTTTTGCCGCAATATATCTGTTTTTTCCACAGCTTCTCAGCATAATCCCTTGGTACCTTGAACTCTGTCCTTTCTCCCCTCCAGGGATCCTCTTCTACTATTTTTACCCAATTCTTTTCTCCCTCCTCCTTTCTCTTCTTCTTCTTCTTCTTCTTCTTCTTCTTCTTCTTCTTCTTCTTCTTCTTCTTCTTCTTCTTCTTCTTCTTCTTCTTCTTCTTCTTCTTCTTCTTCTTCTTCTTCTTCTTCCCTCCTTTTCCTTTTATATCCCTCTCTCTTCCTGTCAAAATACTGCTCTCTGTCAGATCCCCTCTTTCTGGTCATTTCTGTTCCTTTTCTTTTCTACACGGTCCTCTCATGGTCTCTTCCACTTCTGAAATCTGTCTCGTCGCCTCTTCACTCAAGGAGGGGGGTGGCACCCTCTGAGAAGTCCCTACCAGGGGACTCTCAGCCTCACGGCATGCAAATCTGGGAAAGACTGTTTCTGTTTGGTTCGGCATCCACATAAAATCTAGAGGGGAACTTTGGAAGTTGCCTGCAGCCTGGGAGCAAGAAGAACTGAAACCAGCATGGGTTTCCCCCCAGCAAATTTGGCCCCTGGGTCAGTCAGTTTCACCTCTGCCCAGATGTTCCTATTTTTGCAGACTAAGGGTAAATTTGAAACAAGATACCAGTAGAATGAGGATGTTGTCACTTGTACTCAGAAACATTTATTGAACTGACACATTGCACCTTCAACACAACTAGTGCTTCCTGGACTAGTCAGAATCGAAGGATACTAGAGGTGTGCAGGCTTGTGGTTTTGGAATGTAACTCTTAGAATTTCCCAGGGAAAATTCTGGGGATTGTAGTTCAAAACCATGAACTGTACAATAAGCTACACATAACTAAAACTTGGTCAACTTGGTGTTCCCTGAGGATCTTTGGAGGAGTGAAAACCAACACATTTACTCATTTGCTCAAATATATATTCCCCATCTCTTATGTAAGAGCAATTCACGTAAGTAAGGTAGGAAACACCAATATATATATATACAAAGAGGAAAGCTTTCAAAGACAGTAACAATAAACAAGCAACAGGGGGGAGGAAGTGTCAATTGCATCACACACTGTATCTGTGAAATTCTAGGAGAAAAACCCTTGCCCCCTTGCCTTTTGACCTCCAAAGGCGGGATCATTAATTTTTCCAGAACCTGGGGAGCCCTCACATCTCAGGGTGTTCTGTCTTTCCCTGTAAAAGAACAAGTGACTGGAAAAACCACCATTATTATTTTTATTCATGTTTTGCTGTTCCTCACTTGGACAGCAACTAGCATGCAAACACAGAGATAAAATTGTAAATTTCAAACGTATAAACTTACAAGTGAAGCATTTCTGAATTAATAAATTACAGGTATCTGCTATAAAGTGCAATACATTTTTATTGCACCTAATTTGGTCGAAGATATGACCCGACATCTCACTTAGGCCAGATGTGAGAGTGACAACACTGAATACATGCATTACCCTCCCGCAGCACAGAAAAAAGACAAACACCTTAGAAACAGACAGCGGCAGAGGACAAGTACAATTGTTGCTTCTGTACAGATAGATTTGGTTTGGATTTGCATCTGCAACACAAGAGCATGGGGAGGTCTAATGGAAAGAGAATTGCATTAATAAGGTGCCACCACTGAGAAATCCCTGCCAGGGGTGGTAATTCTAGGGCTCAGAGTACTATGGGGCACCATAAATGCTATGCATCAACTTGGCTGATCTTAAATTCCAGGCACTTCAGTACTTGGTTAGCTAGTACTAAGTGAGAACTAGCTCTTTAAAGCCATATGCAGTCCTTGAGAGGGTGGATAAACGTCTCTAATTGGGTTGAAAAGCAGGGCAATAAAGTGACTTCCCCAATGCTGTTCGCTCACAACTCCCAGCGTTCCTCATCTTGCAGATCAGGGCTGATGAGAAATGTAATACAATCATGCTTGTAGCACGGACAGCCCTTGACCTAGCCCTTGCTATAAATCCCTGGCAGTTGATTTGGAACAGTGCTGGCGTCTTTTGCAGGGTTGCTAGCCATGGTCCTGAATCCAGTGCAACAACTTCTGGGTCAGTACCTGAAGTACTGTCCAACGTGCTGAACCTGCTCCATTCCAGTTCTGCATGAATTCCCTGCTTTGCCTCATACTCTGTTGCTTCAGCCACCTTGCCTTGCAGAATATGGGAGTTGTAACTGGAACCAGGAACTAAGTTTATATTGCACTGGGTTTTTCGCATTGACCTTGCTTCTAAGTCATTTCTAGGTTAGATTCAAAGTTCTGATTTCGGGTTTCTCAGTTGCTACACATTTTGACCTCCTTCCATGCCTGCTCTATGTGCCTACCTGTGCATAAGGTTTATCCATAGAAGTCCTCCTCTGAATGCTTCCTCATTATATTATTGACCCTACTGACAATTGAGGCAGGACTAAGTAATAATTGTGTGCCGTCCAGTCAATTCAAACTTCATGGTGATATGTACAAGTTTCTCTAGGCATCTGGCACTCAGAAATGGTTTGTCAGTTTCTACTTGAGCTGTATAATCCCATCAACCATATACTGTACGTTATGGGTGATCTCAGATGGCTTCGCTCTTTGGAGCGGCAGTGGGGGTTCAAACTCCTGACCTCTGGCTCTGCAGCCAGGTACTCCAACCTACTAAGCTAAACCACACTGGGCATGAAAAAACTAAAAAGGAAGAAATAAAGAGTAACACTGAGTTTCTTTATAAAGAAAAGTGCATGGAATATTCTGAATAACTAATACCTAAGAATGGCTACATGAACAATGAAATTGAAAACTTAATGTGAAATTGTATCTGATTTCTAACACACACTTGAATTACAAAACTGCAGTTTCATGACCTATTAATTTTCAAGAGACATTTTGTGTCTTGTATCCTGGACACAATTGTTAGCTTATTCTTTTATTCTTCTGCTTTTGCTTCCTTTCTTACTACCTTTACCCTCATTTTTTTTTTAAATCATTTCCTATCTCACCCGACAGTGTGCAGTATCCTTAGGATGACAAATAAGGAGCACTAAAAGCAACACACAAATTAAAAATGCGACAGCATATCAAAAAAACAACAAAAAGCCCACATATTAAGCACAAAGACATTAAAATCACCCAAAATATAAAAAGGAGAAAAACAGCAGAAAAATACAGAACATACTATGTATTCTAGACATTTATTAGATCTGTCTTTCTGTTAACAAGCAGCTTACAGTATATCTTAGTTCTACAAGTTTGGACCTTCAGATGTTCTGGACTTCAACTCCCAGAAGCCCCAGCTGGCATGGGCAGTAGGCTAGGATTCTGGGAGATGAGATCCAAAATTTCTGATGAACTAAAGCAGCTTTCATCACTCCATTCCTCATCTTCATCCTGTCCTATAGTTGCTGTGTTGAGGTGGGGAATTCCACAGGTCTTCCGGTGGTGAGGCCATGCCTTGATCTCATGTCAGTCATCATGCAACTATGATGGTTCCTTTTTCCTTAACCTTGCTCTTTTATCTGTCGAAGATCGAATGCTCCATAGTATTAGCTCACTGCTCACAGGGCCTGCTTTTAGCCTTCCTCTCTTTCCCTCACATCTGCCGTTATCCTTTTGCCATCTTTTTTCAGGCAAGCTGTTAATAACTAAGACCGAGTCCCTCCTGGATGCTGGCTTTTTGTTCTTTCAAGTGCATTTTTCAAACACTTTAAAACACTTTGAAATCGTTATTTGTCTGGTTGATGATTTTTTTAAATTATTACCGCATAATTGTTTCGTTTTAACTTTCCAATTTATTGTGCTTTTAGTGTGACTTGTTTTAAACGTTATGAGCCGCCTCAGGTCCCCCTCACTGGGAGAACGGCGGCCGAAACATAAAACAAACAAAACAAGTTAATAAATAGATATAGGTCGAGGTAGAGAGATATTTGGAACTTGCAAAGTTGTATTTTAGAATTTGGCTCCCTTAATACCTCAGTCAGCATGGCCATTGGTGAGGCTTCTGGTAGATTCTTTATTGATGTATTTAAAATATTTTTTACCCTGCGTTTCTCCTTTTAAAAGGACCCAAGGCGGCTTAACTAATTAAAAGAAAATATTTATTCTTAGGACTGTACTCCCAAAAAGAGGAATATTTCCACATTCTGGACATATCTATCTCCTCATATAGATATCTGCCATTGTACTGTGAGGAAGTTTGAGTGACTGTTTCCTCAGCACAGAGTCTATGAGATGAGGTAACAGGGCCTTCTCCTTGATTGTTCAACATCAGTCTGCTGCATTTCTTCCCCAAGGCTTTATTTTTAGCCTCTGAGGAAGTGACACAGTCCTCACTTCTGCTTCCTGATCCCTGAAGAGAAACCACCAGCTCGATAACACACACAGCTCTGAGGAGCCAAGGGTGGAGCACCAGCGGCGGCGCTCATGGAAATTAATTCTCTGACTTTCCCCACAACCTGTCTCAACCCTGGCCTCTCCCTAACTTTGAAAGGAGGGAGACGCTCTCAACTAGAACCACCCAACAAGTGTTTTATAAATATAGAAAGACCTCACAGGCAGGGCTGGAACGAACTCATTGTACTACCAAGTCACCAAATGCCCATATTGGAAAATAAAATTAATTAACCCAATTAAATTGGTCATTCGATTGTATGGACTTGCAGAAATATGAAGGCACAGGGGGAATCTCCCATCCCTTCCCACACTGTTCGGTTTACTTTGGTTTTTTCTTTAGAGCCCTTCACAGGCCTTAAGTCTACAGAACAGAGTGACAGCCCAACTCATTCGTGGTTGGTCGCCTATGTTTCTCCATCAAATCTGCATCAGGAACCAAATTATACGTGACCCACAAAGGGAATGCAGTAAGCACTGTTATAAAAGTGTCCAACTAGTTGAATGCAATACAAGCTTATTAACACCCTGGCCTGGAACAGGATTGTAATGTGGAAATAAAAGACTCCAAGAAAATGTACTAGCCACTGACCACATGAGGAACCAAATACTTGGAAGTCACTTAATAGGCTATGATCCAGAGTTGGCAGGATGCAAGTGTACGTAAGAAACTGGGTATTTTGCACTGATCCAGTCCTTTGTAAGTGTGGAGAAGAATAGGGAACTTTACACATCAGTTAGTCTGGGCCTGTGCCTCTCAACATGCACCAGGGAAGACCTGATGCTAACTGCCCCAAATGCTCTTGATGTTGCCTGCTGTTGGGTGAAAATTATTTGTTATATTTGTTTAAGCTTTATTATTTTATTTTTTTAAACCGGTTGGCTGGGCATAATGGTAGAGTGCAACTTGACTGGTCTAGAATGTATGGGAGGGAGGTGGGATTTTTAAAAATTTAATTTAAAGCATGTGTTTATCATATCGCTGTCCAGCAGGGCTCCCAAAGCAATTCACGACCGCTAGAATCATATTGTGGATTTATACCAGCATGAGTGTAACTGCATAAATCACAGTGGTAAATTACCACTAATTAGCAAGCTGCTGCTCTCATTCCTAGTCATGCTCTGAGTCTTGTGACCAGCAGATAACAAGGTGTGCGGGAAGCAACAAGTTAGTTAAATGCAATTTGTCACAGTGATTCATGTAATTTATGCTTATGCCAGTGTAAATACACAATAGGATTCTAGTCTGTAAATTAAAATTATGAGAAACAGATTAAAATATTTTAAAAAGAGATCAAAATATGCTTTAAAAGCTGTTTTTGTTTTGTCGTTGTGTCCAACTCTTCATGACCCCATGGACCACAGCACGTCAGGTCCTCCTGTCTTCCACTGCTTCCCAGTTGGGTCAAATTCATGTTGTTGGTTAAGTGACACTGTCCAACCATCTCATCCTCTGTTGTCCCCTTCTCCTCTTGCCTTCACACTTTCCCAACATCAGGGTATTTTTTTCAGGGAGTCTTCTTTTCTCGTGAGATTGCCAAAGTATTGGAGCCTCAGCTTCAGGATCTGTCCTTCCAGTGAGCACTCAGGGTTGATTTCCTTCAGAATGGATAGGTTTGTTCTCCTTGCAGTCCAGGGGACTCTCAAGAGTCTCCTCCAGCACCACAATTCAAAAGCATTAATTCTTTGGCGGTCAGCCTTCTTTATGGTCCAGCTCCCACTTCCATACATCACTACTGGAAAAACCATAGCTTGGACTATGTGAACCTTTGTCAGCAAGGTGACGTCTCTGCTTTTTAAGATGCTGTCTAGATTTGTCATCGTTTTCCTCCCAAGAAGCAGGCATCTTTTAATTTTGTGGCTGCTGTCACCATCTGCAGTGATCATGGAGCCCAAGAAGGTGAAATTTGTCACTTCCTCTATATCTTCCCCTTCTATTTCCCAGGAGGTGATGGGACCAGTGGCCATTATCTTGGGTTTTTTTTTTTTTTTTTGATGTTGAGCTTCAGACCATTTTTGGCGCTCTCCTCCTCAAGACAAAAAAAGCTACTGTAGGCATTCTCTAAAAAGGTTGAATAATTTGTTGCTGCTGCTGCTGTCCTCATCACTGACTAAAGACTTCCTGTTTCCTTGGTATCAGATGGAAAGAAGAGAGAGTGTTGCCTGTCATCATGTGTCAGAGAGATGCTTCTGGTGAAGTAGCTGGAACTCACGAAAGCTTATGGCAAGTAAAATATTTCAGGGCTTTCCAGCATCGCAATGCAAGACCCTTGTTAGGTTTGGTTCTGGTTTTGCAACAGACTTACACAGTTACATCCCCCCCATGGTGCTTTCTGGAATGGAAGGCACCATGTTCAATTGTATGGTGTGGGAAACCATA
Source organism: Pogona vitticeps (assembly GCF_051106095.1). Lineage (NCBI taxonomy): Eukaryota > Metazoa > Chordata > Lepidosauria > Squamata > Agamidae > Pogona > Pogona vitticeps. The sequence continues at coordinate 26,880,478 of NC_135784.1, forward strand.
GATCTCACAAAGAAACTTGCCCAAACACACATCTTTCTAAACAAATGCACATTGGTGAACATTGTTTAACTGAATGTGAAGCAGCAGGCTAAGGTCCATGAAAAAAACAACTATTTTTTTTGTCTTCTGGGTATCACAAGATTTTTTGTGGTTCATGCTTGTCATCAAATCACTGATGACACAACACCTTAAAATCCCCTACAGATATTTCAGATAGATGTTACATCTAATGGATCATGGTAGAGAAGCTTCACTGGAAGAGGACTGGCCCAGCTTAGGCAATCTTTTCCTGAGGGAATACATGAAGGCCCCATCCTAAGGCCGAGTAGGCCTGGCCATAACTTGAAAGAAAAGAGGGTACATGGAACATGGAATTGAGACAGGGCAGTAAGTGGCACTTCCGTCCAAGTAAAAACTCAGCATTATTTCATCATTTGAGACAGGAAACCCCTCAAGCACTTGTTCTCATGCTTTTCTCTGCCCCCCAAAAAACTGTAACAAGAACTTAAAGAAGTACAGTAGGCATTTCCTGGTCTTTAGCGGCACCCAAAACCAGCTGGCCGAGACAGACGCCTCACCCTGGTTACGGAGAAGGTTCTCTGAAGGGCCAAACCTAAAAAAAGCTCCACTCTTCTTGATAAACTAACAGCACCATCCGCGATGGGCTAACTGGAGAGTAAATCTCACTGAGTTCAATTGGATCTCCACCCAAGTAAGAGTGAAAGGAGGCAACGGTTAAAGTGTTGAACTAGGTTTAGGAAGTGTGGGTTTAGGTACCCACTGAGCCATGGAAATTACTACAGGACCATCACTTGGCCGTCCACACAAGGTCGTTGTGAAGATAAGTAGGGAGCAAAATAGTTATATTACATTGCCTTGAGCTTCTTGGAGTAATGGAGGAATATAAATGTAATTAATAAATAAATTTATGTGAACTTACTCAGGTGTGGGTCTCACTGAATGGGATGGAATTAAGATTTTGGCTCCATGGCTTTCTAAATTACAGTGTTTATATCAAAATTAGCACCCTTCCTTATAAATTAGTTTACATCAATGTTCTGTAGACGTGAGTCTTCTGTGCTACAACTCCCAGGGATCTTGGCCAACACAGCAAGTGATGAAGATTTCTGGAAGTTTTAGTCCAAGAAGACCTGGGGACCCAAGGCTCGTAACTGTTGATCTAAGGGGTAGAAGACTCTTTAGTCTTTAAGAAATTCCTTGTAGACTAGAATTCTCTTCTCAGAAAGAGTTCTTAAGGGACACTTTAGCCTGAGATCATGAATTGGAAATGACCTAGAATGCTCACCAACACCAGTTACAGTACTTTACGTAGGCCAACGTTGTGTTCTTGCCTGAGAAGGACATGGTGGTGCCCCAATGTCAAGGGGGCTTGTGACCTGGGGGGGCAAGAGGATGTCCCTCAAATTTTGGAGTGGGTTGCCCTCTATTATAGTCCATGAACCCCCCAGCTTTGATCAATGTACGGAAGCTGACATGCCCTGCTCATTGATTCTTACTTCCATGCTGGGGATGGGGCTCTCCTCATTTCCGGAACTTGGGAGAGGTGTTTTGTTTTGTTTGACTTACCATTCCCAAGACCCTTCAGCTAGTATTCGTTATTCTGATTCATACCTGAGGACAACAAGCTGGTTAGAGGGAGAGAACGGTCTCATAGCCCACAGTCTAAGACCTGGCAACTGTCGTCCTTGGAGTGTTTTGTTACTTTAGTTGTTGTTCTGTGCTGTCAAGTCGCCTCTGAATTACAGCGTTCCTATGAATGAGTGATCTTCAAAATGTCCTTTCCTCAATGGCTCTGCTCAGCTCTTGCAAATTCAAGCCTGGGGATTCCTTAGGAAGCCAGTCCATCTCGTATTTGGTCTTCCTCTTTTCCTGCTGTCTTTCACCCTTCTCAGCATTACTGAGTCCGCCCCCCCCGCCCAGAGAATCCTGTCTTCTCATGATGTCCCATAAGTAGAATAGCCTCACTTTCCACATTGTTACTTTTAAATTCTAGTTTTTGCTCTTTTTCTTGTTGTTATTGTTGCTTTTAGCTTCTAGTTTTTCTGTAACTTATGTCAGGCAAAAAAAAAAGATCAAGGAAGAATTGAGTTTGAGATGACTTCTCTTCGATTTTGGTATTTTCTAACCTTTTAGAAGTGTGTAACAAATTAACTGTCTCTTGGCTTTTATTTATCTTGAAGAAAGAACTGAGAAAGAAAGAATCAATGGTGGGGGGAAATGGGGGGGAATAGTAATACTCCTAGAGAATCTGATGCGGAAACCTTTGACACTGTTGCTCCCTGCTGTTCATTCTTTTATGTATTTATTTGACATTTAGATTAGCACTCTATTTAGTTTAATATTTTCCTCTCTTTTTGCCCCCTGCTGTTCATGAGTTACCTGAGTGTGTGGTTTATTAATTTGGCAGACTACTGTATATTTAAATCTCGTGCTGTTGTTGCCCTCTGGTGGAAAGCAACCATATTGTATGCCATGTCTCTAATACTGTAACTTTTAGTGTTTGCATTAAAAGGAATTCCATCAACTGCAGCAGCTGAAATCAAGTTACAGTATTTGTCAGTGAAAAAAAAAATTCTTACTGTCTCCTTATGAAAAACTACTTTCCAGAAGCAGTTTGCAGTCATCGTGGATGTGAAAGATGGACAATGAAAGAAAAGCCAACAAGAGGGGAAAACATCAACTAATTTTAAATGTGGTAATCCAGAAGAGCTTGCTTGCTTGCTCACTCGCTCGTTCGTTCGTTCATTTATTTATTTCCACTTCTCTGCTGCCCCATTGGTGTTATCACTCTTTGGGTAGTTCAAAACATACAATAAACCCATACAACAAGAAAAAACATACTGTGTAATAAATACAAAAACATTGCAATAAATCTTGTCTCTAGTGAAAATAATGAAATTATCTTAAATACACAAATTAAAACCCATTTGAGCATCTCAGGTCAATGTACACCACTAGCAGAAGGCAGCTTTATATAATTCTCTCTTATTTATGGCATGGATTACCAGAAAGACACATAAAAGTGTTAATGGGTCTTTCCTTGAGGGCAGGTTTCCTTCTGCCCTCAAGGAGACACTCATTAGGCCCATAAGAAAGAAACCTAGTTTGGCGGCAGACGAAATTGGCAATTATAGGCCCGTCGCCAATATTTCTTTCATGACCAAAGTGGTGGAGAGAGTGGTGGCTGACCAGCTTCAGGCTCTCTTGGAAGAAGCGGATGCCCTGGATCCATTTCAGTCGGGCTTCAGGCCGCGCCACGGTACAGAGACGGTATTGGTCGCCCTGTACCATGACCTATTGAGGGAGGCTGACAGGGGAAAAACTTCTTTGTTAGTCCTTCTCAACATCTTGGCGGCCTTTGATAACGTTGACCACGGTATCCTCCTGGGGAGGCTCTCCGAGCTGGGAATTGGTGGCCTGGCGCTTGCCTGGCTCCGTTCCTTCTTGGAGGACCGTCCCCAGAGAGTTCAGCTTGGGGAGAGTGTCTCAGCCCCATGGATTCTCAATTGTGGGGTTCCACAGGGGTCGATTATCTCCCCAATGCTGTTTAATATCTTCATGAGGCTGCTGGGTGGGGTCATCAGGGGATGTGGGGCATCGTATCATCAGTATGCGGATGACACGCAGCTCTACATCTCCTTTTCACCAACTGCAGGAGATGCCATCCTGTCCCTTCAGCGCTGCCTGGGGACTGTACTGGAGTGGATGCAGGAGAATGGGCTGAGGCTGAACCTGGACAAGATGGAGGTCCTGAGGGTGGGTGCCCCCACTGTTGGCGGCTTGGGTGACTCCCTCTCGTTTGGGAGGGGTGACCCTTGCAGCAAAGAGTGGGGTTCGCAGTCTGGGGATCCATCTGGACCCGGCGCTCTCCATGGAGACTCAGGTGGCGTCAGTGGTCCGCACCGCCTTTTTTCATCTCTGGCGGATAGCCTGGCTGCGACCATATCTCAATGTGGGGGCACTCACCACCTTGGTCCATGCGCTCGTAATCTCAAGATTAGACCACTGTAATGCGCTCTACGTGTGGCTACCTTTGAGGCTGACGTGGAAACTCCACGTGGTGCAGAATGCAGCGGCCAGGTTCCTTAGCAGAGTGAGAAAATACCATCACATTTCTCCTATTCTGGCCGCGTTGCATTGGCTGCCCATTCGGTTCCGCGTTGACTTCAAAGTTTTGATGCTTACGTTTAAAGCCCTAAACAGATTAGGGCCTCGATACTTGGCGGAACGCTTACTCCCACCCAGTTCTACCCGTGTCACTTGCGCGAGTCAGGAGGTGAGGTTGAGGAGCCTGACGCCGAGGGAGGCCCGGAAGGAAAAAACAAGAAACCGGGCCTTCTCGGCGGTGGCTCCTCATCTCTGGAAAAACTTACCTCCTGAGATTCGCACAGCTCCCTCGCTGGGTATTTTCAAGAAACAACTGAAAACATGGATGTTTAGGCAGGCCTTCCCCCCTTCCAGTTAATTCCTAATTATTCTTTCTTTCCTATTCTGTTATAATATACCCTGTTTCTTGCCATCCTTGGGGAAAATTTTTTATTTCTTTTTATTTATGCAAATTATGTTATGTGCTATGCTATAGGTCTAATTGTTTTTATAGTGTGTGTTGTAAGCCGCCTAGAGTGGTCACAATTGACCAGATAGGCAGGGTATAAATGAAATGAAATGAAATGAAATAAATAAATAAATAAATAAATAAATAAATAAATAAATAAATTTAATTAAATAAATAAATAAATAAATAAATAAATAAATAAATAAATAAATAAATAAATAAATAAATAAATAAATAAATAAATAAATAAATAAATAAAGCAAAAGCAAAGCAAAAAGCAAAGAGTGCTGCTTATATACCACCCCACAGCAGTTAAAGCACTCTCTGGGCTGTTTACGATGTAATTATGCAGGCTACACATTGCCCTCCCTCCCAGTATTCAATTTACTGACCTTGGACGGAAGGAAGGTAGGTTGAGGAAACATCAAACCAGCTACCTGGGATTGAACCCAAGTCATATGCACAGTTTTGGCTGCAGTACTGCACTTTAAGCACTATGTCACAAGACTCTTTGTAAAGCTCGAACTCTCCCAAGGATATCAATCAGTCATTAAAAGACAAGTCTCAAAAGGCAAGACAATAATGCTGGCAAAAGTTGAAAGCAGCAGGAAAAGAGGCAGACCAAATATGAGATGGATCAACTCAATAAAGGAAGCCATGGCCTTGAGCTCACAAGAGTCCCATTTTCTTTTTCCAACACCAATTCTCACTTCTCTCTCTCTTTAGCTCACTTTTTCAGATAAATGGGATACAGCCTCAGAAGACATTTATACCCATGGGGAGAGGAGACTTGTGGGATTTAATTAAAAAATTTAAAAATCCAGTATGGTGATATCTTCACAGTGGTTTTTATTGGTCATGTCAGTGTTAATTTTAAATATTTTGATGTCTCGTGTGCCATCAAATGATTTCAACACAGGGCAATCTTATAAAGTGTACGGATGCATCCTGGAGACCCAAACTAAGTTCATCCACACTTTTGTATTTCTGATCGCTATGTATGGGTGTGAAAGCTGGACAGTGAAGAAGTCAGTCCCAGATCAAATCAAACCTGCACTATCTCTGGAGGCAAAAATGTTGAAGCAAAAGTTTTCCTATTTTTGGGCTCATTGTGAGATGGTAAGATTTTCTGGAAAAGATTATAATGCTGGGAAAAGCAGAAGGCAGCAAGAAAAGAGGAAGAGCAAATATGAGATGAGCAGAGCTGTTGAGAACAGGACATTTACATAGTCATTCATTCATAGAGTCTCCATCAGTTGGAAACTGACTTGATGGCACATAACAACAGGAGGTCCTACCTTAAGAGTCCAGCTCAGATCTTGCAAACTAAAGGCTGTATGCAGTCCCTTTATCAAGTCCATCCATCTGATGCTGAGGTTTTCCTCTCTTCCTATTGCCTTCAAGGTTCCCTTTAGAAAAGGTGTCAACACACTTCTCTTTATATTAGCCTTTTAAATGACCTTTGTTGGTGTGACTTTTGGATTTTAAAACTGTTTACTATTTATATAAATGTGTGTGTGTGTGTGTGTGTGTGTGTGTGTGTGTGTGTGTGTGTGGTCATGCTGACAGTTTTAATTTGCTGTGGGCTGGGGTTTTTTTAACTTTTAGGGGAAAGAAGACATACGTACAGTAAAAGTAAAGGGGAGGATTATGGTTTCCCCCTGCAGGCCAGAGCCTAGAAAACACTCCTGGTACATTTACAGTAGTTGTTATGGCTTAATCGGGGGATTTTGAACATTGTTTCCATGTTTTTAACAGCCTTTTGACTAATAGAAACTCAACAGGTGTAGCCAGTGGCAGCTGAAGTTTTGCATGTCCCCTCTGTATCTGCAGTTGAGGACACCTGTAGTTTTTCCTGCAATTGTAATGAATAGGGGCCCTGTCATAAAACCATGGCGGCCTTTCTTGTATTTTTGGGTGGTGGCTGCTGAACAAAAGCTGCTGCCAGTCAGAGTCGATACATAATACTGGTATAGAAGACAGTTCACTATGTTTTTAATCCCTTAGTAGCAAGTCTTTGCAGGATTATGCTATTTCAGGCTGCAGAAAGGGGGGGGGAACACCAGTGGCTAAGAAAACCCTCCAAAAGAAAATCTAATTTGATGTAGAAAAAAGGCCATCCTAGACCTTTCCTCAGTGGCAAAAGGACAGGGTTTGATAACGGGGTGATTGGGGGGGGGTGTAGTCCTGAGGAGCATATGACACCTGGCACACCAACTCCCACATCTACAAATCTTAATATGTTCTCTTCCAAGAAAACAGTATTGTGTGATGTTGTTCAGCGTGTTAATGGATTTATATTAGTTTCATGGTCTGCATGGCTATTCGGGTCCAGCACACCAGAGAGTTTGTTTGTTTCCTTCCTTCCTTCATTTATTCAATTTGTATTCCACTCCCTTTGGTGTCAAGGCATTACTCTTGGCAGTTACAACACATATAATATAAAACAAAAATAAAGGTAGAAACATTAAAAGCAGCAACAATAACCCTAAAAACAGATGGTACCGACTAATCATATAAACCCAGAGTGGATGGAGTGAAAGCGGGGGGGGGGGGGGAGAAGAGGAGGGGGGAGAAGATGGTTAGCTGGAGTTGGTGTGCAAAGCCTCCCTGAAAAGCCATGTCTTTAATTGCTTCCGAAATGTCAACAGGGAGAGGACTAGGCGGAGCTCCTCCGGAAGGTGGTTCTATAAGGTTGGAGCCACCACAAAGAAGGCCCTATCTCTTGTAGAAGACTTACAGGCCTCCCTTGGGTTGGCCAACTGGAAGAGCCTCAACTGAGATGATCTTATGAGTCAGGTAGATGACATTAAAGGAAGCAAAAAAATCGAGGCCATTCATGCTGACCTGGACTCCACTAGCAGCCTAGCTGATCTGGGGGTGACCATCGCTGCCCCAACTCCCACTGCCCAGCTGGTTCAGTTTGACCCTGTTGTAAAGGAGTGAGCCTCCAGGGTAATAGCTAGCTTTAGGCCCACCGCCTCCTCGTTGGATCCTTGCCCAGAGAGGGTGATTAGAGCCGTGGCGAAGGGAGCCTCCACTGGATGTCCTCGGCTCACCTTTTCTGGGTGAAGCCTCCCTTCTTTTTGATTTGTGGCTTCACTTTCTCAGCTGGGAAAAGGATAGGCAGTTTCTTCCATTCCTCCAACACTGGTATGATTGCGTTCTTCCTAGAAATGTTACTGTTTTTCCCTTCACCCTCACCAATAAACTCGCCCACAGGTACTTTTGTTGCAAAGCTCTTCACAGGTGGGGGACCACTATCACGGGCCACTTCAAGGTTCTCAGACAAGTTTCTTTTAGGTGCCATCTCAAACACTTGGTTTATGTCAGATGTATTGAGATTTTCAACATCTGGTTCTATTCCTTTGATCTCTGGTTTATCAGGTAAGGGTTTATTCTGCAAGACTATCAGGACTTTTGCAGCTGCATGGGGACCCTTCTTAATACTAGTCCCTTCAACTATCCAGTGCTGCTGCAACAAATCCACAGGTCCTGACCATGCCAACAGCAATTCACTCCCCTCTATGGGTCTCAGCCTCACCATTTTGTCCTTGGGACAGAATGCTGTTTCCTGGGCCTTTTCCTCACACAAGCCTTTCTCCTTTCCATGAGTACCCCCCCCAAGCTTGGCTCTGCTACCTCTAAGGACTTCTCCCTATATTTTACAGGGACAATTAATTGTTTGTAGGGTCCCCCTCTATGAGATGCCTTTAAAACCTCTCTATATATTAGGTCTATATGGTATCGTTCAAGATTTTCAGGGGTCAGTGGAATTTCCTTAACTTGTGCAAAGCATTCATTTTAGGTAGGGTCTTGCTTCTGCTCATTAATAAAGGAGGAACTATTTGGATTCTTCGTTATGAACGCTTCAGCCATTTCTGCTACCTCAGAGTTTTCCTCCAGACTGGGCTATCCCAGGTTTGATTAAGAGGTTAGGTCTTCCAGTCTTTCCTCAGGGACTGTAATTTGCTTGCCCTGGGAGGGGGTTACCACTAAAACACTCTGCACATCCTTAGAGAGATTAAGCCGATTAAACAAGGAGGAGGGATTTGGTCTGACACTGCTAACTTCCATATACCAGACCACCCCTGGTATCTCACTGCTACTTTGGCCACTGGCAGCACCACCACGCCTTTGAGGGTGATGTTTTGTTTCAACATATTTTCTTCAGGAATGATGTCTGAGTGACAAATAGTAACTTGGGAAAAGGGTCTTTCAGACCTATACTTCATGTTGTCAATGAAAATAGGCTCTGCAGAGTTATTCAATAAATCCTGATTGTACTGAAAAAAGGAAACATTATATCACTCTCACCTATGCAAGTTCTGGGCTCTCTGCCAAGTCCGTTTCCATAGCAACCATGTTGTGGCGGAAAGAAGCCTCAGCTTCGACTGCCAATTGCTCTGCCTTATTATGCTGCACACAAAACACCTTCTTAGGTGGACTGGAATTTCCACCTTTATGCTGGTTAAAATCCCTAGTCTTTTGAGTCTCACACTGAGCCCAAAAATGACCTTTCCCACCACACACATAAAATTGTTTACTGGCCTTGGGTTCAAAACAAAGTGCCTTATTAACTTTTCCCTCAGGACTATTAGGTTTCAGATGACTGTGCTCTGGAGATGAGGGTCTGTCTCCAAAATGGCTTCCTACTGTACTTCTGAGTTAATCTCTACCAGGTGGGGGTCCTCTCCTCCTGTCATCCCACACTTTTCTACCAATTTTACCTCAGAAAATCGAGGATATCTAATCCACTGGTTTCCTTGGGTTACTCAGGAGTTTTGGACTGCAACTCCCAGAAGCCTTCACCACCAGCTGTGCTGGCTGGGGTTTCTGGGAGTTGCTGTTCAAAAGCATCTGAGTAACAAAGAGTTAAGAACCACTGATCTAATCTCACTAATGGAATCAGCAAATTCAGACACCTGTAGTACATTTTTAGGATTTTTGTCCTTGACCAAATAACGCAATTCCCTTGGCAATACTGAATAAAATTGTTCTAAACCAACCACATTTCTCATTTGGTCTACAGAAGTAAAATTTTTATGTTCCATCCATTTGTCCAAACCCTGAATCAATTTAGCCCCCACTTGGGCATAAGATTCTTCAGGCTTTTTGGTAAGGGAAAGGAATTTTCTTCTAATGTCTTCTGCATTTATACCAAATCTAGAATATATATTTTTCTATATGCCTCATAACCTCTAGCTTGCTCCAGAGACATCTGAGAATAAAGCTCAGATAAATCTCCACTTATTTGTGATCTCAAAACTATCATCCTTTCATCATCCTTAATCTCAAAGTCCTGTACACTCTCTCTAATGAAATTAGGAAAGATTCAGGGTAATCTCCCAGTTCCTCCTTCTGGTGGCCCTCTGGGACAGTGCATTTTGCCCACGGCCACACAGATGCCAGGGCATGTAATGTCATCAGCCACACATGCTCCAGTTGATCATGCCTGGCCTCTCTTAGGGGAGGACCAACACTTACTCCCTGGCTCTGTCAACAAGTGCCCCAACCCACTAAGTGATTCCAGCATCATGCACCCATTCTCCTTCATAGGAGGAAATGAATGTCAAGGCATCAGCAGACAGGCCTGTCTCCTGCAGTTTGCCTCAGTCTCTCAGGAAGCTTTAAGTGATGCCTTTATTCATGGTGGGGGTGGTGGGTTTGTGAGGCTCCGTAGGCAATGGTACCTTACTAACGTTTTCCTTGTTTCCGGGTGTATATACAGGTCATGTACCCCCCAAAATTAGAACATGTCAATTCTCAGTCACAGAGATATATTTATTATGATTTGCACAACATCAAGTACATTATTGTTGTATAAATAAATACCGTTGTTAATAAATGGCATGTGAGGCAGAAAAAACTCATGTTTCAGGATGTACATACTGGAATCCTTAGTGATTGCAAAGCCCCGTTTAAAGTGCCACAGAATGAATAAATGACTTCCTATTTGCGGTGGCCGCCTTTGCTGATACTGTCTCCGTCTGGGTACAGCCGGATGCAAAGGCGGTAGCCATAAATGTGGGTGGCAAAGGCAGGGGAGTAGATGGATTGCCTCCTTCTGGCTTTGGCCTCTTTCAAGAGCTTGGAAAACTTCTCCAGCTTCCACACCAGGGTTCCGTCGGTGCTGACCAGCTCTGTCCCCCTTGACTCAAATCCTTGGCTTCCATGGGGGGAATTGTGCGTCTCCTGAGACATTTTGAGCAGCCGCTCATACTGGGAGCAGCTGTGCTGGAGGGACTTCATCGCAGCTCCCTGGCTGACTATCTGTTGGCGCAGAGACACCACCAGCAGCTCTATGGCTTCCATACGCATCTGGGGACCCTCCACATTGAGGGCGGCATCAGCCTAGAGAGGGAACAATTAAGCATCATACCTCTGAACACAGCAAGGAGGCTAAACGGGATTCATCAAACCCAGGGAGAATTTTCAGCCTTCCTCACAGCTCCTGAGAGATTTTGCCAAGGCATTTTGCTTCCTGATGTGGAGGAATACCTACCAATGTCAAGGTTCCCACATCGTCAGTCCATTTGGGGAACTGTAGTCCCAAAAATAACCCTTTAAAGCTCCACCCTATTGTCCCATACTCACTTTATAAAAACCATATATTTTCTGAATATCAGAGTATAACTATATCCTCAAACTGCACACCTCTGTTCAATTTCTTCTAAGGCATGTTTCTCCTTCTGAAATTCTTCAGCACTAACCTCTCTTTGCACCCCTGGCCAGATTCTTTCTCCCACAACTCAATGTTCTCCTACATCTTCTTCCACTCCCAGGCTTTCATGGGCCATTTGATATCTTATTATATAGATATATAAGATATCAAATATAAATAGTCACTGCAGCCAGAATTCTTTATGCTAAGTATTGGAAGAAATTGGAGCTACTGAAACAAGAGGAACTCACTGAGAAGGTATGGGAAGCAGCAGAAATGGCTATACTATCGGAAGTGTTGAAAGACTGTCCAGTACAAAAGGCAACTGAACGATGGGATTTATTATATAAATGGCTTGAGTCACCAGATCGTGCTTGAATAACATAGAATTAAACTAAGATGTAACTGTAAGTTGAAACCTGGAGGGCAATCAAATGGTAGAAAGGCGGAAAGTTGACTTGATATAGCAACATGAACAAACTGGATGACAGTACATTTTGTGTTCTCCTTCCCCCTCTTCCCCCCCCATATCCCCCTCTACCTTTTGTATTCCTTATCCAGCTTTTCCTTTCTTCATCAGTGTCTTGATCTCCAAGAGGAGAGATGGCTTTCCTTGAAGTTCTCAATGTGCCACAGGGAGGCAAGTGTGTTCCTGCAATAAAAAGATCAGAATATCACAGGGGCAAGGCAGAGAGATGAGCAGAGAGGTCTTATGTTGCTGATCAGGGATTTGAAGGCATATCCAAATATACAAATGCTAAGAGGCTAAAACACTTCAAAAGTATATTGGTTTCACACGCTTTTAACTATTACGGATTCCATCAGTGTACTTAATAATAATAGCTTGATAAAAACTTTGAGATACCCCAGCTGTAAATTCCCAGCCTTAACCAAATTACCATTTCATGGTGAGTGGCAATGACCCAGATTAAACCTGTAACAAATTTATATCCAGGTTGCTTTTCTGAATTTTCACCCTCCTTTGTTTCCTATTCTTTCTCTCTTCAAATAACTGACTTTGCTTATGAAGATGGAAGGGCAAACATTCATGGAAATTTTTACTCAATTGCTCCATTGCTATTTTAGATTTCCCAATGATATAATTACTATTATAATTCAATTAACTTTGGACCATAGTCCCAGAGCAACTAATCCTAATTACTCGCTCTGACTAACATCACTCCTTCTAATAGTTAACTCATGTGGAGGCTGTCAACAAGAGCAGGGCCAAAAGGCAGACCCCCGTGAAACGAGGGAAGGCCTTAGCCTGCACAGATTATATTTTTCCATGTATAAGACTATACTTTTGTCTAAAATATTTAGACTAAAAATTGAGGGTCGTCTTATACATGCAAGTAAGCTGAGGAGAAAAAAACAAGTGGAGGGGAAAGCAGGGATCAAAGTGATCCTGCAGGACTTTGATCCCTGCTTTCCCCTCTGCTTGCTAAGTCCCATGGGTCTTAGTAAAAGGAGGGGGGAAGGATCAAAACAATCCCGTGGCTATATAAAGGGGAAAGGGATCAAAATAATTGTGCAGTCGTGGAATTGCTTTGATCCCTTCCCACCTCCTTTTGCTAACCCACGCGAGGCTTAGCACAAAGAGAGAAAGCAGGGATCAAAGCCATCCTTCAGCACTTTGATCCTTTTTACCCTACATTTGCTAAACCCCACTTAGATTTCTTAATTTTGGGTTAGAAATGTGGGGAGGCATCTTATGCATGGGGGCGTCTTATACACGGAAAAATACGGTAATACTAAGGATTACCAAAGCACAAAAAAGACAATTTTTAAAAGCACACAAAGTAAATTATGACTACTAATTAGAATTCTGAATCTGTAGGAAAACACAGAGCCCAGCTGAAACATTATGCTAAAACAATTGAACCAGATGTGTTACTTTTTCTGTCAGATACAAAGTCTTATATAAGGCTTTTGAATCTCAGGTGTTCGCAGGCACATGTGTTGAATGCTACGAGCCAGCCAGGAAACATGGCTCTAACCACTTTCACCCTGGTTGGTATGTGTGGCGCAGGGCGGGAGGTGGGGAGAGACAGTCTTCACGCAGCTTACCTGGTATGATTTGAAGGTTCCAGTCCCAACGCAGTCAAGACAAGCGCAACTTGTGTGACTCGTTCTCCGCGGCTTTGTCATTATGGAACTGAGGACAACAAGAAAGATTCAACATGTTTGACATTCTAACATCTGATCCCCATCTTCTCCATGAGAATATTTGCAGTTTTGTGTTGTGTGCCGTCTGTCTGATATCTTACTTTTAACCACATTAAAGCCTTTGCAAATTCAAATGGTCACACAGAGCTTTAATAATAATAATAATAATAATAATAATAATAATAATAATAATAATAATAATAATTTATTGTCATTGTAAGTATATACACATACAACGAAATTCACAGACACCCAGAGACCAGACACATGCACACACATAAAATTCCCCAAACACTCCCCACCCACTAAAAGTCCCCCACTAAAAATACAAACATCTACACCGCAGGCCAAGTTACACAGTCCAACTAATTATTCACTATTGGTGGTCTTTAAGCTCATTATTAATTGCAATTATAGCTCTGGGATAAAAACTATTGAGAAAACGTGTGGTCCGAGTCTTAATTGTTCTATATCTTCTGCCAGATGGTAACAGTTCAAAAAAGTTATAAGCAGGATGGGAAGAGTCTCTCAGGATGCTATGTGATTTCCTTAGACAGCGGGATGTGAAGATGTCATCCAGGGTTGGTAGCTGGAGCCCGATGATATTCTGGGCAATTTTAATGGTTCTCTGTAGAGCTTTTTTGTCTGCTACAGAGCTACTCCCAAACCATGCCAGAATGCCATAGGTTAGGACACTCTCAATGGTGCTACGATAGTATGACAGAAGCAAATGCTGAGATAAATTTAACTTGCCGAGCATTCTCAGGAAATACAGCCTCTTCTGTGCCTTCTTCATTAGCATGTTGGCATTTATAGTCCATGAGAGGTCCTCTGAGATGTAAGTACCCAGAAATTTAAAACTACCAACTCTCTCCACTTCCTCACCGTTTATGTACAGTGGTAAATGTACATATCTCTTCCTCCTAAAATCAATTATGAGTTCTTTAGTTTTTTTGATGTTAAGTGTGAGATGATTTTCTTTACACCAAAGTATCAACCTTTGTACTTCCTTTCTATAAGCAGACTCATTGTTCTTATTTATGAGCCCCACCACTGTCGTATCATCCGCAAATTTAATAATTGCATTGGTGTTATACAGTGGGGTGCAATCATGTGTGTACAGGGAATAGAGGAAGGGACTTAGCACGCAGCCCTGGGGAGCTCCTGTACTTAGTACCAGGGTAGAAGAATGGTGAGATCCCATCCTTACTGACTGTGGCCTATCTGTCAGAAAATCCTTTATCCACATGCAGATCTCCTGAGGTAATCCCAGGTTGATCATTTTAAAAAACAACCTATTTGGTAGAATGGTATTAAAAGCAGAGCTATAATCCACAAACAACAGCCTCGCATAAGTTCCCTGATGTTCTAAGTGGCTCAATACAGTATGGAGTACAATGGACACAGCATCATCAGTAGATCTATTTTTCCTGTATGCAAATTGACATGGGTCCAAAGAAGGTGGAAGACTAGCCTTAATGTAATCCAGCACCAATCTCTCAAAACATTTCATAACAACAGATGTTAAAGCTACTGGTCTGTAATCATTGAGAGATACCACAGCTGACTGCTTGGGGACTGGCACTATAATAGATGTCTTCAGGCAAGTGGGGACTGAACACTGCAACAAGGATAGATTGAAAATATCCGTAAAAACTCCAGCTAATTCTGCAGCACAGCCCCTAATAACTCGTCCCATGATTCCATCTGGTCCAGCTGCCTTTCGAACATTAATATTCTGGAAAGCGCGTCTCACATCTGAAATCTGCAGTACTAGTGGTTGTCTGTTGATGGTAGATTCTAGTGATGTATTATAGACAGGAGGTGCTGTAATAATGGTTGTTCCTGTTTCCACCTCAAAACGGCTGAAAAATTGATTTAACTGCTCAGCCAAAAAATCACTGCTGCTACACAGACTGTTTTTGTTACTCTGACCAGTGATTTGTCTTAGGCCGTGCCACACTCGGCGAGTGTCAGAACTTTCAAGGTGTTGTTCAATTCTCTGGCTGTACATAGCTTTGGCATCCTTAATGCCCCTTTTCAGTTTAGCTCTAGCCTCTCTGTACTGTAGTTCATCACCAGAATGAAAAGCAGCATTTCTGGCTTTTAATAAAAGGCGCACTTCTCTATTTAGCCAAGGCTTGTTATTAGAAAACACTCGTACTTGTCTGGTAGTAGTAACAGCATTGATGCAGCTTTTGATATAAAACAGTACTGTTGAGGCATAAGTATCAACATTGTCCTCCTCAAACAGTGCCCAATCAGTGCTCCTAAAGCAATCTTGAAGTTGCTCAGATGCATCCACTGGCCACACTTGTATTTCTCTAATTGATGGTCTGATTCTTTTAACAAGAGGTCTGTATGATGGAATCAAAAAAAGAGATATATGATCTGACTGTCCCAAGCTAGGCAATGGCTTCGTCTTATATCCATGTATGATGTTACTATATACCTGATCCAAGGTATTTTCCCCTCTAGTGGGACAGTCCACGTACTGATAAAAGTTAGGGAGGACGGTCTTTAAATTGGCTTGATTGAAATCACCTGCTACCACCAGCACTCCATCTGGGTAGGCCTGCTGCTGTTTGCTGATAGCAGTTAACAAACAACTCAAAGCTGTGGTTGTGTTAGCATCAGGAGGTATATATACTGCTGTTATTATAATAACATTAAACTCACGAGGCAGGTAAAAGGGGCGGCATTTCACTGCCAAATACTCCAAATCAGGAGAACAGTGAATATCCAGTATTTTAACATCTGTGCTCCAATTATCGTTTGTGTAAACACAAACCCCTCCACCTCTGCTCTTCCCAGATTCAACAGATCTGTCTGCTCGATGTACTCTGCGTCCTTGTAGTTCAATTACCTCCCCTGGGATGGAAGAATCAAGCCATGTCTCTGTAAAGATCATAACGCAACAGTCTCGAATATTTTTCTGTAGGGAGATAGTAAGTTCCAGCTCCTCAATCTTGTTGGGTAGAGATCTAACATTTGAGACAAAAAGACTTGGCAATGCAGGCTTGTGAGGATTTTTGCCTAACCTCACTCGTAGACCGGCCCTGCAACCTCTTTTCTGCTTGCGTTTTCTCCGTGCTCTTTTCTTCCTGACAGGGAGAGCAGGGGGAGTAACCCCCGGATATGCAGGCTGTCTTAAAAGCTCAGCTGGGATGTTGTAAGTTGAGACCGTCGATTCAAAGTTGTAACCTTCTCTGCCAATAGATAATAATTCTTGTCGACTGTAAATTACTTGTGCCTGAGCATGTAGAGTCCGTAATAAGGGCCGATCTCTGGAATGCCTAGCCGCTGCAAGTGCTTGCGCCGCCATCTTGACCAACTGTCAACTGTCAACATAACGTCAATACACTGACACGTCATCCTAGCTATTGTAGGGACCGTGGGCAGTGGAATTAAACATAAAGTCAGTCCCTGTTTAAGATATCACATCCATTCAGGCTAATGCTCAAGAATATTTTTTCACAACTCACCTGTTGTGTTCTGAGTCTTTGTTTAAAAGTACAGCATGCCCTCTTGCCTGTATCCCTGCGGAGGAAAAAGAACAATATTAATCTACTGGACTCACTCAAGGTGTTTGTATGTTTGAGAAATGTAAGTTAAACATCTCTTTTCCTCATACACACATATGGATCCTCAGAAGGATCTCTTCTATCCCAGAGAGAAAGAGTTGATTTCTTTTTTTTCAACTACTACTCCCAAAATATCCGACCATGCTGGCAGGGGAATCACGTCTCTTTCATCCTTGGATGACTTCTGCTCCACAAATCTATTTACTGTATTTTGCCTCTTCATACATGCAAAATTCAGCCACAAACTCAACTTGATTACAAAGAAAATTACCAAAAATGTCAACCCCTTTCCATTTATTTATTTATTTATTGGATTTACTGTCCAACATAAATGGAGGAGACAAATGAATTCAGTTAGCCATACACATTACTAAAGCATCAATGCAGATGATTAGAACTGCTGCAGCGGTCCGCTCAACAATTTTCTCTAGGATACTGCTCATGAAGAAAGGCTTCTATGGCTTCTATGGCAGCTAGTGATGGGCAGCAGCTTTGATGTGACTGGTCCATCAAAAGAGAAGTCTACCATGTCTTCAAGTTTCACCATCAACAAAATAAGTCAATAAAGATGTCAAAAATGTAATAAGCAATGCTTGAAAAATTGAAAACAAAGAATGCACATAGTACACTTTAAACACATGATCCAATTGAATGAGATTTTGAATTATTCCTAAGCATAGGTGTCAAGTGTATTTAACAAGGAGCCCGGCTAGCCGTACTGGGACACACACACACACACACACACACACTGCACACTCCAGTTTTTCTTTTAAGTAACGTCTTTAATGCTCGTGTCAAAATTTGTTCCACTGCTTAAACCAGTCCCCAAACAGTTAAGAACATACAAAAGGCCCATATTTATGTCCAGTATTCTGTTCTCCCTAGAAGAGCTTGCAATTCCAAAATGTTATAGCTAAAAATTAAAAAACAATAACAAAGAGGTGCCTAATGCAGAACAAATGCAACACTTTTCATAGCTCCAACTTAGTCCACAATCCTGCTTCCCATCCATGATGAAACATGTTGCTGCCCCAAGCAGATCAGTCAGTAAATCCACACAATCCACCAATCATGGTGTAAATGAAGTTATTTTGGCTCCTGAAGAAGAAGTTGCCAGAGACAGCCTTTCCAATCCGGGCAGGAAAAAAATCCAGTGATAAAGTAAATGATTCCTTGACTTGCTCATAATTCCAAGTCTTATTTCCTTGCTAATGCCTGCATTCTAGAGCCAAGAGTCCCGTCCTTCATCCTGACAGGGCTAGCATTTTCCCTTTAATATCCAATCTGATGCCCCTGAGAAGCTGGCAGGGAGGGGATTGGCCATATACTGTAGTTAAGAAGAAGGGAAATCTATTTCTTGAGATTTTCAACCAAAAAAGGAGGGATGGTGGACCAACAGAGAACCATAAAAAGAGGGGAATGATAGCAAGTCCAATGGCAGAGATTGCAGAAGTGGGAAAAGCTTTATTTTGGGGGAGATCTCAATTGCCAGAACTTTCCCTCCTTCCTTAAATAATGAATTTATTCTCCTATTAATTAATACACATTTAAAAAACTAAACTTTCCCAACTGCCCCTGAAAAATGCCACGAGGTTCGGACAAAGGTCTCAAAAAACAAAACCCACCACGTGACTTTTCCTCCAAACGGCGCCTCCCGAAGGCAGGATTTGCGCCCCACTGACCTGAAAAGCCCTTTCACGCAGCCCCCGCAGTAGCGATGCCCGCACTCGGCCTGTTGCGGGTCGATCAGGAGGAATCCGCACGCCTGGCACAGCAATCCCGTGTCGCTCAGAGGATCCGTGGGCATGACCGAGCCTCGCAGCTTTCCCATCATCCGCCAGTCCAAATCTTCAAGCAAGAACCGCTCCCTCACAGTTCTGAGAAGAGGGGCCGGGTGGCCGTCTTTATAAGGCGCCTCCCGCCCCGCGTGGCTCCCAGGCGGCGTGAGTCAGCCAGAGGTCGGGCCAGCCAGGGAATCCCGGGTGACGTCAGACGGCGGGCCCTGCCTGCGCAGCCGAGGGCGCGGCCTGCCTCTGTGCGCGCGCGGGCACGCGGGAGGCGCGAGAGCGGGGAATGCCTGGCGAGAAGCGCCGGAGAGGCGGGAAAGGCTGCGGAAGACTTCCCCCCCAGGGGGGTGGGTGGGGAAGAAAAGGAAACCGAAGGCGCCGCTCAGAAAGCGCGGGAAAGGGCGAGGGGGGAGGGGGAAAGAGAAGTGGCCCCCAAAGCAAGCCCGGGCGGAGTTTTTCGGGGGGATGGAACCGTAGTGTCCCCGAATGGGGCTTCCCCGGCCTTTCCCCCGCAGCGCTTGTTCGTTCCGACAAACAAGGTGTCCCGTTTCTTCAAGGCTGAGTCAGGAGGTTTTGGTTAGAAGAGGGCCCCGAGGCGGCTTTTTGGGAGAAAGTCACGCGGCGAGGGAAATTTAGACAAGGACATGGCGGAGAGCCTTTGATTCCTGCCCTGAGCAAGGGGGTTGTGCTCAGTGGCCTGCTAAGGCCCCTTCCGACTCCAGGACTCTGCGGTTCTGTGATTGTTCGACTCTTGTCGAATCTTGCCTGATGATTTTTCTTGCAGCTCAACAAATGTTTTTAGTCGATAAGGTTCAGGCAGCAGTTGCATCATTCTGAGGGAAGAAATGCACGTTGCCGGGTAGGTAACGTGGGGAAATACAATATTCCTTCAACAGGCCAACAAGTCATCGGCAGTCGCTTTAAGAGAGTACATGACCTGGCAAAACTGCAAGAAATGAGTAACACACATTTTCTTTAGCAGTGCCAACTGGAATAGTAATTAAAAAACACTCTCTGGAAAAGCCCTTGTACTGTACTCCCTGAACAGTCATGCATGAGTCAGGCGTGAACTGCAACCAAGTTCACGGGTGACAGTTATAAGCTAGTAATCCAGAAAGAGTTTAAGGAAGTGCTCTATCAAATGTTTCTCCATAGGCGAGGTGAAAAGAGTGCAAAGTGTGGGAAAAAAATAAAATGAATTGAAATCCTAACTTTTGACCTCTCTCTCTCTCTCTCTCTCTCTCTCTCTCTCTCTCTCTCTGTGTGTGTGTGTGTGTGTGTGTGTGTGTGTGTGCGTGTGTTCAAGTTTAGGCTCTATCCTCCTCCAAGAATTGACAACAATACTTTAGGATGCATAAACGTTTTATTATCTGACTGTGGAGAACCATGAACTAACTTCTGTAGGACCAGCGGGTCCATCTAACATATTCCGTCTAAAACAAAAGTCCTTTAACTCAGGTGTAGCAAAAGAATTCACCCGCAAGGGTTCACCCCAAAATGCTCGCAATCGGTTGGCTTCCATGTTGGGTTCCTCAGACTGGAGCAAATAGTTCCACGACAGGGGTATGGAGCCCACTCCCCTTCCGTGTGTGTTGTGGGGTGACTCATTGACAATGGTCAGACCCCCTTCCAAGATCTTCCCCTTTTGGGTGCATGTAAATGGTCCATTCTATCAGTTCTGCTCCCCCCCCCCGTTGCAAAGCTATCCCTTCTTTCCCCTTCTTAGGGTCTTCCGTTCTCCCTCTCTCTTTCTTAGCTTCGGGTTGACTGGCCCTGCGGTATTGATGCCTCCTCACTATTTCTTCAATAGGCAATTTCATCCTGACTCTCTCCCAAGTCCATGGATCCCCCATTTGCCTCCATCCCCGTCCCAACAGTATATCCTCCTTTTCCCCACTCTTTTCTACCTGTTCTACCTCTGCTTCCCAGTCCACCTCTCCTTTTATCTCTTCCTCCACCTCCGCCACCAGATGCCCTTCTATTGGGGCATCCGTCTCAACCGTTGCTTTCCTGCACTTTTTCTCCTCTCCCCCCTGCTCTTTTCCTCTTGCACTCTTAATTAGGTTATCGCAGGTATAACATTGTGTAAAAACAGTTTGGTATCCCTCCGTAGTAGACACTTGAGGGGGTGGCTCACCCTCCTCCTTCCTGGTGGAGGCTTGTTTCTTCTCACAACCAGAGACTGGAGAAAAATCACTTTTTTTTATTACACACCTTTGCAGAAATCCCTTTTCCCTTTGCCCTGATCTCCCCTGATCTCAGGAGTTACAGGGCCTGGGTAGTTCTTTGGTGAGGGACCAGAATTGGAGGGTCAGAGGTCATAATTGGGCATATGTGTGTATCACGTGCTGTCAAGTCAGAACTGATGTCTAGTGACCCTAATAGGGATTTCAAAATAAGCGAGACATATAAGGAATGGTTTTTATCAGTTCCACACATCTAGTTAGCTTCCGTGGCTGAGCAAGGATTCGAACCCAGGTTGTCTGGGTCCTAGTTTGTCACTCTCACGGCTGTGCTACACTGGGTACCATGAATTGGTTTAAGCTACCAGGAAAGAGAAGGTCTTCAATCTACATCAGAGTCTGTTTGGGCGACCTAAAAGGAACCAGCAAAGAGAGATCATCCACTTTGGAAATCAACCAGAGGCAAACTTCTTATTTGGTTCTACAGGAAATGCACCCACTGGCAAAAGGGTTAAGCAGGAAAAGCTCACCAGGAAAAGAGTTAACCAATTCATCAGGAAAGTCAAGCACCCTCAGGGTAACTGGCTATGCAGTACAATTTTAAATTTGTGGAATATTTCATTCAGCCATCTTGAACAGGATTATCAGAGTCTCCCTTCATACACAGTCCATTTTAAAGGATCTACTTCTCCCAACTGTATTTCTAATCCTGGACCTGGTCCTCATGCATAGCCATGTACTCTCTTTTTCCTTCCTCCCGCTGAGGAACAGAAAATACATATGGTTCTTCCTCCTTTTGTGGTCCTGCACTATTTTCCTGTTGGGATCTGCAAGATGAGGGGAAGTAGGGGTCTTGCAGATGAAGCCTCAGGGCAGGGATCTTTCTCCTTGACCAGCAAGGGGAAAAAGAAAGACAGGACACTCAAGTGTGGTTTGCAGGACGGGATCCGGATGAACAAGGACAGCCTGCCGTCAGGCCTCTGTCCAGATGGAATCTCCTTCTCCTTTGCCGCGCCCCCTTTATTATTGTACTCTACTACCTTTGCACTGGTTAATCAATACAGAGGTAACTAATTTCTTGAATACACAACAGAATAACTAGAGTGCTGGTAAACAGAGACAGCTAATTTCCTTGAATACAAAGGCATCAGTAAACAGAGTGGTTGGTAAACAGACAGGCTGGTAAACAGACAGCTAATAATAAACAGACACAGATAACTCCAAATACACAGCCAATGTAAACATCCCTGAGGTAGACACTTTAACTACATTACCCAGAAACAATAGACAGCAGGTTAATGATCATCCTTACTGGAAGTTAGCCTTGCAGTTTTAGTATGATGTCTACTACTAGCATACAGATATATACATTTATATACATTTCTAATATACATTTGCTACTGCCATAGATATATACATTTTAAAGACATACAATTTTCCCACATTTTCCCTCCTTCTCCCTCCAGTCCAATCCACTCTTCAAAGCCCCAACTTCCCACTCTCTCCATCTCTCTCCTGTCATCAAGAAGCCTTCTCTCACCTCCTTTTCCTTTCCTGCCTTTTCCTCTCCCTCCCTCTCTTCTGTCTGCCCTCCCCCTACAATTAGGTCCTCCATCCTCACAGGCAAGGTGAATAAAAGGGTGTTGACTCCTTTCGCCTGAGACGATTGGGGGGACCGCTCACCTCCAGGCATGACCGTGACATTAGGCTCTTCTTCACAGTATCATTAAAAGGGGGATTGAAAATAAAACAGCCAATGTTATAATGCCATTGTACAAAATACTGGTAAGGCTGCACTTGGAGTATTGTGTACAGTTCTGGTCGCCACACCTCCAAAAAGACATAGTGGAACTGGAAAAGGTGCAGAAGAGTGACTAAAATGATGACTGGGCTGGGGCACCTCCCTTATGAGGAAAGGCTACAGCGTTTGGGGCTGTTTATTCTAGAGAAAAAGTACCTGAGGGGATACAGGAAGCTGGACTAGATGGCTCCTTGGCCTGATCCAGCAGGGCTCTTCTTATGTTCTTAAGTACACCAAAGGGCATCCGGAGGGAACCGAGTGCTCCTTCTGTCAGTTCCACAAGATGCCACGTTGATGGACTTCTCCTTGGAGAAAAGCTTTGGACTTTGTTTCAAATACATTTGAGAAACCAGAAGCTAATCCCTTCTGCACACCATTGTGTGAGGAAGAGAAGTTACATATTCCTGTCACTATTGAACATTTTCTAAATGTACCTATAACAAATCCTTTAGGTATAATTCATGGCCAAGTGTTGTGTGCCGATCTAGATGTGGAAGAGAACCCTCACATAAGTAGATTCTGATTTATGGCAGACCCCTCCCAAGGCCTTCTAGGGATAAAGAAGTCAGAATCGGTTTCCTAGTTCCTCCTTCTGATGGCCCTCTGGGACAGTGCAGCTTGCCCACGGCCACACAGGTGCCAGGGCACGTAATGTCGCCAGCCACACACACTCCAGGTGATCATGCCTGGCCTTTCTTCAGGGAGGCCCAATGCTTACTCCCTGGCTCTGTCAGCAACCCACTGAGCAATTCCAGCATCATGCGCCCATTCTCCTTCATAGGAGGAAATGAATGTCAGGGCATCAGCAGACAGACCTATCTCCTGCAGTCTGCCTCAGTCTCTGAGGGAACTTTAAGTGGTGCCTTTATGCATGGCGGGGGTGGTAGGTTTGTGAGGCTCCGTAGGCAATGGTACCTCATTAACGTCTCTCTTTGTTTCCGGGTGTATATTCAGTTCCTGTACCCACCAAAATCAGAACACGTCGATTCTCAATCATATAAATATATTTAATATTATGATTTCCACAACATCAAGTACAGTACTGTTGTATAAATAAATACCTTTGTTAATAAATAGCATGTGAGGTAGAAAAAAACTCATGTTTCAGGATGTACCTCTTGGAATCCTTAGTGATTGCAAAGCCCTATTTAAAGTGCAGAGAATGAATAAACGACTTCCTATTTAAAATCATCACATTCAAGTCTTGCATTCAAAGCTCCCAACATGAGGAGACATCAATGGATCCTCCCACACTCTGCATCTTTTCTGATGAAACATACTTTTAAAAAGAAATACCAAACCACACCTATACTCTATGAATTCGAATACTCTATGAATTGCTATATTCTTGGAAACAAAATCATATTTTTGAATAATTTATTTAAAAAAACAATCATACGGCTAGAAACATCCTGTAAGTCTAAGAGGCCTTCAATGTTCCACCTGAGTGTGAATCAAGGGCTGACATTTCATGGTCTGTGAAGTATTGAGAGATTTTGGACACATGGGTGAGGTAGTGTAGATCCATATAAAGATGGGAAGTGTAGTGGACACCGTTCTTGCTGGGGATGATGGGGATTGGAGCACTGAGCTGACCACCTTCAAGAAGCTGAAGGAGGGAACTTTGGGGAGGAGAAGGGAAGGAAAAAAGTCTCCAGTTTTAGATTTCTATTCCTGTCTTATCCACTACCACTTTCAGATACAGCGTGTCCTCTTTGAGATAGCTGGGAAGCTCAACATGGCTGGCAAAGAGGGGGCTCCCGCTAGCCACGTTGAGCCTGTCCCGTGGCTGGTGGAAGGAGGTGCTGTAGGGATCCGGAAGGAAGGTCTCCGTCATGGGCGACTTCTTCCGCATGGGGTCCAGAAGGGAGAAGGTGACCTTCTGCTGGAAAGGCCAGGGGAGAACGTCGTCGTAAGGTCCTTTCGCCAAGGCCAGGAAGAGCGAAAGGTGGCCGCCTTTGCCGATGCCGTCTCCGTCTGGGTACAGCCGGACGCAAAGGCGGTAGCCATAAACGTGGGTGGCAAAGGCAGGGGAGTAGATGGATTGCCTCCTTCCGGCTTTGGCCTCTTTCAAGAGCTTGGAAAACTTCTCCACCTTCCACACCAGGGTCCCGTCGGTGCTGACCAGCTCTGGCCCCCTCGACTCAGATCCTTGGCTTCCATGGGGGGAATCATGCGTCTCCTGAGACATTTTGAGCAGCCGCTCATACTGGGAGCAGCTGCGCTGGAGGGACTTCATCGCAGCTCCCTGGCTGACTATCTGTCGGCGCAGAGACACCACCAGCAGCTCCATGGCTTCCATACGCATCTGGAGAGCCTCCACATTGAGGGCAGCATCAGCCTAGAGAGGGAACGATTAAGCATCACACCTCTGAACAGAGCAAGGAGGCTCAACGGGAGTCATCAAACCCACCCAAGTCAAGGTTCACTCAACATCAATCTGTTTGGGGAACTGTAGTCTCCAAAAAGGTCTCTTTTTATTCTCCCGTACCCACTTTATAAAAACTACCCCTTTTCTGAATATTGGAGTATAACTATATCCTCAAACTGGACTGCACACCTCTGTTCAAAATCTCTAATTTCTTCTAAGGTATGGTTCTCCTTCTGAAGTTCTTGAGCATTAACCCTTATTTGCACCCCTGGCCAGATTCTTTCTCCCACAACCCAATGCTTTCCTGCATCATCTTCCACTCCCAGGCTTTCACGGGCCAGTTCATATCTTACCGTGACAGGGTTACTGATACTCCAGCTTTTCCTTTCTTCATCAATGTCTTGATGTCGAAGAGGAGAGATGGCTTTCCTTGAAGTTCTCAGATGTGCCACAGGGGGGCAAGTGTGTTCCTGCAATAAAAAAGGACAGGTCAGAATATCACAGGGGCAAGGCAGAGAGATGAGCAGAGAGGTCTTATGTTGCTGATCAGTGATTTGACAGCAGGGATTTGAATCTGAAGGGAAACACAGAGCCCACCACTTGATGCTGAAACAGTTGAACCAAACGTGTAACTTTTTCTCTCAGCTACCAAGACTTATACAGTGGGGCCCCGCTAGACGATTACCCCGCAAATCGGGTAAACTGCAGGACGATGACTTTTTGCAATCGCTATAGCGATTCGCCAAACAGTTTTTCCTATGGGGGATTTCGCTGGATGATGATTTGGTCCATGCTTCGCAGACTGTTTTCCGCAAGACGACGATTTTTACAGATAATCGGCGCTTCCGTTTTAAGCAAGACAGTGATTTTACAGTTGATCGGCGCTTCGCAAAATGGTTTTCCTATGGGCGATTTTCGCTGGACAACGACGACTTTTCCCCACTGGAACGCATTAAACAGATTTCAATGCATTCCAATTGGGAAATGCTTTTCGCAAGACGATGTTTTCACAAAACAGCGATTTCAATGGAACAAATTAACATCGTCTTGCGGGGCACCACTGTATAAGGCTTTCGAATTTCAGGCGTTTTCAGGCACATATGTTGAATGCTATGAGCCAGCCAGGAAACATGGCTCTAACCAGTTTCACCCTGGTTGGTATGTGTGGCGTACGGCGGGAGGAGGGGAGTGACAGCCTTCCCACAACTTACCTGGTATGATTTGAGGGTTCCGGTCCAAGCGCAGTCAAAATTGGGGCAAGCAACTTGTGTGACCAGAGCATCGTTCTCCGCGGCTTTGTCGTTATGGAACTGAGGACAACGAGAAAGATTCAACATGTTTGATATTCTAACATCTGACCCCAATCTTCTCCATCAGAATATCTGCTGTTTTGTGTGGCGTGCCTTCTCTTTGATACTTTACTTTAAACCACACTTGTAAGTACCCAAAACAGCCCACACATGTTTAATTCCTCATCTTGGGGATCAGCATTTGTGTGCCATAGCAGAAGCTTCAGAAACAAGCAAACCAGCTTGTACTGTATTTGGTCTTTAGTCTTTGGGACGGAAGTGCTGGCTTCCTTTGCAAATTCAGACACTTGCGCAGAGATTTGACATAACATCAAGACATTGGCACAGTCCCTGTTTAAGATAGCACATCCATTCAGGCTCATGCGCAAGAATATTTTTCACAACTCACCTGTTGGGGCCTGAGTCTTTTTTTACAAGTATTACACGCCATCTTGTCTGAATCCCTGAGGAGGAAAAAAGAAAAACGTTGATTAACTGGACTCATTTGGTGTGCAGGTATGTAATAAATGTATATTACACATCTCTTCTCATACAAACACACACTCAAAACATGAACCTGCTTCTATCCCTGAATCTCATCCAAGAGAAAGAGTTTATTTTTTCGACTATGCTGGCAGGGGAATCATGGGAGTGATAGTCGAAAAAGGTCTCTTTTATTCTTGAATGATTTCTGCCCCATTAAATCTATTTATTTTGCCTCCTTGTGCATATCTATTTATTCGGCCGCCTACATGCCGATTTCAGGCCCAAATTTGACTGATTATAAAGAAAATTATTAGAAATGTCAACTCCTAAAACAACTTTCCGTTAATTTACTATCTGCCATTAATGGAGGAGAGAAATAAATTCAATTAGCCATACATATTACTGAAGCATCAATGCAGATGATTTGAAGTACAAGTTTTGTTCAAACGAACTATCTTTTCTCTAGGACAGCGCTCACAAAGAATGGCTTCCATGGCCGCTAGCGATGGGCAGCACTTTTCATGTGACTGGTCCATCAAAAGAAAAGTCTACTATGTCTTCAAGTGTCATCATCAACAATATGCGCATGCACACCCACGCACACCTTCTTTTAAAGAAATGTTTTAATGTTAATGGTATAATCCAAAGAAACAAAACAAAAAAGACAAAAACATGTAGCACCTTAAATACTAGCTGTTATATTTTAATGAGAGCTTTCATAGGCAAAGCTAACTCTTCTAAAACTATATCTATGTGCAGTACTCTGTTCTTCCAGCAAGGGCTTGCAATTCCAAAACGTTATAACTAAATAAAAATAAAAACAGGTGCCGAATGCAGAGTAAATGCAGTATGTTTTGCAGATCCTGTTTGTCCCTGGAATCCCGCTTCCCAACAAAGATGATACATTTTGCTGCTGGAGGCCCCCCACCCCAATCTACCCATTAAAAGTACAAACCAGGTTATTATGGCACCTGAGGCAGAAAATACCACAAACACCCTTCTCAATCCGGCTAGTAAAAATTCAACAATAAATGACTGTAAACAGTTCCCTTCCTTACTTATCACATTTTGGACCGGCAGCCGCAGGCAAGCATCCCCACCTGCCTATGGACAGGGCCGGCTCTCAAATCAGGTGCCTCCAAGAAGCCACCAAGGAGGACAGGAAGGCAGCTGCCCATCCCCTTCTACCTTTCCCCTCTCCAGCTCAGCAGCTGGCTATTCAGGCAAATGTGCCATGTAGTCCCGAAGAAGGGAGATCCATTTCTTGAGATTTAGGGGTGGGGGTGGAGAATCATAATAAGAGGATAATGGCAAGGATGGCAAACCACAACACCCATGATCCCCATAATCTGGGGATTGTGGGAGTTGTAGTCCCACCTCCCCAAATAACTTCCCAACTGCCACGAGGCTCAAAGGTATAATAATAATAATAATAATAATAATAATAATAATAATAATAATAATAATAATAATAATAAAAAAATAAATAAACGGCGCCTCCCGAAGGCAGGATTTGCGCCCCACTGACCTGAAAAGCCCTTTCACGCAGCCCCCGCAGTAGCGATGCCCGCACTCGGCCTGTTGCGGGTCGATCAGGAGGAATCCGCACGCCTGGCACAGCAATCCCGCGTTGCTCAGAGGATCCGTGGGCATGACCGAGCCTCGCAGCTTTCCCATCATCCGCCAGTCCAAATCCCAAACCAGCGTCCCTCAAGCAAGAACCGCCTCACTCCCCGTTCTGAGAAGAGTGGCCGGGAGGCAGTCTTTATAAGGCGCCTCCCGCCCCGCGTGGCTCCCAGGCGGCGTGAGTCAGCCAGAGGCCGGACCCGCCAGGGAATCCCGGGTGACGTCAGACGGCGGCCCCTCCCTGCGCAGCCGAGGGCGCGGCCTGCCTCTGTGCGCGCGGGCGGGCTCGCGCGAGGCGCGAGCGCGGGGAATGCCTGGCAAGAAGCGTCGGAGAGGCGGAGAAAAGGAAATCGAAGGCGCCCCTCAGAAAGCGCGGGAAAGGGCACGGTGGGGGGGGGGAAGAGAAGAGTAGCCGAGCCAAAGTGGCCCCCAAAAAAGCCCGGGCAGAATTTTTTGCGGGGATGGAACCGTAGTGTCCCCGAATGGGGCTTCCCCGGCCTTTCCCCCGCCGGAGCGCTTGCTTGTTCGGAAGAACAAGGAGTCCCGTTTCTTCAAGGCTGAGTCAGGAGGTTTTGGTTAGAAGGGGCCCCCGAGGCGGCTTTTGGGGAGAAAGTCACGCGGCAAGGGAAATTTAGACAAGCACTTTGATTCCTGCCCTGAGCAGGGGGTTGGACTCGGTGGCCTGCTGAGGCCCCTTTCCGACTCCAGAACTCTGCGGTTCTCTGATTGTTCGACTCTTGTCGAATCTTGCCTGATGCTTTTTCTTGCAGCTCAACAAATGTCCATGGGATGGTTTTCTCTCTCCTTCCCTAGAGCAAAGTGCAGTACACTTGAAAGCTTGCACACCCCTGCTATGATACACCCTGCCCTGCATTTCCCGGGGGGCTTAAGGCAGTCCACCCTGATTTTGGACATACCACACACCCCTCCAAGTCAGATTTATGCACAACACATGGCCTGGGATTGCCAGATCCTTCTGAATGCAATTTCTTTCCAGACTAGTGGGGTCTTGACTTGAGAACTTAATCCGTATTGGAAGGCAGTTCTCAAGTCAAAAAGCCTGTAAGTCAAGTCTCCATTGACCTACAGTGCATTGAAAACCGATTAATCCCGTAACAGGCCGTTTTTGTTCCATTTTGGTTTTTTTCTGATCTGTAAGTCAATTCTCAGGCTGCAAGTCAAACCTAAATTTTGCGGCCAGAGAAGTCTGTTACTCAAAAAGTCTGTAAGTCAAGCTGTCTGTAAGTCAAGGGTCCACTGTACATATACTGTAAGAAGATATACTATTTAGAGTAAGATTGCGGGACCCCTTAAAGCCCAGATTCGGGACAGTTCTTAATTTAGGCTTGATTCCAATTCTGTGTGCTTGGAAATAGTACTTTTTCAGACTACAACTCCTGAAATCCCCCACCCAGCCTGGCCATTGGCTAACTTGCTGCTTTCAGATGCAGGGCACGACAGTGTCCCATAACCAGTGTCAAAAACTAATTCACCAGCCAGTTTGGCCTGTCCCAGAGGAAAAATAATCATTTTCTTTGGATATCTTTCTCTTGTACCCAGCTGTGCTGTTCAGTGGGTAACGGTGGGTCAGATATCAGAGTGGATAAAAATCAATGATTCTTAAAAATCAAATTATTTTAAATTGCCAAAAAAAAAATTCAATCAGGATTTAAATCAAATCCACCCTGCCAAATGCTTTCTCTAATCCCCTTAGACCTACCTTGCAGGAATGTGAGTTGTAGAGGGCAAAAATGGGACCATAATATACAGCTCCTTTGATGAAAGAGTTGTATATGAATGAGAAGCTTCAGTATTCGTGTCTTCTACTTTTTGAGCTCAGCTGTACTGAGGGAAGCTATAGATGGCATACATGGCTCTTTCCTGACCGATAAGTAAGTTTTGGATGGGCCGACCTTTAATGGGAAGAGAGGGATATTTTGCTGAATTAGGAACGGAGATTCAGTAGAAATGGTATAGCTGAAAGAACTTGAAGCATCTTGCTGCTTGAGGCAAGGACAAGTTTTTAGCACTTAAAGCTAGCCAAGTTATTGTGGTGCAGCAAATCCCACAACAGCTGTCTGTCTTTAGCAATAAAAGTCAGAGCTTTGAAAATTCACTCTTTTTTTCACCCTATCACTTCCAGAGTATCCTAGACAGGAGGATCCAGCGAGTCTTTGGGTCTTTTTGGACATTAGGGATGATGCTTGCACATTTTCTATATATTTTAGGGCACAGGCACCATCTCTCCTGTGCTTGCCAAATTGTGAAAAAAAAGATACTTTGTGGGACTGTTGATGTGTGGGGGGATTGGGAGTTTTGGAAGCTGTCGTAGAAAAAGTCAAGTTTTTAATTGGTAAGCTTCGGGCAGCTGTTGCATCAATCTGGGGAAAGAAAGGCACATTGCCCTGTAGAAAATGTGGGGAAATACAACATTCCTTCAACAGCCATACAGTCATCGACATTAAGAGAGAACATGACCAGGCAAGGCTGCGCAAGAAATGAGTAACATACATTTTCTATAGCAGTGAAAACTGAAATTAAAAAAAAAACACGACCCTCTGGAAAAGCCCTTATGGAGTACTTCTGAACAGTCATACATGATGAGGAATGAGGTGTGTGAATGGCAAGGTAACCAAGTTCATTGGGTCACGGTTATGAGTTAGAAATCTCGAAGGAGTTTAAGGAAGCGCTCTCACAAACGTTTCTCCATAGGTGAAAAGGGTGCAAAGTGATCTACCATGAGGAAAACAAAAACTCCAACAAAATGAAATCAAATCACATTGACCAGAGACTGGGGGGAAAATCACTGTTTTGGGGATTCCACAACTTTGCAGAAATTCCTTTTCCCTTTTTACTTTGCCCATGCTCCCCTGAACAAGCCTGATCTTCCCTGATCTCAGGAGTTACAGGGTAGTCCTTTGGTGAGGGACCAGAATGGAGGGCCAAAGATCCCGGTTTGTCCAGATATGGTGAGGAGGGAATTCCGCCCAAATAACCCTCAGCCAGTCAAAAGTATGGCAAATGCTGGGCTGTGCGGACCAAAGGTTTGATTCCATATAAAGTGGCTTCTGAAGTTAATAAGAATCCTACCAGCCTGGCCTGTGCCCTGGGGTGGCTGTGTTGGCTGAAGTTACTGGGAATTATAATTAAAATAGTTTTCTCAATCTCTGACATATATAGTCATAATTGGGTATATGTGTGTATTATGTGCTCTCATGTCAGAACTGATGTATAGTGACCGTAATAAGGATTTCAAAATAAGTGAGATATATAAATTTATTCTCATTATTTATTTATTTATTTGATTTATATCCCACCTATCTGGACTACCTGAGCACTCTAGGCAGCTTCCAATACAAAATAAAACAATAAAACACAAGCATGTACATGATCATTCAATAACAATTATGGTTTTACCAGTTCCACACGCCTGGCGAGATTCCATGACTCAGTAGGGATTTGAACCCAGATCTCCTGAGTCCTAATCCATCACGGTACTCAGTGAGTACCAGGAATGGGTTATAGTTTCCAGGAAAGAGAACGCCAAGGTCTCAGTCAACCACAGAGTCTGTTTGGGGGACGTGGGAAGAAGAAGCAGGGAAAGACCATCCAGTTTGGAAATCAGCCATTGGAGAAAGGCTTATTTGGTTCAACAGGAAATGCACCCATTGGCAAAAGGGTTAAGCAATTCATAAGGAAAAAGTTAACCAATTTGTCTGGGAAATTTTTATTTTTATATTTAAAGAGAGAGGGAGGGTGAATGAGTGAAGAATCATGAAGAGAAGAGTCACTCCTTATGACTTTCATTTTGCTTTTTTTTTTTTTTAAGAGAAGACTCATGGAACTCCTTGTGACTTTAGTTTTCTCCTGTCACCTGAGTTGGCAGCTATGGTGAAAATGATAAACTCAGTTTGTTGTTGTTCGTGTGCCATCCAGTTGCTTATATGATCCATGCCCTATGAATTAATGAGCTCCAAAAGTCCCTGTCAGTATTAGGAAATTAGTAAGGAACAGCTGGTAATAAAATGAGATGTGTTATACTGCTATTGGTCTGTCTCTCTTCCTGTGTAGTGTTTGTGTTTGTTTGCTTAATGTGCCGTGCCTTCTATGCAATACAATTAAAATATTGTGTACTGTTTCATTCAGCTATCTTGAACAAGATATCATAGTGATGCAAAAAGGTAGGCATAAGGACAGCCAAACGATATAAGAACTAAAATATCTCTAGTGTTTTAAGTAAAGGTATGGCTGCATTGACAAATAAATGGAGGAAATGCTTTGGGATTGGGATGATCTGATTCTCATTATTTTCTGTCGACCACAATATGTAAAAGTCAATGCGAATTAGCCCAGATTTCCCCGCACTAATTGGCAGATTTTTCCTACCCTGCTGGGGCTTCTACCTTTTGGAATCAAATGCAAGCGCATCAGTTCAGGCAGTGTGATTGCTTGAGCTGAAGTGGAGGGGGTTATAGCTCTTGTGTTAAAGCCATTCCAGCCAGCTACAGTTGCAGTCAGAAAGGCAGGGCAGCAGGGAAACTGGTTGCTGTTTGAATCCTCTTCTCCCCACGCTTTCTTCAAATTCCTTGCACCCTCTCTCCTTTTGTCACCTAGCTATTATTTAAAAGTCTTGTGTTTTCCATTTTTGGGATTTCCGTTTCTCAGAGTGACTTTTTCTTCTTTTTAATATTTGTATACCTGTTGTTCTTAGCTTTAATATTACCTTTTAATTATGCTAACCACCATTGTATACCCATTGTTTTCAACTTTAAATATTGTCTTTCACTGTTGTAAGCCACTGTGGGTCCTTTTCAACGAGAAAGATGGAGTGAAATATTTGAAATAAATAAATACATTTAAAAAAGAGAAAGAAATGGAATGGAATGGGAAAGAGTTATATAAATTGATCCAGACACAAGGTGTGGGAAGGAGATTATTTAAATGTTTAAGAAAATGCAACCAAATTTCTTCTCCCTCTGTTGACTCCTGTGTGGCTGGC
The DNA here is from genome assembly GCF_051106095.1 of Pogona vitticeps. Classification (NCBI taxonomy): domain Eukaryota; kingdom Metazoa; phylum Chordata; class Lepidosauria; order Squamata; family Agamidae; genus Pogona; species Pogona vitticeps. The sequence goes on from NC_135784.1 coordinate 26,914,013, forward strand.
TGAAGCAAATTAAATCAGGGAAAACCCAATTTCCCACATACAACTTCACAATGGTTCCATTTACATTTTTCCTGCTGTGTAGTTGCGCTCATAGGAAGGGAAAATGGATAAGGATGTTAGAGATGTTCCGTTTCTCCCAAAATATCTGAGCTCATTAACAGCCAGTGAAATGAACTGGCAATAAGATACTGTAGAACTGAGAATACGTAATTATTTTGCTCAATTGACATGTTGAAGACACACTTCCCCTAAATATTAATATATTGAGGCTACTAATGCTGGCAATGCATTTAGATGCATCCGAAGAACTGGCTATGATCCATGAAAGCTTATGGCAATTAAATCTTGTTAGTCTTTAGTCCTTAAGGTGCCACAAGACTTCTTACTGGTGCTGTCCATGGCCAATCCCTTTGAGTTTTATTCATAAAGGACAGAACTATGAGTGGCTATGTAAGCCAGGCTAGAGGAGGGTCCGCTAGTCATATATGTAGCCTGACAGGTTTTTGATAAGGATAATCCCTCTCTGCATTTCTGTTCCAGACAGGGCCAGCCCTCACATTAGGCAAGGGAAGGCAATTGCCTCAGGCAGGAAATGCAAGGATAGAGCAATAACAGCATCCCTGTCTTTCTCATGGCTGTTCTCATCTCTTGGAGGACTGTGTTGGGTAAATCGGGCTGATGCCTTTGGATGCGGGGTGCTCTTTCCCGTTGCTTGTGTTGATGTGACAGTCAAATGGCAATCCGGCCATCTGCAAATGGGATGGAGAAGGTTGTATTCTGCAGACAGCAAAATGTCTTGAGAGAGCTCTAATCTCAGGTGCACGACAAACCTACTCTCTGTGCTAGTGACTGCATCCAACCTGGTTAATCAGTGGGTGTGGGCTTGCTCCAGCAGCCATTTGTAGTCCAAAATGTAACTTTTCCAAGCCCTGAGCCTCTTACATGTTGTGATAGCAACTTCTATCTTGGTTGGTCTCTCCTCCTGAATTCCTGCTTCTTGTTGTTGTTTAGTCGTTAATTCGTGTCCGACTCTTTGTGACCCCATGGACCACAGCACGCCAGGCCCTCCTGTCTTCCACTGCCTCCCAGAGTTGGGTCAAATTCATGTTGGTTGCTTCAATGACACTGTCCAACCATCTCGTCCTCTGTCGTCCCCTTCTCCTCTTGCCCTCACAATTTCCTAACATCAGGGTCTTTTCCAGGGAGTCTTCCCTTCTCATGAGATGGCCAAAGTATTGGCGCTTCAGCTTCAGGATCTGTCCTTCCAGTGAGCACTCAGGGTTGATTTCCTTCAAAATGGATAGGTTTCTTCTCTTTGCAATCCAGGAGACTCTCAAGAGTCTCCTCCAGCACAACAATTCAAAAGCATCAATTCTTTGGCGGTCAGCCTTCTTTATGGTCCAGCTCTCACTTCCATACATCGCTATGCTGTCTAGGTTTCTCATCGCTTTCCTCCCAAGAAGCAGGTGTCTTTTAATTTCATGGTTGCTGTCACCATCTGCAGTGATCATGGAGCCCAAGAAAGTAAAATCTGTCACTGCCTCCATATTCTATTCTATTCTATCCTCCTTCCTTTTATTTGCCGGGAAATGATGGGGCCAGAGGCCATGATCTTAGTTTTTTTGATGTTGAGCTTCAGAGCATTTTTTGTGCACTCCTCTTTCATCCTCATTACGAGGTTCCTTAATTCCGCCTCACTTTCTGCCATCAGAGTGGTATCATCTGCATACAGTATCTGAGGTTGTTGACATTTTTTACGTCAATCTTAATTCCGGTTTGGGATTCATCCTGTCCTGCCTTTCGCATGATGTATTTTGCATATAAGCTAAATAAGCAGGGAGACAATATACTCGTACAGCCTTGTTGTACTCTTTTTGCAATTTTGAATCGATCAGTTGTTCCATAACCAGTTCTAACTGTTGCTTCCTGTCCCACACATAGATTTCTCAGGAGATAGATAAGGTGGTCAGGCACTCCAATTTCTTTAAGAACTTGCCATTGGTTGCTGTGGTCCACACATTCAAAGGCTTTTGCCTAGTCAATGGTGTTTTTCTGGAACTCTCTGGCTTTCTCCATAATCCAGCTCATGTTAGCAATTTGGTCTCTAGTTCCTCTGCCCCTTTGAAATACAGCTTGTACTTCTGGGAGTTTTCAGTCCACATACTACTGAAGCCTACCTTGTACGGTATTGTACGGTCGTTGGAGCATTCTTTGGCACTGCCCTTCTTTGGGATTGGGATGTAGACTGATCTTTTCCAGTTCTCTGGCCAGTGCTGAGTTTTCCAAACTTGCTGTCATATTGAGTGTAACACCTTAACAGCATCATCTTTTAAAATTTTAAATACAGTTCAACTGGAATGCCATCACCTCCACTGGCCTTGTTGTTAGCCATGCTTTCTAAGGTCCACTTGACTCTCCAGGATGTCTGGCTCAAGGTCAGCAACTACACTATCTGGGTTGTCCGGGACATCCAGATCTTTCTGGTATAATTCCTCTGTATATTCTTGCCACCTCTTCTTGATGTCTTCTGCTTCTGTTAGATCCCTCCCATTTTTGTCCTTTATCATGTCCATCTTTGCACAAAATGTTCCTTGAATGTCTCAAATTTTATTGAACATATCTCTGGTTTTCCCCTTTCTATTATTTTCCTCTATTTCTTCGCACTGTTCATTTAAGAAGGCCCTCTTGTCTCTCCTTGCTATTCTTTGGAAGTCAGTGTTCAGTTTTCTGTAACTTTCCCTATCTCCCCTGCATTTTGTTTCCCCTCTCTTCTCTGCTATTTGTAAGGCCTTGTTGGACAGCCACTTTGCTTTCTTGCATTTCCTTTTCTTTGGGGTGGTTTTTGTTGCTGCCTCCTGTGCAATGTTACGAGCCTCTATCCAAAGTTCTTCAGGCACTCGGTCCACCAAATCTAGTTCCTTAAATCTGTTCTTCACTTCCACTGTGAATTCTTGCAGGTGAGGTCAAATCGAAAAGAGTAGAAATGGAGTGACATACTTGTGAGCTTTGCAGAAGTGATGGACACCCACCCACCATCAGTGACTGAATCCTGGGTTCTGATCTCAGAACACTGTTCTCTAGTTATATTCAAAGAACTCTTGTAGTGCAGTGTTTAGAATATTGGGCTGGGAGGCTGAAAAAGGTCCAGATTCAACTCATTCCTTATCACAGAAATCACTAGGCGATTTGGGACACGTCCTCTTTTCTGATCTTGAGTTAATTGGAGGGAACACAAGTAATAAACAAATAATAGCATTCCACAGCTTATGAAAGTGAACCAAGCAAGTCACGCGCGCAAACACACGTACGCATATCCCTCGCCCCCAAAACTGATCTTGAGGGCACTTTTAAGAAACCAAATATTAAAATTCAAAACGCAAACCCAGAGAGGGTCAAAGAAATGTTCATTTCTCTCTTTGCACCTGAGAAGGAATTGGAAACGAAAACCCCACATCGAAAGCATAAAGACCTCCCTCATTAGGGATTGAAACTAGATACAAATTTCTTGTGATTTTTTTTCCCTTTTGTCTTGTCAGACCAGCCAAGCAGCTCTTTCTGAAGTGATTAAGAAATGCTGGGATTGAGCCCCGTGAGTCATCTTCAGGGAGTGTTTATATTTTTTTAAAAAATGGCCATCTGGGATTAATTCTCAGAGGCACAGTTTGGGAAAATTCAGCTCCCTAAATTTGGCTCCCAGCATAGCCATGAACCTTCCAAGCTCTAGCAACCAATTGTATGCTGGATACTGTTTTATACCTGCCTTTTCCTCCACAAGAAAGCCATGTCCGTATTTCTGAAGAGAATCTTTGACTTCTTGCCACATTTGCATTGGTTCTGCCTTCTGTTTCACTTTCTGTTTTTTCTTTTCTTTTCCCCCCAGGGCCTCAGTGAAAGTCAAGCTGAGGACAACTGATTAAAAATAAATTCAAAGAGGTAGACATGCAGGATACCTAGTGGATAGAGTGATAGAATAGGACTCTGGAGATCTGAGTTGAAATCCCCTGCTTGGCCAGGAAAGGTCATGGGTGGGGGAGGGGGGAGGATCAGCTAAACCACTCAGTAAATATCACTACAGTGGTGCCTCGCTTAACGATTACCTCATTAAACGATGATGAGGCGACGCTTGGCAATGAGGTTTTTGCAATCGCTTTTGCGACTGCAAAACGATGTTCTAATAGGAAAAATTCACTTTACGATGATTGGTTCCCTGTTTCAGGAACCGATTTTTCGCTACACGGCGATTTTCAAACAGCTGATCGGTGGCTCTAAAATGACCGCCCACTGTGTAAAATGGCTCCCCGCTGTGCTTTAGGACGGATTCCTCGCTATACAGGCACCGGAAAATGGCCAATGAGGTATTTAGCCCATTGGAATGCATTGAAGGGTTTCCAATGCGCTTCAATGGGTTTTTAAAATTCGCTTCACGACAATTTCGCTTAACAGCGATTTCTCTGGAACGGATTAACGTCGTCAAGCAAGGCACCACTGTATTAGGGTCACTTTCAAAGCAAAACAAAGCGTGTTGCTTATATACGGCCCCATAGCGCTTCAAGCACTCTCCGGGCGATTTACAAGTTAATTATGCAGGCTACACATTGCCCCCCCCAGCAAGCTGGGTACTCATTTTACCGACCTCGAAAGGATAGAAGGCTGAGTCAACCTTGAGCCGGCTACCTGGGATTGAACCCCAGGTCGTGAGCACAGTTTTGGCGCAGTACAGCGGTTTAACCACTGCGCCATGAAGTTCAGTTGCAACTTGATAGCACATAATACAGGTGCACACAGACCTGCAGCAAAACCAGCAAAAAGTCCAGCGGCCACTGTATTGGGCAAGAGCTTTTCTTGGCATAGCCCACGTCTTGAGATGTTGTTGTTATGGGCCATCAAGTCACCTATTATTTATGGCAGCCGTATAAATGAGCAAACTCCCAAAGGTCTTCTCCTCAACAGCCCTTTCTCAGCTCTTGCAGACTCAAGTGGGTGGCTTCTTTTAGGGAGTCGATCCACCGAGCAACAGGCTTCTACGCACCCTGGCCCTGGTTTTGGTGGGAAGTGAGGGCAGAATGAAATGAGAGTCAGAAAGTGGTCCTTGTATGATTAGTGCAAGGCAGCCCTTCTCAAATGTTTTTGACTCGCGCCTCCCTTGAGAGAAGGCAAGCGGGGGGGCAGAACAAGCGGAGCGGTGAGGGATGCAGGGCAGACAGGGAGGTGGAAGGAACCGAAGCCGGAGGAGCAGCATCAGCCCTGCCAATTTGACAAAGAGATAAAGAGGATTCTGCAGTGCCCCTGGCTGGGTTTAGCGGCGCCCCAGGGCACCGCAGCGGACACTTTCGGAACCTCTGACATGGGTCATGGAGTTTCAGAGGTTCAAGTTACTAGAGAACAGAAGGATAGAAAGTATGGTCGGAAAGCCGATTGCTGAGTGTGATGAGTTGCGACTAGATTAGGCCCATTGAATCAGGGGGTGGGGGTGACAGAGAAATAATTTTACAAGCCTCCAACCAATCAGAACAGTACACGGCTTCCACACCTACTCCCCTTCGTCATTTCAACCCAGTGCAGAAGATGGGCCATGGCACATTGAGATGGGTGGTGGTGGCAAATAAACTGGGCCCCAAACGTGTGTTGTCTGGATCCTAGAAAGTACACTGCCTTGCTTCTCAAGGTCTGCACATTTTCAGCACTGCACAAGAACTAGTTTGCAGCAAGAGCTAAAGATTTCCTCCTTGGCATATTTGAAATTAATTGGCAAGGAGCAACAAATAATGTTATACAGGGCTGTGTTGTTAACCCATGGCTGGGGCCCTGGGCCTTCAGGTATTTAGGGCCCCTTCAGCTTTTCGGTCTTTCAACCCACTACAGTTGACAGCCTGATCTAAATATTGATGGGCTCCTAGTCCCTGCGGGGCCCCCCTAAGGTTTAGCCTAGTCGGCCTTATGAACTATACAGTACAGCCTTGACACTATAAAAGCACTGCAATTACAGCTTGGCAATAGTACCAAATATGAGCAAAAAGGTGTGTGGGTGTGTGTGGGTGTGTGTGGGAGAGACAATACAATTGCTCTCTGCAAATGATGCCTCAGGGTATTATTTTGTGTATGGCACATACACAGTTCTGCTGACTGCTGTTCCAGTCACTGTCTCCACCCATCAAAATCATCCCACGCCAAAGTGTTTTTCTCCCCTGTCCTGCCTTGTCCTGTCAGAGTAAATGTCCACTTTTTCCACTAAAAGGGCGTTTGACCATATTTCTCCTTGTTATGCCCCAAGGGTATACAAAAACAAGCTGCTAGGTTGATCAGCAGTCAGGCAGATCCAGATCAACAAAGAAGTTTTGAGCTTTAATTTCTAGATAGAGCGGGTCTTTTATGAAGCTAATGGGCCTGAGGGGTGTCTATGAGCTTTCAAGGTAAGAGATATTTAAGGAGTGTTCATTCCTCCCAGTTTTACAGCCCTCCAGTGAACTTCCATGGCCATGCTGGGGATTTGAACTAAGGTCTCCCGAGTCCTGGTCTATCATTCTGTCCAATATACACCATACTGGGTATCCTTAACAGGTCTTGCTTGGTCCTTTAAGGTCAAGCTATATACCTTGGGACCTAAATGGCTGGCCACACAGGCTGGAGTATCCTGGAATTTTGAAGAACTACTTCAAACTCTCTGGATTCCGGGACGATTCTTTCTTAGCTGCGACAATTGTTCAACAAGCTAAATATATAGGAATGTTGTGGCCATCTCCCAGAACCTTCCGTGTTCCTTCAGCCCGTATACAGGGGTAGAAAAGTTGCATTTCTTCATTGGACTACAACTTTCATCAGCCCCGACAAATTATTATTGTGATTTGGATAGATGGGAGTTGTTGTCCAACAGCATATGCAGGACGAGAAGTTTCACAGCCTGCCCTGTCCAGTGCAGTCACTGTCTTTTAGGTTTGGGATTCTCATTCTTCCTGATGCCAAAAAAGGAAATGTTAGCTTCTCAAATGCTCCTGTGCCATCACATCAGAGATTTCCCCTCTTGCTGCTAGACCGACTTTACCCAGCACCCTTGCGTGCCAGTCACAACAATACTGGGGCTCTTGAGGACATGGAATTTCACTCTGTTCTCGTCACCGCTGTGCTGCCTGCAAAAGAATGTCCTGTCCTGCCCGTAAAAAGCCAGCTGGGGATGTGATGAGATCTTCTTTCACTTCCTCATGTGTGAGAATTGTTCTGGTGTTGCTAGTCAACAAGGCAGAAATACATCCGCTCTCGTACCAAGAGCGTCTTCTGTTCTGCTCCGCTTCCCGCCTCCCAGGCTTTCACTGCTCTGCGGTCTTTGATTTCAAATGTGTGCAACCAGCTCTTTTACTTAAAGGAAAGAAAACCTCTTCAAACTGTAGGGCTCTCAGGCTTTTCAGATCCCTCCTGAAAGAGACTAGGCTGGTCCCCCCCCCCACACCCTTCTTCCAGCAACCAAAGGATATCTTATTCAGGCTGGCCTTTGGCAGGATGCAATTACACCATTGAAGCTGGCTAGATAACACAGTGGTTTAGAGGTCGGGAGTTCAACTTTCTACTGTACGTCCCAGAATAGCCAGCTTGTGTGGCTTTGGGCAAGCTGCACAGTCCCTGGAATCCCACCCCCCCTAGGAAGGGAACAGAACCTGGAAACCCCTGGAAAGGGTTGCCAGGAGCTAGAAATGACTTGACAGCACATGATTATTATTTACACTATTAAAATGAATTGGGAGCGGAGTTGGGGTATTTGAAGTCTAGACTGACTGAAGTCTAAAGTCATGTGGTTTGGGGGTTAATTCGCGCATCCTCTTGAGACAGTGTAAGCTGTGGGGCATATCGGTATAGGGGAAATACACGGGACTTCAGATTGTTGCTTTTATAAGTGCAGGCATCTTGGCTCCTTCGGCAAAAGCAAGGGAGAATAGAATTGGGACAGAGGACTGGAGGAGCAAATAGAGCAGGAGGGTGAACAAAGGTTGCAAAACAACCTCCCTTTAAGAGAAAGACATCCTCTCCCCCTCCAAAAAAAAAAAACAAAAAACTGGACAGGTCGCAGGATTGCCTCGCTAGGGAGGGGAGGGAACAGCAGCAGCCTTGCTCGTAGTTTGTGCAAGAGCTTGAGACGGATGTGCTGCTGGCCATAGCGGCGACCTTGGCTTCTGCCTGTAGCTGTTGAGGCAAAGTTTCCTGAGGTCACATCCCTTGCTTCCCCGCTTTGTTCGCCATAAGCTGGTTTGACACAAATTCTTTTAATATATTTCAAAGTGGCATAGCGATAAATCAGCAAGGTAGAAGATAAACTACCAGCGAGGCAGCTGGCAGGTACCTTCTAGCACTTAAGTGATGTAGTGATAAAATAGAAACAGACAGAAAAAAATGTAAGGGTTTGGAGAACTACAGGGCATCCTGCAGTCTGAAACCTGTGATCCTGCCGTCCAATACTTGGCAAACCCCACAGACACAATATACTCCAATAGAGGCACTCATGCATTCCGAAACAATTAAAAAAAACATTGTGTTCATAATCAAGTCTTTTGTGGCTATTTAAAAAAAACCTTGCTTTTTGACTAAACATCATGTAAACATGTATTCTTAAATGGATTTAGAGTGTGTTCGACTTGATGCAAACTCAGCAGTATTTCAACGTGTAGTTGAGCCCTAGGGTTTAACGGTAGGGCTTCAAAATCTTGATGGGGACGCCCTTTTTAAAAATGGATTGCTTTTAAAGTAATCTCACTTCATTTGTTCAATATTTTAAAGAGTGGTCGCAAGACTAGATAGGCGGGATATAAATAAAATAAATAAATAGACAAACAAACAAACTTGTACCGGCTTGTTCCTTTTTATTGTTAGCCTCATTCAGTCCCGTTACAGGAGAGGAAGGTGCAAAACAAACCTAACAACGTGAACCTGAGGCGGAGGAGGAGGGTGTTTACTCCCAAATCACTGTTATAGGATTGTAGCATTGTCGGTCCTGTAGTTCAGTTGGTCACACCTTAGTCAGCCTTGGCTTTCAGCACGGCTTGAGCAAGTGGGTCCTCTTGAGGAGAAAGATGAGGGATAAGTAAGTAAGCAAGTAAGTGGCCGTGGCCTGAATTTGTGTGATCCAGGTTAAAATTCCCACTTGATCACCAACGTCTTGGCTTGCCTGAACTTATCCTACCGCATAAGATTATTGAGAGAATAAACAGAGAGGGACAGTGCGTGCCATCTTGAACTAGGGTTGCCAGATACGTGGGTACCAAAAGGAGGACATAGAAAGACAAAAAAGAGGACAGAGGAGGACCTATTGAATGTTTCATTTGAATCGTTCTGGATTATACCGGCAATCAATACAATTTTATTACAATGGCTGCCAAAAAATGTCTCTTAGTGAACCGACCAAGAAACAGTCATGTTAAAAAATAAAAATAAATTCAACGGAAGCTTTTTTTCCAAATACCAAAAAACATTATTTAAACAGCCAATTGTACAATTGTTACCTTATAATCTTTATTAATTACACAGCATATTTCTCGGAGGAGCCAACTTTTCGCAAAAGATCTTCATTAGCAATCACATATGCATAAAACTCTTCACAGGTAATATTCTTCAAATTGTACTTCTGATGGGGAGCAAAGCAAATAAACCCAAACCCACCTCAGCCTGGCTGTGGGATCCCCTGGCCACTCACAGTCTGCACAGGCTCAGAGGCAACCGTGCTAATCTGGACGCCCAAACAAGGTAGCCTCCCCTCCCCGAGGGTCATAAGTTCAAGGCTGGGGAGTGTGGGAGTTGGAGTCCCCGAAAGGGATTTTGAACATACACAGTCCAGGCGCTCACCTTCCCATCAATGCGCTCAGGCACTCCTTGCTCCTGCCTGGCTTGGCAGGCGGTGCTCTGCTCTCGCTGCCTTTCTGCGCTCCACGTTGACTGGGTGGGCATGGCGGATCGCCGAGCAGCCGTGGTGGAGGGGGAGGGGGCGAGGGCTGTGCTCTGGCTCCGGCAGCAGGTAACGGGAGGCAGGTGGGTGGGTGGACAGACAGGTGGGGGTGGGGAAAGACAGGGAGAGGGGGTCCTTCCACCTCTCCCCCTCCCATCCAAAATTACAACATAAAATATACAAAAGCCGGACAATTTAAAGGCTTTTACCTTTGCCTGCTGGATGGAGAACACTAGGCTAAAAAGGAGGACATGTCCTCCTTTTGCCAGACATCTGGCAACCCTACCTTGATCTCACTGGAGAGAGAAAAATGTGATGTTGATAAAAAGATCTCATGAGGAGAGCTGTTCTTTCATTCCTTCAAAATTTAGAGTTTTTGCAGTGTCTTGTAGTCTGCTTTTTAATAATTATTATGTTTCACTGTATATTTTTTGAAAATGCAATTTATTTATTTTTGGTAATTATTTTAATATTTTTGTTTTTAATGGTAAGACATCTTGAGTTCCTCTACAGGGAGAAAGGTGGAGTAGAAATTCAATAAATAAATATTGATTATGAATTTTTCTAATATTTACAAAAAGAATATATGCTTACTTATTATTAAATAAATTATTTATTATTTGCTAATCGAACTCACTATTAATATTTATCATTAAATAAATAAATGGAACTAATCAAAATTAGTTTTCCAGAAGATCTCCTGGAAAAGACCCTGATGTTGGGAAAGTGTGAGGGCAAGAGGAGAAGGGGATGACAGAGGATGAGATGGTTGGACAGTGTCATCGAAGCAACCAACATGAATTTGACCAGACTCTGGGAGGCAGTGGAAGACAGGAGGGCCTGGCGTGCTCTTGTCCATGGGGGTCACGAACAGTCAAACACGACTTAACCACTAGACACCAACAACAACAAAAATCAAAATTAGGATGATCATAATAATTATAAAAATGGCCAGATTCATATTCATATGTGGTTTTTTAAAGGGCATCCATCATACAAAGATTTCCCTTCAGCCCATTCTTGTTCCTGTGCCAGGCCCTTGCCCTTGAAGGAAAAAAAAACATTGAGTAAGTAACTAAGTATGCACACAATTTTTCTCATTGAACTTTGGCCAATAAACCATAGACAAGTTGGGAAAGGAGAGAACCTGGTTATATGGGTCATCTTCCAGCTATTGACAGATTGAGTCACATCCATAACTCTTCCTGTATTTTGGTTCTGACCCTGCCCACTGTTGGCATGGGAACCCCAAGAGGTTTCAGCAAGGTATAACCATCCTCCAAAATAAACAAATAATTAAAAAGGTTCCTACCTAACCTCTAGGTTTAATATCTGTGTGTGCCGTGTCTGCTCAGAGTAGCAGTGAGTCAGTGGCTGAGTTGCATAACATGCAAAGATAACAGTTCTCAGTTCCTGTTAAAAATCAATAAATGTTGAAAAAGGTGGGGCAACAGAGGAACATGTTTACAGATATGACATGCTCAAAATTAGGCAAGGATACTGCGCTAAAAATCTTACATAATGTTCATTCCAGGAAATGCAGTTTCCTTGAGCCCATGTACAGTTCTGTCGGGTGACTTAGGGACCAGAGAATATTCTAACTATTCAAAATACCTAAATTATAATTAGAGATAGGCAGAAACCACCGGTTTGGCTGTTCCTGCAGGTTCCTTTTTTAACTGAAAAGGTGTTTAGCGGTTCCCAGCTCTGCCTCCTCTGGTGGGTGTCCACTGGGAGCCGGCAGCTGGAGGAGGCAGGGCAGAGACGTCAGAGTGGGAGCCCACTGGAGGAATCGGGGCTGGGATCTGCCGAACACTTGGTGTTTGGCAAAAAAACAAACAAACAAACTAACAGGAACCACCGAACTGGCAATTAGTCGTCGTTTAGTCGTTTAGTCGTGTCTGACTCTTCGTGACCCCATTGACCAGGGCACGCCAGGCCCTCCTATCTTCCACTGCCTCCCGGAGTTGTGTCAGGTTCATGTTGGTTGCTTCGCAGACACTGTCCAGCCATCTCTTCCTCGGTCATCCCCTTCTCCTCTTGCTGTCACACTTTCCTAACATCAAGGTTTTTTTCCAAGGAGTCTTTTCTTCTCATGAGATGGCCAAAGTACTGGAGCCTCAGCTTCAGGATCTGTCCTTCCAGTGAGCACTCAGGGTTGATTTCCTTTAGAATTGATAGGTTTGTTCTCCTTGCGGTCCAGGGGATTCTCAAGAGCCTCCTCCAGCACCACAATTCAAAGGCATCAATTCTTCGGCGGTCTGCTTTCTTTATGGTCCAGCTCTCACTTCCATACATCACAACAGGAAAAACCATAGCTTTCACTATTCGGACTTTTGTTGGTAAGGTGATGTCTCTGCTTTTTAAGATGCTGTCAAGATTTGTCATCCCTTTCCTCCCAAGAAGCAGGCATTTCTTAATTTCGTGGCTGCTGTCTCCATCTGCAGTGATCATGGAACCCAGGAAAATAAAATCTGTCACTGCCTCCATGTCTTCCCCTTCTATTTCCCAGGAGGTGATGGGACCAGTGGCCATGATCTTAGTTTTTTTGATGTTGAGTTTCAGCCCGTTTTTTGCACTCTCCTCTTTCACCCTCATTACAAGGTTCTTTAATTCCTCCTCACTTTCTGCCATCAGAGTGGTATCATCTGCATATCAGAGGTTGTTGATATTTCTTCCAGCAATCTTAATTCCGGTTTGGGATTCCTCCAGTCCAGGCTTCCACATGATGTATTCTGCATATAAGTTAAATAAGCTGGGGGACAATATACAGCCTTGTAGTACTCCTTTCCCAATTTTGAACCAATCAGTTGTTCCGTATCCAGTTCTAACTGTTGCTTCCTGTCCCACGTATAGGTTTCTCAGGAGATAGATAAGGTGGTCAGGCACTCCCATTTCTTTAAGGATGTGCCATAGTTTGCTGTGGTCCACGCAGTCAAAGGCTTTTGCATAGTCAATGAAGCAGAAGTAGATATTTTTCTGGAACTCTCTGGCTTTCTCCATAATCCAGCGCAAGTTAGCAATTTGGTCTCTAGTTCCTCTGCCTCTTCGGAATCCAGCTTGTACTTCTGGGAGTTCTCGGTCCACATACTGCTGAAGCCTACCTTGCAGGATTTTGAGCATAACCTTGCTAGCGTGTGAAATGAGTGCAATTGTACGGTAGTTGGAGCATTCTTTGGCACTGCCTTTCTTTGGGATTGGGATGTAGACTGATCTTTTCCAATCCTCTGGCCACTGTTGGGTTTTCCAAACTTGCTGGCATATTGAATGTAGCACCTTAACAGCATCATCTTTCAAGATTTTTAATAGTTCAGCTGGAATGCCATCACCTCCCCTGGCCTTGTTGTTAGCCAGGCTTTCTAAGGCCCACTTGACTTCACCGAAGTGAAGTGGCAATTAGTGCCCACCTGTAATTATAATTAGCTGGAGTTTTTACGGATATTTTCAATCTATCCTTGTTGCAGTGTTCAGTCCCCACTTGCCTGAAGACATCTATTATAGTGCCAGTCCCCAAGCAGTCAGCTGTGGTATCTCTCAATGATTACAGACCAGTAGCTTTAACATCTGTTGTTATGAAATGTTTCGAGAGATTGGTGCTGGATTACATTAAGGCTAGTCTTCCACCTTCTTTGGACCCATGGCAATTTGCATACAGGAAAAATAGATCTACGGATGATGCTGTGTCCATTGTACTCCATACTGTATTGAGCCACTTAGAACATCAGGGAACTTATGCGAGGCTGTTGTTTGTGGATTATAGCTCTGCTTTTAATACTATTCTACCAAATAGGTTGTTTTTTAAAATGATCAACCTGGGATTACCTCAGGAGATCTGCATGTGGATAAAGGATTTTCTGACAGATAGGCCACAGTCAGTAAGGATGGGATCTCACCATTCTTCTACCATGGTACTAAGTACAGGAGCTCCCCAGGGCTGTGTGCTAAGTCCCTTCCTCTATTCCCTGTACACACATGATTGCACCCCACTGTATAACACCAATGCAATTATTAAATTTGCGGATGATACGACAGTGGTGGGGCTCATAAATAAGAACAATGAGTCTGCTTATAGAAAGGAAGTACAAAGGTTGATACTTTGGTGTAAAGAAAATCATCTCACACTTAACATCAAAAAAACTAAAGAACTCATAATTGATTTTAGGAGGAAGAGATATGTACATTTACCACTGTACATAAACGGTGAGGAAGTGGAGAGAGTTGGTAGTTTTAAATTTCTGGGTACTTACATCTCAGAGGACCTCTCATGGACTATAAATGCCAACATGCTAATGAAGAAGGCACAGAAGAGGCTGTATTTCCTGAGAATGCTCGGCAAGTTAAATTTATCTCAGCATTTGCTTCTGTCATACTATCGTAGCACCATTGAGAGTGTCCTAACCTATGGCATTCTGGCATGGTTTGGGAGTAGCTCTGTAGCAGACAAAAAAGCTCTACAGAGAACCATTAAAATTGCCCAGAATATCATCGGGCTCCAGCTACCAACCCTGGATGACATCTTCACATCCCGCTGTCTAAGGAAATCACATAGCATCCTGAGAGACTCTTCCCATCCTGCTTATAACTTTTTTGAACTGTTACCATCTGGCAGAAGATATAGAACAATTAAGACTCGGACCACACGTTTTCTCAATAGTTTTTATCCCAGAGCTATAATTGCAATTAATAATGAGCTTAAAGACCACCAGTAGTGAATAATTAGTTGGACTGTGTAACTTGGCCTGCGGTGTAGATGTTTGTATTTTAGTGGGGGACTTTTAGTGGGTGGGGAGTGTTTGGGAATTTTATGTATGTGCATGTGTCTGGTCTCTGGGTGTCTGTGAATTTCGTTGTATGTGTATATACTTACAATGACAATAAATTATTATTATTATTATTATTATTATTATTATTATTATTATTATTATTATTATTATTATTATTATTATTATTATTATTATTATTATTATTTTACTAAGAGTACTCACGTTTCAGGGTGTGACCCCATGGGGAAACAGAATGCAATTTGGACCACTTATGGGGCAGTCTGGTGTGATCATCATACAACATACTGGGAAATGTGCTCCAGCCCAGCTCTCATATATGCTCAAGCTGGATCTGTTTGGTCCAGCTGTGGGGCCATTACTTTTTCGGGCCAGGCTGGAGTGATTCCCCAGGATACAAAAGGCTCATTTAAAAGGAGACCTCTCCCATTAAAGCAACTCTTTCTGGTGCAATCAGGCATGCACCTTTGCACTTGTCTGGGAACATCCTCGGTTGGCTTGAAGATGGAGGAGACTGGATACTGGCTAATAAGGAAGAACTTGAGAAAATAGGGCCAGTGCATATAAAGCACTATTCTATGAATTCTTAGAAGAAAAGTTCTTGTTTCTGGTGCTCTAAAGGGTGTGTGGAAAAAGCCTAAATTCCTTTTTCAGTACAGATAGTACATATATTTGCATTTTTTTAGTATATACTGTGTGTTATTCTTTCAGTGAGTTTGATCTCTGGTGACTCTGAAAACAGAATATGTAAGCAGAAAAATAGTAATTATGTATGAATTACTGTAATTGAAACGAGCACTTAATCTTTGGGTAAAGTGGAGGGTTTTTTTTCCTCTGCTGCTGGGGGCTTCTGCTTCTTCCAAGGGTGATTTGAAAAGTGTTTTCTCTGTGTTATCAGTTGCTTTGTTCTTCAAAAGGATGTGGAGGGGGGTGGAGGATGGGGGGGTTCGCTATTCTAGTGATGTACTACGTAAATCAATACAAAATAGGAAATAATATGAACTACAGCAATCTATTATGTTTCTGTGATATGAGTTTGTAAATTATGGAGAACTCTGGAAAACTGTCTCTTTCCCCTAATGCAACACTCTAGTCCATCGGCTTTACAATGAGCCATAAAAGCGGAGCTGGGGATTGGCAGAGGGTGAGATCAAAGGAAGGGAGGCTGTTGCTTGTTGGATGGATTGAACAGCATAGGACTGAGGGGCTATTGTGGACAATCCACTGTCTCCATGTGATCATCTAATCTGAACAGAAGCATAAAACAGGCTGCGGATAAAGCTTCAGCAAAACTAAATCACTCTGACTGTGTTCGACAACATAGCGACAACCTTACAGCAGTTATTTGCAGGTAATTGTCTGCACAGATAAATAAACACACAAGCTATGTGCAACTGTACATCCTCTTCCTTTTGCCTCTATGCATTTCATCTTTTTTTTTAAAAAAAGCTGGATAAGTAGCCGCTCAGAACATACGAAAGCTGATGTTGGGAAACTCTAGAATTTCTCTTTATCAAGAGCTTATTTGTGTACCTGAAACTTTTACTAGCAGGTCAACAAGTGCATGCTAGGCGATAAACTCAACCAGAAGAAAGGCATGTCACTTTTACAACCAATGTGGTGTTCATGATGATTCAGCGTTATCATGTAAATGCAGAAATTGGCTCTTCAGTTACTTGGAGGTGGCCAATTTTTATAGGTGTTGGTTTTGCCTCTCTGGGATAGACTGCAAGCCGCATACCTTGCACTCCCTTATTGAGTCAATCCATCTTGTATTTGTACTTCTCTTTTTTCCTGCTGCCTTCAACTTTTCCTACCATTATTATCTTTACTAGCGAATCTTGTCTTCTAATGATGCCCCAAAGAGCAAGAACCTCTGATTTTCCTTCTAGATGGAGTTCAGGCTTGATTTGTTCTAGGACTCTCTTGTTTGTCTTTTTGGCGGTGCAGAATATCTGCAGAGCTCTCCTCGGGCAGATTTTGAATGAATCTGTCAGCTTTCTTTACTGCCCAGCTTTCACACCTGTTCATGGTAATCAGTAATAGAGAAGTGTGCGTGATCTTGGTCTTGGTCTCCGGTGACATATCCTTATACTTGGTGATCTTTTGTAATTCCTTCATTGCTACCCTTCCTAGTCTCAGTCTTCTGATTTTTGGGGGGGGTCTCCATTTGGATTGATGATTGAACCAAGATATATTAATAATGTATCCTCAGAGGCAACAGAGCACAGACAGAGTTTGGACTCCTGTCTTCGGAAGATGCCGGCCACAGAGACTGGCGAAATGTTAGGAAGAAAAACCTTCAGGACACAGCCAAAGAGCCCGAAAACCCACAACATATATATATATATTAACAATCTTTAACTATTTCAGTTTCTTCATTGTCTGGTAGAATACAACTACAGTATTAAGAGATTTCCCTTGCCCCCTGGGATTTTGCAACTTATCATTTATAAAGTAGTTTTTGCAAGCTTAGGATCTAGCTTTCTTAATAGAAAAACAAATGCTGTTGAGTTTTGGACTCCCATGGAGTCAGGAAGCTTTACTCTCTAGGCCCAAATTGGTGCAGATTTCAAAAATCTGAAGGCATATTAAGAAGTCTTTGTACTGTTGTTGATTGCTATTTATTCTCCAAAATGGAAACAATAACACATTGGCATTATCTGTTGTATTACATAAGTATTATGGAATTATGTGGCCGAGTTCGAACTGTTCTTTAGGTTGGGTCCCTAGCTCAAGATTCAAGAGCAGAGACTCCTTCGTTTAGTCTTCCAAATTTTTATTTAACATCACCACTGGTTTGTCAACAACAACTCAACAGGCCCAAGTTCCCCTTCACTGGGCTTTTTATACAATGAAACATCTCCCTTGGGTAACGGCCATCTTTGGTTTAATGGTGTCTCTAATTGCCGGACGGGTCTGGTTTTGGGTGAAAAGGTGGGGGCGGGAGATTCCCCAAACCAGGGTACAAACTTCTCGGGCATAACACTGGGTTCAGCATTTCCTCCTGCAAGGTAACCACTCCTATTCCTCCAAGCCGTTCTTCAATAGGGCTTTGGATCCCACGTTGCTCCTGCAATCATCTTATATGCCTTTCACCTTCTCTCTTTATAGCTTTCTTTGCTCTGGCCTTGGTCTCATGCCCAAAAAGGTGCCTTGGCTAGTAACTGTCTTCTCCTGCACCTCTCAGTTTCTTCAGGAGGAATCATTAGTCTCTCCCATTCCCTAGTCCAGGGATTCTTCAGTGTCACCCATTTCCAACCTTCATGCAACATTCTCTCCCCTCTTGCTTCCCCTTTTATCTTCCTTTAATTCCTTCCTGTCCCTACTTCTCCTTTTCCCCTCCTCCCCATCTTTCTTCCTGCTCTTTTTCAAACTCTCCTCCTCTAGTTACTCTCTATCTCTGGATCTTGGGCTTCTAGTTGCATCATCTTGTGGTACAGAGATTTTCCCAGACTTCACGTCCACAGTAAAACTGCTGGCTTCCAACTCCCCTTTGTCCTCTACATGAGTGCATGGGTGGGTGAGTGGGTCATTCATCATCCACCTGTGTATGTGGAGGGGCGTGTGTGTGTCCATGCGTGCATGAGCAGGGTGCTATGTGGGTGTGTGCGTGTGCGTGCGTGTGTGCATGGGGGGCAGGAGATCCTGGAGAAGGTGGAACTGAGAACTGCCAAACACCTGTTTGGCCACGACTTAATGACTAAACAACAACAACAACAAAGCTTTCTGACTACTATGTACTGTAGAGATGGGCATGAAGCGCCAGTATACTAATTCATGTGAGTGTTTATTGGCCAAACAGGTGTTTGGCAGTTCTCAGTCCCACCTCCTCCAGGAGAGGCCCAATCAGAGGAAGTGCCTAGAGGAGGCAGGGCAGGGAAACCAGCTTGCTGCTTCTGAGAGGGCACCCGCCAGAAGAGACAGGGCTTTGAACTGCTGAACACCTGTTCGGCCAATAAATGAACTGGCATGAACTGACAAACCACTGGTTCGTGCCCATCTCTAATGTACTGCTATGTACCTCCTTATGAGTGTAATACAGTGGTGCCTCACTTCACAACGATAATCCGTTCCAGTGAAATCGCTGTAGAATGAAATCGTCGTGAAGCAAAACAAACAAATAAACAAACCCATTGGAATGCATTGAAAACCGATCAATGCGTTCCAATGGGGAAAATACCTGCTCGTCCAGTGAAGATCCTCCATAGGGCGGCCATTTTACAGTGCCTGTCTTGCGAAATGAGGTCCGGGTAACAGCAGGCAGCCATTTTGAGAGCCACCAATCAGCTGTTTCCAAATCATCATCTAGCGAAAAATCGGTTCCCGAAGCAGGGAACTGATCATCATATAGCAAAAAAACACAATCTAAACATCATTTTGCGATCGCTATAGCGATTGCAAAAACCCTCGTCAAGCGAAAAACCGTCATGCGGGGTAAGTGTCTAGCGAGGCACCACTGTACATGGTGCAATATGACCAGCAAGGTTCACACACAGAGATACTTCCTTTTAGCTTTGGTTGTGGGCCAGAATTACATGGATCATCGTTAATAACAAACATAGCCTAGCTGCAAAGAGGCTGCAGCAACAACCTCCAAAACATTGTGGTCAAATGGAAAGCTATGATGCAGTTGGAAAAATGAGGAAGTGAGAATAGAGCAGATTTTGCGAAATGGGCAAAGCACAAGTAGTACCAGTGAAGTGCAGCCAGTGGTGATGCGGGGCCATTCCCAGCAAGGGGATGACCCAGACATGCAGCACCATCCCATATCATTCCCATTAGAGGGAAATTTTGGTGTAACTACATGTCAACATGATGATATGATGGCAAGGATGCATGTCACTGCACCCAGACTCTGGAACTCCCTCCCACAGGAGTCCAGGCTGGTCCCATCTTTGCTGTCTTTCCACAAGCAGGCAAAGACCTTTCTCTTCAGGCAGGCTCTCCCTGAGTGACTGACTATCTGGGGACGAGTTTTTAAATGGAGTGTTGTCCCTTGTTTTGAATCTCGTTCTGCTGTTGGTTTTGTTTACTATTTTAGGGTGGTATTTGTTTCATTTTTAAAAAAATATTTGTATACTTGCTCTTTTTACCTTTTAAGTGTTGTCTTTTAATTATGTAAGCCACCTTGGCCCCCTGTTAAGGTTAAAGATGGGGTTAAAATATTTAAAATAAATTAAATAAATACATATTGCCATGGACATGGTACTACATCGCTCATCGGCATCTGTTGTTTTCGCTCAGAGCTAACAGCATGGGGAAACGTCATAATATGCACACAGTACATACACAAAAGCAAAATGCATAATTCTTGTACCCCTACCCTTCAGCAGGAGTGAGCGTAAAAGAATTTAGTCTGGCATGTGGCATGTGAAATACCAAGCATTGGATATGGGCATGACTTCATCCATTCATTGGGTCTCTTAACGTGTGCGCCATAGGAATGCCATTCAAGCAACCTTAGAAGGGTGCATGGATAGGAGATACCAGGATAATGTTAATAAGTAACAAAACCGCAAAGGGAAGTGAGTGAACGAGGATAACAGTATGACTAGTATTGAAGAGGCGTGCTGTAGACTGTGGTGAGAACCGCAAAAAAAAAAAAAAAAAAAAAAAAAAAAAAAAAAACCCGAAAAAACCCCCAAATAGTCTATTTGTTGTTGTGGGTTTTTCGGGCTCTTTGGCTGTGTTCTGAAGATCGTTCTTTCTAACATTTCACCAGTCTCTGTGGCTGGCATCTTCAGAGGACAGGAGTAGCACTCTGTGCTCTGGTGCAGTTTGTTTGGGGGTTGAAAGCCTTCGTGAATAAATTGGTCTATTGTGGGAAAAAGTGCAATAACCATTGCTATCTGTTCCCCTCATAAACCCAGTTCAGAATATACCGGAATGAAGCTCATAAATCTTCCTTTGCTCCTAAACCTACAAGGTGGGGATTCTGGGAGCTGTAGTTTTTTTTTTTTTAATTAGTGTTTCCATGCTCTGAGAAAGCAGCACCCACTTCCCACAGCAGTGTCTAAATGGCAGGTAAACTTTGCCCTTGATGAAAGACACCACCCCAAACCTCTTCTCTCCTTCCTTCCTTTTTACCTACGTACACTCCCTAATACTCACTATTCTTGTACAATATCACTCTACATACAGTATTTTCTTCACCTGGTGCCACCCTCTGCTTTGGGACTAGGTTCCAGTGTTTGACTCTACCAGTCAAAGTACTCCTCATATCTCTCCACAACTACATGGATTCTTCTTTTGGTGTGTACCCCTTCCCTTTGGTCAAGACACGCTCCAGAAAAACTGTTCCATATTTCTTTAAAATCCTTTTTTTTATTTTCCTTTTTTGATTATTATATCATATCATTTTATCATTAATTGCCATATTCTATATTTCTCTGTAGCATTCCTCCATATCACTTTTCAAATTCTTTGCAATTATTAACCACAGTTGCCACAGTTACCATTATGGTAATTAACTCCTTTTCTTTCCTCCTCATTTGTTTTCATTAACAATATTCAACAAGGAAATCGTAAGAGAAAGTTGTATATCAACTCCGATTATATCCCTTTCATTCAAAATCATCCTCCGTGCTTTCCTTCTTATTTCGCAAGACCACCACAAATGCATGCATGTCCCTTTCTTTTTCTTACATCTCCAGCACAGCAATGATTCGTTTTTGTTTATTATGTTTAATTTAACTGGTGTTAATTACCATTTCCATACTTCTTGTTGTTTAGTCGTTTAGTCGTGTCTGACTCTTCGTGACCAGAGCATGCCAGGCCTTCCTGTCTTCCACTGCCTCCCGGAGTTGTGTCAAATTCATGTTGGTTGCTTCGCAGACGCTGTCCAGCCATCTCATTTTTGGTCGTCCCCTTCTCCTCTTGCCTTCACACTTTCCTAACATCAAGGTCTTTTCCAGGGAGTCTTCTCTTCTCATCAGATGGCCAAAGTATTGGAGCCTCAATTTCAGGATCTGTCCTTGCAGTGAGCACTCAGGGTTCATTTCCTTAAGAATGGATAGGTTTGTTCTCCTTGCAGTCCAGGGGAGTCTCAAGAGTCTCCTCCAGCACCACAATTCAAAGACATCAGTTCTTCGGCAGTCAGCCTTCTTTATGGTCCAACTCTCACTTCCATACATCACTAGAGGGAAAACCATAGCTTTGACTATGCAGACTTTTGTCGGCAAGGTGATTGTCTCTGCTTTTTAAGATGCTGTCTAGGTTTGTCATCGCTTTCCTCCCAAGAAGCAGGTGTCTTTTAATTTTGTGGCTGCTGTCACCATTTGCAGTGATCGTGGAGCTCAAGAAAGCAAAATCTGTCACTGCTTCTGCCTCTGCAGAGGTAGTATTTTCATACTACCTTATAGTAATTTTCTTTAATTCTTATTGATATATTTTTAATTATTCTTTTATTCCACATCTTTCTCCATTCTTTCCCTTTCTTTATCCAAATCCTCCTGCCAGGAGTTTTTAAATTGTAATTTTCATATTTCACTCATAATACCTTTCTATTTGTTGTTGTTTCCCCTTTCTACCTTTTTTCTATGTTCTCCTCAAACTTCATCAATTTCCTTCCTTCCTTCCTTCCTTCCTTCCTTCCTTCCTTCCTTCCTTCCTTCCTTCCTTCCTTCCTTCCTTCCTTCCTTCCTTCCTTCCTTCCTTCCTTCCTTTTTCTGGTTGTGGTATGTGTAACCATGTGATCCTCTCTTCTCCCTTCACCTGTGCTATTTGCTCTTCATCTTGTATCCTTTTCATGCAGTCCTTAATATTTATAATCCCTTTATCCTTTATTAAACTTTTCTTTCCTTTTAAGATTTTCTGGGGGGAAATATATGTCAACCACCTTATTCAGAGGGGAAATTGGTGGGCTCAGTACTCTTCTATAACTTCTCCAACTTTCTAGCAAAGTTTTCAGAAAAGGCTTTGCTATCTTACTAATCTCTTCCTCAGTTGTTTTCTTTGAATATGATACTCTCCAAATTTTCTTCACTTCTACCCTTTTCAAATTCCCTTCTTATCTTTTTAGAGCTGATAAGAAGCCATTACAGAAGTACTGTAAATATCCACGTGCAGTCCACATAAAACTGCTGGATAGCTCAGTGATTTAGATCTCTGGCTGTGGAGCCAGAGGCTGGAAGTTTGATTCCCTGCTGTGCCTCCTTGACAGGGGCTGGACCCAATGATCCATAGGGCCCCTTGCTGTTCTAAGAGGAGGAGGAGAATGATTAAAAAACACCAGGCACACTCAATCAAAATTATACAAACATTGACTGGTATTACATTACAGATACAACTTTTAACCTAAAACCTAAGTATCTGTTAAATATTGGCACAGTATGTATGCTGTTCCTAATATTGCTGTTTTTTCTAGCTCTGATGGTGTGATTTGTGAGATCTGCAACTGTTTATAGTACAAGGTGAACTTTCTTGATATTGTTTCCTAAGTCCCAATGGCTACAGGGACCACTAAAGTGTGTTTCTTCCAGAGGCAAGATGTTTTGATTGCCAGGTCTACTGTACTTTTGCTAGTTTTTCCAGTTCTTTATTTTCAACTCTGGCATCCCCTGGAATTCCAATGTCAATATTCCAGACATTTCTTCATTCTATTATTACTATGTCTGGTGTGTTAAGTTCAAGGTGTCTGTCCGTTTGGATCCGGAAATCCCACAAGATCTTGATTTCCTCATTTTCTGACACCTTCTCTACCTGATGTTCACATGGGTTTCTGGAGGCCAGCAAGTTATATTTTTTGCTTAGTGACCAATGCACTAACTTTGCCACTCTATCATGTCTAACTTTGTAATCTGTTTGTGAAATCTTTGGACATTAACAGATGAGGTGTGACACAGTTTCATCTTTTTCTTCGCAGAGTTGACATTTACTGTTAGCATAACTCCTTGGATCTTAGCTTTCATCACGTTGGTTTGGAGTGCTGGTTCTTGTGCAGCAAAAATCAAGCCTTTGGTTAGCCATGCTCGTGTTGAACTATGATCATGCTTTCCATCAATATTTCTCAGGTGTTGTCCATGTAGTGGTTTCTTTTTCCAGCTGTTTAATTTCTTTTCGGATTGTTGTTTCTTATTTATGCCTTTATTTATGTTGTTTTCAAAATTTTCTCTATTTTCACTTTCAGTAATTTTTCTCTGCTTGTACTGATATAATCATTTAGGCTTCGTTTTTTTTTCCTCTACCACCTCCTGTATTTGCAGTAATCCATGGCCTCCAATTTTTTGTGGTGAATATAATCTGTCCACATCGCTTTTTGGATGTAGTGTGTGATGTATGTTGATTAATTTCCTTGTTTTTCGATCCAATTCTTCTAGTTGGTTTTGAGTCCAATCTATTATTCCAGCTGGGTATCTAATTACTGGAACGGCCCATGTGTTTATGGTTGACTGTATTTCCCCCATTTAATCTTGATATTTAGAGTTTCCGCAGTCTTTTGATATGTTCTCTTTCTGTCCATTCTTTAACTTTTGTGTGCATGATGTTGTCTGCTTCTAGTATTTACAATTTTCATCACTTGAGAGTGATTTTATAATATTGGCATTTTTAAACTCTATTCCAGTTAGTTTTTGGATCTTGCCACAATGTATAGACAGAATTGCACATTTGTCAATTCCAAATTACACTTGTAAAGAAACTCAAGGACCAGTCCACTATGGGTTTCTGTTTATTTCCTCTCATCATAATTGATGGTTGGTGGACACAATGGGTCTGGCTTCTCAGCTGAGACCTGTCTGACTTGGGAGACCCTTCAGCATAGCTCTCAGCCTCACTGAGTCATGCAAGCCCCTCTGGCTCAACAAGACATGGAGGGGTATTATTCTTTTTCTTATTCTTATTATTGGGAAGTACTTTTTGGGGTTACAAAGAATAGCCCGCCTGATTCTGGGACTTTTAATGCAAACAATAATTTGTCCAAATGAAAAGTTCAGTTCCATGCAATCCACTGTTGATATGAACAGAAATATGGCCCCCTTTTTTTAAAAAAAAAGTGGGAATGTCTATCATGAAAGGCTCCAAAAATAATTTTAAAAATAACATTTACAGCAGCACAATGAATGGTGCGTGGTCACAGCAGGACAGGGGTGAGGACAAAACATCTTTCTGGAAAGATCCCTCACAAGAGACAGGCAGGGCAAGATCCTGGAGAGAAATGGATCGGAGATGGCTGTAAAGTGCCCATTAAAATACACAGAGATACATCTCTTCTTTCAGCCACAAATGAAACTGTGGACAATTACAGTGGTGCCTCGCTAGACAGTTACCCTGCATGACAGTTTTTTCGATAGACATTGGCTTTTTGCGATTGCTATAGTGATTCACAAAACAGTGATTCTTATGGGAGAATTTCACTAGACAATGTTTGGTCCCTGCTTCGTAAACCGATTTTCGCTAGACAACGATTTTGACAGTTCCCTCCGCTCTTGCAAACAGGTGTTTTTGGGACCTAAGCTTCTCAAGACAGCGATTTAAACAGCTGATGGGCAGTTCGCAAAGCGGCTTTCCTATGGCCAATCTTCGCTAGACAACGGCGATTCTTCCCCATTGGAACGCATTAAAGAGGTTTCAATGCATTACAATGGGGAAATGCTTTTCGCTAGACAATGATTTGGCTAAACAGTGATTTCAGTAGAATGGATTATCATCTAGCGAGGCACCACTGTACAATTTTTGTACTAGGCACAGATCCACCTAAAATTGCTTCAGAATTCTCTACTGGGAGTCCCTTCAAAGACAAAACTCTTCATCATATTAAATAGGGAAGTAGGGTGTTGGTGAACCGCACTGTGAGCTTTTGACATAATTCTTAGGGAACAGCAGGAGTGGTTGCGAAAACATTGTGCAGTCACAAAAGGACATCAGTGACACAACAGCAACATTACCCAACCTGCCATCAGAGAGCAAAGGAAAGTCATAGTTGCCATGGCAGTATTTAACAGTTCAGGAAATTGTTTGACGTCCGGGCATGTTTCTTAAAATACACATTGAAACCATTTGACACGCACAATAAAGATTACCTGAGGCTGTTGCCCTGAATAAATCAGATCATGCCTTTTGACACACCTATGCACGTACATGCACATATAACACACACACAGAATTCCCAGAAGATTCAGGACAAAAATTCTTGCTGGGTGTCACAGGCTATTCACAGGTAGGATTACTAAGTTTCAGGGCGTTGACTGGAGTCCTAGATGCAGGGGTGGCTTTTAGTTCTCAGAATCCTCAGTCTGTATTGCTAAAGATAAAGGACAGTGAGAGTTCTAGTAAATACAATACTGTAAATCTTGTTCTTGTTTAGTCGTTTAGTAATGACCAACTCTTCGTGACCCCATGGATCAGAGCACGCCAGGCCCTCCTGTCTTCCACGGCCTCCCATAGTTGTGTCAGATTCATGTTGGTCGCTTCAATGACCCTGTCCAGCCATCTCATCCTCGGTCATCCCCTTCTCCTCTTGCCTTCACACTTTCCTAACATCAAGGTCTTTTCCAAGGACTCTTTTCTTCTCATGAGATGGCCAAAGTACTGGAGCCTCAGCTTCAGGATCTGTCCTTCCAGTGAGCACTCAGGGTTGATTTCCATCAAAATGGATAGGTTTGTTCTCCTTGCAGTCCAGGGGGCTCTCAAGAGTCTCCTCCAGCACCACCATTCAAAAGCATCAATTCTTTGGCGGTCAGCTTTCTTTATGGTCCAGCTCTCACTTCCGTACATCAATACAAGAAAAACCATAGCTTTGACTATTTGGACTTTTGTTGGCAAGGTGATGTCTCTGCTTTTTAAATAAATCTAGAGTGCCAAAAACTTTACCCTTCTGGAATTACTGTGATTCTCCCGGCCTCCAGGCAGGAAAACACATTTCCAGGCAAGCAGTGATGGAAAAAGAAGGGTTTGAATCATGAGTGTAAAGCAGCTTTAAAGTCTTTACTTATTTCCAGCTAGTGCTGGGGCTCATTGTCTCATCACAAAGATTATTTGTATGTGCACTGTGCTTCAGGAGTGAGGGGAGGAGAGAGAATCAGTGGGTTTACAAACTATTGTAACACTGGGAGCAAGTCAAGGAGCAGAGCACCACCACTTTGACTCAGATGCCTTCTTGTGGCAGACTTCCACAAGCCCCATCACCAGTGTACAGTCCTGGAAAAAACTTCCCATGTCATGAGCTGACA
This sequence comes from Pogona vitticeps, assembly GCF_051106095.1. NCBI lineage: Eukaryota > Metazoa > Chordata > Lepidosauria > Squamata > Agamidae > Pogona > Pogona vitticeps. The sequence goes on from NC_135784.1 coordinate 26,940,886, forward strand.
GATTCTGGAAGATGTAGTCCCAAAACAAGCTACAGTGGTGCCCCACTAGACGCTTACCCCGGTAAACAACGAAATCGCTTGATGGTTGTTTTAGTCTGCAGTGTCTCTCATGTTCTTTGATTCTGGTGTAGATGCTGCATTTTGTGGTTCCAATATATGCCTGGCCACAACTGCAAGGTATCCAGTATACTCCTGCAATGGTGAGGGGGCCCCCTTTTGTCCTTTGCTTGTAAGTTGTATTTTTTTAGAAGTTTCCCCACACGGTCCTTGACCCCTTTAATGTATGGCAAAAAATTTTTATTTGTGGTTGGTTGTTTTTCCTCTTCAGTTTGGTGTTGTTTTCTTGATTTGATGGCTCTTTTGATTTCATTCTTGGAGTAGCCATCTGCCTGTCGGGTTGAGTTTGGTGCTGAGAAATTGAGCTTCACAGTTCCGATTTGCACGGTCTACCAGTGTTTTGATTATGCCTCTTTTTGTCGTGGGTGGTGGTTGGAGTTTTTGTGTATGTACCGGTCTGTGTGGGTGGTTTTTCTGTAGACCTTGTGTCCCAATAGGAGGTCAGTTTTGCGAATGACCAGGACATCTAGGAAAGGGAGTTGGCCCTCTATTTCTTTTTCCATGGTGAATTGTATATTTGGGTGGATGCTCTTGAGATGGTTTAGAAATTCTTCCAGTTTTTCTTTCTTTCTTTCTTTTATTTGTACCCTGCCCATCTGGTCTTACGACCACTCTAGGCGGCGTCCGTAAAGTCTTGGTTGGGGAGTCCATACATTAAAGTCCATACATTAAAGACCAGAGCACAGAGTGCTGTCCTCTGAAGATGCCGGCCACAGAGACTGGCGAAACTTTAGGAAGAACAACCTTCAGAACACGGCCAAAGAGCCCGAAAAACCCACAACAACCATTACAGTCCTGAGTCTTTAATGTACGATGAGGTTTGTCCAATGTGGGTCTGTAGGAGGGTGGCTAGGTATTTTGCTAATTCATATGTCGAGCAGCCGATAGCAATTACAATGGGCCTGAATGGGATTGAGTCCTTGTGGATTTTGGGGAGTCCGTAAAGTCTTGGTGGAAGAGCTTCTGTCTTGCAGATTCATTGAAGGATGTTGTGGTGCAGGGAGGAACTCCTGATCAGCATGTTTGTTTTGTGATTTTGTCGGCTGGGTCCCATTTCAGTTTTCTGTAGGTGGTGGGGTCTAAAGATTTTGTCCTTGCATTCTTCTTTTTCCATGATTACTGTGGCGTTGCCTTTGTCTGCTGGCAGAATGATGAAGCCCAGATCTGAGTCTAGGGACTTGATAGCATCTCTCTCCTTTCTTGTTATGTTTCTGCTTTTCGTAGGATCCTTGTCACTTCACCTATTATTTCTTCTGCTTCTTTCTTCTGAAAGATGATATAATGCTGGCTCCACATTGGCAATGATATCTTCCACAGGAATTTTACTGGGTGTGACTGCAAAGTTTCTTCCTTTGGCTAAGACCGAGGTTTCTTCTGAGGAGAGTTGGCGTTCAGATGATGATGATGAGGCACGAGGTGTCTAGTGTGGATTTTGGTTGGTTTGTCTGGCATTTGTTGAATTTCTGTTTTTGTCTGGCTGTATAGTTCACCATTTCTTTTTGCCATCTTTCTGTAGGAGAGGGTGTCGATCTTGTCCCAATATTGACTTCTCATTTTTTGGCTGATACTGATGTGTAGGAATAGTAGTTCTTTGTCTGTGGAGTCCAGTTCTTTTGCGGCTTATGTGGATTCTCTGCCGTAGGAGGGCATGTTCCAGGCGGTCATAGATGTGGCTAGCCTGAAAAATTACTCTGTTTGGTTAAGAGCAGCTGAAGGAGCAGTTCCTCATGACCCTGGCACATCCTTTTAAAAATCCTTTAAAAGGTTCCGTCTATCCCTGATTTAAAAAAATAATAATAATCCTGGGATGATGAAAGTGAGTTGAGCAAGTGGCTGAGAAATCTCTGTGTTCCCTTGAATTGGGCTGAAGATGGGATATTAGTCAGTATTGCTCAATATTTCACTCCAGAGTTTTACTTCCCTCTCTTTAAAGAGCGATCCCAGCTCTTTAATTGCACTTGACATCACACAGAGGGAAATCGAAGCTCTACCACACAGAGACCAGCCAGTCTCCGTTCTAAACAAATGAGCAAGGCCAGATTTTCCCACCCCACAACGAACAGCAATGATAAAACCACCCCTTCCTGGCACCAGCCCTCTATCTGGGAGCGGCCTGCATGCAAAAGCTACATGTTGTATGGGAGCCCATGCAGTTAACTAGCAGTGATTTGAGCAGTGATTTGCCTTCCACAATGAGTCACGGGGACAATGAAAGAGAAATTTATTCATCATTCTGGGCACAGAACTAACCGTACACTGGAAAAGGTGACAGGAAGCAGGAGAAGAGGAAGATCAAATAAGAGACAGACTGACTCTCTAAAGGAAGCAACACGATTGAGTTTGCAAGAGCTGAGCAGGGCAGCTGAAGACATGACATTTTGGGTATCGCTCATTCATGGGATAGCCATAAGTCAAAGGCAACTTGATGGCACATAATAACAACAAACAAGGAATCATCCTTCAGCCCTTGCCTCCCAGTTCTCCAAGAAGTGATAACTCCATCAGGGGCCATAAATGTTGTCTTCGTCTCTGCTTTAAATGAGTTCACTTATGGCCGTTTCTTGATATACAGTCTATGGGGCAAATTTGCAGAACGACATGGGCAGGACATAAGTGGAACATCACAGCATTAATACTGCAACACCTACTGCTTCCCTGTTTAATGTCTAGGCAGACCATCAGCACTACCGGATTCCTGCAGAGGGCATCTCAGTTTTTAGTGACTCTGTCAGTTTGCCTACCGTCTGAACTGGCCGAAGATATTTTGCTGACTGATGTTGGGTGATGGACCTGGCAGAAGCAGGCGGATATTGGTGGCCAGAAGCTGGTACAATCTGCCAGTGGAAGCTGGTGGATGTTGCGAGACAGAAGTTGGCTGTAAGCTAACATATGTTCACATCTGTAAATGGCAGAGGGAGTGGACTAGAGCAGGCTGGTGTTTTTTGGAGATGCTGCCTGGGCATGGATGGATGGATGGATGGATGGATGGATGGATGGATGGATGGATGGATGGATGGATGGATGGATGGATGGATGGATGGATGGATGGATGGATGGATGGATGGATGGATACAGTGGACAGACAGACAGACAGACAGACAGACAGACAGACAGACAGACAGACAGACAGACAGACAGACAGATAGATAGATAGATAGATAGATAGATAGATAGATAGATAGATAGATAGATAGATAGATAGATAGATAGATAGATGATGTCTATCTATCTAGAGACAGACAGACAGACAGACAGACAGACAGACAGACAGACAGACAGACAGACAGACAGATAGATAGATAGATAGATAGATAGATAGATAGATAGATAGATAGATAGATAGATAGATGATGTCTATCTATCTAGAGATAGATAGATAGATAGATAGATAGACAGACAGACAGACAGACAGACAGACAGATAGATAGATAGATAGATAGACAGATAGACAGATAGATAGATAGATAGATAGATAGATAGATAGACAGACAGACAGACAGACAGACAGACAGACAGACAGACAGATAGATAGATAGATAGATAGATAGATAGATAGATAGATAGATAGATAGATAGATAGATAGATAGATAGATAGATAGACAGACAGATAGATAGACAGACAGATAGACAGATAGACAGATAGACGGACGGATGGACGGACGGACGGACGGACGGACGGACAGATATGTCTCTATATATCAGCATGAGAAGAACCGCAGAACAATAAAACCCTCCTTCCCTATCCAGTCATGGTTCAACAAAATCCCAACCTTTTAATAAGGTTATAAAAAATTAATAACCTTAATTGCATCCACACAACTAACATATCTCTAAGGCTGTCCCAAAGGATTCGACTCGCACACATAGTAGAATTTCTGCCCACAGCATTCGTCCTCCCAGGTGACTCCTTCCCCAGTGCCCGTTCCTGTCCCACAGTTTCCCCATATGGGATCGCTCGGCTCCCCTTCACCCCAGGCCTGAGGCTCCTCCACCCGGCTCCCGTCAGCCCAAGCCCAGTAGCCCCACAGCCCGTGGCGGTGTAGCCCCAGCCATGCCTTCAAGCCCTGCTGGAGCCTGACTCTCCCTGCCAGGCGCTGACCTCTGGCACGACAGGCAGACAGAGCTTCGAACCAGGTGCGGTTCTCCTGGATGACAACAGGGCTGTCGTCCTGTACAGGCAGGCCTGAATGGAGACAGAAAATGAAAATGCACCAGTGAGATTCTTCTAGTCTGCGTTGTTTTTCAGCATCTGTGACAGAAAGGCCTCGAACGGATCCCCCACAGATATGGGGATCCTTCTGAATATAATTATATCAACCAGTATTATGAAGTGTTTGCTGGATGTTGGTGACCGTCAGGTTGCTCTGGAAGCTTCGATGAGTTGCCTGAACATCTGAGGTGAATGGAAGTCTGGAAGGAACTTCTCCATGGCTGGACAGCTGAGATTGGCTATCTAGAGCACTGGTTCTTAACCTTGGATTACTCAGGTATTCTTGGACTACAACTCCCAGAGGCCTTCACCACCAGCTGTGTTGGCTGGGGTTTCTGGGAGTTGTAGTCCAAGAGCAGGCAACGACTGTTATAGAGGAAGACGTATCTGTGGAACTTCTCATGATGATCTTGAAGAAATTAAACCTTGTGTCAGGGGTTGGCAACACAGCCATTTGTCCTGCTGTTTGGTCTGCTGTGGGAACATGTGGGAAATATTTATTTATTAATAAATACATTCATTAATTGTCTGTTGGAATGATGAGAATATGGTGGATCCCGTAGCATGATAGCTACTCAGGAATCTCTTGGGGCTCAGGTATCTTTCATGTAATTTCTTAGGGTGTGAAATCTCATATGATATTTGCTGGTGACCAGATGACAGAACTGTCAAAGTGAACCAGGCCCTCCCCTAAGTGTTCCTATCTAACCCTTTCCTGGCTCCCTGTTCAGGGGATACTGTTTTTTAGGTGCAGGTAGGTTTGCTCCTTTTCAGTTCGATTCTTAATATATGTAATTGCTGCAATCAAACCAAAGTAGCTGGATGGCTATCCCTTTGGAGAAGTGCCTTTTGAATTCCTGCCTGCTTCTGTGGAAGTGTGCCATGGACACTTCCTCTAGGTTATTCTTATGAGGACAGGGGATGTTTTGCATTTCTTGTCAATGGTAGCTAACACATCAGCAATGCTTTGACAGTTATTTTCAGTGCTGTCAAAGTACTGCTGTTTCACTGTGTCAGTTAGCAACCATCGACAAGAAATGGGAAGCTTTGGGCTCCCTTCCCCTCAAAAGGCAAGGAAGGTTAGAGGGAAAGCTTCCTATTTTGCAAGATTATTAAAGCGGCTTCACAGACTGCTCTCCTGTGCTGTGAGGACTAACCCCATGGTTTCCTTTGATGTCCCCTTGCCCATTGAAAGCTTGAGGACCCACACAAAGGCTATCAGGAACTTCTAGTCAGGATGACACTACACTGCCTTCAGCATCAAGGGCAGTGGGTTTTTTCTGGATACCGGCCATTGGTGGGCAGGAGGAAGGGTTAGGTATTGATTTCATGTCTTGCTTATGGCATTCTCATACTTATCTGCTTACCAACTCCAAGAAACAAGATAGTGGACTGTGTTACACCTTTGATCCCATCTAGCATGGATACTTCCCCATCTTATCCTGAGCTCAGTTAATTATGTTTACCTGTACTGTGAAGAGTTTGCTGGATGTTGTTAACCGTTGGGTCATTCTGGAAGCTTCTAGAAGTTGCCTGAACGTCTGAGGTGGAGGGAAGGCCAGAAGGAACTTCTCCACTGCCAGGCAGCTTAGGTTGTCTACCTTGAGGGTCAAAGGAAATAGATGTGGACATGGTTTCATTTCATTATCCCATTTTGCAAAATCTTTGACCAAATAAAACTTATTCATTTATGAGGCATAATGGGACCCTTGTTTTTACGCAAAAAGATATGAAGCAATTACTGTACACACCTTTAAAAGGGAAATAAGGCAGAATGAGAAAAAATAAGGCTTCCATTGGCTTCTAGTCAGGATGATGCTACATTGCCTTTAGGTTCAGGGGCAGCATGGCTCCTCTGAATATCAGCCATTGATGGGTACGTGGAAGACAGAGCTTTTGCACTGCTTATAATCTTCCCATATTTATCTGCTTGGCCACTCCAAGAAACAGGGTGCTGGAATAGATATACCTTTGATCCCATCTAGCAGAGGCCCTTCTCATGTTCTTATGAGCTAAGTAGCCATAAGCATGTTTCAAAAGTGCTTAGTGCAATCATAAAATGTGAGCATAAAATGTGAGCATTCATGCAGTAATAATTTCATTTATTGCTAATGATATTTACCTGTAGTATGACGTGTTCTTTGGATGTTGGTGACAGGTGGGTTGCCCTGGAAGCCTCCAGGAGTTGCCTGAACATCTGAGGTAAATGGAAAGCCAGAAGGAGTTTTCTGGCTGCTGGACAGCCCAGGTTGGCGACCTTGAGAGCCAAAGGAAATAGATACAGCCATTGTTTTCTTTTATTGTCCCATTCTTCAAGTTCTGAGAGGTAGAGCAGTGGTCCCCAACCTTTTCTAAACCACTGACTGGTTGGGGGCATGTTCCTGGGTGGGCGGGGCATGCTCCTGCGCATACGCACGGTCGGGGCAACTGTGGGTGGGTGAGGCGTGCTTGTATGCATGCGCACATGGGGATGCGCTTGTGCGTGTGTGCGGGTGCTTGGGGCATGCTCATGCATATCTGTGGATGTGCAGGGTGTGTGGGGTAATGGGCAGGTCACCTGTGCATGCAAATAGGCGGGCTGTGCGTATGTGTAGATATGCATGGGAGGCATGCAGAGGGACGGAGATTTGTCTCCGTGGCCCAGTCCTGCCAATGCCATGGCCCAGTACAGGGCCATGGACCTGGGGTTAGGGATACAGGATGTAGCGGAAGAGGAGGTGAGCATGAGAGACTCAGCAGGATTCCAACAGGTGCAGTTTTCCCCATTCTGGCAGTACAGAGGAAGCCATACCCGTGGAACTTCTCCTGGTGATCAAAAAGAACTGAAATCCCGCGTCAGACACAAAACATATCTGTGAAAGAGCCAGACCACACTGTTGGTCTGAGGATGCATAGAACACTGTTATTTTTTTCTCTGAGAAACATCTAAAGAGTTTTGCCTGTAAGACCATTAAATACAAAACATCCAGTCCCCTAACTGTATTATTATACCGCACTTCTGAACATTTAATTAGATCCCACTGAAAACTGTGTTACTTGTTACAGATATCCAGGTAGTAGAAATGGCACCAGCTTCCAGAAGAGGGGAAGTTACTAGATCCAGATGTTTTATGAATAAGACTAGAGATGGGCACGGACTGCCAGGTTTGTTTCTCGACTGAACATGTGTTTGGTGCTTCAAAGCACCGCCTCCTCTGGCAGGCTCCCACTCGGAGACAGTGGTCTGGCTCCCTTGCCCCGCCTCCTCAGGCACTGCATCTGAGTGGGCACCTCCCAGAGGACGTGGGGCTTTGAAGTGCCAAACACCTGTTTAGCCAAGAAACAAACTATCAGTTCGTGCCCATCTCTAAACAAGGCCCCCTAGCACACACAAACACATAGGGTGGATGAAGCTAGCTGTTGCTTTTCAGTCACTTTCTACAACCTTTGCATTTCCCCTGACCCCAACACAATTACTTTCTGTTCCATTCTAGCATAGATTTGGAAATGTTTTTTAGAAGTCCACAGGAAGATTCAGACACATTTTTTTGCTGCTTTCCCCAGTATATATATTTTTGCATGTAGTTCTCTAGCAGATGCCTTCCATAAAGTATGCCTTCTTGAACTCAATTTTTTCTAATGCCCACATTTTTAAACACAAAATCAAAATAGCCACATGCATAGGTTTCAGAAAAGGGCAAAGTCCAGAGGATGATTGTATTTCAGCTGCTCTGCTAGTTTGGGAAGGTCAGATAGGATCCGTTTGCATTAAATACAAACCAAATCCACCCCCCACCCCATATTACCCACATGTGAAAACCTCTTAGGTAGAACGAGATACGAGCAGACTATTGCCTTTTGGGGGGGGGGGTAGATATGAAGATAGTCAGGCCGAATTCTTTCTTCCCCAAGAAATCCAGATTCTGTGACCTGAGCAAATTATGTTGATGAGGGGAATTTTCATATTGTATTCCCTGCTTTTTTGGAGTTTCCAGTACTCATTGGGATTTCAAGGGCTGAAGACGACCACCAGCTGGATGGTCACCTCGCTCCACTGCCTAGAGGTTTTTCCTTACAATACTGTATGTTCTTAGCTTAATTTCTCCCAGTGTTGAAACTGAGGATTTCTCTCTGGTACGTAATCAGAGATTTTCTAAGATTCCAGAGATACCAAAATGTGTAGTAATCTCAGGGAACCTTCGTCATTCTGATCACGGCTCCGGTTGAGGTGGCAGGATATTCCTTCCCCCCCCCCTTTTAAAACCATAAGCTAATATTTTAGCCTGATATCAAAGAGGGAAATTGACAGCAAACATGGGGACACTAAAAATCTGTGCAGTGCAAATGCTATTGGGGTTAATGGGAGCTGTAGTCTAACCCATCTAGATGATGTTATTGGTGGGGAAGCAGGGTTTGAGCATCAAGACTAGATTCAGGGGAGATCCAGGTTAAAGTACTCACTGAACCACTGCCTGGTCTAGAGTACTGTGTCCAGTTCTGGACACCACTCTTTAAGAAAAGACTGAAAGAACTGGGCACGTTTAGCTTTGAGAAAAAAAGACTGAGAGGAGATCTGATAGCACTTTTCATATACGTGCAAGGTAGTCATACAGAGGAAGGGCAGGATCTGTTCTTGATCATTCCAGAGTACAGGACATGTAATAGAGTGGCCTTTTAGGCCAGATGGGCGGGGAATGAATGAATGAATGAATGAATGAATGAATGAATGAATGAATGAATGAATGAATGAATGAATAAATAAATAAATAAATAAATAAATAAATAAATAATTGACTCAAGCTAAAGGAAATCAGATTTAGACTGAATCTTAGGACAAATCTATTAGAGCAAAATGACAATGATCTTGTGAGGTGGTGAGCGCTCCAAAGCTGGAGGCATTCAAGAGGAAATTGGACCACCATCTGTCACGACTCCCTTAATGTGGATGCCTGCATTAAGCATGGGGTTGAACTCGATGGCCTTCTAGACCCCTTTCAACTCAATTGTTTTATGATTCTATAACTATGGGCCAGCCAAACACTCATAACTGTAAGAACCTCGGAGAACCATTATGAGAATCATAGAAGAAACTCTTATGTACCACTTTGTGCACCTTGGAGAAATGGTGGAATAAATACATTATTAATAATATAAACTAGAAAAAATTGGGAGGAAAGATCATACACGTGTGCCCCATACACGCCACCACATATGTTGCACAAATGTGCGGTGTTGTGTGTGTGTGTGCTGTTAAGTAAATTCTGACTTATGATAACCCTTTTCATGCTTTTTAGGTAGCGACTACTCAGAATTGGTTTACCCTTCTCTTCTTCTGGGGGTGCCCTGGGATTGTGTGGCTTGCCCAAGGCCACACAGGCTGGCTGTTCTCCCAGGAGGCACAGTGGGGGAATCGAACTCCCAGCCTCTGGATCTGCAGCCAGATACCTAAGCCCCTGAGCTGTCCAGCCAGCTGTTGTACCCATAGTCTGTGACCATGGTTTTATGTTGCAGTTGTACCTGGCAATACTGCTGAAGTGACCACCTTGGAGTCGCCATCTGCAGGGGCACAGAGAAATAACATGTCCATGATTCTCTCCAGTTCATCAGCCCTTTTCTTTCAGGGGTCAAAACAAAGTGGGGAGCAAAGGTTAGGGGTATTAAGAGACCAACCTTCTCCGGCAGCTAAAGAGGAAGCAGTCAACCTGTTTGCATATACAGGGGTGGCTTGCTGATCTCTGAGGGTTATGGAAGGATCTTGGCGTGAAGGAGGAAGAACCCCAATAACACCCTGATTGGGGTTGAAGGCAAAATCTATAAGAAAGAGACCAGGAAACAGATTTGCATCCCCCACTTGTTATACTGTATAGCAATAGCAGCCCCTCCCTAAGGTCCATCCTTAATTTTTTACTTGGACGTTTGTCCACTCAAGCATGCCACAAAATTCTGTTTTGCAACATGGGAGATTTCCCTTTAAATCAGGGTGTGCGGGGGTGAGGGAGGTGTAGAGGGGGCTCCAAATAATGAACAGAGTGTCCCAACTCTTGCATCCGTACGATGTCTGTTTCTGGCTCTTGGCATTTCCAGTTACAGTCTAGGAAGCTAGATTATAAACATAGCCTGGGGAAGTTTTCACACTACGCTCATGCTGTTTACAAGCGACATAAAGTACACATCGAGATCTCAGATGATATGGTCCTAGTGTAGGAATCTGGTCTGTCTGGCTTCCTGTTTGTACGAATATTGGGTTCTCGTTCCAGCAGACCAGCAGACAAGCACTGAGTTTATGATTATCAGACAGAAGTAGCTACTTTTGGACATCTGTATCTAGGGGGGGGGGAATCAGGTCTTTCAAAAATACATGTATTGCTTTGGGAAATCCCATTTAGGGATAGTGCAGGAGAAAAGAGTCCACAACTTGGTTACAGAAGCCCCTTAAGTTGGTTTCTATGGCTTCATCTCTGCTTGGCCTTTATGGAGAAGCTATGTGAGCATACCTTTCACTAGCTGAAGGAGGAAAAAGAAAGTGGCCTCACAGATAAGGAAAAAGAAAGCATATCTATCGAGATACAGGTCTAGAAAGTGAACAGAGGAAGAGACAGCTGCCCTGTTTCTTTCTCCCCCACTCCACTTGGGTTGTCACTTGTTCCATGTGTTGGTGCTCCATTCAAATACAAATGCTATGGGATTATGACTCCTATCCTCCTGCCAAAGGTTAATGGAAATGGAAACCCAACTGCATCTGCCTTGAGGGCAGAGCTGGTTTCAGCTGTCGTGTTGAACTGAGGATATTGATGCTACTTACCAACTCTGGTGGCTTGTGGGGAAGGAGTCCTTGAGCCCAACTGAATAGGGGTGGAAGGGCAGCTGAAGTGGAAGCTGAGGGAAAAAGGAAGTGCCCCTGTAGGCCCTGAAAGACAGAATTATAGGGAGCCATTTTACCAAACATTTAACGTACCACACCATGTGCTGTTGTTCCCCTTTGGCAAGCTATTTGTCTGCTGATTCGAGCTGGCTCTTCCCTTAGGCAGAGCGAGGCAGCCACCTGAGGAAGGCAGACTTCTGGGAAAGGGCTGCAAATGGTTAGTTATCAAATTGATTGTTAGTGTGCTGGGGATAATGAGAAGTGGTCATGGAATGTATTTACCTCAGGTGCCAAAATTATTTGGTGGGTTTGGGGTGACTCTGAGCCGCATCCTTTGCCTCAAGGTGGCAGATAGACTCGGTGAAGCTTTACAGAGGTGGATAACCTCTGTTGGAAATACGCTTTAATTATTTTATTGTACATGGGCCAGCTCACAGAGAATTCAATGGATTAATGTTTCTTTAATAAACCATCAAATAATTAAAATAACTTTTAGATCTCTTGACTGTGGAGCCAGAGGTTGGGAGTTCGATTTCCCCGCTGGGCCTCCTGAGAGTAGAGCCAGCCTGGGTGGCCTTGGGCCCGCTGCACCGTCCCATCAGAACAATCAGAAAAAAGAGAAAAGTATTCACTGCCTAAAAATACCCTGTAAAAGGGTCACCGTAAAGTCAGAATTGACTTGACAGGATGTAATAATTATTATTATGAAGTAAGTGAGGAAGAAGAACAAAGTCACTGAGCAAACTTTATGGTGGGAATTTGGACTCAAGCCTTCCCAACAGTGTTTCATAAACCGTCATTCCACAGTGACTCAGAATTGAGTTTTCAGGCTTGGGGCAACACATGTGGTTTCTTCAGAAAATACAGATGCTTCGGTTGCATCTCGCCTCTTCATAACAGAGTTCATCAGGCAGGACACATTTTTGTTGTATGTTTTGCTTTGTGTGAAGTCATTAGGGAAGCTCCTTAGCTGACTCATTTTTGGGTCTCATGCTGGCCGAATTCGGTAACTGGCAGAAATGAATTCCCAGCAGAATCATTCCATCTGAAACAGAGTTTGGTCTATTCATTTTTAAAATGAAGTGGTTTCATTGCAGAGATCTAACGATTCAGTAAACATAGTTCAAATGTGATAGTTGCAATTTGTTATATGGCCGCAATTGTTAATGGCGTTGTTACTTTTTGAAAGGAACTGCAGGCGGTCAGCAAACCAGACCTTCTGTTCTATGCAAAAATTGTACCAGGCTGCACACCAGAGCCCCTGTCCCCGTGCAAAACTTTCTGTGCTTGCAAAACAGAATTCATTTCACTTCAGAATTTCTTGGGTTTTAAATAGCTCCTTGATCAGCAATAAGGATAGAGGAATAACAAAACAAGAAACCAAAACTCTTTGTCCATTATGCCAAGCAACTAAAGGGGGAGTGGATTCCATTAAGTTACAAACAGAATATGAAGCTCTTTCCCCCATTAATTTAGAAAACAAAATGAAATAGTGAATTATTACTAAGGCCAAAATCCTACTGCATGGTTATGCCTATGGAAGGCAAACAGCATAACGTGCTGTGGCTTCTCATATATGGTTAATGAGCCCCCACTAGGACTTTTGAGTGCATGTCAACCCACAGGAATCCAAGTGTGGACTTATTAATTAGCAGTGAGAAGCAGTGAGGTACTCTGTTTGCCTCCCACTGGTGTAACTAGATAACAGGATTTTGGTGCACGCATTATTCCTAATATTTCTAAGCTCTGAGGTGGGCAGTGAATGAGGAACTGGTTATGCAGTGACAAAATACTTATTTTTGCACACCCTTCATCACTTACCTCTGTAACACACAAAAAGATGTCTCTGCTGACAATTCTCTCGATACCACAAGCCGTTTTTCATAACCACACAAGGGTATGTTGTTATGGGTCCTGGACCCCACTTCTGGAACCTATATGGGTCACTGTTAATCCAAAACCACGTAAAAAGATTGTATAGCCCAATCCAGACAGTGCAGTTGTGACAGAGGGAGGCAGCAAGGCCCAGGTCAGTCTCATCTCTGAATGTTGCCAGAGTCATACCCTGTTGACGGCAGTAGCAGTAGGCATTGGAGAGGGTTTGGAGGTCGAGGATAAGGATGTACTCACGATCGTTGGACAGGACAGCTGCCACCATGGCTGCAGAGTAAGAACAAGGAGTTAGAGGTCCCAAAGTTGTCAGGCTTTAAGTCCTGACCTCTGAAGTCACCCCTCAGAAAGTAAGGAGTCCATGGAGACCAGACTGTAGATTACCGCAAAAGATAGGGAACAAATGCTATTGGGATCAAGAGAAGACACTCTACTCATTACCCCCAGGATTTTCATTTTTACTCCCTTTGGGGTAATTTACCCCTGTTCCCAGACCACTGGCCTTGTCATATGACTAGTACACAACCAGGCACGTGGCCAGCACCTTTACTTGTAATTTGCATGAGTTCATTTGTTGTTTAGTCGTTCAGTCATGCCCGACTCTTCGTGACCCCATGGACCAAAGCACACTGGGCCCTCCTGTCTTCCACTGCCTCCCAGAGTTGTGTCAAATTCATGTTGGTCGCTTCGCAGACACTGTCCATCCATCTCGTCCTCTGTCGTCCCCTTCTCCTCTTGCCTTCACACTTTCCCAACATCAGGATCTTTTCCAGGGAGTCTTTTCTTCTCATGAGATGGCCAAAGTATTGGGGCCTCAGCTTCAGGATCTGAGTTCACTTACTCCAGAGTAAAATCCCTTTAGGATCCTGGTCACTGATGGACAGATGTGCGGATAGACAGATGGATGGATGGACTGACTCAGACTTACTGGTTGACTGATTTGCTGTATTTAGTTCTCATCTTTCCTCCAAGGTTTCCGGGCACACTTCAAAGTGCTGGTTCTCTAACCGTTAACACCGTAAATGGCTTGGGTCCAGGCTATCTCAAGGGCCACGTCTCCCTTTATGAGCCTGCCTGGGTGTTAAGATCATCAGGAGACAATCTCTCTTGGTCCCACTACCCTCACAGGTATGTACTGTACTTCTAATGGGGTGACAGGAGAGGGTCTTCTCTGTTGCTGCTCCTGGACTTTGGAACTCCCTCCCACAGGAAGCCAGGCTGGCCCTGTCTTTGCCTTCAATCAAGCTTTCCCTTAATGACTGGCTACCTGACTGGGGTTCCTAAGTGGATCCTTGTGCCTTAGTGCTTCGCATGTGTTTTGATGTTGTTTCTGTTTATCGTCTTTTACAGTGGTATTTGTTTTATCCTTTTTTAGTATTTGTACACGTATTGCTTTTAGCTTTAATTATAATATTTTAATGGTGTAATCTGCCTTGGGGCCTTCCTAAGAAGAAAGGCAGGGTAAAAATGTTTGAAATAAACAATTAAATGCCTGGGCTTCTTCTCTATTTTACCCTTGTAAGAACCTTTTGAGATAGGATAGACTAGGAAAGGATGAACGGCCCAGAATCAGTTTGGTGTTTGGAAACCTCCTCTTTTTACATTGCTCTCAAGAAACCTCTTTCCTCTCTGCTGATGACTTGGTGAAGCCAGAGTAGGGAATTTGCTGTTCTTGATATCAGCCCCAGTTGACCTAGCCAGTGATGAAGGATGATGAGAATTGTAATCCAACAACATCAGGATTAGCCACATGTTCTCCATCCTTGAAGCCAAAGGCTGTGCTGGACTTCTCATGATCTGGGAAAAGTATGAAACTGGGCTTTAAGGACAGAGACCAGGAAGTAATAGGAAAGGGAGTAGAGGGTAGAATCGTATAGGGTTCTGGCTGCCTTGTTTCCTGAGCCACAGAGTCCCTCAACAGCATGAGCATGCATTCAAGATAAAGACATAATCAGAGATATCGCCATGTACGTATTTGCGGTTTGCTTTGTGGTTTTGCATTGGCTCATGAACGTTTTTATTTTAACAGCCAAAGCAGGAAGAGATTGTTAGGAAATAGGGCTCCCATATTTGCATACCAGACGTAAGAAAGTGGGAAATAAACATGGAGATATTTACTTCCCAAACAAACATCCTTCTAGTGCTGGTTTTGATAAACCTTTCTGGGCATTATAGCCAAATGCATTTGGAGAGAACCAAGATGGGGAAAACGCTCAAATGCAGGGCTAGCCAAAAACATGTTGCTGTTTGAGGCAAAGCATAACATAATGCCCATGTAACCTCTAGGAGGGCTGGATAGCTCACTGAGTTAGGTATCTGGCTGCAGAGCCAGAAGCTAAGAATTTGATTCCCCAGTGTTCCTCCTAGGGTAAAATCCAGCCTGTGTGGCCTTGGGCAAGCTGCACAGTCCCAGGATGCTCCCACCAGAAGAAGACAATGGTAAACCAGTTGCATGGTTTACCTGGACAACCCCGGAAAGGATCAGCAGAAGTTGGAATTGACTTGATGACACACAAATATTATTATTATAACCCCTGTGAGGATGTTCCCCAACTTTTTCCACTTCTCTGCTTATTAAAGCAGGCATTTGTATCCTAAGGAAACCCTTACCTACGAAAACACATATAGGCCAAGATTATTATTAGATTTCTCACAGGTAAAGGTAACCTTTGCCTTTTACCCTTACCTTAAAGTTCAGTGGAGCCGTGGTTGGGAAACTCTGCCTTATAAAGCAATTTGTATTGTATAATAATGCGCTCTACGTGGGGCTCCCTTTGAGGCTGCTGCGGAAACTACAGGTGGTGCAGAACGCGGCGGCCAGATTACTTAGTGGAGTGAGGAAATTCCAACATATCTCACCCACTCTGGCCGCATTGCATTGGCTGCCCATCCGATTCCGCATCGACTTCAAAGTGCTGTCGCTTACGTACAAAGCCCTAAACGGTTTAGGGCCTCGATATCTGGCGGAACGCCTACTCCCACCAAGATCTACCCGGGTCACTCGTGCGAGCCAGGAGGTGAGGCTGAGGAGCCTAACGCCGAGGGAGGCCCGGAAGGAGAAGACAAGAAATCGGGCCTTCTCGGCGGTGGCTCCTCGCCTCTGGAACAATCTCCCTCCTGAGATTCGCGGGTCTCCCTCGCTGGGTATCTTTAAGAATCAATTGAAGACATGGATGTTTGGGCAGGCCTTTCCATCATATTCCTCTTGACCTCCTTCTTCCCTCTTTACTGTTTCTGTTTTGCATTCTATGTAATGTATTGTAGTGTTTTTACAAATTAGAATTGTTTATTTATATTGTTACTGTATTTTATTGTTGTTAGCCGCCTAGAGTGGTCCTCACCGACCAGATAGGCGGGGTATAAATTAAATTAAATAAATAATTAAATAATTAAATAATTAAATAAATAAATAAATAAATAAATAAATAAATAAATAAATAAATAAATAATGGATGGGGAGTCTTAGGAAAGAGCCAATGTCTTTTGGCTTTGGTTCAGGACAGGCAGTTGGAGAGGTGAGAGCCCACAGTTTTGCCAGGCAACTGAAAGGCAGACCTAATCTCCTTGATTTGGGAAAAGGGATTCAGTTTATCTGTGCTGGGGGAATAGCCTATAATGCATTTTTTGTATTATTGTTCTTGTTGTCAAGTCACCTCCAACTTACGGTGACCCTACAAATCAGCCCTCTCCAAAATCTCCTGCCTTTAATAGCTCTGCTCAGCTCTTGTAAACCCAAGCTGGTGACACCTGTTAGGGAGTCAGTCCATCTTGTATTTGGTCTTCCT
Source organism: Pogona vitticeps (assembly GCF_051106095.1). Taxonomy (NCBI): domain Eukaryota; kingdom Metazoa; phylum Chordata; class Lepidosauria; order Squamata; family Agamidae; genus Pogona; species Pogona vitticeps. Next base: position 26,957,730 of record NC_135784.1, read on the forward strand.
CATTTCCTGCTGCCTTTAAGCTTTACCAGCATCATCTTCCCCCCCCCCCCGAGAATCCTGCCTTCTCATGATGTGCCCAAGTTAGGATGGCCTCAGTATCAACACTTTTGCCTCCAGAGATAGTTCGGGCTTGATTTGATCCAGGACCCACTTGTTTGCCTTTAGGGCAGTCCAGGGTATCTGCAAAGCTCTCCTCCAGCACCACATTTCATATAATTAATTTTTTTCCCTTGTCAGCTTTCTTTACTGTCCAGCTTTCACACCCATACATGGTGAGTGGAAATACAAGAGAGCAAGGGTTTAAAGTCCTTCTCTGGGTCCCACTGACCTCACAGGCACTTCTGCTGAGGATGTATTCTCAGTGGCTGCTCCCACGTTGTGTGACAGCCAGGAGGCCAGCTCAGTTCCCTCCCGCGTGGCCTTTTAAACAGTGGTCCCCAACCTTGGGCCTCCAGATGTTCTTGGACTGCAACTCCCAGAAGCCTTCACCCACCACTCCCAGGATTTCTGGGAGTTGAAATCCAAGAACATCTGGAGGTCCAAGGTTGGGAACCACTGTTTTAAAAGACAGGTGGAGACCGTCTTTTTTAGACAAGCTCTTAACGAGCGAATTGGACAATGAAGACTTTCTGATTTGGAAATACCACACATTATTGCTGCTATTGTTTTTACATTTGTTTTTAACGCCTTCAAACCAGTTTTTAAATATTATTAAATAATCGTCATCATCTTAGAACTACAGTCCTAAAAGGGGCCATATTATCTATTGACTTTTAAAAAATGAAATCACTTATTCAATCTTCGTTTGGCTTTTTAAAAAAATATCTGTGAGCCGACTTGGGGCCCTTCATCAGGAGAAAAGTGGTGGAAAAACTGGAATCTGATTTTTAAAAAGTCTGGACAGAAATCAATTCCAGTCGCCAGGGTGATAATCCATTACATCCTATTGGCTCTCATTTCACGAATAACAACAACAACAACAACAATAATAAAGAATTTTAAAAACATTAATTAAATCATTGCTTTCCTGCTCTTTCTTGACATCTGGTATCAGCTGCCTGAAGTGACTGCCTCTCTGTGCCTGACCATAGGACTGGCTTTGGTTTTCAAGTGACTTCCTTGGACTAATTTCTCAACAACCCGGCTTTCCTTTGAGGTGCCAAAACGTCTGTTCTGTCCAGGCTTGGAAATCATATTTGTTATTTCTGAAATCTGCTGGAAACGAGGGACTAGCACCTTGAACTCTGTGGTGCATTCCCCCCTCCCTTGACAAGAGTGTGGAAAAATGATTAGCATGTTGAATTCGTACGTATTTAGAAGAGCCAAGCTCAACTTCCCAGGGAGCTATGGAACTGACAGGATGATGATCTTTGTCAAGGCACATTATTTCTTAGTCTTGCCCTACCTCACACGATTCTTGCGTGAATAACATGGGGAGGGGGAAATGGAGTAATTTATGGTACTTTGAGCTCATTGGGGGGAAAGGCAGGATATAAAGCTCTGATTACAAATATGCATTAAAACAAATAATAAAGAAAGGTGATCTTCCTCTAAATTTACCACAGATGTCACTTGAGCGAAGCATCACACTTACCTCCTACAAGAAAGGCTGCCCCGGAAAGCTTCATTGTGGTGCAATGCAGAATACAGTACTGGAAACGTAGTGAGGATCCAGGGAGCTGAAGTCTTACAAGCTGAGATCTTTCCTGACTCTCTGGAGAGTTTTAAAAAACAAACAAACCTAGTTCTGAGATTTGAGGTGAGGAATTCTGAGGGAAATAAGTCCTCAAGATGGCATGAGTGAGAATCCTAGTTGAAGCCACAACCCGGTCAGTTTGCCACAGGATTATAGGAAGGGTAGGAGAGGCTGACTCTAGTGGAATACGGATGTTTGTCAATGCTACGCTTGATTTGAATTTCAAATCAGAACACAATTCCCTGAGGGGAGATTTCAAAAATTGACCCCTGGCAGCTATGAAGGAAAAGATCATTTCATCAAGTGTCATTGAAGATCAAGGTGAAGCTTACCCTCACTGATGTATTTCCCATTACTATGTATGGAGATAGGCTGGCTGGATAGCTCAGTGGTTTAGGTATCTGGCTAAGGAGCCAGAGGTTGGGAGTTCGATTCCCCACTGTGCCCCCCCAATGAGTAAAGCCAGCCTGGGTGGCCTTGGGAAAACTGTACAGTCCCAGGGAGCCCCCAGAAAAAGGGGATGGGAAACCACTTCTGAGTATTCTCTACTTGGGGAAAAAAAACCCAAAAAGGGTTGCTGTAAGTCAGAACTGACCTGACAGCACATGATGATGATGATGATGATGATATGGTGATGATGGTTGTAAAAGTTGGTAAGTTAGTCAATGAAGAAAGCCAACAGGAAAACAACAATCACCATTCATTTGAAATACAGTCCTGGAGGAGATCATTGTACGTAGATACAGTGGGTGGCCAGAAAGAGAAACGAGTCATTGTTAGATCAAATCAAGCCCAAACTTTCTCTTGAAGCAAAAACGACTAAATCGTGGCTATTATACTTTTGAGCACATCACGGGAAGAGAAGACTCCATGGAAAAGGCAATAATGCTAAGAAAGCGGAACGGGGAAGACCAAGTATGAGATGGATGGGCAAACCAAAGGAAGCCACCAACTTACATTTGCAAAAGCTGAGCAGGGCTGTTAAAGATAGAACATTGCGGAGGTCACTCGTTTGTGGGGTTGCTTTTGTTCAGAGCCATTTTTACAGCATGTAACAAGAAAATTGGAAAGACCTTTTCCAGGAACTGCCATCAGAAATCGGGGGAAAGGTTTTCAGTGGTGGTGTAACGTGAGATGGAATTGCTCTCTGCACAAGTTACTTCCCCAGCCAGCTTGTGAGAATTGCATCCCCCTCCACAAAAAAAGTAACATTTCAGTGCACTGACAATCCTGTTTATGTTGATTAACATGTCCTAATGAGGTTCAGTGGGATTCATTCCCAAGTAAGCCCAGTGGAGAAAGACCTGCAAACCAGGCCTTTGAAAAGTGCATCTCGCTGCAATTCTAGGCAGGCCTCGTGTAGCTGAAAACTTCACTGAAAAAAATCCACAGTGCTGGTTTTACTGCTTTGTAGTATATATCTCTGTGTTATCATCGCTGTATTTACTACGGTTGCCAATATAAACCCTTGCACATGAAAGTAAATGTGATGGTATTCAGTAGGCCTCACTGCCCTACCTCTGTTTTGGAGAATTTTATCCATTAAAGGGCTAGATTTCAACACCCATCTTCCACAGCTGGCACTGGTTCATCCTGGCTAGTGGTTGGCATTGTAGTCCAAGTACATTTCGAGGGCACCGAATTGCAGAAGTCAAGTTCAGGATTTAAGTCTTATTTGGGAAACCATGCTGAAGGCTATTATCTGGGGACCGAGGGTAGCAAGGTTTGCCACGCATGTCTTCTTAACTTCTATTTTCTGTTGCCTCAACAGGGTGGCAGCGGAAAGTGCTGTGGAAACCGCAAAGTCCACGTCTGCTACTCATGCTGGCTCTTTCTAATAAACTTCCAACAGAAATTCAACAGGCCCCTTCCCTCTAAGCATTTAAGAAATGGGTAAAAAACAGAGGTTTTTAAAGTAGCTTTTTACTAAAGTGGGCATGGATTTTTAAGTGACTTGATTTTTTTTTAATCTAAAGCCAGATTCACATGAGGCAGAGGTTTAATTATTGTTATACAAATTGTATGCCTGTTTTATACAATGTGTTATTTGACTGAATGTTATTGTTGTAAACCTCCCAGGAAGTGCTATGCACTAGTTGAATGAATGAATGAATGAATAGTAGGCATCCTTCAGTGTCAAAAGACTATGGTAATATGCTCTAAATAGAGGTCTTGGAACAGTGTCTAGTGTGGCTGAGAAGGCCAACTCGAGAGTGATAATCCCTTCCACACTGGACAATCTGTCCCCTGTCCAGCTCCCTGATTTTGCTAGTTTTGGGACTGCCTCTTTGCTTCGACCTGCTGGACAAGGGTCTCTTCAAATTGAGAGAGGCCGTGATGCACCTCCTGCCTCCAATGCTCAGATGTCAAGGTTTCCCATCTGTTGAGGTCCATTCCTAAGGCCTTCAGATCCCGCTTGCAGATATCCTTGTATCGTAGCTGTGGTCTCCCTCTGGGATTCCCACAACCATTTGCCTCTTTTATGGACAAAGTTACCTGTAGATCTTGGCCAGGTTGGCCCTACAGAAGCTGTTATTGATAAACCCGTTCGTTCTGTCAATAAAAACTTTATTAGAAAAGACACGATGTCTTCATTTTTTCCTGCCAAAATCCAGGAACTGTCATACACGAGTGACGAACCCTGTCACCATGTCCATGAGCTGCTTGTGCTCCCGCTGCAAATCAGGCTGGCCCCACCTTCCCTGAGCTTCTAGCAGGCAGTCAAAATGTTATGGCTCTCTCTTTGGCCTCTGATTTTTGATTTTTTTTTCAACCCCAACCCTCTCTTCCCCCAGACACAACTGGTTATTAAAGAACATTTTAACACATTTTTATTGTATATCCCTTTGGGAACCCCAGTAGGCCAAAGAGCAATTCTATTAAATAAATAATACGAAAAGCATTTAAAAAAAGAAACCGACACTGCTCAAAGACCAGACTGTTCCTAACAAGGTTCACAGCTCTGAAGGGAGACAACATTTTCTCCACAGAGACTTATTTGGCAGCTTCGGCTAACCGGTTGAAAGCTTGGGACAAGGCCGTGACGGTGTCCAAGATACGAGACCGATGCTGCTCAGCTAAGCATGCGCCGCAGCGTTGGACAAATTTGTCTGGGTGCCACAAGGCCTGCTGGCGCCGGAGGAAGCGCCGATAAGCGGCTTTATCAGAGGGGTCTGTGTGGTGGAGCGCCACAGCTGCCATCTCCTCAGGCGTCCCAGTTGGGCATGGCCAAGGAATGTCGCCATAACGCAAAAGTTGCGAACTGTCGGCACAGAAGACCCGGCTGCAGCCTTCCTCGTAGCGTCGTCTCTTGGCCTCCTTCAGTTCTTCTTCTTTGGCCTTGGCACGCTTCTCGTATAGCCGATGTTCCTCCTCCAGGAGCTGCTGTGACTTCAGGGATGGCTTTGGGGGTTCAGCTTTGGGTCTCTGGTGATGCCGTTCCTCTCTCTTCTGCTGTTTTTTCCTGTATTCCTGGAATATGCGATCAGCCCACGTCTCAAAGCTTTCTGGCTCTGGACTGGTGGAGTAGAAATCCTCTAGGAAGGGGGAAAAGAAAGGGGGAACATGAAATGGGATGTGGGAGTATTATGTTTATTGACCATATAGTAACAAATAAAACAGAATGAAAAAAGAGGGGGAGGGGAGGCGCTGGGGACAACAGAAGAGTCAAAAGGAAACAAAGTTCTCAGAATACCCTACATTTTCCAAAACATTTATAACTACCTTACTCAGAAGTCTACAATACCTGTCACGGTAGCAAACTAAATAAATACATATTTTAAAAAAACCCACACATTTAAAGTGTTCAGAAAAAAAAGGAGAAAAAGATTGTGAAATACAAATGGAGGAGTAGGGAATACCTCTATTAGAGCACTAAAGAAACCAAATAGATAGAAAGCTTTTGATGATAATTCATCTTCTGAGATTAAGACAACACTGTAAAAACAATTTGGTTTGGATGGTGGGTGGGTGGCTAGATAGGAAGGTAACTCAACTCTGGCAATGAAAACAAAGTCTTTGATTGCACACTTAAGTAATTCCTCTACCAAGCCATCCTGCAAACACTTCGCTCAAGTTGCTGCAATGGCAAAACGCAGGCTTCCAAGCCTGAGATCTACCCATCGCAAGGCTGCTCTTCTCTGCCTCAGTTGCCCTCTGCACAATGGTGATAATAATAATTCCAGTCCTGCTGGGCGATTGTAATAGTGCTGTTGTAAAGGTTATTGTTTTCATTACGGCACTCTAAACACTTACGATATACCATAAATGTTTATATGGTTATTATAGTGCTAAGCTAAACTATAGTGTAGTTCTAATCATCATCATCATCTTAGAACTGCAGAGCTGAAAAGGACGCTAGGGATCAACGAGTCCAGCCCTTATCAAGGAGGCACAGTGGGGGAATCGAACTCCCAACCTTTGACTCCACAACCAGAAACGTAAATTGTTGAGCTATTCAGCACATGTTCCAAGCCTATCCTATACTATAGATGGAAAAACTGAGTCCACAAAGTGCAGCTTGCCAGCCACTAATTAGTGGAGTTTGTGTCTGAGATAAAAACTGAGCTAAGAATTTCCTGGTTCACTGCTCAGTTACTCCCTTCTGGGGATCCCACTTGCTAACAAATAAGCTATGCCACGTTTTTCCTTCTCCTCCTCCTCCTCCTCTTTCTTGATGCCATCATGGTGTGCTCTAGAACAGGACTCAAAAACTTTTCCTACGATGACTTTGCAGGTGGGTCTTGTCCAAGGTCTTGAAACGATGTGCATACACCTGGGAGGCAGGAAGGTTTTAAAGGTCGGATCATACTTCCGCACTATTAGAGAGCAGGCCAGGTAGGTAGGGCTCGTCAGCCATGGAAGGCAGCCCATCTAGGAGAAGGAAAACTCAGATTTCAAACCTCTGATGCCTAGTGGCTATATCCACCTACGGAAAAGGCTTCAGGAGTTAAAATCGAAGCAAAATCCAGAGCTGGAGTCCCGGAGGCAGTTCGTGTCGTTCTGCCAACTCCTGCGACGTTGCTGGAACCAGTTGTATTGGCCCTTCAATGCGTTCCTATGGGCTCCTAAACTAACCTTAAGCGAAAATCCTCCATTGCGGCCGCCATTTTTGGTGCCTCTAAAGCGAGGCAACACAGCGGGCGACCATTTTGGAACCACCAATCAGCTGGCCGAAAATGGGGCCTTTGCGATGATCGCTTCTCCATTTTCGCCAGCTGATCGGCGGGGCCTTTGCGAGGATCGCGGAGCTGTGAGGAGTGGAGAGAGAGACGAAGCACAGCTGATCGGCGGAAGCGATCATCGCAAAGGCCCCACCAATCAGATGGCGAAAATGGGGCGTTAGTGATGATTGGGAGGAAGCGATCATCGCAAAGGTCCCGCCGATCATCTGTGCTTCATCTCTCTCTCTCTCTCTCTCCACCCCTTGCGGAGCTGTGAGGGGTAGAGAGAGAGAGATGAAGCACAGCTGATCGGCGGGGCCTTTGCGATGATTGCTTCCCCGCGATCATCGCAAAGGCCCCGCCAATCAGCTGGCGAAAATGAGGCGTTTGCGATGATCGCTTCCCCGCGATCAGCGCAAAGTGAATTTTCCCCATAGGGTCCATCGCTAAGCGATCACTTTTGCGATCGCAAAAACAGCATTGCAAAGCAATATCTTCGTTAAATGGAGCAATCGCTATGCGAGGCACCACTGTACGGAGCTAAAGCAGGGCATGTTTCAAAAAGTATCCTGCAACAGTGGGAAGTGGAACCAGACTGACATGAGGCACCACAGTACTAGGACCTGCTGATCCTTATGCCACTTGGCTTGTGTTCAGAACAACCACAAATATTATCCACGATCCTATCGGCTAGTTCTGCCAGCCTACACGCAAGGATGCAAATCACAGCTACCCGCCCCACCCGCTCTCCGCAATCCAGGATGTTAAAAACAGGAACATCAAGGAAAGAGGCCATCAGAAACTGGGCTTTTTCGGTTGTGGCCCCACACCTCTGGAATAAACGTCCAGCCGAGGTTCGCTGGATGCCTTCCCTCGCAGTCTTTAAGAAGTTAGTAAAAACAGAATGGCTCAAAGCTGCCTTTTGTTACTTATGGTACCTGTGATGTCCAATGTCATTTTAAATAGTTTATTTATCTAAAGATAGGTTAGCTGGGCAGTGGGTTTATTGACTGTATGATTCATTGTTTGTGGATTTATGTTTGCATATAGTTTTGTATTTATTCATTCATTCTTTGCTTGTATGCTTTATTGTAAACCACCCATATGTTGTACCATGAGGTGGTATATAAGTGGAAGGAAGGGAGGAAGGGAGGGATGAACAGACAGACAGACAGACAGATATCCTTGGCTGCTCATTGTCCCTCATCACACATCAGTTCATGTGACTGGCATGCAATGAGGGCTACAAACGGAAATGTAAAAATGAGGAAGCCCAACCCAGCTCACACCTCCACAGGGAGGCCCATCTTACAATGCACTGTGAACACCCAGACTCTAAGAAAAAGACCAAATCTCACCTCCATATTGCCAGAAAGTCTCCTGATATTCATCCTCCCATTCACCTAGAAGCTTGTGACGCCACTCCCGCTCAGAATCTTGTTCTTCCTTGTTTTTCTCAAATGTCCCTTGAGGACACTGTGGAGAATGGCAAAGTATCAGGATCCCTGTTTGAGGGTAGAACATCTGAAAGCCAACCTATCTGGCTCTACCCTTCCTTACGAGTACAAAATTGTAGCTGCCATCATCACCATATGCCATCAAGCCAATTCTGACTTATAGTGGCCTTTTCAGAATCTTCTGGGTAGAGCAATATTCCCTTTCTTTTTTCGCTCGTGTAGAAAGGAGCCCTGCCCCATTCGTGTGGGGTTCTGGCTGCAATCGGAAGCAAATGGGGAGCAACTCTGGCTTGGCGGCAGGACTCCTGATCCAGTGCTGCATGGCCACATGGCCGTGCAAGTTAGAGGAAACGCTGACCTGGAGAATACTCAGAAGGGGCTGACCATTCTCTCCTTCTGGGGGTGCCCTGGGACTGTGCAGCTGGCCCAAGACCACACAGGCTGGTTCTATTGATAGCAGGCACCGTGTGGGAATCAAACTCCCAACCTCTGGATGCACAGCCATACACCTGAACCTCTGATCTATCCAGCCAGCTATACAGAGTTGCACTGATAGTTTGATACCCATTTCTCTTCTGTTTGTGCCAGCAGTTCTCCCGGAGTCTTGCCATCTCTGTTTCTGATGCTCATAGCAGAAGGGCAACGGGGTCGTAAGGGTTCAAAAAGGTCTTCGTACACTGTGAAAGAAGAGAGGAAAACCCAAAATTATTAAACTTGGTGACTACAGACTTCAATGAAGGAAACCATCCCGTTCACAGCGCCATCTTGTGGTTAGCACATGTTTACTGCAGCTCAGAAATCTATTGTATCTCTGGCCTCCAACTCTCTTTGATCAGATTCTGTTTACTTTAAAATTGATGATCCATCTGCTCTTATTTCTGTGTCACGGCAGTGAAGATCTAAGAGGCAAAAGGGAAACTCCTATCAAAATTTAAGTTGCTCTTTGCACGGAGGAGGGAGGGGTGATAGGAGGAAATGATGAAAAGAGCGATAAATAGACCCTTAAAAAGGCAGCTAGGAAAAGTGGAACACTGGACATGAGACAGATTGACTTAATAAAGAAAGCCACTGCCTTTTATTTGCAAGGTCTGAGTATGGCTGTTAATGAGATATTCATTGATGGGGTCAACATAAGACAGAAACAATTTGATAGTGTGTAAGAGCACAACAATCAGTTGAGCCCTATCTGTGCCTTCCCCTTACTGTGGAAAAAGTACAAAGATGAGAAGCAGCATGCTGAACCCAGAGAGACAGTCTACTGTAATAGTTAGAGTACTGGACTCTCACAACATCTGGCTTTTAGTCCCCACTGAGCCACAGAATTCACTGTGTGACTGTGGGCCAGTCACTCAGTTGACATAACTCCCAGGATTGTTATAGTGGAGAGGAAGAAAGCCAGGTATACTATACCACATCTTGAGCTTCCTAGAAAAAAGCTAGAATATAAAAGGTATGAAATAAGTAAGTAAATATATAATAAATCAAAGATCTCCCAATAAGCAAGCCTGTCTTAGATTACAAAGCCTGCATCTTTAAGACCGTCTGTATATTCCTTCCCCAAGCCAAGCATCCTAAAAGAGCAATAGGCCCCAATCCAAACCAAAGAAAGCACAAGGTATTAAAGTAAAAAGAGCAGCAGCTGAACTAAAGTAGAAGATGAGACTTTTTAAAGCTTAACTTTACTCCCAAACTCTGCATCTGTATGGCCCAAGAAGCCATTCCAAGCAGCGATGGCCTAAAACATTCTGCTGTCCGATGGGGAGCAGTTTGAGTTACCCCACAAGCAGGTCCAGGCAGACAGCATTCAAACTTAATATAATAATCCTCTGCCGACAAATCAATTCTGATTTAAGGCAACCATTTTCTGGATGCTCCAGGTAGAGAGTATTCTAGGAGTGAGCAATTAATTTCTATAGGGGGGGCACATGAAAAATCTGAACTGTGTTCAGGGGCCGAACCAGCTTTACTTAGAAATAAAATGAAACAGTGATGTTATGATGTCATTTTAAACTTGTTAATCTTCACAAATACTAAAGAAGTATTTTTGCGGTATGTTAAAAGATAAGCAACTGATCAACTTTAGACAAAAAAGCTATAAATGGTTTTGGTGTTCAAGTTGTTCAGTGAGAGAAATCCAGTCTGTCTTGGGCTTGAACAAGTGCTTGAACACTGGACTGGAACGATGACCGGCGGGCCGGACAGGAGTGGCTCACGGGTTGTATGTGGCCCTGGGGCCGCACTTTGCCCAGGTCTGGAGTACTCAGAAGAGGTTTACCATTTCCTTCTTCTGGGGGTAATTCTAGGACTGTGCAGCTTGCCCAAGGCTACACAGGCTGGTTCTTTTCCCAGGAGACATGGTGAGGAATTGGAATTCCCAACCTCTGGCTCCACAGCCAGATACCGAAACTACTGAGTAATCCAGCCAGCTTTGGCCCAAAAGGCAGAAAAATTAAATAACTTAACAATTGGTTCCCATTTAACGGCACCCTGGAGCTGCTTCCAGAGAGGCCTGCCTCACTCTGCCTTGTGATACGGGCCGAGCCCTGATGCAAAGTCTGCGCCTCACCGGTGCCTCCCTTGCGTGCCACCTGCCGAGCAGCCACATGTAAAGCCGTATCTCCACAACGGTCCTGAATGTTGGGATCTGCTCCATACTTCAGTAACAGGAGGGCGGTTTTGAGGTCCTGTCGGGCACAGGATCGGTGCAGAAGAGTTCGCTTCTTGTGTCCTGCTGCCTCAGCCAGGTCCAGGGTTTCTCCGTGACGCTGCAAGAGCTTGCGCAACTTGTGGCGGTGACCAGAATCGACATAGCGCCACAGGCGACGCTGGGACTTTGTTGCCATGGGAACAGGCATGCAGCTGAAAGGGCTGGATCCTGAAAAGGGAAGGGAGGAAGAGAAAATACAGGTTCAGGACCCTTTCTCTCTTAAGGCTGTGAATCTTTTATTGGTTTTGAACGTCCATATATCACCCGACGTGGTACAAAGCACTAGGCGGTTTGCAGTAAAGAAAACAACCGATCAGAGCAACATTAACACCCACAAAATAAAATAAACTGATACTGGAGCAGAATCAAACTAGATTTTAGTACAACCCTTAGCAGTGAAAACACAGGCCTCACAGAAACTAGGTCCAGGAACATTCACACATAGCTCAGGCAAAGAGAGGAACATTCACACATCATATGGAAGGTCATCATCACACTTTCATTTAGCCCATCCTCCTCCTTTTGATCTGGCAGATGGCCTGGCCCTGGAATGCAGGCAGGAGGAAACCAGCTATGACAGGCCAAAACATTCATACCAGGGAGCTGGAGAGGGAAGGCCATATATCAGGGCCCAGGAAGGCTATGTCGTTGTTTAGTCGTTGTGTCCGACTCTTCGTGACTCCATGGACCAGAGCACACCAGGCCCTCCTGTCTTCCACTGCCTCCCGGAGTTGGGTCAAATTCATGTTGGTAGTGAGGAAAGCTACAAAAATATAAGATCCTTTCCCCAGACATTCAGGCGCATCTTGGGCATAGGCCAAGGACACGGGGGCACACAATCTGCATACCTATAGGGACCCAATAGATCAGCCTACTTGCATCACTACCCAATGAGGGACTGGATCCAAACTTGGGGTACAAATGGCCAATAGAACTGTAGCATTTTATGACTCTTTGTTTGCATTTTATCATTTTATATGTACACTGTATTTTCGGGGTCTTCTCTGCTTTTAAGAGAAGTCCCAGCTGACCTTTTATTTCCTGCTGTTCAAATAAAAGTGGGCCTTTGGTTGAGCTGTTGCGTCTATGCCTGATTCCTTGCCAGAGAATCTTAGAACCCAGGTTTGGCCGGTAACAAAAACCACAGTCATTAAAAACCCGAATGATGGCGAGGTCAGAAAAGGATGTCCTTAAATTAACAACTTTGCCTTTTTTACCCGGCGCAAAACCCTCCTCTTCATCACTGAGAAATATCATTCCACCAACCTTATCTTGTATGTATCTATTTATTACGGTCAACGACAGTGAAGATAAAAATACATTATTTAGATAAAATCACATATCAGATTGTTTCTCAAAGCCCAACTTCCCGCTCCTGTTTCCCTCTCTAGTTAACACCCGACTGCATACGCAGAAACACACACACACACACGTTTTCACAGCTCCAAATCCAACCCTCCCCACTCCCATCGTTTTTTTGTTTTTTTTACCTTTTTAATCCTCGGACTCCAAAGTTTACGCACAAAACGAGCTCACATCCGCCCCGATCGATGGGGACTTTCTACACAGGGTACACACGGGGGGAAACACCCACGGCGCAAAATTAAGGGCGGATGTGGCTTCAACCACAGCATTTCAAATTCGAACGTGTTGCTTTTCCCGTCAGGGATGCCCTTACTTGGTGCACAGAATTTTAGCGTCCGGGTAGGAAACCTCGAACGGGGAGCGGGAAGCAACCAGGAAGTCCCAGGGGACTTGCACTAATAGTTTCTGATAGAAAAATCTGCAGTCCCTCCAAGGACCGCTGGGCTGAAGCGACTTTGAACTTTAAGTCTGAATAATTACATAGGTTAATAGAAGTTCTCCAGGAAAGTAATTAATCCTCACAGCAGCCGGTTGTATTGCTTCCAGTAAACCTACAAGCAGATCATACTCTCCCTCCTGTTGATCTCCTGTCAACGATATAGCGTAGGTTGCCTCTGAATGTGTAGATAGTCGTTCCATAAAACAAGATCATGATGATGATAATGATTTAAAAAAATACCAGGCACAATCAATCAAAATTATAAAAACATTGGTCTTGTTGTTGCTGCTGAACTGCAGATCTGGAAGGGACTCTTTAGATCTGTTGCCTTGTCTCCTCCCAACCACTATGATTAGGGGATTCCAAACATTGTAAGACCAAAATAATGTCTTGTAAAAATATACAGACTCAACACAAGCCTAAGCTCTAAAATGTCTTTATTGAGAACTTTTCAAAGTTATTGTACAATTCCAATAAAAAGAAGAGAGCCTTCATTTAGGGCAGTCTTCTTAGAAAAAAAAGGGGGGGAGGGGGAATCTGAATCATGAATCTAGGAAGGAAATCTAAAAGCATTTGGTTTGAATAACAGAAAACCAATGTGGGATTTTCTCACAATGACCAAACATTTAATTAAAGATCCCTGGGAGAATTTGGTTGGAGCAAAGAACTGTAAACTCATCCAGCCAAAGGCATAGACAGAGATAAACCGAGTTCTCTTGGTAGAACTTTGGGTGATTTGTAGTAAGTTCCCAAGGCTTGTCAACTCCAAATCAATCAACAGAGGCACATAAAACCTCTCTTTCAAACTGCTGTAATGAAGAAAATAATAGGTGTGAGGCATGTACGGTAATCGGAAGCATATTTTTTGTTTGGAAGGACTGTGAGCACAGTTTAGTTGTGGTACCCAAAACAAATTATTGGACTGAGAATTGGTTGTTGTGGGTTTTTTGGGCTCTTTGGCCGTGTTCTGAAGGTTGTTCTTCCTAGTGTTTTGCCAGTCTCTGTGGCCGGCATCTTCAGACGACAGGAGTAGCACTCTTGTCATCTGAAGATACCGGCCACAGAGACTGGTGAAACATTAGGAAGAACAACCTTCAGAATATGGCCAAAGAGCCCGAAAAACCCACAACAACCATTAGATCCTGGCCGTGAAAGCCTTCGCGAATACATTGGACTGAGAATTCTTTGTTCATCTTCCATACGAAGGTCTGATGGGCAGATTTAGGATTTTTACTGAAACACAAAGCAAATTCCACAAATCTAAAACTGAAGGATGTTCAGGTTAAAAACTGGACTAAACATCGTAACACAAGTAGCACACGTGTTTTACTAACCTCACACAACTGTTCCTGAATTTCCTTGCTTTAAGTTTGGAACAGTTGGCTAAGAAACTGCATAAATCATCTTATAGGATTTCACATCATAGACAAAATAAAGTTTTTTTAAATTGCCTACTTGATCCCACATTTTCAGCTTTATACTACATATCCTATGAGGCTGTTTCAGACAGAAGAATCACATCCTTCCCATCCTCTGCTAAAGTATTTTGGTCCTCCTGACTCATAGTCCAAATCCTAACATGCTAAAATTCTCAAGGTTTACGACTAGTGTTCTGCCTTTTCCCAGAAGTGTGGATGGAAAATGGGGGAGTACACTGGGTTAGCAATTTCATCATTTTTTAAAAAATGCACACTTTACACTATCTACAGAATTCAGCTATTCTTAGTGCAAAATTTACATTATTCTCTGTGGTAATCACACAGGGAGTCAAAATTCTCATTAAAACAAATTTTACAAACACTACATCATACCCTTTACTATGATACTTTTGCTTTAGTACAGCCAGGCAAATATGGTGAAAAAACAGTGATTTGTTGTTTTTTCATTGTGACACACAACATAAAGATTAACATTTGTGAGAGTTTCTTAGATACTTTAAGTTGTGAGCTGTTTTATAGACTATAAACCTTGTGATTTACAATTTAGCTCTTGGCCTTGTCTCGCTGCAGACTCTCTCTCTGTCTGTCTGTCTGTCTGTCTGTCTGTCTGTCTGTCTGTGTGTGTGTGTGTGTGTGTGTGTGTGTGTGTGTGTGTGTGTGTGTGTGTGTGTGTGTGTGTGTGTAAGTAAATATAGCATCCATTAATCCCCACTACGACTACTCATTACACAAGTGACTTGTATTCTCCTTAGCTATCTTTTGAGCCTAACTGATGAAGGGCCTCTGATATATGGACCTCAGATTAAGATGTTCTGGAAGACAATAGAAACCAAGTAACACCGTAAGACTAATTACTTTTTTATTTTTCATAAGTGTTTGAGTATCAAAGAACATGTCTTCAGATGAAGAGATTGGCTGTGTCTCTGGAGGGAGTATAAAACTGTTGGTAAATTGGCAGCCATTCTAAGCTACAGCTACTGTTCTTCCTGCAGATAGTAGATCTTTAACAGAAGTGATTAATTCCATTATAGTACTGGAGGAGACGAGAGTCCCCTGGACTGCAAAGAGAACAAACCTATCCATTTTGAAGGAAATCAACCCTGAGTGCTGACTGGAAGGACAGATCCTGAAGCTGAGGCTCCAAGACTTTGGCCATCTCATGAGAAGAGTATACTCCCTGGGAAAGATTCTGATGTTGGGAAAGTATGAAGGCAAGAGGAGAAGGGGACAACAGAGGACGAGATGGTCGGACAGTGTCATAGAAGCTACCAACATGAATTTGACCCAACTCCGGGAGGCAGTGGAAGACAGGAGAGCGTGGCATGCTCCGGTCCATGGGGTCACGAAGAGTCGGACACAACGACTAAACAACAAGAAGTTGTAATTACGGTCTGATTGGATGACAAAGCTTCAGACAATTAGTGTATATAATGAAACAGGAAATAGGGGACAGATTGTATTTGTCTCCAGTGCAGAAGGGATGGTCACTCTCGAATGGGCCTTCTCAGCCACACTAGACACTGTTCCAAATCCTCTATTTTAAAACTGCCAACAATTTTATACTCTCCCCAAAGACATAGCCACTGTATTCATGAGGAAGCATGCTTGAAAACACAAAAGCTTATGAAAAATAAAAGCCAGTCTTTCAGAGATCAAATGACTTGCTTTTTTTCTTTTGCTACAACAAAGCCTACCTGCTAGATTGCCCTTTTACAAGGACGCCACTTACCTTTCCCTTCTCCCGACTTCTCTTGGCCCACTTCTAAATAGTTCTGGAATGATTGCAAGAGTGATGGCCAGGAAAAGTGAGGCTCAAGAGAATGTTTCTAGAGGAGGCAACCTAGGGGAGGACATACATTGCTGAGCAGTCACCACTTTGTCTTTGTAGTTCCTGCTACTGAAAATCAGTGCTGCTGCAGCTACGTCCTTCTGGAAGGAAAAAAAAATGTGTGTTTGTGTGCGTGCGTGCGTGCGTAAGGAAGTGCAGGAAGGAGTGTTGGCTGAATTTCAGTACGAACCGGGTCATTTCCAGGAATCTAGACTGGGATGGGGAAATTCGACAGGCCAGGACCCATTTTTGGCCTGAGGGACTCTCCAGGAGCCACAGAGATTTCCCAAAATTCACACACCCCTGACCAAAAAATCCAGTGGGGAGGGGAAGAGAGCCAGAAGTGGCCAGAATCTACCTCAAGTTTTGAAAATCTAGTATTTGTTAATGCTATGGCTTATTGGAAGCCTGGGCTGATTCTCCTGGTGGCCTCCTAGCCAGGAAACTATTTTTTTTTGTAACAAAGAAAACTTTTGCTGGTGGAACCCAGAGAAATTTGGCTTCAGTGAATGATTTCAGATTCTAGCACTGTGACAGAGGGAGGAAAAAAATTTTTCACCGTGCCAGGGGTCGTTGTATATACAGTATTCCTGTCCTTCTTTCCCCTTATTTCTAAAGGAAACCACCCCGTAAGTTCAGAAGAAAAATCAGAACAAGGCCACATGGTTGTCAAAACAATAGAAATGCAGGATTGGTGATACCTTTATTGGACCATTAAAAAAATAAAACAAAAAACAGAGCGAGCTTTCAATGATAATTCACCTTCCTCAGGCTCTGCACCAAGTTCTTGTGGGCAACTCCAAAATAATATGTTTATTTTGAAGGCCCAAACGTTTCATGGCTACTGTTTGGGGCCAGGCACAGCTTCCTAGATGGAGATAGCTGCAGTTTGCAGTCTGCAAGAGCCAGTGGTTTGGAATTTATGACCCCTCTCTCTAAAGAAAAGGTGGCCAGCAATCTTATTCCCTCTGCCCCTTCCTCTTCCCCTTTCCCCATAAGTTGCAACCTTTCTTCTTAGGAGAACTGCTCCACTTCCTTGATTATTCTGGTAGCACCATTTCCAGCACCAAACAATTATTTTAAGGTGAAGTGACCAGAACTACGTTGGAGGATTCCAAAGGAGAGTGCATCTCAGGTTTGCACAAGGGCAGTATGACAGAAGCTGTTTTATTTTAAATGATGTCTCCAATTATGATCCACACGGATTTAACCAGCAGGATAATCAAGCTCTACGGGCCTAGCTCAAAGATCAAGGTTCATGTAAGTTCGCAGGTTGCGTTCCCAGGCTGCCGCCTTGGCCTCCCTGCGCCGGGCTTCCCGCTTTCCCACGGTGGCCGCCCGTTCTGTTCTTGGCCGAGGACGGTGAGGCCCTTCCACAGCGCTCGGGTCTTTGGCATCAAAGTGGGTCACTTTAGGTTTGAGATTGCCGCCAAAGCCCAGGCCCTTCTGGTCACGCTTGAGGACGGTCTGGATAGGAAATTTGCGGCCGCTGCCCCCCGGCCCCAGGCCGGCCTCTTGGTTCCAACCCCCTTTCACCATGAGCTGGAAGCCCACGTTGTTCTCTGGGATGTGGTAACGGGTGGGGGGTAGCGGGTCACGGCGGTTGAAAAGGTGGGCTGTGGAGCGCTCGTGGATGGCCACCGTGTCCTCGCTGTAGTGTGCCTGGCATACAGCACAATATTTTCTCTCGGCTGTTGCTGGTAAACTGCAGAAAGAAGGAAAGCCAACAGAAAAAAATCCATATTTACACAGTCATTTTTAATGCCTCTCAAAGCACAGAGATTTTAACAGGAAGAAGAGTATCAATGCCTTGTTCCTGAATTACCTGTGTGAATTTTAAAAGAAAATCTTAGCATTCCCTTTTCAAATTCTTACACACACACAGAGAGGGAGTGGTGCCTCGCATAACAAGCGCACCGTTTAATGATGAATCCGCATAGTGATGCGGATTTTGCGATCGCTAATGTGATCGCATAACGATGTTTGAATAGGGCAAAAATCGCTTTGCGCCGATCGGTAAGCGTTTCGCTTACCGATCCTCGCATTGCGATGACGGGGAACAGCTGATCGGCGGTTCCAAAATGGCCTCAGGAACACCCAAAATGGGCGCGCACAGCATTTTCGCGCCCTGACCTCGCTTACTGAGGGCTCGAAAATGGCGGCCAGATGGGGAAACTTTGCTCGACGGTGAGTTTGGGCCCCGTTGGAAAATAGGCTTTTCCGTTCCGTTTAGCGATGTTTCCCCATAGCAAAGGTTAATCCGGAACGGATTAACCTCGCTATGCGGCGCACCACTGTATATATATAAATTAGTTGTATTTCTATTCCCCCTTTTCCTTCAGTAAGCTGAATGTGGCATGCACAGCATAGCACTCCTCCTCTCCACTGTTCAGCCACCCTGTGAGGCTGAGCAGAAATGGCTCACAGTCACTCCGTGAGTTTCACAGCTCAATAGGGACTAGAACCCGGATCCCCTCAGTCCTAAATTAGCACCACTCATACAATTCCAGTCAGTGAGTGGAAATCGCTGCTGCAAGAGTGACTGGCAATCTTTTTAACTTGGAAAAACTCTTATCCCTTGATCAGTGGAGTACCTTTTTCATTTTTGTTTGAATTTTTCTCCCCCTGTTCTTTGTATTTTAGAATGATTTATGATTTTTGTTTTAATTTCTGTACACCAGCCAGAGTAGAAATTTGCTAGACGGGTGGTATAAAAATTGAATGAAATAATAAATGGATGAATGAATGAATGAATGAATAATATAAATACTCTAGAGTTGTGTAATTATACTCAAAATGCAACCCTACAGTGTTTCCTCTGTTATCTGAGAGACTAAAGGAAACTCACCTGCTGGATTCCTCCTTCGTGCGGGGTCTTGTGCTTTCCTGTAGGATGTTCACAATCTCTTGGTGCCCTGCTTCCTCAGCCAAATCCATCGCATCCCGTCCTTGTGTCTCACAAACGCCCACCCAGGCAGCACCGCAGCTCAGAAGATACCTCACAGCCTCCCCTTGTCCAGCATAAGCAGCACACATCATGGCTGTCCAATAATAATCATCTCTAGAGTTCACATCACACCCTTCCTTCTCCACAAGCGTCCGGAGAGACTTCAGGTTGCCATCTTGGGCAGCCTTCAGGAGCCGATGCCCTTGGTGGGTGTTCCTTTGTCCTGAGTTGTTTGGGGGACGAGGAGTCTCCTGCACTGGTTGGCGGTGCCCGCAGGGAACCTTTCGTTTCCTCTGTGAAGATCTTCCTGCATCGCTTGAAAGCACCAGGCTCTCGTAGAAGCTGCGAGCGGCCTCCCCAGCTGCATTCCCTTCCTCTGGGCCAGCGTTATCCGATCTTTTGCAGCTTTTCTTCTGGGCATGCCCATCTCTCCAGAGATCTGATTCCTCCCGGGCACGAGTGAAGGCAATCAGTTGTGGACCACCGTTCATGCTGAAGCACAATTGTGGTGACTACAAAACTTGTCCTCCCTCTCACAGCTTCATTGTCTGTTGAAAGGAGAAATCAAGAGTATTTCATACAATATAGTGATTCCCTTATTACTGTGGAGGTTATGTATATGGTGTGATTCTACAACAACACATGTTATATAAAGCATGTCAGAAACTCTGGCCTGATAATAAGCAAGGAAGGTTGTGTCAAGTCCAGTACAGTAGGACTCTCCTATCTGTGGATCAGTATTCGCTGATTCACTTATCCACTAGCTGAAAATACTAAATACAATCCCCAAATACCTATTTATATGTGATTCCAGGGTATATTTACCAGAACGGGCCATGAGAGGGAGCCAGAGACCATGCAATGTACAGTAGGATCCCCATCCATGTGATCAGTATCCACTGATTCATTTATCCACGGTCTGAAATTAAAAATGTTAAAAGAAAAAAAAAATCTAAGAAAACCTATGTTATACTTGGTAAAAATATATAAAATGGTTCTGGTAATGCATGTGAAAATTTTCCCCCCATTTTTTCACTTTTAACTTTCTTTCTTTCTTTCTTTCTTTCTTTCTTTCTTTCTTTCTTTCTTTCTTTCTTTCTTTCTTTCTTTCTTTCTTTCTTTCTTGCTGTTATCCATGGTTTTTAGTATCCACAGGGTCTTTGAACCAATTCCCCACGGATACCATGGTCCTACTGTATTCAGTAGGGTAAGGAGAGGGGGTGAGTGAGGTGTGCTGACCCAACATCTACAACTTCACAATACAAAGGCCAAAACAAAATTATTTTAAACATCAAATGCACACGTAGTTTTTCATTTTGTTCACCATCAGCTGCGGGTATGGAAGTAAAACAGGAGGCTAGCGTGCATTTGCAGATGGGCCCTAACGGTATCCAATTTAAAAGCCTCAAAAATCGTGTCTAAAATCTATTTAGCTAAAGTGAAGGCTACAAGACGATCTTACTTCGCTTTCCGGATAAGCAAAGCCCGAGGCCATCAAGCCAAACTATTTCGTACGGTACATGATTTATCTGGGGTTGGTCACAGTGACAGGCCCCCCAGTACTGTACTATCTTCTGTAACCAATATTTTCCAAGACTGCCTTGTCTAAAGATTTTACCCTGACAACAGGATCATAACATGACACGCTGTCCCCCAACAGCCAGGGGCAAAGCTGTTCAAAGCTTTGGAGGTTAAAACCAGCATCCTGAAATGGGCCCAAAAAACAACTGGCAACCAGTGTAGGCCTTTTCATATCAGGGTCATATGGCCTTGATACAATGCACCAGGTAACAACCGAGCTACCTCATTCTGTACTAACTGAAGACACCCCCCACCTGTCTTCAAGGGATGCCCCATGTAGAATGTATTACAAGAGCCAAGGCTTAATGTAAATAAATCATGGACAATTGGTGCTCATCAGGTCAACTCTGGAAGGATGGTGATCTTTCACAAACCATCCAAAAGATACTTTCAACTGTCTTGATTTAATTTATTAAATGGCATTTTCTATTCAGGGAAGCGCATTAAAAACTATTTTTCTTTCACGATGCAGATCAAGGCTGGAAGGCCTCATCTGAAGAGCCAAATGTTCCTGCCCCCCGATTTCCAGCTCTTTCGACACGCTATCTTCCAAGATCTCAGGATTATCCCTTCTAAACCTACGACCAGAAGTTGGGAAAGCAAGGTCACGCTGGCTGGGGATATTGGGACCTGTAGTTCCAAACAAAAACTTTTCCCATGCTCGGGCTCCGACTTTCCGCCTGTAAAATGGACAATGTCTACCTAGGAGTTACACCGTTTCTCCTGTGGGCCGAGGCAGATCCATGGGCAGAAGGAATCACGCTAAGAGCTCTCGCTGTTCTTAGGCGGAGGGCTCCATCCTTGTCTCCTACGTAGCACAGCTTTTACTCACCTGAGTCATTTTCGATCTTCCACCTTTCCCGGAAGTCTGCCTTACCATAGAGAATAAGAGAGAAAGCATTCTAGAGCAACAGGAAACTGGCGCGGAAACATTCCGTGTACGCAGGCGCAGGAGAGTGCGGCCCTGACTATAGTAGAAAATGTTACGTAAACTCTCGCGTCGTTTTCTGCTTTCTATTTAAGACACGCTTGTTTGTTTCTGTGAAAGAACAGAGCCACGCCACTTTTAGGGCCCTGAAAAATTAATGGCCACCAGGAGCTATCAATTTGGGTCCGAAATAATATAGCCTGTCTGTCACTTTTGGAAACTCGATGGTGCCCCTGGTCCACTCTTAGCGTCCCGTCAGATTGGAGGACTTTGAAACGCAATGCGCATGCGCCTTCGGCGGTATCTCGGTAACGAAACAGACGCCGTGCATGCGCAGTCGATAGGAAGCACGAGGAGGTGGGCTTCAAGGTCTCGAGAAGTAAAAGCCGGGGGGGGGGAGGGGAGAGGAAAGCCGAACGGTATTCTTTCTTATTGGCTCGCGCTCTTTCCCGCCTTTTCCAGCGCGAGGCTTTCTTAACGGGTTCTCTTAACGTGACCGTTAGGCCAATTCAGATAACACCACCCGCTTCTCTGATCGTTCTTGTTCCTCCCTCCCCGGTTTAATGGGGAATACGTTAATTAAAACAAAGGCTGGGTCTTAGAAAATCAACACCACGCCCCGCTAAATTTGTAAGGGTATACCTTTTCAAACGTAGTTTCATTTTGTTTTCGAATAAACAAATAGAGCCCTCAATTGGACTCAGAACTGCCAGTCTTAGCAATATAGCTTTATTTATGGCCCTCCTCTGCACTTCTACTGCAGTCAACGTGAGCTCAGAGCAGAGATATGAGTATATCCTAACGGTAAAATAATCTGGCGCATGTCAGAAGAGCCGAGTTCAATCAGTACAGTATTTAGATGGACCCATATGAAGTAAAAACAAAAAGCAATTAATTGAAACAAAAGGGGAAAGTTTAAAATGGACCACAAATCCCAAGTTATATAAATATTAGTCAGTTGTGTTATTTTTATGTTCGGTATTATTTGCTATGCGTGTTCATGACTGCTTGGTAATTGTATATTTTTTCCCCATTGAACAGGCATGCATGGCTAATTAACAGAGAAAAGCTAATATGACAGCTATGTTGAGAACTACCACTGCAGACAGAATGAGTCGGCGAAGCAGTACCAGCATCAGGGATGGTAACTTACAGTGTGTTGGGTTTAGCATTTTATATTAGGAAGATCTGGTTGCTTATATTTATTGAATGAGAATGAGGTTAAGCCTATTATTTATTCAATGGGACTTGTGGTTTTACTAAGGGCAACCCTACCATTCTTTCACAATATAATTCTAGCACTGTCCTCATGAATTTGACAAAAGTAGCCTTAAGTGGAGCCAGCCACAAGTCCTAGTAATGTCACTGTTCTAAGTATTTTTTTTAAGTATGGCAACAGTTCACATTTCATTTCTCCTTTAATTATTCATTAATCTTGACAATGTTGTACTATACAGTCATGGCCAAAAATATTGGCACCCTTGCAATTCTGTCAGAAAATGCAACCCTTCTCTCAGAAAACTGTTGCAGTTGCAAATGTTTTGGTATTCACATGTTCATTTCTTTGGTTTGGGTTGGAATAACACAAAAAACCAGAGAAGAAAAGTCAGATCTGATACAATCCCACACAGAAACCCAAAAATGCACCAAAAAAAGAGAGAGAAATGAATATGTGAGTACCAAAACATTTGCAACTGCAACAATTTTCTGAGAGAAGGGTTGCATTTTCTGACAGAATTGCAAGGGTGTAAATATTTTTGGCCATGACTGTAAGTAATGTCCTTTCTCTTCTCAATACACCTCTTTATTAATGGTGGGAAGAGGAACAAATTGTGTCTGGCCTACTGCTAAGACAATGTCTCATCCCACCCCTACACCCCCAATGTTAACAGAACTATTATCCACCCTATGAGCTCCTGTAGTTAAATCTGTTTCTTTTATCTAGTTTCTCAATGAAAAAAGCTAGTATTGTACTGTACCTCCTATCTTTACAAATCTACTTCTATTTATTAGTTTGGTTCCTGCTGGAACCCAGCCATTAGATGTGTGCTTTATCAGTTCTTTGCTCCCAAATTGTAGTGACTGAGGATTCTCTCCTCTAGACCTGCTGCAAGGTCTGGTAGAGCAGCCAACTCAAGTATATGCTTCTCTCCACTTCTGATGCTGCTTACATCTTGTACCCAAATGGTACATCTTTTGGGTTTCTAAAATTTACAGTCATTATATCTATTGCCACATGATTGCCAATGTACAAGCTGCCCTCTGGCTCCCCCATCTTATTCTGCTTCAAATAACCGACTAAAAAGACCTCCTCTGCAGCTTTATTGTAAATAATACACACCAGTACCTCATTTGCAAATTGCTGAACTCATCGATAACCTGTGTCCCACCTCTTCAAGTGCTTGATGAGTGGTTTTAAACCACAAATCACACTTTCCCCCCACTTGAGGTTTTTAGCCCTTCATCATCTGGCTTAAGTTTGGTGAACAGGGCTGTTACCAAGTTATGTGATGTTGCCACTTTTCTAACTGCATAACTCTTACCTTACCCAGGACCAGCTTCAAGATAATACACCTAAGCAGTGTGGGGACACCCCCCCCCACCAGATGGAGATGTTTTTCTTACACACTGTTTCACTGCCTTAAGTCCAGCTGGGTTGGTACTGTTGTCAGTCAACTTGGTGTGATAATTCCGAACTTGCAAAATCCTTGTGATGACACTTGACTACTCGGACCCCCAATTTACCAAACAACTCAAAACAAACTGGACAGGTTGGAATTTCTTCCTCATTTGGGTAGTCACAATGCAACCACACCCAACTTTCTTGCTTTTCCCACTTTATCTTAGTATGCTGCAATATGCTTAATTCTGGAAAGATCACAATTATGTCCATCAAATGTTCAGTCAACAGCCCAATAGCAAAGCAATAGGATAAAACAATGCCTAACCAACAATCTTAGCTGCATGTACTAGCTTCTCAGTCAGAGACCGTGGGTCAATCTCAGTAAACATGTTTTCATCGATTTCACAACACACATTTGCTAGCAAGGCAAAAATCTCTCACTCTTGACACAGGCAAATCCCAGGATCCCAGCAATTCCTTAGTGACCAACGACATTCGCCCAATATGAAATACTATTCTCCAGCTTAACTGATTTTTGGTGTCACCACATAACTAAATGTCTCCCAAAACTTAAACCCCTTCACAGAGAAATAAACTACTGTAATGGCTTGTTGTTGCAGCCAGTCCATTTGTTAATGGACACCATGATGTCCAGCATCCCAACGTATCTCTCTGCAGCTTTCAACAAAATTTGATGCACCACATGATTGCACACTTCATTACACACAATTTAAATAAAGGACCAATCCTGGATGTGATTTCTAATGAAAAGTCATCACCATTAATAACATGATGTGCCAATAATGTGTCCCATGTGGCAATTTTATGTCGATAACCATTGCTGTATCAAATCTAAATATCGGCACAGCTTCACTTCCAATTCTTGTGAATGTATAAACATTGTTTTTGGCATCTCCAGATCCAACAGTTCCATCGGCAGAACCATGTAACTATCCGCAGTCTGAGCCCCTGTACGCTTAAATGCATCCAACAATTCATGTGCTCCAAAGCTGTAGATAGAATCCTCAAGCAAAAGTGTGTTTGCATCATACCACCTTTGTGCCCCCTTGCTTGACCGTCAAGACCCAGAGCACACAAAGGCAAACACTCTCTTCTTTTACACTTGCTGCCACCAGGTGATCTCTAAATCACCATTTACTTCAGAAAGATTCAGGTCCACACTTCAAGTTTTGTTAAATAAAACTTTGGTTTATTGATTACATAGTTTGATTCATGAATATCTTCAGTAGTTAATCATTCCTCAGAATTTCCCCAAACTACACATTCTATTACACTGTCTGGCTTTTCTCTCCAGCCGAACTCTTACATTTCTCTCTTACTGACTCAATCTCCCTTAATTTGCCCTCTGACTCCGCCTCACAGCAATATGAATATTCATAAACCATTACATAATACAACGAGAACCATAGATCTAATAAATGGGGAACGCTACACTCCATATACTGTAATCATGCATCAAGGCTTCCCTCTCATAACAGCTGTTCACACACTTGTTACATCCCAGTGAGGAATGAGATCAAGAAATATCCTACAATCCTTCTTTGATACTCTACGATGCAATGCATCACTAATGTCTGTGGGTGCTGGACGCACTACTAATTTCTCTGGCACCCTTTTGACCATGTGTAAGATTCACATGGACATGCAGATGATGTGAAAATTTGGGAGGCCTCATTCTGATTTAATGTTGGGCGTTTGCAGCAAACGCCGCATCAATCGCCCTTGTTACCGGTTGAGATCCACCTCCAGGTCCTGAGCCGCCGCGCTTCGGAATTAGCTGGGTAGGCACTAAATGGTCATTCTCTTGAAGCCGTGGGGCTCCTGCGTCTTTTTCAACTGCAACCTGGGTACTTCGCCTGTATCGCCCACAAAGCCATTCGTAGAGTGAGGGAGCGCGAGAGGCACCACCTCTTTGCGATAGTCGTGCAGAGGCTGCTCACTCGCGGCCCGGGGACGGTAGTTTGCCAGAGCGCCTCATCTGCTCAAAGAGGTCGGCGCCGAAAGGCCGCTCGGACTACCAGTCCCAGGGTGCTTTGCGGCAGAAGCCGGCTCCTTCACGTTCCTCGTCGCTGCGCCCTAGGACTTGTCTCCTCCCCGACCGTGTCTCCTTTGCGGCCCGTCTCTTTCCTTGCGCCGAGGCACTACAATCCCGTGATGCCTTTCCGGCGGCGGCGCCTGCGCAGTGGAAGCTGGCGGAGGCCTTGGAGGTCCGAAGCTTGTTTTGCCTCCCCCGTCTTCCTCTCCTTGAGGCGCTTGTGCCCCCTGGGGTGAGTGGAAGGGGGGGGGAAGGGCCGGCGCACAGAGGGGTCCCAAGGGACCGAGCCGGTTGAGCAGTGTTTCCGAACGGAGGGACTGTATTTTGGGTAAAAATTGAAATAAAAAAAAAATCAGGAAGGGGAGAAGAGTGCCCGCCGTGTGTTTCTTG
Source organism: Pogona vitticeps (assembly GCF_051106095.1). NCBI lineage: Eukaryota > Metazoa > Chordata > Lepidosauria > Squamata > Agamidae > Pogona > Pogona vitticeps. Next base: position 26,984,348 of record NC_135784.1, read on the forward strand.
CAAAAGGGCAGGGTAGGAATACAGGTTTGGCAGCTCTGCGGAGGGCTGAGGGCTTCCTACCTGGAAGGAAAAAAGAGGGATTCAGTTCAAGCGGAAGGAAGCAAAACGTGGGACCCTCCATTACAATGCACAGAAACCACGAGAAGGTGGGAGGTTTTTTGCTAATATGGAGCGGGTCTGGGGGAGGAGGCAGTAGAAAATCGCAGTACGTGTATCCGTAGAACTGCTTTGCGAGGGAAGTATTCCTCAAAGCAGACAATTTCTGAAGAAGCTGAAAGAGCAGCTAGGCATGGGATGGTGGAAGTGCAGGTAATTTATGCTTCTCTCTGTTTCCAGAGGACGGGAAGATGAGTAGCTCTGAGGAAGTATCCTGGATTTCTTGGTTCTGTGGCTTGCGTGGCAATGAGTTCTTCTGTGAGGTGAGTTGGGAGAAAAACTTGCTTTGGAGGAATTATGTGGGACCCAGGGGCTAAAAGCCAAGAAGCCTGTTTTTTTTTTCTATAATAGGCATGGTGGATGAAGGTGGTCCAGAAGAAAGGTTGCTAGATTTCTTCAGAGGAGTTGCCTTTTGATGGTCACTTAGGAGCTGTGGAATGTTTTAGGAAGTTAACTACTTGATAAGATTTTTTTTGGCTGGAGGGAGTTGGATAAGTCAGAATGGCTCACTTGGTTGATCTTGGGTTTGTTCTCTCTCTCTCCCCTTCTCTTTGTGTTCGAGGTGGACGAAGACTACATCCAAGACAAGTTCAACTTAACTGGTCTTAATGAACAAGTCCCACACTATCGTCAGGCCTTGGATATGATTCTTGATTTGGAACCAGGTGAGTGATGGCATTTTTAAATGTATGGAATATGAGCCCATTTTGGTCGTCTTGACATAAATGTGGTATGGAACTAACCACAGCTCTTGTCAGCTACTTACTGTTTTGGATACTGAGGGCCTATGAAAAAGTGTCTGGCTATGTCTGCCCTCCACCCCCTGCCAACATATGTAATGAATATGCTTTTAGCTGGTGTGTGATTGATACCAATCTGTAGTAATCTTGTCTGTTTCTAAATATATGCTTGGGCAGGGTGTATGGCCAGTTGTTTTTTCAACATTTTGGGGGCCAGGGTAACTGAACACATCCTCAGAAACTCTTTAATGTGTTTGGTGCCTGTGTGTAGTGAACAGCGGAATAGGACTTCTGTGTTATAGAACACAGGATTTACTAACTCAGGAGCAGAAACATGATCAGGAGCCACAGCATAACCCTCATAGAGAGCTTTTACAGCCCTAACATACTTCTTTGGATTGCTGGTCTTAGGGTGTCGTCTCATCATGAAAAAAGAATGTACATAGCTTGGGTAGTGGCTTATTAGCCAGCAGGTGTTCCTGTTTAACTGTCTGCATGAAGGCAAGTTCTCTGGAGGCTGCCAGGGGAATGATTTGAAATAATGTCTTATAAAAATGAGCATTAGTTAACAGTTACTTTAAAAACATTTTTTTCACAATATGAACTGTATATTAGTGCACAGAACTCAAACATATAAAGTGCTATCCTTGATTTTTCTTGTGACCTTAATGTATGTGAAATTAGATGTAAAGCAACAGGGACTTTTAAATAAAGTAGTATTAAGAATTTGTAAAGAGACGGGATGATGCAGGTCATGGTCCAAATGGAAGGGAATAGTGCATTGGTTCTGAACTTTGGGTGCCCAGATGTCCTTGGTCTAAACCTCTCAGAAGCCTCCACCACTAGCTGTGCTGGCTATAGACCAAGAACATCTGGGGACCAAAGGTTGGGAACCAATGTTATAGTGGTTTTAGAACATCTTGCTTTGCCCTGTGCACAGATTCTGTATTTTTAATGACCAAATAGAGACACTTCAGAACTGAGGTGTGTAATATTGTTTATTTTAGTCAGCTTTTATTCTGCTTTTCCACCTGAAAATGCCTGTTTTCTATACCTGAAAAATAGTATATGTGCCTGTGTAGAATACTGGAGAAACAAAGGTTTTTGATAGTTAATCACTAACTTGTAAGCTCTAAACAACAAATAATGTTTCTCATTTATTCACTAAGTTGCAGAGTTTAAACTTCAGATGTGGGGGAAGAAAGGGAAAAGGAAGGGATGCTGAGAATAGTGTATATGTGCATTGTTCTATAATGTGTTCTTATACACAGTCTGTATCAATCGTATATATTTAATTTTCCTAGAAGCCTCTCTGAAGAGTGGAAAAGCAGTGCAAATACATTTGGGTGTCTTCTTGCAATGGCATGCAGCCAACTAATTCTTCACTTCCAGAAGTACTGAGCTGTAAACTTGCTTATCTGTGCAATGTTCTGATATGAATAAAGAAAAAAAGATTTAATGCCCCACATTTCCTCCAATACAGAGACACAAGGTGGCTTCAGCAGTGAATTATAGTAAATTACATGGGGCCCTTCATTCTTCTCTGTCAGTATCCCTGTGGCATTGTTACAACTCCCAGCAATGGTAGTCTGCTGCTCAGTAAAATTGGTTAGTGTGCTAAAATATTCCTATGTAGGAGAACCAGTTCAGAAATTGATTTGATCATGATGGTCATGGGCCATTGTTGTAAGATGCTTCATTTTCCTTCTGAATGCTTTTGACTTCTTCCTTTCCTTGTGCAGATGAGGAACTCGAGGACAATCCTAACCAGAGTGATTTGATTGAACAGGCTGCTGAAATGCTGTATGGGCTCATCCATGCGCGCTACATCCTCACAAACCGTGGCATTGCCCAAATGGTGAGTGTGTGCACTGTTGAATTAGCAGTCACCCTGTAAATTATTCCTTGCTACCCTGAGGCAGTTGTTCACAGATGAAGGGCAAAGAAACTGAGGAGAGGACAACACTTAACCCATGCCATGACACCTGCTTGATGTTTAGATGTTTTACATCACATCTGACTGTACAGGCTTCTTCAAGCAACTTCCTAGGCCAAGTTGGAGTTAGTTTGTTTCTGCTTTCTGGAAAGGTATCAGATTGTACGTTAACATGTTTGCCTTTTTTTCTAGCTTGAAAAATACCAGCAAGGAGACTTTGGCTACTGTCCTCGAGTTTATTGTGAGAACCAGCCCATGCTGCCTATTGGTGAGTATAGGTCTATTGGAAAGGCAAAGGTTTGGAGCTAGGTAGGTTCTAATGATAAAGAATATTTGAGAATAATTGAGTTAAAAAACAAATCAAAAACAAAAGCTAAAGTTCATTAGAGGACATAGTAGGGGAGGTTTGAATACAATTTGGTTTAAGAATTAATTCTGTTGAGTCACCACTCAAGAAAGCTTGCTGCTTGATATATCTTGGGATTGAAGTAGGAAGAAACATTGCTGGGTCTCTTCCCAGAAGCCCCCCAAGTCCTGGCTTCTTTGAATCACCTTACTTCTGAGTTTTAATCTCCTCTTTCATTTTTAGGTTTATCTGATATCCCTGGAGAAGCCATGGTTAAATTGTACTGTCCCAAGTGCATGGATGTGTACACCCCCAAATCTTCCCGCCACCATCACACAGATGGGGCCTATTTTGGGACTGGATTCCCTCACATGTTATTCATGGTGCACCCTGAGTATCGGCCGAAGCGGCCAGCCAACCAGTTTGTGCCCAGGTAAGATTCTCTCAAAATGTGTCAAAGGGAGAAGATTCAGAACAATGTGGAAACACAGGTGTAGGATGTTGCTTCTCTTCTGTGAAAGTCATCTACCCAGATCTAGATTTTTCTGTTGCTTGTTAAACACATCCTTCTTAACTACGCTACTTGAGGGTCAGATTTGTAGTGATGTCACTTGTACCCACTTATGTCCCGATCACTTAGGTCAAGAAGGGTCAGACCCTTGAGGGTTGTCCCAGCACTAAAGGAGAGAATGTGTCGGGGTCTTCTGAGAGAAAGGAGAAACTGCTGGGATATGAGAAGGCTTGGAGATTAGGGATTTATATAAAAAGGGTCTGATCTGTCTTAGAAGGGGTTGTGCTTCCAGTGAAATGTCATGGCTGTCGCTTGAGATTGCTCCTTTGATTCTGTGCTTCTGTGGATTTTTACATGAAAGTGGCAACAAGTGTTGTGTTTGCATAGTTGGACTGAGTGCATCAACTGTGACTTTTTCTTTATGGGTTCAATATGGGAACTGTTATTACATAATATATACTTCAGCTGCTGCAGTGTACTGTAAGTAGGGCTGCTCCTAAAGAAGCTCCAGTTAATGCAGTACCAAGCTCTTATTACAGCAGTATTGAAAGACTTTGCATTTGTTATGGCAATATTCAAAGACCTGTTTGGTTGCCAGTTGTTTCCTGGACTCTATTCAAGACATTGAGTTATAACCTCTAAAGCCCTACATAGCTTAGAGCCTGGTGATCTAAAAGGAGGCTACCTGTCTCATTAGGAATTTATCTGACTTTAAGATCTGCCAGAAAGGCCCTCTTGAGGACATTGTTGGCCATTGTTGTGTGCGCGAAAGGGAGCTTTCTACTGCCCAGGTATTCCCAGATTTGGAACAAATTCCCTTCAGAATTACAATTGGTCCCCATTCTCTTGGCTTTCAGAAAAAAATGTTAAAACATGCCCTTTAACCTAGCATTTTGAGCTAATTTTAATGGGCTGTTTTAATGTTTTTTATTGTGGGGTTTCATTTTTAGATTTGTTTGACATAGCCTTGGTAGCTTGATGACAAAAACAATAATATAGGAAAAAAAAAACAGATGGCGTGGAAAAGGGAACCTGAAAGCTTTTGATGGTCCAGGGCCATCTGACTCTTTGCTATCCTTCCTGCATCACCAGTACCCCTTTTAATGCTGGAATTGAGAGATTCCTTAGCAGTCTCTAAATCAATCCCCCCCCCTTTTTTTTTGGTACTAGGAAGGCTGGATGGCAACTTTGCGTCTCACTCCATCTTATGTTCAAGTTGGACTGCCTTCTTCCCATAATTTCATTCAAAAAAACTATTGTAGGCCAGGCTCCAAGAGAGAGTTGTGGCTGTGATTTCTGAACTGGCCACCTATCTCAGAGCTTTTATAATAGTGAGAAAAAATTGAAAAATGCTCCATTTCAGAGGCTGCAGAGGTTGAGATTGGCTGCATAAGCTTGGGTTGAACCATTGCCTGAACAAAGCCTCGGGAGGCAGCACTGATCAACATAATAAAGCAAAGGACAAGGGTTGGATCTTCTCCCACTTGTGATTTGTAGGCTTTTCTTATAAAAATCTAAGACCCTCCCTGCAGCTCCACCCCTCCCCCCACGTGTTCCTTGTAAATGTTCCCTTTGGTATCAGAGAATCCTCCAGTTCTTTTCTTTTTTGGGATCAAGAAACATCCATTAGAAGGAAGGTGAACATAGTTTTAAAGAAAGCAAATGATAGTTTACAAAACTATTTTTCTTTCTCCACTAGCCTTTGCCGCATGCATAAACATTCCTGTTGGTTGTCAAAACTTGTACCAGGCAAAGATTATTTTCACTTGAGTTGTGAAAAAGTTTTGCTCATGTGTTAGATAAAGGTAAAGGTTCCCCTTGACATTTTTAGTCCAGTCATGTCCGACTCTAGGGGACGGTGCTTATCCCGTTTTTCAAGCCATAGAGCCAGCGCTTGTCCGAAGACAGTTTCCGTTGTCACGTGGCTAGCGTGACTAGGGAGCGCTGTTTTACCTTCCTACCGAGATGGTCCCTATTGATCTACTTGCATTTGCATGCTTTCGAACTGCTAGGTTGGCGAGGAGCTGGGACAAAGCGACGGGAGCTCACTCCATCGCGTGGATTCGATCTTAAGACTGCTGGTCTTCTGACCCTGCAGCACAGGCTTCTGTGGTTTATCTAAACAGAACATGTAATGTTTTTAAACACAAGGCTTTTAGGAAGTCTATACCTTTTATAAAATGGGAATTATTTGGGAGGTGCTTGGGGTAAGGTCTTTCATATTCCCCCTCCACTACCATTTTAACCCCACTGCTTTTCTATTTCAGACTTTATGGATTCAAGATCCACCCAATGGCTTACCAGCTCCAACTTCAGGCAGCCAGCAATTTCAAGAGCCCAGTCAAAACGATCCGTTGATCTTCTGCCTCCAGGGTCCTTCTCCAATAACTCCTTTTACTCCAGTCAGGGCTGTTCATACTTTGATTTTGGTGATGTCCCCTGTGGACTATTCTTTGTCACCTTCCAGCCTGATTTTAGTCTTATTTCTGGTGTGTGGTTTAAATTAACAATCAACAGTTTCTGTTAATTCCCAGAAACACAATGATACACAGATTCAGTAACCAACTTGAATGTCATGATTTTGTGGGGCTTTTTTTTCTTTTTAAAAAGTAAAACACATTAAAAATATAAGATGATTGTTGTGTGTTTTTCCCCACTGGCTCTGGAAAACTTGATAGGAAAAAGGGTGTGAAAGGAAAAAGAAGGTAATTCAAAAGAGAAGAAAGATTAATTTTGTGACTAAAGTGGAAATACATTCCAAGTTGGAGGCTGTGAATTAAACTGGTAGATTGCTAGCCTTATCCCATGGAAATGTAATATTGTTCACCATTACTGTGGTGGATGATATTATACCTCTGTTACAATGCTCAAACCAAACTGTGTAAGGGCAGGTTCTATTTTAAGTCAGTCCTTGAAAATAACAATACATTGGTCCATTCTGATATTCCAGCTTATGGTACATTTTCCAACATTTGCCCATTTGGAAAAATACTGCATTTTGCTAGAAGGGGAATATTAGCTAATTCTAGAAACCTGGGTGCTCTGAGAAAAGGATATGAATTGGAATGTGAGTGATGGGAATCAAAAATATCTTGGGAACGGATAATTATTTTTATTTGTAGACCAATGTATTTGTGGGCTTTTGATTTACTGAGAAGCTGAATTCACAACACAGAAACCACAACCGTAATCTTGGAACAGTAAGCTCTTCTCCTTAGCTTTGATATGTCAAAAATATATCAGATTTTAAGATATAAACAAGAAACACACGGCAACAGCAAAAAATTGGTGCCTTAGGTTCTAACTGCTGTATTTTAATGTAAGCTTTCTAGTCCTTCATTGCCTGACATTTCTCTCATTCTTAATGATGATACTCCTCTACCTTTGTAGCCTTTATCGTAAAAACAAAGCAAAACATGCTTATATATCTAAATAGGTATGATAGCATTTTCTCCCTCCCATGCAGGTGCTGGTATTAAGGACTCTTAGTGTCACAGAGGGAGAGAGAGAAGGGATTTTACCACTCCTTTCCATATCAAACACTGATGTGATGTGCATTGCCACTGCAGCCCGTAATGGGTGCCCTCATTCCCTGGGAGGAAAGTCTGTAAGAAAGGAGTCACAACCTAGGCGGGTGGATGAGTCTGTCAGGACTGAGAAGGAGGTGCAACCTACCAGCTCTCTCATTTTCTGGTAGAACAGGTGCACTTGAGGCTGAAGATGGCACACATTTCTTTTGTAATATTCTCTGCTAAGTCAGTGCTGACCTGGCTAAAAATAGACACAGCCAGGGAGGTGTCTTCTCAGCAAGTAAGTAGGTGCAACAGACATCCAGCCAATCTCTTATTTCTTATTAGGAGGTGCAGTGTAACAAAGGAAGTGATTCTCAAAGTGTGTCTTCATCTTTCTGATAGCCTTCCCTGTCCCTTTCTTCAGCTCATTAAGAATTGTGAACTCACCTTTCCTGTCAATAGCCTGAGATCATAGCCTGGAGGATTTGATCTTTGAGCAGCTTAGGCAGCCGGGATCTGCTTCTTCTCCCCACCTCTTTTACTTCAAGAAGCTGGACTCCCTTGACCTAAACTCTTGAAATCTCTCTCAGCATATTCACACACTTTGACATCATCTGTAGCAAAATCTATAACAAAACAGGTAGTGGATCCCGCCTACTTGCACTCTGCTATTTTCCAACATCTGGAAGCCTTGTCACTGGGGATTTAATAAAGAAATGTGTCGTTAGGACATCCTAGCTATTCTAGTGTTTCTAGCCCTGAAGGTTTCCAGTATTTATTTTATTTATTTATTTGATTTGTAACCCGCCCATCTGGTCTTCTGACCACTCTGGGCGGCAGTATTGAATGAAGCAAAAGATCAGTTTGAACCAAAGGTTCCTTGTTGAATCTTATGATTACAGATCACAAGGCTAGCATAGCCTGTGTTTTAAATGGCCTTAGAAGAGGACATGCATCGCCTGCTATTTCTCCAACTAAAAATGTGATGGAACAGAGAAAATAGGATTTAAAAATATCTTGAGGACAGAGAGATTTTCTAAGTTCAGTCTTCTCATCTATCATGTGAAGCTGCTGCTTCAGCCCTTGTTACTGAACTGATGATGCCAAGGAAAAGGAGAAGGAGGGAAATTTTCGTGGGAACTGATGGCACATCCCACTGAAATTTTGTTTTAAAGTAATTTCCTAAAACTGAAAAGTACCTTCACATTCAGGTTTATGTTGCTGGTTATGAATTGCCTTGAGGAGTGTAGGAAGATGATTTGGACTTGATATCTTCTTCCGACTGTACTATTCTATGAATACACAACAAAGCTGCGAAAGGTACACAGTTGTCAAATGCTGGACACATTGTACCCAAGCCATCTGACCCAGGCCATAGTTGCTGGGAACTCTATACACACTATATTCGCGAAGGCTTTCACAGCCGGGATCTAATGGTTGTTCTAGGTTTTTCAGGCTCTTTGGCCGTGTTCTGAAGGTTGTTCTTCCTGACGTTTCGCCGGTCTCTGTGGCCGGCATCTTCAGAGGACAGCAACCTGTGCTCTGGTTGCTGTCCTCTGAAGATGCCGGCCACAGAGACTGCCGAAACGTCAGGAAGAACAACCTTCAGAACACGGCCAAAGAGCCCAAAAAACCTGGAACAACCATCTATACACACTCATTACCATGGTACTGCTCTATAAACTTTTAACAGCGACAATCCTATGCAGTGGTTAGGAAACTCTGCTATCTAGTGGCTGAAGATAGTTCTGCAGGCTTAGCTAATGTGTGCTTTAGCGCAGTGATCCCCAACCTTGGGCCTCCAGATGTTCTTGGACTTCAACTCCCAGAAATCCTGGCCAGCAGAGGTGGTAGTGAAGGCTTCTGGGAGGTGTAGTCCAAGAACATCTGGAGGCCCAAGGTTGGGGACCACTGCTTTAGCACCCAGATGTGCCCTCCCCAGGTCCCTCTTAGTATGCACACTAAGTTTCAGGTACCAGAATTTCATGGTTTAGTTACTATTGCTAAGATACACCCTCCCCTCCTGCCTCATTTTATACAAGAGAAAGACATATTGCTTCTATTGATGTCCCAGCCATGGGACTGATCAGGTTTACGCTGGATTTGTTTCTGCAGCAGATACACACAGACCACTGAGTCCAAGACAGACTTTTCAGATAAAGTGTAGAAACATTTAAAGCCTTCTTTTATTCTTTACACTAATTGCTGCACAAGGTAAGAGAAAGAACATGTGTGTATGAATGAGAATGAATGGGTATACGGGCATTGGGCATTCCTTATAAGTAGCTGGTTTCACAGCCAGCACGTTTCCACTATAAACTTAATAATGTTCTATTTTGGCGTAAAATGTAGTTGAGTGACAAGAGCAAAAACAATAAACCTGGCAACTATACATTTCCATTTGGAGTTTGTAAACTGGATTTTCCATTTTTTCAGTGCCACAGATGGCAGACATTTGTCATGCCAGATGTTTTGGACTACAATGCCCAGAATCCCCGGCGTTTATTGCCAATGATAAAGAACTGTGGGCAAAATCACTGAAAATGTCTGGCTTGACAAAAGGTTTGCCCCCCACCCCGTGGCACTGAAGAAAGAACAAGGTTAGTTTACAAACTAATTTTTTGTGAATGTACTATACTGTGTTAGGCTGCAATAAGAAGTCACTTAAAAAACCTACCAGAACGTTGTTCTATTGGTTGTACAAGCAGTTCAAGGCCTTTAACCTCTGCTATGGCAACTCCAATAGTTTCAGGCAAAGTGTTGAGCTATCGCGACTTAAAGAGTTGCGGGGGGGGGAGGATTTGTCCTTCCCTTTAATGGCAACATTAAATAGCGACGGGACGCCTCCAGCAGCACCTTACAATTGAGTGGAAAGAATGACAGAAGGAGAAACTTACGTGGAACTACAATTCCCGGCATGCCCTGTACCCAGGTGGGCGGTGTGGTCGATGTCTCCCGTGTTAGCCAAAGTGACTACAATTCCCAGCATACTCCTGGGTCCCGTGGTCAATTAGAAGCTCTCTGTTGTTCCGAGAAGCCAGATCAAAACTGGGTTCCCGCGGCGAGGCACTGAGCAGCATGTGCCCTCCGGGGGCATTTTTGGAGCCGCCTGAGCAATTTTATTTTATTTGCTCATGAGGTCACCGTATTGGGTCAATTTTACCCCGTTTTGAGCGTCTCCCAGCAGCTCTGTTCCTCCACGTACAGTACCTCCAACTTTTAAAGATTTGTGTTTTGCTTCATTGTGGCCAGTAGGGGGTGCGGGAGAGCTTTTGCCAGGGCAGCAAACTGGTTTTAAAAACTAGGTAGGGTGATGCAGAGGCGCTGTACCTGATAGGGATTTTTAAAAAATGAGATTAAAGAGAGAAAAAGGAGAGAGACTGGGGCCAACCAGTGGAGCGTGTTTAATAGGAAGGCAGGGCTTTCCCGTCTGGACCGTGTGTCTCTTTTAAGGCGGTGTACATAAATGGCTATAATCAATCAAATCAAATCCATCAATCAATAAAAATTGGGAGAAGTGAAATCTTTTGTTTCATTTCTCTGGATGTTGCCTGATATACATGCTCGGCTTGTACATGCCCTTGCCTTAAACAAACAAACAAACAAAGACCAGGTGCTGCCAGAGTTTTGTAGATCACGGAAAGAGGCAAAGAAAGGGGTAGATCCTGCAAAATTGGATTAGGAGTACGGGGGGAGAGAGAGCGTTTTCCTGGCAAGGCTGAATTTCTATGCCGTGCATAGGTCCACCTGGTCTCTCTCTCTCTGATCTCTCCCCATTCCCTGCCATCACCATCCCAGCCCTGAGCAGGGAAATCGCCCCAGAGGGAGACCACAGCTGCGATACAAGGATATCTGCAAGTGGGATGTGAAGGCATTAGGAATGGCCCTCAAAAGATAGGAAACCCTGACATCTGAGCATTCAGCCTGGAGGCAAGACGGTGCATCATGGCCTCTCCCAATTTGAAACTTGAGTTTGCGAGAGCTAAGCAGGGTTGTTGCGGACAAGATCATTTGGAGATCTATGTGAGGCCCCCAAAATGGAGGCCTTGGAGGGAGTGCCGTTGCTCTCGAAGAGAACCCTTCACACTCAGACATCCCCACTTCCGTCCCCAACGCGCGTCGGGAAGAGAAAGGTGTGGAGACCCCAGATTGGGAACAAGAGGTCATCGAACCCCTTACCTTAAATAAGGGGGTAGATACGGGAGATTTGGAGGCGACTATGAAAGGGTTAACCCTTACCTTGGAACCCGGGGGATCTTTGGCGGGAAGACGGAGGGAGGAGATTGAGGCAGCGGCGGGAGATATAAGAGGGAAGCCGGCAGAGATACCGGGGGGATGGGAGTGGAGCTGGATGGAGGATCCCTGGACCCACAAGTGGGAGCAGGTCCGTGTCCCCCATGAGGAGGCAGAGAAATGCCGTCAGCTTGGGCTGAAGCCTCGTCCTTCGTATTGGGGCGAGACCGAGGCCAAGGAGTGGAGAAGGAAGCTCCGGGAAGAAAGGGAAGCTGTAGCCCGAGAGCTAGAAAGGAAAAAACAATGGCATATAGCCGAATTGAGGAAGCTGGGGGGTTACCCGGTCCCTGGGGAGTCGAAGGAGGAGACGGGTCGTCCTGGGGTGAGTGGAGCGGGGATGAAGAGATTTTACCGCTGATATCTCTGGACGAAGAACTGGACCATAGGCAAGGGACTGTGCCGTTATTAACAGGACCTTGGAACCCAGAGACGACAAACCCTTTTATAAATGGTTTATGGACCCCGTTAAAGCCGAGCAATATGTTGCAAGAATCTTTGAACCCCTTTTTAGTGGTGAACCCTGTTGGAGTTGATGTTGCAATAAATACTGAACCATTTGATTTACCTCCACCGACTCGTCCTTTATTTGAAGAACAGACAGCCCCGAAAACTGAATCCTCACATATTGGCACCCAACACGAGGGTGTGTGTGTCACAACACCAAAAGGAAAAGGACGGTTGGATAAGACAAATAACCGAGGGGCAAGAATCCCTGATGCGACAGTTGGCAGACCAGCAAAAGCTCATCATAGAACAATTAGGCCGAACACAACTAGGACTGTCCCCCCAACCGGTATCGACGGAAGGGAGAAACCCCATTGCGACGCGTCCACCAATCAAAATAGAAAAGATGGGCCCTCAGGACGACCCGGCGGCATTTTTGAATACGTTTAAAAGAGTAGCGGTATCGGCGCAATGGCTGAAAGAGCAATGGGCACTAATTATAACCCCATCCCTGACGGGGTTGCCTCAAGAGATAGTGGACACGCTGGACCCAGAGGAAGCAGGAGACTATGAGAAGGTGAAAACCGCAATACTGAACACGTTGAACTTGAATGAAGAAGCTTATCGCAAGCGCTTTAGAGAGTTACGATTGAAATCAGGCACTCACCCCCGAACCATAGCCCAAAAGATGAGGGTAAACGCCACGAGATGGATACAGCCAAAAGGGAAAACGGTGGAACAGGTGCTTGAGTTAATGATATTAGAACAGTTGATATCGACATTGAGTACAGGACCCAGGAACTGGGTGGTGAAACATAAACCCACCTCAGCAGAGGGCGCTGTCACCCTCTTGGAGGACTATCTAGGAGCTGAGGACCCATGGTTGAACCGCCCCTCAGTAGGGGGAGAGAAACCCTCTGGCAGAGAGAGAGTGGCAGAGATGGCGAGCGCAGGAGCTACGCGCGGAAACCAGGCCGTGATCCCCAAGAAGCAAGGCCCAGACCGGATCGAGTTCGTTAACCCGACCGGATAAAGGATTCCCCGTCTGATGATCATGACGGACCCAGCAAAGAGCAAGCTGGCTCCGACCTGGAACCAGGGCAAGGAAAAAATTGTGGCCTGTTTCGGGTGTGGCCAGTTCAGCCATATAAAGAAATTCTGCCCAGCGGAGGAATGCGCATGGACAAATATATATGCGAACATGGCCAAGGTGGGTGACCAACATCATCCCGGGTGGGTCATAACGGCTGAGGTCAATGGACGAAGAAAACGGGCCCTAATAGATACAGGATGCACCCGGTCACTGGTGAGGGAGTTAGAGGGCCCTCGGCTAGGAGAGACTGTAGTGGTAAAATGCATCCACGGGGATGCAAAGGAATACGAAACCGCCCCGGCGGATGTGACCATCGGAACCCAGAAAGCGGTGCTGGAGGTTGGAGTGGTCCCAGGCTTGTCCAGAGAGATGTTGCTGGGCAGAGACTGGCCAGGCCTAGAGGACCTAGCCCGAAAAGTAGAAGATGGATACCTTAGCGAAAAGGACAGGGAAAAGGGGGAGTGCGAAGTATTGCAGCTATCCCGAGATCAATTAAGGGGATTGCAGCAAGATGACCCTTCCTTGGGACCGTAGTTACAAAGGGCCACGGCGGGGGGTGAAATCCCTGTCAATGGAGAGGGGTTCGAATTGCGCCAGGGTTTGTTATACCATGTGTACAAGAAGGAACAGAGCGAAGAAGCCGCCTTGGTGGTCCCTGAACATTTAAGGGGCTGGGTGATGCACTGGGCTCACGACCTACCGGTAGCTGGACATCTGGCAATGCAGAAAACCCTGGCAAAAATTCGACAGAGATTTTCCTGGCCTAACATGGTGAAACAAGTAGAGGAATACTGCAAATAGTGCCCAGAGTGCCAGTTGACACAACCCAAGGCTGGTCCAGGGGCAGGGTTGGTGCCTATGCCCTTAGTCGACAGACCGTTCGACAGAATTGCCATGGACATAGTGGGCCCCCTGACCAAATCTGAAGGCGGCCACCAGTATATACTGGTAATCATTGACTATGCAACCCGATACCCCGAGGCTTTCCCCCTGAGGTCAACTACCGCTAAAGTGCTGGCGAAGGAGCTTCTGGGAGTTTTCTCAAGGGTGGGGTTCCCTAGGGAGGTGTTGACGGACCAGGGGTCCAATTTTATGAGTGTGACGTTTAAACAAATGTGGGATATGTTGGGGGTCAAGCCCCTACGAACCTCAATTTACCACCCGCAAGCCAACGGCTTGGTAGAACGGTTCAACCACATGCTAAAGGGGATGTTGAGGAAGGTATCACTGGAACACCCCAAAAAATGGCATGTGTTTGTAAATCCTTTGATGTTCGCGGTGAGAGAAGCCCCTCAATCCTTGACGGGCTTTTCACCTTTTGAGTTATTGTATGGGCGACAGCCCAGGGGTATTTTGGACCTGGTAAGGGAAAAGTGGGAGGAAGGAGAAGATGCATCACGGACTGCCTTGCAGCAAATAGTAGAGATGAGGAACAATCTGAAGGTAGCTTGGGAGGTGGCTCACGATAATTTGGCCAAAGCTCAAGGGAAACAAAAAGAGCGGTATGATAAAAAGGTCAAGCCCCGCGAATTTGAAAGGGGGCAGAAGGTGCTAGTGTTATTACCAACTGAAACCTCTAAATTTCTGGCGAAATGGCACGGGCCATACGAGGTAACCCGAAGAGTTAGTGAGGTGGATTACGAAGTAGAGACCCCTGACAGGAAAAAGAAACTACAGATTTTCCATGTAAATCTACTAAAAGCCTGGGTAGACCGTGAATGCTTCTTCGATGGGGAAGCTGATGACGATTTGGGACCAGAGGTGGATGAAATGGAAAAGGAGGAGGACATTATGGTGGGAAAGGTGCTTACCCAAACCCAGAGGGGACAGGCCCTCGCCTTAAAGGAGTTTCCCCAAGTGTTCTCTAAGGTCTCCAGACAAACATCACTGGTGGAACATACGATAGAGATGGCACCGGGTGTTGTAGTTAGGGAAAGTGGGAGAACATGGCCTCACCATGTGGTATCAATTATGGAGAGGGAGATAGATGAAATGTTACGCATAGGAGTTATAGAACCGGCTAAGGGGCCATGGAGAAGCTTCCCTGTGATAGTGCCCAAACCCGATGGCTCCTTGAGGTTTTGTGCAGATTTCCGGAAGGTGAATTCAGTATCGAAATTCGATGCGTACCCTATGCCCAAGGTAGGGGATCTATTAGACAAGCTGGGGAGTGCGCGATACTTGAGCGCGATTGATTTGACGAAGGGGTACTGGCAAATCCCAGTGAGACCCCAAGATAGAGAGAAAACGGCTTTCTGTACCCCAAAGGGGCTTTTCCAATTTGTAAAAATGCCTTTCGGGCTCCATGGGGCGGCAGCGACCTTCCAAAGACTTATGGATAGGTTGTTAGAATCCCAGAGAGGTTGAGCGGCCGCTTACATTGATGACATCATTGTGTTTAGTTCTAGTTGGGAGGAACGTCTCGTACACCTGAGAAAGGTGCTGAGGGAGCTACAGAAAGCTGAGTTAACTGTGAACCCCAAGAAGTGTCGAATTGGGCTGGACAAAGTGGAGTACCTGGGGTTTAAAGTAGGGCAGGGGGAAATTCAGCCTCAAGAAGAGAAGGTCACCAAGATATCAAATTGGTACCGCCCCAAGACTAAACGAGAAGTTCAGCAATTTTTGGGATTAATTGGATACTACCGTCAATTCATTCCACAGTTTGCCTCAATCACTGCCCCGCTTACGGATCTCACAAGGAAAAGAGCCCCAGTAAAGGTTAGGTGGGCTGAGGTCCATGAAAGGGCGTTTGAGACCCTAAAGGGAATCATTTGTGAATTACCCATCCGTTTCTCTCCTGATTTCAATCTTCCCTTTGTGCTGTTCACCGATGCCTCCGACCGCGGGTTAGGGGCTGTTTTATCTCAAATCAGGGAGGGGATTGAGTATCCTATATTATATCTAAGCAGGAAACTCAAGCCAAGGGAAGAGAAATATGCAGTGATAGAGAAAGAAGCCCTGGCCATCAGATGGGCAACCCATGCTTTAAGATATTATTTGCAAGGAGCCCCATTCACGTTGATAACGGATCATTCCCTCTTACAATGGTTCAACCGTATGAAAGAAACTAACCCCAGGCTCACCCGCTGGTACTTGGCTCTACAACCTTTCTCCTTTCATGTAAAGTACCGTAAGGGTCTAGAACATGCTAATGTCGATTATTTTTCCCGGCAGGGTCCATGGGCGTGGAGCGAGGAGGAGTGAGCGGCACTCTTGGATGGGGGGGGTATGTGAGGCCCCCAAAATGGAGGCCTTAGAGGGAGTGCCGTTGCTCTCGAAGAGAACCCTTCACACTCAGACATCCCCACTTCCGTCCCCAACGCGCGTCGGGAAGAGAAAGGTGTGGAGACCCCAGATTGGGAACAAGAGGTCATCGAACCCCTTACCTTAAATAAGGGGGTAGATACGGGAGATTTGGAGGCGACTATGAAAGGGCTAACCCTTACCCTGGAACCCGGGGTATCTTTGGCGGGAAGACGGAGGGAGGAGATTGAGGCAGCGGCGGGAGATATAAGAGGGAAGCCGGCGGAGATACCGGGGGGATGGGAGTGGATCTGGATGGAGGATCCCTGGACCCACAAGTGGGAGCAGGTCCGTGTCCCCCATGAGGAGGCAGAGAAACGCCGTCAGCTTGGGCTGAAGCCTCGTCCTTCGTATTGGGGCGAGATCAAGGCCAAGGAGTGGAGAAGGAAGCTCCGGGAAGAAAGGGAAGCTGTAGCCCGAGAGCTAGAAAGGAAAAAACAATGGCATATAATCGAATTGAGGAAGCTGGGGGGTTACCCGGTCCCTGGGGAGTCGAAGGAGGAGACGGGTCGTCCTGGGGTGAGTGGAGCGGGGATGAAGAGACTTTACCGCTGATATCTCTGGACGAAGAACTGGACCATAGGCAAGGGACTGTGCCGTTATTAACAGGACCTTGGAACCCAGAGATGACAAACCCTTTTATAAATGGTTTATGGACCCCGTTAAAGCCGAGCAATATGTTGCAAGAATCTTTGAACCCCTTTTTAGGGGTGAACCCTGTTGGAGTTGATGTTGCAATAAATACTGAACCATTTGATTTACCTCCACCGACTCGTCCTTTATTTGAAGAACAGACAGCCCCGAAAACTGAACCCTCACAATCTATCAGAGGCAACCCAATGGTACATAACAACAACAACGGCAACAACCAAGAAGATGACATGGGACATGCACTAACAACTAGCGTGTCTGGAGGCCAAAATATACAGTTCAAGATCCCAGTGTTCTTGGAGGTCAACTTATCTAAAGTAAGACAAAGACAGGAACAGGCAATACCTTTAATCAACCTTTAAAAATAAAAAATAAGCAGTGAGCTTTTGATAATAAATCATCTTCTTCAAGGCTGTGCATCAAATTCTTATGGGTAGTTTGAAGTTGTGTTTCTTCTGCAGCACTTACTGTTTTTATTTTGTGGGTTTTTTCCCCTGTTATATATTTACTGCTATATATTTACTGCATTTCATCAAGAAGAGGTGGTAAGAATACACAGAGGAATTATACCAAAAAGATCTGGATATCCCGGACAAGCCAGATACTGTGGTTGCAGACCTTGAGCCAGATATCACCTGTATCTACCCTATGTTTTCATTCGACCTCCTGTTACCAGCTCTATCTTGTAAGTAGGAATGACCGACATTGCATTCTGCAATCGTCCTGTTTTGACACGGAGGTCTCTGTGTCTTGCTCTGGTAAATCATGTACTGTACGTACTTCTTTAGTTGTGTTTTTACCTTAGGGAAATATTTCTGGGAACAAGAGAAGACAGTTAAGGTGCCTCTGACTATTTCAAAGCCTGTGAAATGCTACAGCATTTGAGGTTAACCTTAAAACACTTCAGACACTTTGCAGGCCGTTACAAGTCCCTCTTGCAAACTTTGCTCCTTTCTCTTCGCTGTCTAAAGTTGCAGATTCTTCATCACAGGATTCTTCTTCAAAAGAAACTATCATCCTTGCCTCATTCTGTATAGTTACTCAGTATGTTTCCATCTTCTCTTTAGTTTAACCTGCTCAGAAACACATTTCTCTGTTCAGTAACACATTACATTTCAATCTAGCTTCAGGCCTGATTATGGGATTGCGACTGTTGGGTCACCCTGGCAGATGATGACCATCCTGAGTGTGTCCCTTTTGGTTCTGCTGGACCTCTCAGCAGCTTTCGATACCATCAACCACAGTATCTTGCTGGGCCGTCTTTTTGGGATGAGACTTGCAGGCACTGTCTTACAGTGGCTCCACTTATTTTTCTACAAGTATTGACTGTTTCTGTTACTAATTTCTTCCATTTAAAGAGTAATGTACGAGATTGTTAACAAGATATTTGTAAAGTATGGCTTTTAAATCGATGTTTTTCCCCCCAAAAGAAATTAATTTAAAATATCCAAAATGGCCCAATACAATCTATCAAGGATCCCTCCCCAACAATGTGCTCAAATACGAAATAACATTATTCTGAAGAAGTGGATGATAATCCATAACAGCTCACACTGAAGTACATCATTACTCTTAAAGCTATCACAATAATTGTGCTTGTGTGTTTGTTTTTATTTTTGTTGTTGCTTAAACAAACAACCTCTCTGAAAATTATTAGTCCCTCGTTATGTCAATGCTATTGTTGTTATGATGGTGTGTGTGTGTGTGTGTGTGTGTGTGTGTGTGTGTGTGTGTGAGAGAGAGAGAGAGAGAGAGAGAGAGAGAGAGAGAGAGAGAGAGAGAGAGAGAGAATTTAGCCCTTTCCCGTCCTGGTCACAAGAAAAAGCCATCTCCTTATGCTTTTTGTGGTGGAAGAAAGCTCTAGTTGGCATTCATTCAAAATAAAACTGCCTCCATTTTCTTGCAGCACACGAGGTATGGAGTTCTGGCACATTCTGCCTTTCTTGTTTACCATTCAGGAAATCAACCAGAACCCGAAGCTCTTGCCCAATATCACCTTGGGCTACAACATCTATGAGAGCGGCTTCAGTCCAAGAATGGCTTCAGAAGCTTTGGTCGATCTGCTGAGTGAAGAGCAGCAGCATGTTCCAAACTACAGGTGCGGAAGGCAGAAAAATGGCCTTTTGGTGGTTCTGGAAGGGGCCAGCTCTGAAATCTCGACGCAGATTTCAATTGTGTTGGACATCTACAAAATCCCACAGGTAATGAAAGGGGTGGAGGATGTTCAATTTCCACTGTTCAATTTCTCCAGAGAAGTCTAGACTGCCATACTGGTGGGCATCACCATATAAGGCTACAGACGGACGACCATTATTAAAATAACGGGCTTTGTTTTTCTTAGTGTTTAATATACACATTTCATTCCCCCCTCCATCATCTTTGCATGGCATTTATATGGCTTTTATATATTTTGTGGGTCAAATGCTATAGAAATAAGAAATGTATTTTAGGCTGAAAAAAATAATCATCCAACCCACTTCTGAAAAGTAAGAAGATGAATTATTTTACAGTAGCTAAGAGCTTGTGAACAGTAGAATTAGAAATAATATTAGATTAGTCTTATATAACTTTTGTCCTTAAACAGCAGTCTCTCTCTTTCTTTCCTGACCAGCTCAGTTATGGCTTTCTTAGTCAAATTCCTAACGATAGACATCAGTTCCCTTTTTACTACCGGGCCGTCCCGAACCAAGAAGCCCCTTACCTGGCGATGGTCAAACTGCTCTTGTACTTTAAGTGGACGTGGATCGGCCTTCTGGCTCCCGACAATGACAACGGACAAAGATTCTTGAGGACTTTTCCATCGGTGGCCACAAGGAATGGCATTTACATCGCTTTTTCAGACATGACCCCTACTGTCAATTTTTATGGAAGACGCGATTTCAACTTGCTGTCCAGTCTTTTGGAGACCAAAGCCACTGTATTTGTTTGTCAAGTCGACTCTCAGGCCATGATCGCCCTGGGGGTCTACCTGCGACTCGTGGAAATCATGAAAAAATCGACGGCGGGAAAAGTTTTGGTTGCAACCACTCTGCAAGACCTGAGCGTGAGAATGTTGTACACGATCGTTGACATACAGCACAGCCATGTCTCTCTGTCCTTCTCAACTGGCGCAAGCAAAAGGACAGGGTATGACGATTTTGATGAGTTTTTCCTTGACGTTGAGTGGTTTGGCGAGGCGGCTTTTCACTGCTTATATTCCAGACATCGGTTGTCTGTGAAAGTATGGACGAGGTGACTGGAAAAAGAGACCTGGGAGGATTTGCCCCAGGATATGATGGAGAGGATCGTGTCTCAAGACAGCTACAGCATGTACAAGGCCATCCAGGCTGTGGCACAAACCTTGCATACGGCGCACCTCTTCCGATCAAATTGGAGGAAGGAGAAGGGTGGGGACAAGCTGGCCCCTCTCAGGATCCAGCCATGGCAGGTATTTCTTTTCTTTCATGGATGGTTCCAGGGGGAAAAAATCACTGTCAGCTATTTACATCTAGATTAGGGAAGACCCTGTAAGTAGCAGAGCTGCTATGCTGGATCAGATGATTCACTTATCCGTTATGTAATTTCAAATGGCTGGACTATACAGTGGTGCCCCGCTTTACGATTACATCGTTAAACGACGAAATCGCTTCATGATGATTTTTTTGTGATCGCTATTGCGATAGCAAAACGATATTTCAAAGGGCGATTTTCGTTTGACGATGAACGGTTCCCTGCTTCAGGACCCGTTTCTTCGCATTATGACGATCTAAAAACAGCTGATAGTCGGGTTTCAAAATGGCCACCCACTGTGCAAAATGATTCCCAGCTGTTTTTAGGACGGATTTTTCGCTTAACAGGGATCGGAAAATGGCCGCCCTATGGAGGATCTTTGCTGGACACTGAGGTATTTCGCCCATTGGAATGCATTGAACTGGTTTTCAATGGGTTTTTTTCTCTCGCTTGACAACGATTTTGCTCTACAGCGATTTTGCTGGAATGGATTATCCTCGTCAAGCGAGGCACCACTGTATTGGAAAATGTGCCTGTGGCGAAATGGTGTGTTTGTGTGTGTGTGCACTGCTGATTATGTTGCAGAGTTTTGCATTTTGCCATTAAATTCCTCTAGTGGCACAGCAGAAGTGTAGAGAGTCACAAAGCAGAATACTGTAGCTTCAAGTTGCCCAGAGGTCGTCCACCTTTTTTTTTCTCATTAACTGGCGCTTATAGATTCAGTAACTCACTCGGAGAAATCAGTAGGAGAAAGAACAGTTTCATAACTTACAAATGAACCAGTCAAACTGACAAAACATGACTGCAGAGGTGGGATTGACCCGGTTCGCACCGGTTCCACAGAGGTGGTTGTTATTTTTTATTTTAGTTCGGAGATCCGGTTACTGGCCTGAGATGAATGAAGCCGGAGGAGCCAGGTGACCAGCGATGAGCGGGGGAGGGAGGGGGGCTATGTGTTTTTTTTCAAGTTAAAGATAACTAAGGCTGTTGCTCTGACAATTTGAGGAGACAAATGGCAGGCAGATTGTTTACTCAAAAACAGGAAGACAGCTATCAGTTTTTTAACACTAGTAAGATTTACCATCAGGCCAGGGTTGAAGAAAGCAGATCAACATATCAAAGGGGAATTGAAACTATCCAGGCTGGGGGCTGGAGGGACTGCAGGAGGAGGAGGGACTAAAGCATACTAATCAAGGATTTGTGACCAGCATCTTCAAGAGGACTGTGTTGAGATAGGTTTAAGTTTCAAGCTTTCATTTTTGAGATTATTCAAGTAAGTAAGTATAATACATAAAAGGCAAACTATGTTTAAGTATAAAGCTGGCTTTTTATTAACTATTTCCCTGCCTTAGCTGTTTGCCATGCAGTCTTGACTCTGGCAGGCAAAGACTTTTGTGGTAGGCTTTTTTAACATGCAAACTGCTGTGGAGAAATGGAGGGAGGGAAATGAAATGGGATTGCTTTTTAAAATTTTTATCATGTAAAATATATTTTCAAAATTATTTCAACAGGATTCCCTTTAGAACCTTTTAGCATTTATGTATTATTGCATCTTTATGCTGCCTTATAGTGGGATGTAAAAAAAAATATTTATCATTGTGTCAGGGTTTGTGAACCACTGGAGACACTCTGCAGGGAGAAAGATGGGTTAAAAATAAATACAAACAAACAAACAACCCAAGGCTCCAGGGTTTTAAAAAAACTGATACTTCTATTTTTTGAAAGAAATAAATACCTGAACTTTGGAGAAAAAAGGTCAGAAGCCTGTTGGTGATTAATTAGTTATTTAGATTTTCAGGGAGGGAACATGCCACTTTTTCCATTGGTATGCAGAAATCTAGTATTTAGGATCTATGGAAAAACTAATGGGGAACCAGGCTCTATCAGGTATTATATTTTATTATTATGATAAAAAATTTAAAAGTGGCTAAGGGCATCTATTTGCAAAGGCTTTCACGACTGGGATCTGATGGTTGTTGTGGGTTTTTCGGGAAGAGCAACCTTCAGAACATGGCCAAAGAGCCCGAAAAACTCACAACAACCAATTAAGGGAATAACCTTTCAACTTTTTTCGAATTGGCAGTTAGATGCAGGGAATCCATACAAAGCCTGTGGTTTCTACTTAGGGTGACCCCAGGAATGAGCAATCTCCAACATGGCCTGGCCTCAACAGCCCTGCCCATCTGTTGCAAACTCAAGCTTGTGGTTTCCTTAGGGAGTAGGTCTATCTTGCATTTAGCCTTCCTCTTTTCCTGCTGCCTTCCACCTTTCCAAATATTATGGTCTTTTTCAATCTATGCCTGCCTTCTCATGATGTGCCCGAAGTAGGACAGCCTCAGGTTTGTTTGTTTGTGGTTTTTTTTCTTTTTGCCTCTGGAGATAATTTAGGCTTAATTGGATCGAGAACCCACTTACTCATCTTTTTTGGCAGTCCAGGGTATCTGCCATACGATCTGATCAGGCCAAGGGTGTCTGCAAAGATGATCGTAATTTTGTTAATTGGGACAGTCCTCTTTGTGTCAGCAAGCTGTTTTAAGCTTCTGTTGTTGTTACATGCTATCAACATTGCCCCTTTGTGCTGTCCTCAACAGCCCTGCACAGCTGCTGCAAACTCAACCCTGTGGGTTCTCTGATGGTGTCAATCCATCTCACATTTGGTTTTCCTCTTTTCCTGTTGCCTCCAGCTTTTCTGCAGAACCTGGAATGGGGAGGGATTAAATGATTGTGACGTTGTTCAGAGACCAGTTCCAAATCCCAGGGTGGCAGCCCTCTCTTGCTTGTGCTACAGAAAAAGCTTTGTTACTGTTGCTTTGTGGTAAGAACTTTTTCTTCAGAAGGGGTCAGAGAATTTGAGAGTTATTCTCAAGTTCATCTTTGCTTTACATGTGTGTTATGTGTCATTCAAGATGACCCTAATGGGCCTTTCAAGGCAAGTGAGATATTTAAAGATATTTGAGATATCTAAGGAGTGGCTTTACGTTTTACCAGTTCCACGCCCTCAGTGAGTTTCCACGCCTGAATGGGAATTCGAATGCAGGACTCTGGAGTCCCAGTCTGTCCCTCTCTGAATTGCATTACTTAATGTTAAGGGTTGTTGTGAAAGGCAGGATGTTATTATTTGCAAGCATATAAGCATGTCCTATTTTGTCTCTGTGAAAAATTTGATTTCTCTTGAAAAATTTCTCTGGAGAGAATTCTACTTCACTGTCATCATTAATACTACCAGCCTACAATTTCGTTACAAATGTGGTAGCTTTGGGGCATGAAATAGGAGCAGTCTAGAGGTAGCTTCCAGTAAACATTTATGGAAACAAGTCATTGATAATGTTAAACTGCAGTTAAGAGAACAAAAGCCAGAGGAACTTCGACAACCACATTGTTGGTGAATTGGGGGGTGGGGGGAGGAAGTGTCTGGCAGCCTACTGCTGAGTCAACATGTTTTTACATCCCTGTCTTGTTCCTTTTCAATCTGTATATTTCCATAACTAGATAGTGCTGTAGTAGATAATAATGTACTGATGAAGGTATGTGAAATCATTCAGGGCCACCCAAAGACAATTTGTGAAGTAGTGTTAATGACACATGAAGCAGAAAATCCCGCAAGCACCTCTCCCCAATCCTGTCAGTAAAAATACAACAAGTAACCCTAAGTTACTAATAATTTCCTGCCATTTCATGACATGAGGTAGTTGTCACACTCTGCATAACTACAGGCTTGACCCTGAGGCAGTGGTTGCTGAGGTCTCCAGGCTTAAAAGGAAGGTCCTTTCAAATTCCAGATGCAGGGAAGGGGGATCAGGAGACAGGAGTCTAGTTGTCTCTTTGCTCCCAGAGGCATCTGATGGGGCCACTGAGAGATCCAGGATGCTGGACTGAGATGGGTCCTTGGCCTAATCCAGCAGGGCTCCTCTTAGGTTCTTATGCGGTTTTACTATTTTCCCATGTGTGCAGATATGGGGAGAAAAATGTGTCTAATTTTCTATATTTTAGACACAGACTGGGTTTTAGCAAATTAAAGTTTTGTGTAGCACAACAGCAGTTTAAGGAAACTTATGAGAAGCATAATTCTCTTGAATAATTTAAATATAATATCTATATACAGCAGGGGTGAGCAACGTCTGTTGCCCCTGATCTCAATTTTTGCCGCAAAGTCTGTAAGTTGCAAAGTCCACCTCCTCCTTCTTCCCAAAGTGGCTAGAATTCTAATTCTGGTTTTCAAAAAGAGTTATTTTTTTTGTGTGTGTGTGTGTGCGCGCGCATGCTCAGTAATGCCAAAGGGCCCTGTAGATATTTTGTAAGTTAAATCCCTACACCTGGAAGAGCAGTTGTTCACATTCTTTTCACCAGGAATCTTCTGAAGTTTTAAATTTCTGGTCAAATTCCTTTGTGTGTTGCAGTAGAAGTACAGAGATCCACAGAGCAGATGTGACAGGGTTCGTCACTAGGGTATGACAGTTCCTTGATTTTTGATATGGGGGGAAATGGAGAGGTCGAGTTCTTTGGAATAGAAATTTGATTAACAGCTTTAATGGATTTGTCAGCAACAACTTCTGCAGGTGTGCAAAGGTGGCCTCCAGTTAACAACAAACTGAGCTATCAGTCATTTCAGGAGCAGGAAAGGGGAGGGAAGCAATTTTTACTGGTGAGCTATAGGGCGAAATTGGAGGTAAAGGAAAGATGTGTCAGTTCTCTGTCAAACTTGGTCATAAGCACTCACTGTGAGGTGTGTGTGTGTTTGTGTGTGCGTTTTTGGCACAAGCCCATGATGAGGGTAACAGTAGTGGTATGCCCAAAGAGATACAGTACAGTTATCCAGATGTCTTAATCATGTGAGAGGTAGTTGTGATAAT
This sequence comes from Pogona vitticeps, assembly GCF_051106095.1. NCBI lineage: Eukaryota > Metazoa > Chordata > Lepidosauria > Squamata > Agamidae > Pogona > Pogona vitticeps. The sequence continues at coordinate 27,009,672 of NC_135784.1, forward strand.
AGGCAGTAGGGAGACCACTATGGAAGAAACCCTCATCAGATCCCACAGTCCTGGGCATTTATTTATTTATTTATTTATTTATTTATTTATTTATTTATTTATTTATTTATTTATTTATTTATTTATTTATTTATTTATTTATTTGTTTGTTTGTTTGTTTATTTGTTTGTTTATTTATTTATTTATTTATTTATTTATTTGTTTGTTTGTTTATTTATTTATTTATTTATTTATTTATTTATTTATTTATCAATCAATCATTAGGACATAGAACCGGTTGTTAATTTATTTGAATCCCACCACTGCATGACTGCTTTTATCAACAGATTAGAGCAGACCCAGTGATTGCTTCCAACAGACAAAAGATGAGGGGAAAAGAGACACAGAGGAAAGATTTCTCTTTGAATCCAGAGGCAGGGAAGGAACGATTCATTAGTGCTGCATAGATTGACAGTCACCCCAGCCCAGAAAGGTCCCTCCCAGCCAAACCTACTAAAGGCAGCATGCGAGGTTGCAAAAATGTCAAGAGTTTATGTACAGTTCAACAATCTGTTGTCCAGATTTCTTTCAGAAACAGTGCTATAATATCCTAAAACGGTTATGTCAGTTCACTTCAGCATCCATGGCAACATCCATTACCAGTGTTTGACTTGGACCCAAGGGGTTGACATTTAGAAGATGCAAAAAAACCTGCTAGGTGGTAGGAAGAGGGCCTGCAGGCTGTAAGTGCGTACAGTATATCCCTTCCACCAGCAGCCTCCTCCCCAGGCAACAGGAAACACAAAACAGGTGGGCCCATAGCTGATAGGATGGTCACGCCCTCAAAGTCAGATGTCCCTCCTCATTTCTCCATCATCTCCCCAAGTACAGTGCTGCCTCACTTAACGATTGCCCCGCACTACGATGAATCTGCTTTACGACGATCCGCCGTATGGAGGATCTTCGCTGGACGGTGAGTTTTTACCCCATTGGAGCACATTGAATGGGCTTCAATGCGTTTCAATGGGGTTTTTATTTTTGCTTTACGATGTTTTCGCTTAACAGCGATTTCCTGGAACGGATTATCGCCGTTAAGCGAGGCACCACTGTATACTAATCTCACATGTCCCAAGCTTAACCAATCGGAATGTGAAGCCTCCGACACCAGGTTGCTAGGGATGGCTCTGCATTCATGCACTGGCTTCCCTGCAGGGAGTGGTTTGGGGCTTCACACAAGCCACCATGATCCTTTCTTTAGCCTGAGGCAGGCAGCAGGACATAATGTGTTTTCCATTGGTGAGGACCACTGGCCCCTGATAGTGATCTTGGTATGGTGGCCATTCTATCATAATAAGAATCTTAGAACGGCACAGCTAGAAGGGATCCTATAGATCATCAAGTCTAGCCCCTCCCAAGGAAGCAGAGTGGGGGAATCAAACTCCCAACCTCTGGCTCCGCAGCCAGAGGCCTAAACCACCGAGAGATCCAGCAGTTCTTTATGGTTTGCTTGTCACATACATACCGATCACTAGGGGATTCCATACAGCACAATGTGGAAAAGTTAATCTTTGGCACTGCAACTCCCAAAGCCAGTCTACTAGTTTTTCATGTTTCAGTTTTGTGTGTTTTAAACTGTTCTAATTTTATATTTTAAAACTGCCTTATAGATCTCTGTCATCTGCCCTGAGATCTTGTGATACAGGTCGGCCCTATGTAAGAGCTAGTCTGCTACTCTGGGCAGAAGCACAGTCATAAACAATAATGATAAGGATTTAAAAAATGGTAAAAATTAATGGCAGGCTACATCCAATTAGGGGCAAACTATTGAAAGACTTGGGAAAACAAGTATTTTAAATACATTAAATAAATTAAATAGTCCCAAAGAATAATGTTATGTGCTGTCATGCAGTTAGACTTGCAGATTGAACCAGTGTTTCCATTGGCCAGTCACAATCCAAAGCATGTTAAATACAAGATACATAGGGGAGGAGAGGTCCATTTTCACTACTTCAGGGAGCACCTCTTCCAAACATGGGCTAAGAATTTTGTCATGTGTGGCCCCGTGAAACAACAACAATCACTAGAGAATTGAGCTTCAGATGGACAGGACTAAGATGGACACAAGGATTTCCTGTTTATTGAACGTTCTGGCTTATTATTCTAGCTTCACCCCTTCCTGAGAAACTCCTGGCTTTACAATATTTCCATGAATGGAATTTACCTGGACGAGAACAGAGATTTGGCAGCTGACTTTCATATTGTGAACTGGGTCATGTTTCCTAACAAGTCCACTGCTGGAATAGACGTCGGACACATAGAGAGACAGGACTCCTCCGAGATCAGAGTCACCACTGATGAGAACGCCATTGTGTGGTCCACGTGGTTTAATAAGGTGGGAAATGCTGGAAGTTCCCAGCCCTGCATCTTTCGTTATCTGGAGGTTGGGAATTAAGTGCCCCACTGTGTCTCATGTTAATAAAGCCAGCCTGGGTGGCCTTGGGCAAGCTGCACAATCCCAGAATTACCCCCAGAAGAAGGAGACGGTACACCTCTTCTGGTATTTTTTCCTTGGAAAACCCTGAAAACAGTCACCATGAATCAGAATTAATTTGATTGCACATGATTATTATTATTATTATTATGGAAGACTACTGGTTCAAACGCACTCGGCAGCTCATAAGCAGTAAATTATTACTCTTGGGTCTAAGTCAGCAGGATATATCTCCATTTCCTCTTTGAGAAACAGGATCCTGGATAAGAGGAGGTTGGGGGCACGCTGGGATGTAAAGCTAAGAGTAGGATTAGAGGCTCCCCCTTTAGGCCTTTCCTAATTCAAGAATTCATTTCCAACTGTACGAAAAAAAACACGTCCCAGCTAACCCATTTTCTCACACATTGTTTATGGTTAGACAGTGCCATTTTCTCGATGTACCCAAAGTTGCCAACTTGGGTCGGTCAAGCTGATTCGGGAAGGAGAGCCCATTTGTTGCTACGATTGTACCCGGTGTCCTGGAGGAACAATTTCCACTCAGGAAGGTAAGTGGAGCAAAGAACTGTACTTGGGGAAGAGGGAGGACACTCTCTCCCATGTGGTCTGGGTGTCAATACCCTGTCTCCTCAAAAATAAGACCTAACCTGAAAAGAAGCCCTAGCAGGATGTTTCAGGATGTTCGTAATATAAACCCTACCCCCAAAATAAGCCCCAGTCAAGTCAAACCCTGCCATCCACCCTTGTGCAGCAACCAGAAAATGACATGACTTTATTGGAATAAATGTAGATTGCTGTACATGATAAAAGCAATACATCCCCTGAAAATAAGCCCTAATGCATTTTGGAGCTAAAATTAATATAAGTTCCCGATACAGTGGTGCCTTGCTTAACGAGCGCACCGTTTAACAACGAATCCGCATAGCAACGTTTTTATTGCGATCGCTAATGCGATCGCATTGCAATGTTTAGATAGGCTAAACATCGCATTGCGATGATCAGTAAGCGTTTCGCTTACCGATCTTCGCATTGCAATGTTTAGAAAACAGCTGATCGGCGGTTCCAAAATCGCCGCTGGGTGCAGAAAATGGCCACCCACAGTGTTTTCGCACCCTGTCCTTGCTTACCGGGCAGCGAAAATGGCAGCCGGATGGGGGAATCTTCGGTTACCTGTGAGCTTTTCCCCAATAGGAACGCATTAAACGGAGTTTAATGTGTTCCTAAGGGTTTCCCCCCCGCATAGCGACGTTAATCCTGGAACGGATTAACGTCGCTATGCGGGGCACCACTGTATATGTTTCCCCATATGTTTCCCGCTCTATAAGACTAACTTCCCCCCCAAAAAAGTGGGGGGAAGTGTCTGCATCTTATGGAGCGAATACTGTAAAACAGCGCTCTCCAGGGCCCATTGGGGGGGATGGTGGGGGGAGCCTCGGAAGGGTCCGAGAGTGCCTTCCAGGACCCTTCGGAGGCTCCCTCCACCGCCCCCAGGGTCAGCAGGGGTGAAATCGCCAGCTTCCAGGACCCTTCTGAGGCTTTCCTGGAAGCCGGCGATTTCGCCCCTGCTGGCCCCGGGGCGTGGGTGGAGGGAGCCTCCAAAGGGTCCTGGAAGGCACTCTCAGATCCTTCTGAGGCTCCCCCTACCACCACCACCTCGGGCCCAGCGGGGCGAAATTGCCAGAATATTTTTTCCTGTTTTCCTCCCCTAAAAATGAGGTGCGTCTTATGGAGAGGTGTGTCTTATGGAGCGAAAAATACAGTATATATGTATGTATATGAATGGGAAGAACTCATATTTAAACCTTCCTTGTCACCTGTATTAGTTTGGTTCCAACAGGATAAAGGAGGCAGGATGTAGGATGCCTGCAGAGAATTTTATCTGGACTGTGGACACAATCTGTTTTAGGCCAATGTCATAGACTAGGAGTGCCTTTGGCATAGCCCTTCCCGTGGTCGGCTTCGTAGAGCCTCCCGGGAGGTTTACAGGGCTCAAACAGGTGTGATGTTGTGTGTCCTACTGCTGCCCCCTGCAAAGAATTGTGTAGGTATATACAAAGCCAGAGGCCAGAATTTCTCTAGGTACAGATTAGGTGTGAGAATTCTTCCCTGTAGCTCCCCCTTGTCCTCAGACCAAGAAGAATGAGGGATGTAGACCTTGTCTAGGGGGGTGGGGTAAAAATCTAATAAAAGTAAAAGTAAAGTAAGTAAAGTACTGTACGTGCTTCGGGTTTTTTCTTATGGGGAGATAAGGAAAGAGGAATCATGTTATGCTCCACCTGCATAACCCTAATAACAATTACTACTGTGCTGCTCTGAGTCAATTCCGATTTTTTCAGGGTTATTTACATAGACAGTACTCAGAAGTGGTTCCCCTTTCCCTTCTTCCTAGGGGCCACTCTGGGACTGTATAGCTTAGGCAAGGCTGCACAGACGAGCTATTCTCCGCCGAGGCATTGTGCAGAATCGGACTCTTCTCCTCTGGTAGCCAATTCGCTGACCTTTCCAGCTGGGTAGCTCTCTTGACTGTTGTTGGCGTGTGCTTCCAAGTGGCCTCCAACGTATGGCGACCCTATGAATGAGCAACCTCCAGAATGTCCCGTCTTCTGTCTACAGTCCTGCTCAGCTCATGTAAACTCAAGCCTGTGGCTTCCTTTAGGCAGCCAGTCCATCTCGTATTTGGGTTTCCTCTTTTCCTGCTGCCTTCCACCTTTCCCAGAAATACTGTCTTTCCCGGAGAATCCTGCCTTCTCATGATGTGCCCAGAGTAGGGTGGCGTCAGCTTCAACATTTTTTTGCTTCCTGCGATAGTTCAGGCTTGATTTGATCTAGGACCCACTTGTTTGTTTTTGTGGGGGTCCAGGACATCCACAAACCTTCTCCTCCAGCACCATATTTCAAATAAATCCTTTTTTCCCTTGTCAGCTTTCTTTACTGTCCAGCTGTCACATCCATACATGATGATCAAAAATACAGGAGTGTGGGTGGTCTTGATCTTGGTTTCCAGTGATGCATCCTTACACTTGATGATCTTTTCTAATTCCTCCACTGCTGCCCTTCTGAGTCTCAATCTTCTTCTGATTTCTTGGCTGAAGTCTCAATTGGGATTGATGATTCATCTAAGGTACACAAAAAAACAGTTTCTACTTCTTCAGTGTTAATGTTAAAGCCACGCAGTTCTTCTGTAGTCATGATTTTTGTCTTCTTGGCATTCAACTGTGGTCCTGCTTTGTCACTTTCACTAAAAGTCTTCTCAAGTCATCGCTGCTTTCTGCCGGTGAGATGGTGTTATCTGCAAATCTTAAATGATTGAGGTTTCATCCACTCCTCCTTTATCTGAATCTAATCCAGCCTTCTGTATGATATGTCCTGCGTACAGATTGAACCGATATGGGGATAAAATGATGTCCCTAAAACATCCTGTCCTGAACAGCCCTGCTCAGCTCTTGTATGCTTGGCTGACACATTTGCCTATAGGAAACCATTCTGTATGATGCGTTCTGCATCATACAGAACAGATAACAAATGCCCCCCTTTCCTGACACTTTTGCCTGTTGTAAAACCATTCTCTCTCTCTCTCTCTCTCTCCATATTCTGTCCTAACAATACAAGGGGTTGGAACTTGATGATCCATAGGGTCCCTTCTAGCTCTGCAGTTCTAAGATGATGATGATACCGGTTATGCATCCAAACAACCAAGTGCTGAGGCACACAGAAATCTTTCAGAATAGCCCATAGTTTGTCATGATCCACCCAGTCAAAAGCTTTGGTGTTGCCTATAAAGCACAGACTGATCTTCTGAAATTCTCCGATGCACTCTAGTACGTAGCCAGATATTTGCAATATGATCTTGGGTGCCTCTTCCTTTTCAGAATCTAGCTTGAACATCAGGCTCTTCTGACCACCTCCTCAAATTCCAGACCACATCTGACAGAACTTTTCTTCTTTGACTAGCAAAGACTCCCGTGTCACCAGAGGAATGATATTAAGACATATCCCATACAATTAAAAGATCCCATACCATTACTTTTTAAAAAGAGGGACATTATCTGAATCGCGGATTCCTAGTGTGGTGTAGTCATGGACAGAGTGACGGACTAGGACTTTGGTGAGCAGAGTTTGAATTCCCCCTCAGCCATGGAAGCTCACTGGGGGAGTGAAACTCATTAAACCACTCCTTAAGTATCTCACTTACCTTGAAAGCCCTATTTAGGGTCATTACTGTATATCGGTTCCGAAGTGACAGCACTTAACATTATCTAAATGAAACCATCTTAATTAATTATATGTTGTCAATTCAGCTCTGATTTATGGTGACTCTTTTCAGGGTTTTCTAGGTAGAGAATATGCAGAAGTAGTTCACCACTCCCTTCTGGGGGCATCCTGAGACTTTGCAGCTTGCCCAAGGTCACACAGGCTGGCTCTTCTCCCAGAAGTCACAACGGGGAAATCGAACTCCAAGCCCCTGGCTCTCCAGCCAGATGCCTAAGCCATGGAGCTCTCCAGCCAACTATCTTAATCAAAACCACCACGAAAATAGAAGGCTTTTTAGATCTGGATGTTTCCTGAACTTGAACGGATGAAGAGCCCTATTGGTTCAAGTCAGAGGAAGGCCTGTTGAGTTCAGTGAACAGCCGGATGCCTGCCTTTCTGGGAAACCTCAATTGAGGGCAGGAAACTCAGTCCTTTGGCAAGACTGGGCCAGGGCTCCCAGTATATATATATACTATATAGTCACGAAACACAAAACGTTACAGTATATACAGTATATACAGTGTGTGTGTATGTATGTATGTATGTATATATATAGAGTCACGAAATACAAAACGTTACAGTATATACAGTATATACAGTGTATATATATACAGTATATACTGTATATACTGTATATACTGTAACGTTTTGTGTTTCGTGACAATAAATGAAGTCACACACACACACACACACACACACACACACACACACACTTCTGAAAAAAATTAGATCTGCTTAAATTATTCTTTCCCTCTGGGATTAAAGCTTGTGTTATTTTTGCGGATCTAGTTCTCCTCTCGCCTTTAGCTGCATTTTCATTATATCTTTATAGGGTACTTTTTTTTCACCAGTTGATTTAGGGACTTCTTTTAAAGGCCAGAGAAAGACATAAAGAAGATTATAAATCAACCAAAAAAAAAGAGTTACCTTGTTTACCAAGTTCACTGACCCGAAGCACAGTTACACAACCAGATACTGGCCACTAGCTTGCAAAATTCAGGGACCACACATGGCATAGTCAAGGCAAGATCATTCACAAATACACTCCAGATCTGCCCCAACGTTTCTAAACATTTTATGAAATATTATACCTATGTCTAGGGGCATTCCAGATTCCAAATGGGATGTCAATAAGGGGTGTGACTCTGTGATGAGGTCCAGCAGTTATACAAGAGGCACCGTCAGCCCATCAGCCTGAGTTGTCTAAAATCAACCCCGAAATCTGGACATCTGGGTTCAAAGCTAAACTCAGGAGCATATCCATACTGAGAACCTTCAAGGCGAGTGGGATCCCATCCAGAACAATTTCCATCCTACTTCCCTAGGCTCCCTCCGTCAAGAATAAGATCCATCTTCCCATCTACCCAGTGTGATGCAGTGGTTAGAATACTGGGCAGGGACCTAAGAGATCCATCTTGAGCCATGAAATCCATTGGGTGCCCCTGAGCCAGTATGATCTACTTCATAGGGTTGCTGTGAGAAAAGGGGAAGAGAAGGGCAGAGATCTACTTGGCATTGAACTCACTGGAAGGAAAACAAACAGTTCAATGGAACTAATATATAAAATCTAGTAAAAACGCGAAGTTGCTCACACCAGACTGAAATCTGCTCACTTGAAGGGGAAAAGGAAACACTACTGCATGATGTACTTTGCCTTCTGTCCTGGTAGCTTGTTGTTGTTGTTGTTGTGTACCACCAAGTCACTTCTGACTTAATGGCCCCCCTTAATGTCTTGCCCTCAAATGCCCTCTTCAGCTCTTACGAATGCACGCCTGTGGCTTTTTTCAGGGAATCAACCCATCTCATATTTTGTCCTCCTCAATTCCTGCTGCCTTCAGCTTTTCCCAGCGTTATTATCTTGCCCAGAGAATCCTGCCTTCTCATGAGGTGCCCAAAGTCGGAGAACCTCAGCTTCAACATTTTTACCTCCAGAGATGGTTCAGGCTTGATTTGCTCTAGGACCCCACTTGTTTATCTTTCTGACAGTCCAGGGTATCCACAAAACGTAGTCTGTGGGTTTCTCGAGTGCCAACCACTCCAAGCCAAGGGCAAATTGGGAATTTATTCACTTTCTGCTTCTTGATGATCTGCACGGAAAACCAGGGCTTGGAAAATTTATTTTATTTCCATGACATATCCCAGTATCCCCTAACGAGCACAAGCACTGGCTGAAGTAACTAAGGGATTCTGAGAGGCATAGTCCAAAAAGTTCAAAACGTTGATAACCTTTCACCATATCAGCCTTGTCCAGACAGCTTGGGGGATTCTGGGATTTGTAGTACAAAAAAGGTAATGCCACAGACACACACACACCCCAGCTCTCTTGGCGACACAGACAGAGGCTATTAAAAGCCTAGCAAAGCACTTAACGCAAGACAAACTTCTGCTGTGATTATTTGATGCCTTAAAAAGGGCTGCGCAGAGTTGACAAAATCGCTTTACGTACTTTCTGTTGGACCCCTTCTGTTAATGGCAGGATTCGCATCTCCCGCTCTTTATTTAAAAAAAAAAACAGGAAAATTTCCTGAGCACCTCCTGCCCGATGCGATCCTCTCTTGCCAACCAATCGGAACAGCGATGCCGGCGAAAGCGATTTAAAAAACAACAACGATGCTGCAAGCCTGCTGGGAATTGTAGTCTCATCCGGGTGATCAAGAAGGATTCTGGGAGTTAAGAGCTCAAGAGGATTTTGAGCTGCAGGCGAAGAATAATCATCCTACCAGCGTTCCAATAAGTTGCGTTTTTGGGGAACAGAACACGCAGGGGAAACATGCTCCATTGCAAGTTTGCTGATGAGTGGATCGCCTCCCTCCTTCTTAGATCCCCCTTGCCTGCTGATTAATTAGTGATCAGGGCTTCCCCTCTGATTGGCTAGTCGGAGGAAACCGCTGCACTACTCGGGGACTATTCAAAGCTTGGGGGGAAAAAAGACGGAGGAGTTGTAGCGGCCAGGTTGGGAAAGGGTTGTGGATGGCGCTGGTGAGTTGTTGGATGGGGTTGCTGTTTCTTGTGCTGGCTGTGTGACCTTGGTTGCGCCGCTTTTGTTTTTATTCTGCTTAGTGTTGTGATGATTGAACTGGACACCTGTTCCGCCTATGGCTAAAACTCCCCAAATTCTCGAGCCAGTATAACCACTGGTCGTGTTAACTGCGGATTCTGGGGATTATTACCAAAAAAAGAGAGCAACTTTTCCAAGTTTTGGTTATGTTTGGGTTTTGTGTTGTTAGTAAGTCTCGCAGCATTTAATCTAGGCAAGTTATATCCTTAATCCTTGAACCTTTCTTCTCCAAAGGAAGCTAATGATCAAATCCAGTACAGTAGGATCCCCATATCTGCGGGGGTAGGGGTGGGTCGGTTCCAACCGAACCTTGTGCATGCCAGAAAACGTGGATGATAGTGAACACTACTGTATTAGGATAGCAAATGCTATACATACATAGCATGCTCTCTGCCTCCCTCTTGTAGCCAGTTTCAACTTGATTGTTAAAAATATATTTTTGGGGATTTTTCTTTTAGTATTTTTAATATTTTCAGACCATGGATAAATGAATCAGCAGATACTGATCCTGCGGATAAAGGGAACCACTGTATAAAGTCGGAAACATGCCCCATAGAGCTTCATAGGACTTTTCTCCTTTGCATCTGTACAGTCCTGCCCTTTGAGAGTCTCTACCTTTGAGCAAAACAAACTAAGGATCTTGTGGTATCTTGATGGCTGTCGCATTTTATTATGGTATAATCCAGCAATGGGCAACAGATGTTGCAGAACCACAAAACCCATTATTCCTCATCGCTGATGAGGCTAGCCTGGCCTGACTGAAGTTGTTTTTCAGTAACATCTGGAGGGCTCCACGTTTCACTTCCACCAGAATGTTATGCGATCATAAAACTGCGTGAATCTTTCATGAGGCGCTCATGGCACTTCTTGACACCGCTTCTCCTTAGGGTGGGGAGGATCCACCATGAGGGAGGCAGGAAACACCGATAATAATTTTTTTAAAAAAATCCTGACTACTCAAACTGCCTTTTCTGAGCAGTGTATCTATGGGAGCCACTGTTGCCTTGCTTGTGGTTACTTTGAGATAAGGTGGGTGGGATGTGTCAGTTTTTCACAGTTTCTCAGAGGTTCTTTGTGGGTCTGTGAGACTGCTTTACTGTTTTAAGTCTTCTGTTCTGGGTGAGGCATCCTTACACCAGTCTAAATCTTGGGGGGGGGCACTCCCACCTTACAGATGCTGTTTCATTTAGCTTACCTTGCATTCCGTGACGCACAAATATTTACTGTTAAGCTGAGTCTACAAGCCCGTATTTACGGTAAGCTGAGACATGAGAATTCTGAGTTCAAGGCCCAAATGTTGTGAAAGGACATGTACATAAGGACTATCGCACAAAGCAGTCTTTGCTGTTTGCCAGCTGTCATATGACCGATTGCACAATCTGTCAAGCAATGGCCAGCAACTTCAGTACATACTGCTGGCATGATTGCCCATTTCCACTCTACAGTTCCGATAGGATTGTTGTCTGGTAAACCTTCCAGTGATTCTACACATTCTACTGTGGAGCATTGTTGTTATCGCACCCACTTAAAGCAGTTGAGCAACTAACCCAGTTTGAAGGTGCTAATTTGAGGGTATAGATCTCTAAACTGCTTAGATCCTCTGTAGAAGACCACATTCTGAAGATTTAAGATTCACTGGGAAGACTCTGCCTGTAATACCCCATACTGTAGTGGGATTTCTACAGGGCCTTCTTGGTGGTAGTACCCCAGCTGGAACATCGTCTCTACAGACTTGTTAAACTGTGTGTAGAAAGCAACTAAAGACTGAGGAAGGGATAGCTGCTCCCCTCTAGGTGTTGAATTATGATCATGCTTTCCATCCATCAATATTTCTCAGATGTTGTCCAAATAGTGGTTTATTTTTCTGTTTAATTTATTCTCAAATTGTTGTTTTTTATATTGAGCCTTTGTTTCTGTTGTTTTCAAAATATTCTCCATTTTCACTGCCTTAAGTAATTTTTCCTCTTCTATTGATATAATCTTTTAGGCTTCTTTTTTCCTCTTCTTCCACCTGCTGTATTTGCTGTAATTCAAGGCCTCTGATTTTCCATGCGCTACATCACTTTTTGGATGTAGCGTGTGATACACGTTCATTAGTTTCTGTGTTTTTCAATTGAAAATAAGAAAAAGAAAATGAGAATCATAGAATAATGAAGTTGGAAGGGACCTATACGACCCTTGAGTCCAACCCTCCCTGCTCAGTGTAGGAATACAAATTAAAGGATATCTGCTAGGCGGGTGTCTAAGTTTCTCTTGAATACCTCCAGTGTTGGAGCGCTCACCACCTCTCGAGGTCATTGCTTCCACTGTCGTACTACTCTTAACAGAAAGTTTTTCCTGATATTCAACCGAAATCTGGCTTCCTTTAACTGGAGCCCATTGTTGCATGTCTTGCACGCTGGGATGACTGAGAACAGATCTTGCCCCTCCTTTGTATGACAGCTTTTCAAATGTCATCAATGTTTGGTCTGTTTGTTTGCTGTCCTTATCTTGTTTCTGTGTTTTCTTCAGTTTTTCAAAATTTTGTAATTTATGTATTTAATTGTGCGTGTTTGTGCATTTGTGAGCTATTATCTCTTGTATCTTTCCCTTTTCTTTTTAGCAACTCGTTGCCCACATGAGGGTAAAATCTGGGGAATGCATCAAAGTGAAAGGCAAGGTGGCACCTGAGGCCGAGAGGTTTGTATTGAGGGGGCAAACAGAGACTCAGCTCCAATGAGAAATGCCTTGCTGAGCGATTAGTTGATTAAGACAAAATAAAACCAGCAAATACAACATACCAGTCCCTCTAGCCTGTCAGGTTTCCGGGCCTCAGTCTTCTGAAAGAAAAGTCACATTACAGACTTGATAGCAGCTTTAAATCTCTCCATGAGTTTCAAAACTAGACTAAGCACATCTCACTGATGTACATCAGAGGTATAGTCTAAGACAGGGGTCCCCAACCCCCGGTCCATGGCCTGGTGCCAGTCTGTGGCCATGGCAAGACCAGGCCACGGAGACAGATCTCTTGTCGCCTCCCCCACAGACCCCACCCGCACGCAGGGCCCGCCCACCTGCATGCACGGGTGCCCCACCTATCTGTGGATGTGTGTGAGCATGCCCTGCGCATCTGTGCATGCGTGCGAGCATGCCCCGCACGTTCGTGCATGCTTGCAAGCGCACCCCGCCCATCCGCTCGAGTGCACCCCGCGCAAGTGCACCCCGCCCATCCACAAGCGCAGGGGGGTACCCCGGCCCCCCAACTGGTCTGCGGTTCAGAAAAGTTTGGGGACCACTGATCTAAGAGACCTCTAGTTGTCTGTAGATTGGCCTCGGAAACCTGATACAGTGGTGCCTTGCTTAACGATTGCCCCACATTATGACAAATCTGCTTTACGACAATCTTTTTGCGATCGCAAAACAATGGTCTAAATGGGGGAATTTCGCTTCGCGATGATTGGTTCCCTGCTTCGGGAACTGACTCTTCGCAAAACGATGTTTTTAGAACAGCTGATCGGCATTTCAAAATGGCCACCGGGTAATTAAAATGGCTCCCCGCTGTGTTTAGGGGCAGATTCCTCGCTATACAGGCAGCGAAAATGGCCGCTGTATGGAGGATCTTCGCTGGATGGTGAGTTTTTGCCCCATTGGAATGCATTGAATGGGTTTCAGTGCATTTCAATGGGGTTTTTATTTTCGCTTTACGATGTTTTTGCTTAACAGCGATTTTCCTGGAATGGATTATTGTCGTTAAGCAAGGCACCACTGTACTTTTCACCAACTACAAAATCCGTGCCCATGGGTCATACTGGCTAGGATCCCTGGAAGCTGTAGTCTGAAATACCTGGAAGGCAGCCGTCTGCCTTTCTGTGCCATAGAAGATGAGGCCGGCTCTCCAGCCAGTGGAGGAGTATGTGGGTGGGAAACGAGCCTCCCTGAGACTGAGGATTTAGAACAGGCAGGTGGACCTGAGGGGAGGCTCACACGTAGCCCTGTTCTGTCATGACCCGTTTCTCCTAGCTTTGCCCTCAACCTGGGCCAGGACGAGTCGAACCTGATCCTTCACTTCAACCCTCGATTTGATTTCCGTGGGGACATCCGGACCATCGTGTGCAACTCCAAGGCCGATGGAGATTGGGGCACGGAATTGCGAGAGTCAAGGTTCCCTTTCCAGCAGGGAGAAGAGACTAAGGTGAGTCAGAAGAGCTCCCCACCCCTCCGAGGAGACATCAAGGAAACTAGGCGCCTGGCGCAACACAGGGAAGGTGGAAAAGACCAGGCTGTTTGCTTGCCGGTGGCAGAACCTTAAATGGCTCACCCGAGTGGAGGTTGGCAACTTGGATTTCACAGAGGTCAATTTGAGTCCACTCTGAATTTTAGTCCGATTTACACCGGACCAATCCAAGGTACTGAAATGATCCATCAGGTGCAGCAGTGAGCCTAGGGCTCTGCCAGAATTGCTGCCCTGTTACCTGTCTCTGTCTCTCCCTCCCTCCTGTCAGCCTATCAAGAAAACAATGTAGGGTCGGTAAAGGTAAAGGTAAAGATTCCCCTTGAAAATTTGTCCAGTCATGTTCGACTCTAGGGAGCGGTGCTCATCCCCATTTCCAAGCCATAGAGCCAGCGTTTTGTCGGAGGACAATCTTCCGTGGTCACATGGCCAGTGCGACTTAGACACGGAACGCTGTTACCTTCCCACTGATGTGGTCCCTATTGATCTACTTGCATTTGCATGCTTTCAAACTGCTAGGTTGGCGGGAGCTGGGACAAGAGACGGGAGCTCACTCCGTCGTGTGGATTCGATTTTACGACTGCTTGGTCTTCTGACCCTGCAGCACAGGCTTCTGTAGTTTAGCCCACAGCACCACCACGTCCCTTAATGTAGGGTCAGTGGCTGTTTAATCTTTAAAAGAAGGGGCCCATTAAAAAAGCTTGGGAGTAACATCTTGTCTGGCTTTAAAAAAAAATCTACCTATTATTCCTGTTTTACTTTATTGTTGATTGTATTTTTATATGGTTTTAGCTGCTTGTAAACGGCCCAAAATGTTGCATATGCACTAATGGCACAATGTATATACATTGAATGAATGAATTCATTTTGGGTGGTGGAGAAGCCTGCACTATCTATTCTACATTTGGGGGGAAAACCCACTAATACATCAGAGGTCCCCAAATAAGCTAGCCATAAGGAATAAAACTCAAAACACATCGTGTCTTTCTTGGGAGTGTCTGTATTGTGTCTTCTCTCTTCCAGCTGTGTGTCTCTTTTGATGCCGAAGAAATAACAGTGGAGCTGTCCGAAGGGCAGGAACTCAGATTCCCCAATCGGTTGGGCCTGGAGGCTGTGGACTACTTCTCTGTTACTGGCGATCTTGATGTTAAGTCGATCAAGTTTAAGTGACCTTCCTTGGCATCATAGCTCTTGCTTCACATCTTAAAGGACAACTTACATGAGTAAAATGAGAACAGGATCCTCAGCCGATTGTGTCCTTCCAGTTTCTTTTTTTGTTTCAGCAGTTATATTAACTACAGTATAGCTTGATCATTTCTTGCCTGTTACGTTCCAAGATTTGTTTGCCCTCTGGATAACAAACCTCAAAGTTCCGACAACTGTGTAGAGTTCAGAACTTGGAAATGTTTTGGGATTTATTATTATTTTTTGAACTGCAGTTCCCAGGAATCTGGGAGTTGCTTTCTAAAAGTAACATTTCTATTCTTTAGTACAGGTTACAGTTGAGGTTTGGGCCATTGGGAACAGGCTGGTTGCTTAATACCAATTTGGGAAAAGTCTCAAGGACCACCTTTAAGCAGCGGATGAAGACAAGGGTATGAGACAAAGCTCAGAAAATTGGGCCGGGCTAGATGTAACTTTCACCGATTAAAGACATTCCTCTGCCCAAGCATTGCTCGGTTCTGTCCATAACTAGTACAGTGGTGCCTCACATAGCGAGGTTAATCCGTTCCGGATTAACCTTCGCTATGCTGAAGCATCGTTGAACGGGGCAGGGAATTCCATTGGAATGCATTAAACATGGTTTAATGCGTTCCAAATGGGCCTAATACTCACCGTTCAGCGATGCTTCTTAATGGCCGGCAGCCATTTTCACGTCCTCCCCTCGCTTAACGAGGGCCATTTGGGCCATTTCCGGGCTTCCGGCGGCCATTTTGGCCGCTGAACAGCTGATCGTCGGGGGTTCGTTTTGCGAAGATCGGTAAGTGAAACGCTTACCGATCTTCGCAAAGTGAATTTTGGCCTACCTAGAAAACGTTGAGCGATCGCATTAGCGATCCCAAAAAAGGGATCGCTATGCGATTTCGTCGTTGTACGGTGCGCTCGTTAAGCGAGGCACCAATGTAATGGGTAACCATTTCCTAGGCTGCAATATGGAGCTCAGTTGCATGCAATAATGTTATGGTCCTTAAATAGCCTCTTATTTGTGACTGTAAGTCAGCCTGTAGGTGGCATCCAATTCATAGGCCAGAAGTTCTCCATCTTGAGAGTGTGCTCTAAATTAAAGGAGTCAAGCTAGAGAGACGTATTAAAGGCAGTGGTCAGGTAGAGGGATATCAAAGTCATCTTATCTTATTGTGCTCCTCTCTGCCCCCTTACCAGAGGTAGAAAATTCTATAGGTGTGGCCACAAATTTTAGGGAAATCCTTCAAATTGGTAAGTGGGTTATTGTTTCTTCTATTGCTGTTAGCCGCCCAGAGTAGGGCTGTGTCACTGGAGGGGGTGAGATAAAAATGGAATGAATGAATCAAGTTTAAAACATAGAAATTTGAACATGTCTGTCAATGAATCAGGATAAATATGCTGAAAATGTAATTAGAGACATGATTATATTAATAAAATAACTTGGCCTCCATTTGTGTGGGTTTTTTTTAATTGTATATTTGCAGTACCTCCTTATTAGAAAACCCTCTTTATCCTCACAAATCACCACTAGTGACTAGTAACTCATTTCCAAGCAGTGAAATGAGGAACGTTCCTTTAAGAGATTGTAACTGACACTGACTACTTTGGGAAGCACAAACTATAATTATTTTAAAGTAACTTTCCATGCCCCCCCGTAACACCCCTGCAGTATATAGTTGTGTCATTTGCATTTGCTATTAAAGTGTGTGAGTGCACACGCGTGTGTGTATACACACACATACACATGCACATATTTGTTTCAATACTACATTGTATACACACACACATTTCAGCACTACATAATAACACAGAGGTATCTTCCCGTTTAAAAAGGAAGAAGGAAGCAGCCAAGCTTTCTTAAATTCAATCTTAAATTCACATTTTACCATCTTGGATTTATTGCATGTTTATGGGTTTTACTGTTTTTAAATTGTAATGCCGCCCAGAGTAGACTTTTGGTCTAGATGGGTGGGGTATAAATCTAATAAAATAAATAAATAAAATGCAATTTACCTCCATCCTTCCTTTATGCCAAGCTGTCACAAGATATAAAACTTGGAAAGCCTTGTTATCAGTTCACCTTTTCACCAAATGGGGAAGGAGGGTGGGTCACTTGGGGTGCTCTGATTAATGATGGGGTTGGTCCAGCTTTGGTGGAGGGGACGTCCTGCAGCTGCTCTCCCTGTTTTTCCACAGCACCTTGTAGATCACAGCTGCTGTGTCTCAAGGGGTTGTGGATCCTTGGCACTAGAGGGGTGGAGGGTTGTAGGGCACCAGCAGGTAAAACAAAGGTGTGGAATTGCAGCTACAGATAATGGCTGAAATCCAGCAATAAGTCCCAGTTACAGTAGTGCCTGATCCTCTGGAACTTGCAGAGAAAATGACTCACCCAATTCTCCCTGATTCAATGTGCCTACTCTAGTGGTGACCTTCCTACTGGATTTCAGCCATTCATTTACAGGAGAAGCTACAAAGACAAGTGGGGAGTCCTTCAAGGAATTGAGGTGGTGGAGGAGGAAGAAGAGGGAGAAGACACACAAGTGTGTGCTCCTTTCCTATTCCTCAGCGGATGCTGTCATGTTTGGGGATGGGGGGGGGGACGCAGCTTTATACATCGGGACTACAGTTCCCAGAATTCTTCCTGCAGAACAGGCTCCGGTTGCAGGGCTTGGTGGACCTCATTTTCCTGTTGCTGTTCTATGCAGTAGAGCACAAATCTCAGTTTTATTTCTCTTAAGGAATTGTTTGTTTATTGGAACATCCGTGCTATCATGGTTTAACAAAAAAGACTCCAAGAAGAGCAAATTAACCCAAAGAGGATAGTAGTCACTAGTGGCTTAAGTTTAGATTCTAGGAAGACGCCACATAAAAGGAAAAGGGCCGTGGAGGGAAAAGGAAAACAAATGAGTCCAGGCATTGAGGGGGTCTTACAAGTATCAGCTGGAAGGGAATCTCTGCTCTATTTATAGCAATCGGGAGGAGGCAAAAGTGTTCACACCCAGGAGCTGAAAATAGTTGCACCCCTCCCAAATGAGCAGATATTTTTCCTGCCTCCCATCTTACCTTTTGCTGCAGCCTGAAGAATTAGCAGCTGGATGGAAGCCAGTTGTAGAAGAGGAAATGTCCTGATCGTAGCCCCGGCTTTACTTTTCTGCCCCAAGTGCAGTCTGATGGAATCACTGATGGCCCCCTCCCTGAAGTTCTTGAATGAGGTATCCCATCATCCCCTGACATTGGTAATAATGGCTGGCACTGATGGAACGTAGAGTCCATGAACATCTGGAGGGCTGTGGCACGCCCCTCCTTGTTTCAGATGCATTGAATGGGTCGCCACAAGGGGACAGGAGTGTAGGAGTAATGGGAAATTAATGATCCCAGGCACACAGATGTTATCACTTCAACCAATCAGAATGGCCAGAGCCACCCTTCACATAGAAGGGGGAGGAGCTATCAATTTAAAGTGACAGTCTGCATGTTGCAAAAAGAAACATTATTTATTTATTTATTTATTCATTCATTCATTCATTCATTCATTCATTCATTCATTCATTCATTCCCCGCCTATCTGGTCAAAGGACCACTCTAGGCGGCTCATGAGGCCCTTCTGTAAAGGGCCATGCTTGAAGAGTGAGATGGGGCTGCTGAGGATGTTGGGAGCTGTAGTTCAGTATTCTCCTCAAGGTCTGTCGGAGGCCAGTGGGAGGGCCTATAAAAAGGGAAAGGCTTACCTAAGAAGGAACAGGTTTGGCTGAGCTTTTAATTTTATTGGCATCACTCTCCTGATGATTTTAGTAACTCTTGAGTCTCTGAAGGGGACTGTTTCTGGGTCTGCACTCTTTCTATTTTAATTGTCTTTTTCTGGTTAAGCTGAGCCTTTTTTGATCCCGCTTGGTAAGTGTTTTCTGCCTAAGCTGCTCTGTGAACAACCAGAACTGAATTATGTTATCCTTATATAATGTTTTATATTATCAATAATTCTACCTAGCTATCTGTAAAGGAACTGAAGCTGGTTTATGTTATTCCCCCTTTATCTTCTCAAGAGCAGCAGCCTTGTGAGGTACCACTCAAACAAAAATCCTGTAGTACCTTAAAGGCTGCTGTATGTATTATGGGCTAACGTTTACTGTCCCTGCATTAAAATTACTTGAGTTACTTTTTTTTGAGGAGAAACACAAGTTACAAAAGTTGTTAATTAATAGGTCCCAGTTGGCAGGTGTGTATAAACTGTAGAGACAACCCACACCATGGAAGAGGAATGAAGATGAAAAAGGAAAACTGCAGTTCCTTAAATCTTTCAACCAAATTGGCTTCTGGCGGGGGGAGTGTTGGAATGGTAGTCCCAAAGTTAATTCTTCCAAGCTCTGAAGAATGCATGCACACCCTTACCTGTATTTTTGGAGGGGTGTGTGTTTGTTATTGGAGGAAAATAGTGATAACGTTGAAGCTTGAATGCAAGCAAAATGGTTACCGCAGCTCTTGAAAAAACCAAGGTTGTTAATAAGACAACTCTCTTTTGCGTTCGTTCTTAGGTGCGGGAGGGTAGTTGTGTTACTTTGTGGCAGCAAAAATAGCAGACAGTCCTGTGGCACCCTAAATTTTGGCAGGTTTTATCTGAGCTTTCGGGAATGGTAAACAACTTCTGAGTATGTATTCTCTATCTGGAAAACACTGGAAAAGGGTTGCTGTAAGTCTGACTTCTCCTGCCAACCTAGCAGTTCGAAAGCATGTAAAAATGCGAGTAGATGAATAGGTACCACCACGGTGGGAAGGGCATGGCATTCAGTGTTTAGTCACGTTGGCCACGTGACCATGGAATCTTCGGACAAACGCTGGCTCTACGGCTTGTGGATGGAGATGAGCACCGCACCCTAGAGTCGGACACTACTAGACTAAATGTCAAGGGGAACCTTTACCTTAAGTCTGACTTGACTTGATCCCACGTGATTATTGTTAGAGAAGCTATTAAGGTGGTGGTGGTGAACCTTTTTTCAGCACCATGGTTAGCTCCCATGCAGTATGAACTAAAATCTGGACTGGATTCTGTGTCCCTTCAACATTGGAGGCACTGATCTCCTTGGGATGCGGACCTGAATGCTCTCCCTCGATGTAACCTCCACATCTCACTGACCATTTTGTAAAAGGTGAAAGACTTAGACAATCCAAATAGAAACCACCAACCATTTTGGACTGTGGCAAAAACTCCAGTTTGTACCGGGTGGTTTGGATACAAATATCACTCACCTTCCTGCCTTTTCCTACTCATGCTCGCCACAGCATATTTCTCCTTTCCCCTGTTTCTTCCTCCTACTGATGCTTGCTGCCAATATCCTTACCTCTTCTTTGCTTTTTTAAATGTGTGGGTGAAAGATCCTTAGCTGCCCCTATGCTTCAGTGTATAACTTCCAGAATCTCTCATTGCTGAGTGTGCTGCTCAGGGTTCCTGGGAAGTATCATTCAAAATGTGCACTTTCCCTGTTTTAATGTGTTCCTAAAGTTTTCCCTGTCCCAGGGAGCAAACCACATTATTTTCAGTGCTGAAACTTAGACGGAAGTCTCCAGATTGCTAGTTGCATGCAACAGCTCCCCTCCATGTGCAACTGCAACTTCCCACATAGTTTCACAGTATAATGACTTCATCATACAGGTACACTGCAGACATGTGTTGTGTTTTTGCCATCAAGCTGGAATTGACTTATACTGACTTAGATAGTGTTTGCAAGTTAAGTGAGATGTGTTGTTATGCGCTGTCAAGTTGCCTCTGACCTCTGGTGACCCTATGAATGAGCAATTTCCAAAATGTCCTGTCCTCAACTGCTCAGCTCTTGTAAACACCTTTAAGGAGTCAACCCAACTTGTATTTGGTCTTCCTCTTTTCCTGCTCATTTCAGCTTTTTCCAGCATGATTGTCTTCTCCAGAGAATCCTTCCTTCTCCTGATGTGCCCCAAATAGGACAGCCAGTTTCAACATTTTTGCCTCCAGATACCCAGTGAGATCCTTAAGGAGTGGTTTTACCAGTTCGAAGTCTACCAGTGAGCTCCCATGACAGAGGGAGATTCGAACTCAGGTCTCCTGAGTGCTAGTCTGTCACTCTATTCACTACATACCAGACTAGGCATTTTTGCGCGTGAATTCTTAAGCTTAGAAAGGTTCCTCTTTTTTTGAATGTGAACTCCCCAAATTAATAGGAAATTTTGGGGGTTGAAGTCTCCAAAGTAAACTTTTCCTAAACTCTGGCCAAATGGGCCTAACGTTTAAGTCGGAAGATATTCCTACTCACACGCAGTGTGCCAGTTTCTCTTAAGTGAGGAGCTGTCGCTTGGATGCACAGAGAAATTCCCAGTGGTACTGTTACATAATTTAAGACCCCATGGTTATGTAAGGCAGCAGTTCTCTTCAAATGGGAAGCTAGGTCTGTTGAGTAGAGACAGTGTTGTGGAATGGTTAGGTTTGGCAAGGTGGGAGTTGCAAGATTCAGGTTTCAGTGTCCACTGAGCCATTACATTCACTGGAGGCTTTTGACTGTTTATGTCTCCTCGATTTAACCCACTGGTTCTTAACCTTGGGTTACTCAGGAGTTTTGGACTGCAACTCCCAGAAGCCTTCACCACCAACTGTGCTGGTTGGGGTTTCTGGGAGTTGCAGTTCAAAAACATCCGAGTAACAAAGGTTAAGAACCACTGATTTAACCTAACTCACAGGCTTGATAGGATGATAGAGTGGTGAGGAAGAAAGTCACACATGCCTCCTTGAACTCACTGGAGGAAAAGCAGTTTGTACAGGTCAAGCAAATAATATATAAACTGCAAAATTGTAATATCTATATTAATACTTTGCAGTGTACGCTTGTGCCATGGCTGATGAGGGCACTCTGAAGACCTTCCAGGTGCAAGTTACTTGCACCCTTTGCATGGGATATTTCGATGCTCCAAAGGTCCTAGACTGTGGCCACACTTTCTGTCACAATTGCATCTCCAAGTATTGGACAGAATTTCTGTCCACAAGCAATTGCCCAGAGTGCAAAGAGACAGTCCAGTCGGGAAATCTCCTTCCAAACCGAGGCCTGGAAAGCCTAGTGGAGTTAGTCAAGCGGCTGGAGGCAGACCTCGTCTCGGAAAAGGAAAGAGTCTGTGAGGAACACTGGAGGCCGCTGACGTCTTTCTGCAAGGGGGACAGAACCCCCCTTTGCACCCTGTGTGTGGAATCTGGGGAGCACCAGAATCATGACATGGTTCCTTTGGAACAAGCAGTTGAAGAACTCAAGGTGAGAGCGAGCGAGCACTCCCTTTCTAGCATTTCGGAAATAAGAGGGAGATAATTCAAGGAGCGAGGTCACTGGCTACAGAGCCAGAGGTTGGGAGTTCGATTCCCCAATGTGCCTTCTGGGAGAAGAGCCAGCCTGTGTCATTTGGTAAAGTTGTTAAAGTCTGAAAATGAATCAAAGATGGCTTTATTTACTGAATCTCTTGAGTGCTGTTCATATTTAAAATCATATTTTTGTGATTTAAAAAAAAGTTTTAATCAGTTTTAGATTTTTCATAGGGTTATTCTTAATTCATGGTTACAATTGTTGCTTTTTAAATTTCTATTGTTGTTGTTTAGTTGTTAAGTCATGTCCAGCTCTTTGTGACCCCATGGACCAGAGCACGCCAGGTCCTCCTGTCGGCCACTGCCTCCCGGAGTTGGGTCAAATTCATGTTGGTAGCTTCAATGACACTGTACAACCATCTTGTCCTCCGACATCCCCTTCTCCTCTTGCCTTCACACTTTCCCAAATCAGGGTCTTTTCCAGGGAGTCTTCTCTTCTCATGAGATGGCCAAAGGATTGGAGCCTCAGCTTCAGGATCTGTCCTTCCAGTGAGCACTCAGGGTTGATTTCCTTCCAAATGGATAGGTTTGTTGTCTCTGCAGTCCAGGGGACTCTCAAGAGTCTCCTCCAGCAGCACAATTCAAAAGCACCAATTCTTTTAATTGCTATGCTGTGTTCTTTAATTGTGTTTTTTGTGGCGGTGGTGGGCTGAGGGTTTGTGAGTTTTCAACCCTGTATAAACCACCCACTGTAGTGCTTGCACTAGGGAGCATAATTTAAATTGAATGAATAAATAAATAATATTGGACAAGGTATCGCTGTTTGTGGGAGAAGAAGGGAGTTGCAGTGAAACTCTTGTGAATGCCTGCTTTGACTCACTGGGGCTTTTTTTCTGGGCAAACAGATTTAGGATTGCAGCTTGAGCCCAATTCCTCCCTCACAGGGAAAGATCTTTTTTTTTAGGTGAGTTTTTAACAATAAAGCTACCTGGATAATCCTTTAGGTACATGGCTGTGGAGCCAAATTAGAGCCAGCATGGGGGGCTTTGGGCAAGCTGCACCGTCCTCAGAAGAAGGGAATGGAAAACCATTTCTGTGTATTGCCGGTATCTACCTGGAAAAACCTGGGAAAGGGTCGCCATAAGTAGGAATCAACTTGATGGCACACAGTTATTGTTGTGATTTTAAAGAACAGAGCTGGACAAGAGGCTTGTATGGTAGGAAACTGTATATTTTTACTACTTCTCCCATGCCTGTGTTTTATAGTGTTTTCAAATTGTGTTGAATATTGTAACAAGTCATAACACAGAGAAAACTCATGAAGTGGCATTGTTTTACCATGGAAGACAAACCAAGCTACGAGTCCCACTCCTGGCTGTGCTACTCGGACAAAGGGTAGAGGTAGGAAATAATGCTCTTAGAATAATAATAACAATATTAGATCTGCAGAGCTGGAAGGGACCTTGTGGATCACTGTGTCCAGCCCCTGTCAGGGAGGCCCGGTGGGGAATTGAACTCCCAACTTCTGGCTCCACAGTCAACGACCTAAACTCCATGGATGGAGAAATGCTCACCCAAGAAGGACAGAGAGGATGGAACAATGACCAGTCTCCACACTGATAACTGTCTAACCTGGTCATTAGGGAGCTGTATAATCATCTTCTAAAACAGTTTCTCTTTTCAGGAATACTTTCTCGCATGCATCGACACCGTAAGGAGTCGGACGGAATCGGTTCTGTTCCACAAGACGGATTTGGAGAGCGAAGGAGAAGTCCTGCTTGTAAGTGTTAGCTTGCGGGGCGAGGTGTCCCTCTTGCTCGCAAGCTAACAAATATAGATCTGTTTGGTGGGATGCAATAACGAGACCTGAAAACAATGACTTCTGAAGTTTGGGTATTGTGGTTCTAGGTCTGCGCCCTGAGGCAGGGAGTCTTGTTTTAAAGTGACCTTCTGGGCATGAAACTTACGTGGAGGCCTTAAGCTTCAAAATCACCTCAGATGCTCAGCTTGCAATATAGGGGATGGTCATGCTTGCTTGGGTTGAGATCCCTGCTTGGCCATGGAAACTCAAGAGGGTGTGTGGCAATAGCAAGCTGCTCCTTGAACATGGAGTAGCTTAGACAGGACTTGACAGACCAAAGCAACAAGGATTTCTAACAGGGATGGAAACTCGAGTGACAGGACTCGCTGTCAAGCTAGACTTAGGTTGGGCCCGTGACTCAACTCTGATTTGACTTTGCGTGTTTTTTTTTTTTCTCAATTACTCAGACTCAACTTGCAACTCAGAACTCACCCATCCCCCTCTTTTTCTTTTCCTGGAGAAAAATGTTTGTTTTTCATAGGGACTCAGACTTGACGCTTGGGACCAAAAATTCAGGTCCAAATTCAGACTTGTCAACATCCCCGATTCCTAACAGTAAAGACCAGAAACCCTTGGCCGTCCAGTTATATCAGACTATAACTCCCCTAGTCCCTTGCTATGGGTCATGATGGCCTGGGGATGGTGGAAATTGTAGCCCAAAATACCTAGAGGGCCAGAAGTTCCTTATACCTGAAAAGGCATGTGAGTAAAAGCTATGAAATCCAGTGGGTGATCTTTAGACGCTCAGCCTGGCCTACTCCACAGGGTAAGGTGTGAGGTCAAAATAGCCGTGTATCTTGCCTGGTGCTCATTGCAAGCGTATAGTATAACAAATAAAATAACACTGATGATATGAACAGTGATAATTATGGCCAGAATATTCAGATTTTAGGCATAGGCATCTCCTGAGGTGGTGCCCTGGAGATGTGTTGAATCACACCTTTGACTAGCCTTTGCCAGATGTTCTACATGTAACCATGTTGTTTGGCTTCTGGGGATGATGGGAAAGGCAGTCCCATGCACCTGAAAGGCACTAAGCTGAGGAAGGCTGAGTTGGCCATTTTTGTAATAAAATGTTCTGCCTCCTCCAGTGTAAGGATGTGGCAAGCGTTTGACTCCAACGTTTCTGTCTCCCCTTTTCCCACCGGCTTCTTGAAGAAATCAGCACAAATAGCGAAAGAACAAATGGTGGCCAAATTCCATGATCTGCATAAGTTTCTGCTGCTCCGAGAACATTTCCTGACGAGCAAGATCGAAAGCACGGAGCAGGAGATCATACGGACGAGGGACAAACACATGGAGGATATCTTTCGGCAAATCTCATTCCATCAGAAAGTGGTGCATGACTTACAGGAGAAACGTTATCAGCCACCAACTGAACTGGTACAGGTGAGAAACCGTCTCCTTTCCCCATGCATTCCAAGGACCTTCGGAAGGTGGGTACCAAAACTTCATGAATAGACCAACTACTTGTTACTTTGGATTGACTGACTGTACATGTACTGTGTATCTCTTAACATAGTAAGATCTCTAAGGCTGCACACAGTGCATCCAAGCTCAGAACGAATGAGTTATGAGTCACATGCTTATCGGCATAAAGTTACTTTTTAATAACAAAGGCAGAATAGAGTTACATTTCCAAAGGAACTTAATACTGGGAACAAAACTGCCACTTTGGAATTGGTGCATATAAAGGTTCATGCTTTTGAATAAACGTTAAGTTACTTTTAAAGGAATCAAGTGATTTCAGACTCTTCCAGAGTTTAGGGAGTAGTCTCCTTCCAACAGAAAAGTAACAATCAACAAGTAATTTAACAGTTCACTTAATGGAAGGAGCAGTAATTATTTGGGAGGCGAGTACTAAATTGTATAACAAATTACACTTTAGAAGTAACTTTATAAGCTTTGTTGTGTACCAAATATGTACTTTATGCACCAGATATAGTATGTATATACTGTATGTGCTTTTCCTGGTTTGTAGATATTCAGGCACTGCTGTGTTTTACTGTTTTAAAACTATTAATTTCTAATGTTTACATTGTGCCTCCTGTGAGTAGACCCAGCCTGTGTGGCTGCTTCTGAATATTCTCTACCTGGAAACTCCTGAAATGGGTTGCTATAAGTCAGAATTGACTTGAGAGGACATGAATATTTTATCATTATTTCCAGAGCATGGGGACCGCCACTAAAGCCTGTTTTCAGGATGTTACCTGGCAGTGTTCTTTTGGTCACAAAATACCCGTGTCTGTAGATCTCAAATGTTGGAGATGTATCTATATAATCCCTATAAAAGAGTAGTGGTGATGTGCCAGATCTCCTGGTTCTGAGCTGCCAAAAGTTTGCTGGGATGGTTTCTTATAATGGGAATCTTTATACAGAAGAAAGTTCACCTTTGTTCAGTGGGTGTTCTCTGACGAAAGAGTGTGTGGGACTGTAGTCTTAGATCTGTGATTAAAAAATGGGTGCAGCCGTCCAGATATTATTGTACTGTTGACAAAAGCTGATACAAGACGCAGCCCTAAAAAATCTGGTGGGATGTTCTTTATCCACCTCTGCCTGAAACACTGCTGGAAATCTCTGGAGATGGTGATTTTCCCCACCCAGCTTTCTTCAAGCCCCGGTCCCTTGTCTAAATACCTCTCCTGTGTCCTTGTGATCATGTGTATCACTGAAAAGACTAGGCCAGCCTTTGACTTTGCATTGCCTGGCGCCCTGTGTGTCGGTCCGTCCCAATCAGAGTGGTGTGTGAAATTCTGCAATGTACATTTTAATCCTACCTCGCAGGGTTGTTCTGAAGGTGTTTTCCCCCATTAGGGGACTACTCACTGCATGGGAGAATAGGATATCCGTGTGACCCAATCTTTAAAATGCCCTGGAAGTCTATTTTGGCTGTGTTTGTTCTTTCATCCAGTTCACCCAGTCGGCCTGCGTGTTAACAAATTTTCCTCCCACCTTGGGTGGCAGGGTCAGGACACAGTCCAGAAAAATTCCCGAATCTCCTAGCCAACCATGGTGTAAACTACATAGTCTGACCCAAGGGGATCACAAGATATCACTCTCTGGGTTTTAAGTCCGTCGTCCACCATCTGATACCTCTTGGGGTGTTGGACTACAAATCCCACCACACTACAGAATCATGGGTGTTATAGTCCAATATCCCCAGCAGGCATCAGATGGCAGACGGTGGACACCAAGCTTCTCCTCAGTGTGACCTGTTCTTGTTGTGTACAGTAAAGTGGTCCCTGACCTATGGAGACTCCATGAATGAGTGACTTGCAGAGGAGAGCCTGTGATAATGTCTTCATTTCTCTCTTCCTTTCAGGATATAGGAAGCATGATAGGGAGGTAAGTGGCATTCACGGCTTCGGGATAGCAAAGTGGCAAAGCATGCTGCTTATACAGTATTCTGCCCCATCTCATCTCATCTCTCTCTCTCTCTCTCTCTCTGTTTGTGTGTTTGTAACTGTATGAGGGAAAACTTCATTTTGAAGAGGTGGCCCTAATGCAGTAATAGTTCAAAAAAGGAATTACCTTTCCTGGCCAGATGCCTTTCAGAAGCATTGAATTATTTACTTAGTTACTTCTGTTCCATTTCTGTCAAACCATTCCTTTAGTGAGCTCGGGGCAAAATACAAAGCTCCTCTCTTCCCCACTTTGTATTCATAACGACTCTCTGAGGTAGGTCAGGCCCGTGTCTGTCAGTGAATTTCACAGTTCACTGGGACTTGATCTCCAGCATTTCAATCCAACATTTTGTAATTTTTTTTCAGTAGTCAAGGTCCTGATGTGAATTATTTTTTGGTTTAAAGGTATTTTTTTAAAAAAAAATCCAGTTAAACCTGAGGATCCTAGATTTGGGCCTCGCCGGTAAAACAGCAACATATCCAGTCACTATTTTCTAACTTTTCTTTTATGTCTGACTATTCTCTGAAAGGATAGTTTACCAATTCCTGATGCCCTTCTCTTTCCTTTCTTATTGTTTCCTCTATTGTGTTTAATGTTCTAGTTATGTAAAAATTGTTTTTATTTACATTTATTGTATTATTTTATGTTGCTAGCCGTCAATATGTGGGAAGGTGAAAGCAGCTAGAGCAGCGATGTTGAGTCCCACTGGGGAACAAATGTGGCTTTACCACCCACTTCAATGACAAGCGGGTGGCTGTGGCTCCCTGGATTATTTTGGACTAATTTCTGATTTCTGGCTCTGCTGGATTGGCTTGATTGGGAGCTGTGTACCAAAGACGTCATGGTCAGTCACAGTTGCCCACCGGTGATCTAAGAGAACATGGACTTGTGCTTCATTGTCTCCATAAATAGCCTCTTTACAAGAGCTCAGAAAAGTTGCTTTATTTACCCCCAGGGTACCCCAGCCAGCAGGATCAGTCCTTATGCCTATTTTGGGGGAGCATTTAGGGTAGTGGTTCCCAACCTTGGGCCCCCAGGTGTTCTTGGACTACAACTCCCAGAAATCGCAGCCAGCATAGCGGGTGGCTTCTGGGATTTATCATTCAAGAACATCTCGGGACACAATGTTGGGAAGCACTGGTTTAGAGGTTCTACAGTGGTGTCTCGCAAGACCATGTTCTTGCGAAACATCGTCTTACGAAACGCAGTTCCCCATTGGAATGCATTGAAATCTATTTAATGCATTCCAATGGGAAAAAATCGTCATCTTGCGAAAATCATCCATAGAAAACATAGTCTTGGGAAGCGCAACAGCAATCACAAAAACTAATTGTCTTGTGGATTAATCGTCTTGCGAGGCACCACTGTAGTTTGAAGAGAGATTTTCCCCAAGCTGAGTAGAGAGCACCCCTACTCCCATTTCTAGAATGAGGAAATAGGATTGTAACTGGACAAAAAAATAGGGTGCTCCATCTCTCTCGATTTCTACAAAGCACAAACAGTGTGGGGTGGAGGTTAGGGAAAAGCATGTGGTCTCTGGCCACAGTTTGTGGTGAGCTGGATGTGATCTTTATTGCTTTCTTGGAGTTCTGGCTGGTGGTGCTTAAACATCTTGTTTCCCTTACAGGTACGAGCACACGAATGTAGCTCCATGCCCAGAGCCTTTTTCATCCAAGGAGAGGTGGCAGCTTTGGGATTTGCTGGATGTAAATACTTTTCTGGACTGTGCCATCAAGCAATTCAAAAGTAAAGGGAACCACAATAACACAATACTGACCATTTGTGGTGTGCCTAGCGGGGTGGGTGGAAAAGTTTGAGTTGCAGCTCCCTGAATTTTTCAGCCAGTTAGGCTGCCATGTACCCCAAAGAGGTACATCTCCAAAACTGGAGATGTGACAAGCGTACCTTGGAAAAATTATATTTTGGACCATGAAGCTCAGCATTGCAATACTGACTGGGAGTTGTAGTCTCCTCCCTCCACCATTCCAAAAAAAACAAAAAAAAGGGGGGGAGAGAATATTTCCAACCTTTGGCCACAATAAGGCAGGACAACTGCTGGTAATGTTAACTGGATACCCAAATGGGGAATGTTTGAGTGCTGGTGGGAATAATACAATAGATAATTTTAGTTCACTATATAAAATGTCTGTAGTCAAATAAAATGTAGAGTTTGAACATGTGCGAATGGAAACCAGCTCCTAGTTAACTAAATCCCTCCAAACTCTTCACGTAAACTTGCATTGTATTTTTGCTTCCGCCCTCTCCTCTTTTTGAAAAAAATAACGATTAGGAGTTAGGAAGCTGCCTTATGCTAAGGATGTGACTATGCTGTGAGGGAAATCCAAGTCCACTCACATTTACTTGCTGTGAGGTCATACTAGAGAATTTGGGTGTGTTTGATTTAAATGCCTACACAGGAAGAGAGGAGAAAAGCCTTGTTTGCTGCTTTTTTGCAGTTCTCTTGAGGTTCTTAGGAGGCATGGTTAAAAGGAACTGCCTCATAAGCTGTAACAAGTGTTTTCCATTAGCTTTTGTGTGTGTGTGTGTGTGTGTGTGTGTGTGTGTGCGTGCGTGCGTGGGTGCGTGCGTGCGTGTCTGTGTGGTGTGCACAAGAGGATAGGTATTTAAAATAAATAAGGAAAAGTCTTGCAGGTTTTGGAAGCTGAGAAAGACTTGGGTTCGCTCTTACAGTAGCTGTATAAAAAGAGAAAAATCTTGCTCAACATTCTGAGTGAGGCCTTGTTCTACCTTTAACTGTATATAAAACAGTTTTGCTGATGGGCTTTGCTCATCCTTCCTGCATGAATGCTGGTGCAGCCACTTTTCTGCATCAGTTCAAGCAATCACATGTTTGAACTGAGGCAAATCGATCTTTTTTTGATTAAAAAAAGTAGAAGCCCAGTGATAGAGGGGAAAACTTTGGATTTTTGGGGGGGAGGGGGCAGGGGAACAGCAGGCTGAATTGCATTCCCCTTTGTGTCACATGATCAACAGAAAAAAATGTGGGTCTGTCTTTCCTAGCTCCACTTGGCAATGCTAGAGATTCAGCCTAATAGTGTTACCTATATAGAGTATTACTCAGTTCTAGCAATGCCATGCCACATTAAGTGCTGTGGGTGCATCCTATAGAATACTGGGATTTGTAGTTTGGTGAGGTGCTTAGAATTCTCTGTCACAGAGCTCTGGACTACAGCAGAGAATGCCTGAGTGCATCAGCAAACTACGAATCCCACATTCCATAGCATGGAACCTAAGAATTACTTTGGTGTCAAACTATACAGCTGAATAGTGCAGACACATTGTAAGACCTTATGTGTACAAAGCGTGATCTCTGCCATGACAGATCCTCCTCCTCTTCTGCACTAATTTCACCTGCGTATATTCTGTTTGGATCTTCAAGTCAAACAAAGTGTGTTTATAAATTTGGGCCAAATGAATGGGAGAATCTCATTTTATTAAACTGTAGTTCAAGAAAGCTCTGTGTTTTAGCACTATCCCCTAAAGCAGTGGTCCCCAACCTTGAGCCTCCACATGTTCTTGGACTACAACTCCCAGAAGCCTTCGCCACCACCTCTGCTGGCCTGGATTTCTGGGAGTTGAAGTCCAAGAACATCTGGAGGCCCAAGGTTGAAGACCACTGCCCTAAAGAGTGAAACAGGTGAATGATGATCTTCATAATCCTCTCAAACCCTCCACCTCCTTACTTTGTATAAATGGGGATGGAGGAGGAAGGGAAGTGTAATACTTTTGGCAACAGTATGGTGGTTTAGCTTTGTTTCTTTTCCTTTCCCAGCCATTCTTGAAAACCAGCTATCCTTGCAAGAAGGTAGGTTTCTGAGAGTGAGCGTTGGGCAAACTGTATTCATGGGTGGAAAATGTTTGGAAGCCATTTTGGTGGAACTCCCTGGAGCTCAGCGGTGTTGTCCTGGGAACAGTTCGTTCCTTTTGGTTTCCCCATGAGAAGCGGGAAAAGGCAATGAGGGAGAATTTCCACAACTCATGCCTCACTGGAGCCAATTCAGGTATCTCTGGGAAACCACCAGCAGCAGTAGTTGAGCAGAGGACCACTCTCCCACTCATGCTGCCAAGGAAGTGGTATTCAGAAGCATGCTGCTCCTGACACTGGAGATGATATTATTTCTATGCAACTAAGACATGGCTCTTCTCCAACCCCCCCCCGCATGTTATCCTCACAACAGCTCTGCGAAGCAGGTAAACAGTCATTGACTAACCGTATCTGGCACATGTTCCTTCAGCGAGGAACAAGAAGGAGCTTGAACCCATGTCTTCTGAGTCTATTTATTTAGTTTCCTTTATAAGCCACATTTCTCCCCATAAGAGAACTCAAGGTACTTCCCAAGTAAAATTAAAAATGTAATTTAAAAAGATAGGTTAAAAAGAACAAATTAAACTATCACAGTAACTTTTTTTTAAAAAAAGCATTAACTTTAAAAATAAATTAACAAGCTGAAAAGCTAAAAACCCTCATCCAGGGACTCACTTTAAAAGTTACATGTTAAAAGTCTGCCTGAAAAGGTAGTTCTTCAGCTGCTGGCGGACGAATAAAAGGAAGGGAGGCAACCTAATTAACCTCTCGAGGAAGAGGATTTCACAGTTGAGGCTGCCACTGAGGAAGCCCTCTCTCGTATCGCCACCAAGTGGACGTGGAAGGGCAATGGGATTGAGAGGAGGGCCTCCTCGGAGGATCTTAAGGGCTGAGAAGGCTCATGCGAGGAGATACGGTCCTTCAGATCGTCTGGACCCAAGCCGTATAGGGATTTATAGGTAATGACCAGGGCTCTGGCCCTGAAAACAGACTGGTAGCCAGCGCAGTGATTGTAGCAGGGGTGCTACGCATGCCCTATAACTGGCCCCAGTCAGCAGATTGGCTGCAGCATTTTGAACCATTTAAGTCGTGGTCCAACCCTGTCACCACTGGCTGCCACCGATCCACTGATCGTTTCACCCTCCACAAATTTATCCAATCAACTTCTAAATTCTACAATTTAGCAGCTATTGCCATGTCTTGCAGTAGAGCGTATCCCACAGTTTAACCGTGCACAGAGGAAAAGCTGGGTGTCCTCTCCCATCAGTGGATGGGGCTAGGGTTGGAATAGTTGATTATAATTTCTGTTTTTGTTGTCCTCTGTGGTTTTAAAATAATCCCCCCCACACACAATCCATTTAAGGTAGTGAGACTTCAAATCTGTCGGATTCGAAGTCTTCATCTAATCTACCCTACCAGAGCAAGCTTGCGTGAGGGAAATTGTCAAGGAAAAAACTTGTCTGAGAATGAAGAACTTCGTGCGTAAACCTCTGACCCAATTTCCATCCCTCACTCTGGGAGCCTTTCAGTCATCCATGGGAGATGTGTGGTCTTCCATCTTTTGTTGAACTGTGATATGTCAGTTTTCCTCTCACTGGAGATATTGCCTTAAAGCCTAGTGGAAGACATTTTGGAGGTCCCTCCTTCATAGAGGCACCATATTCTGAGGCAACGTCACGGCATGTGACAAACTCTCCCACTGTTCTGTTTAGTTCGTGATGATTCATCTCTTTCTCCTCTTCCCTTTTTTTTAGCAAAAGTGACTCTGGACCCCCAGACGGCACACTCCCAGCTTCTTCTTTCTGAGAACTTTAGAAGTGTGAGGTTGAGAGACGACCCTCAAGAGATGCCCCAGCGTCCCGCGAGATTTGATGCGAGTCTGTCTGTGCTGGGACGTGAGGGGTTTGGCACAGGCAGAAACTATTGGGACGTGGTTGTAGGAAGTGAGGGCAACTGGGCTGTGGGGGTGGCCCGAAAATCTGTGAAGAAGAAGGATCAGCTGGCTAAACAACAGTCCGGAGCCCAGGTCTATGCCTTAGGGAAGCTGGACGGCCATGTCCACTTTTTCTGCCCCCCTGGTGACTCCTATGTGAACTATAGCGGAGAGCTCGGGAGAGTCCGGATCTCTCTCAACTGTCTCGGGAGAAATGTGGCTTTCTTTGATGGCGACACGGGAGGCCTGATCCATCAGGCCGTGATACCAGCGGCCTGCAAAGGAATTCTTTTCCCCTTCTTTCAAGTGAGCAAGAAAGCCGTCCTCACCCTGGTACCTTAAGGCAATGCCAGAACCTTCTGATCAGTGGGGACTCTTGACCTTTTTAACCATAAATTTGCTTTTAGTTTTCACTGCACAGATGTGCCTACGCCACCCTGTTAGAGCAGTTTGAGTCCACTTCAACTTCCTAGTGCACCATCCTATGGAATGCTGGGATTTGTAGTTTGCGGAGGTACTTAGCAGAGAAATCTATAGTTGAAGGGCACGGTTCCCTTTGAGCAGAGAATTCCAAATATCTCACCAAACTACAAATCTCAGGACTTCAGATGACTGAGACAACCTGGAGCTTATAAGTGGTCATAACCGGCAATTACCAAATGAGATCATACATCTCCTTGGTTGGAGACAGGGCACGATCGAGCGCTACCTGGTTTTTTTTGTAACTGTTCAAGGAATGTGGAAGTTGAAGTGCCCTCCTAGTTCAAATCTAGAGCACCTATTTTCTTGCTTACTTAACCCTGCCCAATTAGAAGTCTTTTGTGGAAGTCTTTCTGAGAGAAGGGGACACCGGGGTAGTGACACCCCAATTTGCACCATTATTCTGCAATCCAACACTGAGCTCAAGAATCACGTCAATCTTTATTCACTTATCTTTTTTTAACTGTATGCAGTCTGTATGGCTAAGTAAATTTATGGGAATGCCTTTATGGGAATGCCAACAAGTATTAAAGGCATATTTTAATAAGGTATGTATGTGCTGTTCTACTCAAGGACTTGATTTATGTTTATTTGTCAGTACTCGGGTTTGTGAACAGACCCTGCAAACAACCAGACCAGAACGAGGATTTTGGCTCTTTGCACAAACTATTCAGAACGGATAGGGCCAAATATTTTACAGTGGTGCCTCGCTAGGTGATTGCCTCGCGGGACAATTAATCCACTAGACCAGTGGTTCTTAACCTGGGCGATAATGCCCCCCAGGGGGCGATTTCATTTTTCAGGGGGGCGGTAGAACGAAAAGGGGCGGCAAGGGGGCGCTGGAGCAGAAGGGGGGCGGTAGGGGGCGCTGGAGCAAGCCAAACCTGTGAAGATGGCTGCAGCCTTTTTACAATGTGCATGAACATATATTTTCCTCCTATCTTAATTTAGTTTCAGAGTTTTTGTCTTGAAATTTTTAGTTCCTGCATTTTATGCCCTTTTTATATTTCTTTTTGAGTCTTAAAATTCGCTTGCAACGAAATCATTAAATGTTACTTTTTGGGGGCATTTCATTTTCTTGGAATTGAATTTTGTTTTCAGGGGTCAGTGGATTTAAGTGTCTTAAACAAACAAACAAACAAACAAACAAACAAACAAACAAACAAACAAACAAACAAACAAGATATAATAAGAAATAAGAGGGGGGCGATGATAACTTCCTCAATGGCTCAAGGAGGCGTTTCTTTCAAAAAGGTTAAGAACCACTGCACTAGACGATGAGTTTTTGCAATCGCTGTTGCGCTTCGCAAAATGATGGTTTCCTATGGATGATTTATTTATTTATTTGATTTATGCCCCGCCTATCTGGACCACCAGACCACTCTAGGCGGCTAGACGACAATTTTTCCCCATTGGAACGCATTGAATAGTTTTCAATGCATTCCAATGGGGAACCACCCTTCGCAAAACGATGTTTTCTATGGATAATTTTTGCAAAATGACGATTTTCCCATTGGAACACATTAAATAGATTTCAATGCATTCCAATGGGGAACCACGCTTCGTAAAATGATGTTTTCGCAAGACAGCATTTTTCACGGAACGGATTAATATCGTTTAGCGAGGCACCACTTTATTTCTAACTGTTGGCATCAGATTGTGAGGTTTCAGGATACCTGTTGGGAGGAACTGCTGCTTTTCTAGGTGGAAATAAAAATGTTGTGGTGAGCTGAATGGGGAGGTTTACGTTTGAGAGATGCCTTTAAAATCTCATCCCCAGATGATGTCAAGGCTCCCTGGCTCAGGGCCTAGGATGGTGTGTCTGTGTGCAGGGATAGCACATCAGAAATCCGGGAGTGAGGAGAAGAGACAGGGAGGGAACTGGTATGGTTATGCATGAGGCCCATGATGTAACCTGAATAGAGACAAGAAGTTGAGCACCCATGTTGTGACTCATGAGCCTTCTTGTGGTTCAAGTTGAGCCAATTCCTGAAAGCATACCTTTCCCCTGATCCTGGCTTACTGTCTTAATCAATTTGCAATGTTCCAAGGATGGGAACTTGAGTCACAGGAATAATTGTCAAGTCAGACTTAAGTTACACCAGTGACTCAAATTGGCTTTTTAAAAAAATGACTTGGACTCGACGTGTGACTCAGAACCCACCCATCCCTCCCCCCTTTTTTTTCTGGGGGAAAGTTTGTTTTTAATAGGGATTCAGACATGGGGTTTGGTACCAAAGATTCTGACTTGGGACTTGGAGCCAAAGATTTGCCAACATCCCTGCTATGTTCTGTCTGAAATCTGGGCTTATCTATACATCATCCCCTTTGTGCCTGTCCCAACAATCAAAGGGCCAAGAGGTAGTTCTACCTCCCGAGTTTAGCAAGTCCCACCTCTGTGACATCGCAAGGACTTTCACCTATGAGATTTCAAGGGACTGCCTCTAGAAATCACAGATAATGGGGTGCTATTTACCTGAGAACCCTATAATAGCTGCATATTGTAGGTTGAAATGGTACTGATGTAGAGTGTGACAAAGTGGCAAGAATCTTGCCTAGCCTGCATAAAACAAGGCTAGCCTAATTCAGTGGGGCTACTTGAAGAGCTAACTTTCACTGAAGTCACCTTATGGTAAAAGACCCCTCAAATGTGAGAAGTATCTTGCGCGCGCACACACAAGGTCTTGATGATGAAATTATGGCTGCTGCCTGTTGTACTTTGAGCACCTCAAGGGAAGATTTGCTGAAAATACAGTAATGCTAGGCAACATTTTAGGCAGCAGGAAAAGAGGAAGACCAAGGATAAGATGGGTTGATTCCACAAAGGAAGCCATGGGTTTGATTTTGCAAGAGCTGAACCAAGCCTTTTAATAATCGGCCATTTTGGAGGTCCCCTGTTTATAGGGTTGCCATAGGTCAGAGATGAGTTGATGGCACATAGTAATAACACGCACAAGATATTATCTGAACTCACAGCTAATGTGAAACTTTGGAAATAAACTTGTAGACTTTACGGCTCACAGGATCTCCCATCAAAGTCCTCCTGGCTGGGAAATTCTAAGAGTTATACTCTTTAAAAAAATAACATTTTTCTAAGCTTTTTTAGTGGTTTATGAAACTGGGCTCAGCCCCACCAAACATAAGCAGAGTATATTTTGAGCAAGTAAACAGAAAGATGCCTACAAGACCTTTCTACAGTGCAGACTTGTTCTTTTGTTCAGGCAAATACAGATTAAATGGAAAGAAAACTTCCTTAAAAAAAAAACAACAGTTACAATTACCGAGAAATACTTGCTGTCAAACGTACAGCATTAGAATTAAAAAAAAAAGGAGAAAGAATTCTGCAAGGTGATATCACAAAACTCATGGGCAGGTACAGAGATGGGGACTTGAGTCGCAGGACTTGCTGTTAAGTCGGACTTAAGTCACACCGGTGAGTCGACTTGATTTTTCTTTCAATTATTCAGACTCGACTCGTGACTTGGAACTCACTCACTCACTCACTCCTCCCTTTTTTTCTCCGGGAAAAAAAATTGTTTTTAACAGGGATTTGGGGCTCAGTACCAAAGACTCAGAGACAGACTCGCCAACATCCATGAGCAGGAATATATTTAATGAAGGTTCCCACTTTGCACAAGAGCTGTAAATCATAAGGAAAATACTTAGGGGCAGGTACTGGGATAGAGGGGATAGGGTGGCGCTGCGGGTTAAACCGCAGAAGCCTCTGGGCTGCAAAGTTGGAAGATCAGCAGCTCGAATCCATGTGTTGGAGTGAGCTCCCGTCGCTTGTCCCAGCTCCTGCCAACCTAGCAGTTCGAAGTCACATTAACATGTGAATAGATAAATAAGTACCACCACAGTGGGAAGGTAGTGTCTAGTTGTGCTGGCCACGTGATCACGAAAGATTGTCTATGGACAAAATTCTGGCTCTACATCTTGGAAACAGGGATGAGTACCGCCCCCTAGAGTCAGACATGACTGGGCAATTGCCAAGGGGAACCTTTACCTTTTACTAGTACTGTATATAACTATGTACCCTGTTTCACCAAAAATAAGACCTAACCTGAAAATCAGCCCTACTATGATTTTTCAGGATGCTCGTAATATAAGCCCTACTTAAGTGAAACCCCACCCTCCACCATTGTGCAGCAACCAGAAGATGACATGACTGTATCTGAATAAATGTAAATTGTCGTACATGGAAAAAAAAAATCCCCTGAAAAAAAAACCTACTGCGTTTTTTGGAGCAAAAATTAATATAAGACCCTGTATTATTTTCAGGGAAACATAGTAGAATAGAATATGGAAGTCATATACCACTTAGTACCCTTCCTAAATATCCCTAAAGGCAAAAGAGAATTTATAATGAATATATAATGGAAATTTTGGAAAGCAGAGAAATCTTGGGACTATGCTAACATTAGGAACAGTCAAAAATATTTCCAACTATTATGCCATTAGTAATTTAATGGCAAATCTGGAAGTGCTTGTGCTCATTGTGACACTCCTTATAGCCACTCCTGCAAAAGGAAAGTCCAAAAATACAGGCATCCGGATTTATAAACACAAAAGGGACTGGTCTTCTTAAATGTTTGATCAAGACCAAATCACATACAAAACCTTTGCATTTTAACAGGGCCAGTTTGCAGTAATATATTATTCATGGGCAAATCTATTTTGGTGACAGTTCCTATGAAGATTGCAATGCTTAATAATAATATAATTTATTGTCATTGTAAGTATATACACAGTATACCATACAACGAAATTCACAGAGGGGAAGAAGTAAGCCTCAGGGGTAGAGTGGTGGCAAATGATTTCATAATTCCTGCTGATCTGAGCCTGTGAACCCTGGTTCCACAACACCACTGGCCATGATGTCCAAAAGTACATTTGTTAAATGCTGAGAAAGGTGTACATATTTATTTATGGAATGGAAGACCACCTGTGTAACAAAGAAATATCACACAAATTAGCTAGCAATAAGAACATAACATAAATCAGATACAATTTAAATATAAAACAGGTGAAAATGTAAATAAACATATTGGTAAAAGAGCAACATCCATCTGGCTAAAAGTGAGGTGGGGGAAGTGTGGCCCTCTAGACACTGAAGAACCACAAGTCCCAGCATTCCTTAGCGTTGAGGTGGGGGGATTCTGGGAGCCACAATCCAACAATATCTGGAGGGGCCCGTTTCACACATTCATTGGATAAAAGTTTGTCCCACTGACACTGAATGTCATTTTCAGGCACCAAAG
Organism: Pogona vitticeps; assembly: GCF_051106095.1. Taxonomy (NCBI): domain Eukaryota; kingdom Metazoa; phylum Chordata; class Lepidosauria; order Squamata; family Agamidae; genus Pogona; species Pogona vitticeps. Next base: position 27,048,915 of record NC_135784.1, read on the forward strand.
GTTATGATGAACAAGAAGATCTGATTCTGTAGGCACTTACTGTTCTCATGGCATAATTTTGTAAGATGCTGAAAAAGGGGAAATTAAAAAAGGAACTGCTATCTGAAAATCTGGAAGTAGTCAGAGGTGGCAGGATCAACAGCTGTAATGGGAAAAACCACAAAAACCTAGAAGATAAAGAAGGTGGCATTAAAGAATCAGATAATCAGCTGGTCCAGAAGCCAGAATTCAAAACAGATATGAAGTACAGTACGTGCTTGATGATCAGTTGTAATTTGCACCATCAGGATGGCCATCCAAAGGGGATGCGTCTGTGATAGCACATCCACCACTTGGGTTCAGCAGCATACTTGAGTCTACGCTATTGCAAAAACTGCATCTCCCTTTATGAGCCTTTACCCTGGGGTTTATAATAATCAGGTGAGTCCTTGCTCTCTTCCTGATAAGTTTTCAATGCAGTAGAAAAAAAGGGGGGAGCGGCTGCTGGCCAGTACTCACAGCAGAATGTGGAAACATGACGTAACTACTCCTAGAGTGGGGTATGGATTCTGGGAGTTGTAGTCCAATAAAGCAATGATTCCAATCTTTGAATTATACCTAATGATAAACTTGTATGTTTAAATTGAGAGGAAAAAAAAATCTGAAGGCGTGTTCTTGCTGTGGTTGAGTGTTGTCAAGTCACCTCGACGTATGGTGACCCTATAGATACCTGGATATACTCAAACACAGTTTTTGAGGTGAACAGGCCTCTTACATTTAGCCAGAGAAAGGCATTCATGGGTAGTAGAGTTTCTCTTGTTTCTCACCTTCCGCCCACTCACTTGTGATTATCAGATGGCCAGGTTTAGGAATGTTGTCAGGACACAATGAGGAAATAGTTGCAACATTAAGCCAGCATTAATCTTCTAATTCTTGGCATCATTACCCAATTGGGGCAAGATCCTAATTTCAGGAGAAGCTGACCAATAGAATTGTAGAACTTTATGGCTCTTCTTTATGTTATAAAATATCTGTACACTGTATTTTCAGGGTCTTCTTTGCTTTTAAGAGAAGTCCCAGCTGACTCTGTATTGCTTATTCTCAATACAATTTCAGCTTTTTGCATCTTGCCTGATCCCAAATTATAAACAGGCTTTGGGTCATAACATGATCTCCAAAATGTCCTTTTCTCAACTGCCCGGCTCAGCTCTTGCAAACTTAGGCCTGTGGCTTCCTTTAGGGAACTGATCCATCTCACATTCCGCTGCCCTCTTTTCCTGCTACCTTCCACCTTTCTCAGCATTGTCCTTTCCAGAAAATCCTGCCTTCCCATGATGGGCTCAAAGTAGGCCAGCCCCTGTTTAAAGCATTTTTGCCTCCAGATATAGTTCAGACATATTCTTAGACTATTGTTGCTATTAGATATCATTGACACCACCAATTTACAGCTGATAGTTTTATTATCCCTGACCCGTTAGTGATGACTGGATCGTAGAAACAAAGCTTCAAGCAGCAAAACAACTCTCCGGACAGCCTCAGCTGTAGCCACAGTTCACTTAGCACGATCTCAAGCACGTGCGCCCTGAGACTTTCCTTTTCAAGCACCACAAACCTCTTTTTCTCCGGAGCTTTCCCGCGCGAAAGGAGAGGAATTATCAATGGAAAGAAAGCCGGCTTCCCATTGGCTCGAAGTCAACATAAGTAAACTCCCGACCAATCAGAACTGAAGCTCTGCTGTTCCGCGGAGCCAATGGCAGGAGTTTGGAATGCTCCCCACAGACCCAAGAGGGACTACAAGAAGCGGAGCTCGGCGTGGATGCGGGCGAAGAAGGCAGCGCGAAGGCTCTTGGGAAATGTAGTCTGTTCTTGATAGAAGGGCGTGGCCTTGCCTCCCATAAAGAAGGCGGCGGTGGCGGGGGGGGGGGGAGACGTATGGGGTTATAAGGATATTTTGCTTTGACTTGCAGGCAATATGGCCCATGCATGATCCCCAGGCTTTCCAGGTAAGGATGGTTTTGTCCTTGGGTTGCAACTGCCTCAGGCGGCATGGTTTATAGGGACGGCAGTGATAGCCCCACCCCACCCCTAGTTCACCTCATTGTTCTTTCTGAGCACCCCAGTCTGTCCTGCATCCCCTTTATTTCTCTGCTACCCTCAGTCTTTCTGAAGAAAACTGTCCCATTGACACTGTTTAAAAAACATCAGATCTTAAAGAGACTGACTGAGGCAGTCTTTTTAAGTGGAGAAATCTGACCCTCAGAAGAATCCTGGGCTTAAGTCTTAAAGATCAGTTACAAAACAAAGGAGGGTACAATAATTGGAGAGAAATGTCCCTGCTCTGTATTCAGAGGCTTTCAGTAGTTAAAGAATTCCCTCTTCTACTCATGAGCTATATGTAATGTCTGTTTCTGTGTTAAAGTGGAACAACTAAATTTCAGCAAAGTCCACTTGGTTTTTATATGTGGAAGGAGGGACAATAGAGCATCTTGTTCTTTGCTTCAGATGGCAAAATGTGTTGGACCAGCTTTAAGAATGGGAAGAACTGTCCTAGACTTGAGGGGCCAGCTGTTTCTTTTGCTAGTTACTGTGCTTTGAGTTTATTCATTTATTACAAGTTGCTTCCAAGCTTAGAGGCTTATATTATATCCTGAGATTTGCGTGGCTCCCTCGCTGGGTATTTTCAAGAATCATTTAAAAACATGGATGTTTCGGCAGGCCTTCCCATCAGATAATTCCTGATGCCCTTTTCTTCCCTCTCCTATAGTTTCTCCCATCTTGTTTAATGTTTTTTCTATGTAAAAATTGTTTTATATATACCTATTGTACTATTTTATGTTGTTAGCTGCCTAGAGTGGTCTTGATCTGACCAAATAGGCGGGATATAAAATAAATAAATAAATAAAAATAAAATAAATATACAGCTGGTCTACCTCCTTCATGGAGTATTGAGGATTAGTCCACATGATGCTTTCCTTAATCTGCCTTTTTTAAAAACTAGAAATTAAACCCCTGCTAATACAGTAATTTGTTTCCTACATTCATGCGCCTCATTATTCCCCCACCTTGTTTATAGTTCTCTTTCCAATTTTTAGTCTCATCAGAACCCTGCAAGCAGGTCTAGTTGAGGGAAATCAATTGGCACAAGACCACCCAGTGAGCCTCATGGTTTAGTGGGATTTGAACCAACATTAACTATGCAGTTCTTCATGTTGACTTTGATATTATAGCATGCTGATGGAAGAAAAACTGATTTTTTCTCTTCAATGTCTTTGGATGGTAGATCTAGGATCTGCAAGTAAAATGCTGCTAATATACCACCCCATAGTGCTTCAAACACTCTCTGGGCAGCTGACAATTTAATTCTGCAAACTACACAATGCCCAGCAAGCTGGGTATTCAATTTACTGATCTTGGAGGGATGGGAGGCTGAATCAACCTCGAGCTGGCTACCTGAGCCTGGGATTGAATTTACTGTGCCACATAGACAGCCACCTGTTTTCTCATCTGCAAATTATATCTGGGAAGGATAAAAGTTTGGTTGGGACCTTGGTTTGCTTTACAATAAAATAGCATAATTTTCTGAATTCTAGTTGCCCAACCAATCCTTAAAAAAGGGACGGTTGGCCATGGCTAGGAGAATGGGATTAGAAAATCACAGAGAAAGGAAGGATGGTTTCTTAAAAAGTAACTTTCAAAGCTCAACCCCACCATGGCTGGTTGTGGCTTTCAAACACTGTCGTTTCCTCTTTCTCACTTCCAGAAAGAAACAGTTCCTTTACAGCCCTTCTGGAGAGAGAAGACTTCTCTGGCAGAGATCACCCCGTTTGCCTGCCAGGCAAAGAGCTGATCCCATCCAGGGCTTTCCCCACGGGTGTGTGAGAAACGCCATGGCTACTGCCAGCAACATCATGAAGCAACTGCAGTCGGCACTAACCTGCTATATCTGTCAGAGAAGTTTCTTAAACCCTGTCACTCTTGACTGTGGGCACAACTTCTGCCACAGCTGCATCCTGACTCACTGGCAGGAACGCGGGTCCGAAGCCGCCTGCCCTAGCTGTCAGGAGAAGATCCTGAGGATCAGTTTTCCATTAAATAAGCAACTGGTTAATATTGTTCAGCTCACCCAAGACCTGGCCGATCAGGTAAGGCGAGCGGCAGGCAGGCAAGAGCGCTGCCAGGAGCACCAGGAAGCGCGGCAGTCTTTCTGCATGGATGACCTTGTCCTCTTCTGCTCTGCTTGCGACGCATCTCGAGATCACCAGTCCCACCGTGTCCTTTCTGCAGAGAAAGCTGCCGAAGAGTACAAGGTGGGAACCGACGACTTATGAATGTGCAGAACCAATGTTGTTCTTATGGCCTTTTGGGGGGCTCCGGTGTTTACTCAGGGTTTGATTTCTTCATGAGTCGTATGGCATGGCTAGAGAGAGGGAACAGGTGCGCTGTGCGTCGTGAGTAGCCCCCATCTTGGCCCAAAAATTTTCACTGGCCTCTGGTTGGGAGCCTAGGAAGCTATGGATTGGCTGGGCTTCCTTCTGAGTATACACCTGGCTCTGTTACTCATATGGGGCACACTGCCCATGCTAGAGCAGTGGTTCCCAGCCTTGGGTATCCCAGCTGTTCTTGGGCTGCCATTCCCAGAAGCCTTCGGCATCAGCTGGCTGGGGGTGTTCTGGGAATGGCAGTCCAAGAACGCTTGGTTTACCCAAAGTTGGGAACCATTGCTGTAGAATCAGGAATTAGAGGGACTCAAAGAATTTACTGTTTCTTTGCTGTTAAATGTGCCCTCTTTTGCACCCTCAAGATCGGTGCTAGAGAAGCAGAGTGCTGGTTGAGGCAGTGGCAGTAGGACACTTAAGCCATGGTCAAACTCTGGACCAAAAGGGACCCTTTCCACTTTAGAAGATGATGGGTATTGCTCGGTTTACTTCAAAACTTGGTAAGGCAGCCCTGCTTCATTGGAGAGTCCCTGCTGCTGCCTCTGCTGCGTAGAGTCCTCTACAGGGGTGTGTAATGTGTCCCAGGAAGGTGGTGGAGATGGCGATAAAGGAAACATTGGAACGGGAGAGGTGGATCCCTTCCATAGCAGTAAGGCTGTTTCTTGCTTTGCTGCCCAAATGCAACTAATATGAATAAAGCGTTCAAAAACAGAGACTCATTTCTTTCCTTTTCTTTCTTTCTCCTTGCCATTCTTTGCCTTATATCGGCAGTTACAGAACTAGAGTGACTTGGGTTGAGGGAACTTAAACTGTATTGACATATGCTACCAACATGAATTTGACCCAACTCTGGGAGGCAGTGGAAGAGAGGAGGGCCTGGCGTGCTCTGGTCCATGGGGTCACGAAGAGTCAGATACAACTAAACAACAACAAAGTGTGACATACGGAATGTTCATAAACATTTTTAAGTGTGTTCGGAGAGAGCTTTTGGAAAGTTTGTGATTAGTTTCTGTACAGGAAGGGAACGAGCCCGTATAAAAACTTAATTCAGATTCCAAGGCTGTGGTATAATAGAGGCATTGGCCCAAGAAAAGGGAACAAGAGGGTAGGTAAAATAGAAAAATGGGGTGCAGAGAAAGGTAGAAGAGGCAGAGAATAGAGGCGTCGGCATGAATTCATCTCTTAATTTTGTAACTACAGATTTCTAGCATTTAAGAATTTTGTCATATCTGTTTGTGTTTTAGCATCACTTTTTAACATGTGCAACAATTCTACAGAAGGAGAAGGAAAAGATTTATAAGAATGACAGTGCTGAAGAAACTGAGTGTATGAAATTATCGGTAGGTGTTACTGCAAAATGACTTGAAACTTATTCATGCGGTTTTCTTTTCTGCAGCTATTGACCGTGTACTCAGTGTAGACAGCTAAACTACCAGTGAACAAACAAATAAACAAGATTTAGCAGAGAAAATCATTTTCAGAGAGTTCTATTTTTAAAGCTGATTTGCAAAGTGCCTGAGCAGTGGATGTCTGGTACCAAAGGATTTTTGTAGACTGCACCCCCCCCAAGCATCTGATGCAGACTGTAGTCTGTGAAAGAATTCAGCCAAATAAAATGATCTCTAAGGCTGGGCAAGATGTTGTTGTTGCTGCAACAGAACAGCAAACTAGGCTCCATCTGAAAAGAGGGGATGTGCACAAAGTGCTTGGAACAAATTCCCAACATGTGGCATTATGGCTGAAATCCTGTTGCTTAGCATACTAAGTTGCACTAGACCCGAGCGTATCAGTGGGGATTTGTTCAGTCGGCTCCATAAACTTGTGGGTCTACCCTATTGGCAATTTACTATGCTACGTTAAGTTGCAGCTAGACCCTGCCCATTTGAATCAACTGAATTTACAGAAGAGTTGATTCAGTGCGCCTAGCCTAGTGTGACTTACTACGCAAAGCAACAGGATTTCAGCCATCATGCCCTTGCTGTGCTATTCGTGCCCTGATGCTGCAGGGCTTGATTCTAAGCCACCTACTCCTCTTCTCCTGCCTTATAACTACAGAAACAGATGTTCAAAGAGAAGAATGCTATGGTGGCTGAGCTGGAAGAACTGCAGCGTTTTGTGGCAGAACAAGAAACGTTTTTGCGGACTGAGATCATGGAAAAAACAGAGAAGGATATGACCTGGCGCAAGAGTGTGCGGACAGCCGTCCTTTTCAGAGAAGAGTTGACTTTTGATGACATCATCCGGGAGTTGAAGGAGAAAGACGGGGAGCCACCCTTTGACCTCCTCCAGGTAAGCAGGGTGTCTTGGACGCAGCTCTGCATCTTGTTCTGGGGCAGGTCAGTACTCGGAGCTCAGGCATCCCTTCTCAGTCAGTTGTAGAGCCAATGTAGTACAGTGGTGCCTTGCTTAACGGTCGCCCCGTTTAACGATGAATCTGCACAGCGATTAAGTTTTTGCGATCGCAAAAGCGATCGCATTGCGATGATTTAGATAGGAAAAAATCGCTTTGTGATGATCGGTACCCTGTTTTGCATACCAATCATCGCATAGCGATGATTTTCCAACAGCTGATCGGCGGTTCCAAAATTGCCGGGTTAAAAAAATTGGCCACCCGCTGTGTTTTTGCCCAGATTCCTCGCTTACCGAGCAGCGAAAATGGCCACCGTATGGAGGATTTTCGCTTAAAGGTGAGTTTTAAGCCCATAGGAACACATTGAAGGGGTTTCAATGCATTCCTATGGGCTTTTTAAAACCACAAAGCAACGAAATCGCTTTGCAGCGATTTTTGCTGCACGGATTATCATCGCTATGCGGGGCACCACTGTATAGTGGATGGAAAGATGGATTAGAACTCAGAAGACCTGGGTTCAAATCTCTGCTTGTCCATGGAAACTCACTTGGGGAGAGACGGTGGCACTGATAAGACTCCTCCTTAGAGGAACCGGATGGCATAATGGTTAAACTGCAGTACTGCGGCCAAAACTCTGTTCATGACCCGGGTTCAATCCCAGTTAGCCGGCTTGAGGTTCACTCAGCCCTTCATCCTTCTGAGGTCAGTGAATACACAGTTTGCTCTGGGGAGGGCAACGCGTAGTGTGCATAATTAAATTGTAAACCACAGTATGATTTGCAATTTTTGCTTTTTGAATATCTTGCATACTCTGGAAACCCTGTTAGGGCTGTCATAAGTCAGATGTGATGCGACGGCATGTGACAACAACAGCTCCCTTAACCATCCATAGAAGAACTTAAGAATTGGAAGAGTTGGAATGGACTTTGCAGTTTATCTAGCTTGGCACTTCCCAGATGTATTGGACTACAATTCCCACCATCCCTCAGACCCATTTCCAACACATCTGGAAAGTGCTAGGACAGAGAAGCCTGACACAGTGGCTGAAATCCAGTAGTGAGTCTCAATGAGAGTAAGCCCACTGAATCACTGAGGATTTATTGAGTCAGATTCTCTGAAAAGTCCATTGGTTCTGTGGGCTTACTTTAGTGGTGACTTATTACTGAATTTCAGCCAGTCATTCCTTTTGATAGATTAGGATGGCCATTCCAGTAGAGCTGGGGTGGGAAGATGTGGTACCTCCACATCTTGGAGTCTCATCCGTCCTAGCCAGAATATCCAGTTCCAGTGACAAGGGATCATGGGAGTTGTGGTTCAACAGCATCCAAAGGCCCTGCATTCCCACTGCTGCAGTCAGAGTTTAGAGGCTTAGTGGCTTTACATTTCTGTCAGAGTGGGGAAGAGTGGAACTGATGAAAATGGCTGTCCCTCGCCCCCAATGGATCAAGCCAACTCTGACTTATGGAGTCCCTTTTCAGGGTTTTTTGAGGTAGAAAATACTCAGAAATGGTTGAACATTGCCTTCTTTGGGGTGTGTGTGTCTGTGTGCGCATGCCCTGGGGCTGTGCAACGCCCAAGGCCACACAGGCTGGCTCCACTCACAGGAGGCCCAGTGGGGAATCAAACTCCCAACCTCTGGCTCCACAGCCAGATACCTAAACCACCGAGCTATCCAGTCAGCTATGATAATACCTATGGATCCATCACTGTTATTAAACACTCCAATTTTGCCTGTGGGTTACAAGCCATTGTAGTAGAAGTGTACAGAAGGGACATATATGGATGATAATGTGTAGTAGGAAGAGGCTAATACGGTATAAGGCCACAAAAAGACATATGAGAGAGAGACAGAGAGAGATATCCCATATTTAGAACAGGAAGCCTCTTAATATTGCAGAGAAGTGAGTGAGGCACTCTTTATGTCTTTCTGAAATTAGATTACGAAGGACCCCTTTACATAAATCACCAAACAAAGCAAGCTAAGTTGTATATTCCTGGCAGTGAGGAAAGCTCATGCTAGTTAAGAATTTTCCTCCCACAGGCATGAGCGGTCTCTGAGGGCCTTAGCTGATAATATCAAGGTACAAAATGTTGCATGGGACGTCTGGAAGCTAGTATAGTCCAGTGGTTTCTAAACTTGGGTCCCCAGATGTTTTTGGACTACAAGTCCCAGAAATCCTGGCCAGTACAGCTGGTATGGGAGGCTTCTGGGAATTGCAGTCCAAGAACACTTGGGTTACCCGAGGTTGGGAAACACTGGCATACAGTGGTGCCTCGCTAGACAGTTACCCTGCATGACAGTTTTTTCACTAGACATTGACTTTTTGCGATCGCTGTAGCGATTTGCAAAACAGTGATTCCTATGGGGGAATTTTGCTGGACAATGTTTGGTCCCTGCTTCACAAACCGATTTTTGCTAGACAACGATTTTGACAGCTTCCTCCGCGCTCGCAAAACAGGTGTTTTCGGGACCTAAGCTTCACAAGACAGCTATTTAAACAGCTGATCGGTGGTTCGCAAAGCGGCTTTCCTATGGCCGATCTTTGCTAGACAACGACGATTCTTCCCCATTGGAACGCATTAAATAGGTTTCAATGCATTCCAATGGGGAAATGCTTTTCGCTAGACAATTATTTCGCTAAACAGCGATTTCAGTGGAACAGATTATCATCGTCTAGCGAGGCACCACTGTAGAAGGTAAGCTAAGTATTGATGGCTGCTTGGCCAAGATTCTCTTGTCCGTTCCAACCTGCCTCTAAGAATTGTTGTGTGACTTCCCCTATGAAAACTGTATTTATGCTACCTTGAGATTGTGAGAAGAGGCCAGCAGTTAGGATGGATATACTGCGTAAACTCTTGCCATAGCCATCACCATCCGGTTCTCAAGCAACATACGCCAGGTTAGACTGCCAGGAGCTGTGCCTGTATGGAGCTGAAATCCCAAGATTCGGTGGCTACCTTTAGAATGATCTATGGAAAGGCACTGAGTTTCTCTTCCTTCTTTTCTCTTCTAGGATATTAGAGACCCTCTGGAGAAGTGAGTGGACAGGTTGAAAATGGAATCCTGGGTGTACAAGACTGGCCGTTCTCGGAGTGCCAGTGTAAAAAAATATGAATTGGGAAGCCTGCAGGATCTTTTCACATGTGCAACTTAGATAATTTTAATATCCTAAAACTTTTGTAAGGCATAATGTGCAGTTGCCGTCCAGGTATGGTTGTCGGAGGGAAGTTGTAAGGAAGCTGCGTGGAACTATAACATTCTGGGTGAAAAGCCTTATTTCATTCCTTTTTTTAAAAAAAAAAGTATACATTAGAATACTTGAGAGATGTACTTTTGAGGATCAATGGTTCAAATAAATCAGTGGACTGTGAATTATTGCATTAGTACAGTATTACCGCACTACTACTGTGCATTGTTACTCCCTTTAATAATTTCAAGAGCCACTGTATTCTGTTCAAGAGGAGCTGTTATTTAACTCTTCTTAATCTACTTCCCAGAAGTAATGGCTTATAGTCAAGATTTTCAAAGACCCATTGTTGAACTTGAGTTGATCTAGCTCTCTGCGCTCTTAACTTTGCACGTGGCTCTACATACTGGGAGATATTAGACGTTTTGAGGATATTTTGTGTCTCGGGGTTATCACATTCCTAGATGATACACTTAGTATATAGTTAGAAGCACTGCTCATTGAATGTGCTTGTGGCACATGTTTTTCTTATCTCCATACTTTGTATTTAGCTCTCTGATCTGCGATTGGTGAGTGGAGGGTAAATACAAGCTTACTTTGCAAAGCTGATAGTTGAGGTATGCGTCTCTGAAGAAATTCATTGATGCAGGAAAACTGTTGATTGTGGGGAGCACACATTTTCCTTGATGTCTAATTTCACCCTGTACTTGACACATCATATTGGCTGTTACCTTCGAGGCCGCTTTAACCTGATAGTAAGGCATCCAAATTTTAGAAAGGCCAAACTATTCAAAGGGCAGAATTAGTCTTTCTGTCTTGGGAGACCAGAACATAAGGCTGAAAGGTTTCTCTATCCCACCATGATTTCAGCTGCTTTATTGCTGTTTTTTTTAAAAACCTCTGGATCATGGGAGAAGGTCAGCAATTTGTGCTGTGGGGCAAGGAGTGTGTATTAGATAGGGTACACCATCATGAACCGGGCGTAATAAAATGAATTTTTCTTTCATGGCAAGCTCATAGATTGAGCCAGGCTTGCTCCCTGTTCTGTTTCTTCAATACTTCAGATAGTTTGTGTATTTATTTACAATATTTTTATTCCGCCTTTCTCCTTAAGCCCCAGGCACCTTACATCATTAAAACACATACACACATTATTTAAAAGCTCATTCAAAGATGTTTGAGGTGTGTCTGTTTTTCCCCCCCCCAGGTGCAAGAAAAAGTTTCTGGATATTGAGACTTTCCCAGTTCAGCTCAAAATGCACATTTTGGAGCAATTGGATTTAAGCTTCTTCATGCGGTCTGTTGTGTACCAGTTCAAAGGTAAGGGGAAAGGCTGCGGCAAACAAATAGGTTTCCAGCCCTTGATCATATTCTGAGAGAGGGAACTGGGCCACTGCTTGGTCTCTGGAAACTAGAGCGGAGCCTATGGGAACAGGTGAGAGCCTGAGCCTCATTTGTTGAGAAAGCCGTTCTCGTCCTTTGTGGCAGGTCCTCCTGTCGCCGTGACATTGTTCCTTCAGCTCTGTGCGAGTAAAGTAGCCACGGTAAAGATAGGGTGGCAGAGGAAAAGAGATCAGCAGACTGGTTATGGAGAACACTGCTAATAGATGAGGGGGGAAGAAGCTCTGAGATGGGGAGACTCAAGCGTTTGCTGCCACTGCTGGTTTTGTTCTCCCTTCCAATCGCTTCGGCGCTTGCGGTCGGCTAGCAACTCGTCAGCCTGGTAGGAAGACTCGTCTTCCCTCCTTCTGCCAGGAGTGGCTAGCCGATTGGGAGCTACGGAGGGATTGGAAGGGAGAGCAGAATCTGTTAGCGTAAGTACGTGGAAATTTAGGTCCAGGTAAAATGACTCACACACACACACAAGCAGCTTCTCCAACACCAGACGGGTATTTACAGGAATATTTACAGAAGTGCAAACCGGCAGCATGATACTCATCAGGAAAACAAGAATGCATCATCTATATAGAGTCCACATATATACATTTGTACATCTAGCTATGTCCAATCACCACAGACATTGCATCATCCCAGAGCCAGCCCTCCTGAGTCATCATGAGTCAGCATTTCAACACACCTGTGCATTATGGCTGCTCATTAAGGCACTTGTACTGCTCAGGCCTGTAAGTTTATCTTGACAGAATCACCAGCAGCAGATGGGAGAGTGGATGATCCGGAACCAGGGGGCTGGACCCTCGTTATGTCCAGCTGTGCGGGGTATTTGTATTCATATACAAATACCCCCCATCTCTGGCTGTCCAAACTGAGCTGTCCAAATTTCTCCTCCAATAGGAAGTTGTGGCCACCACCTGAGAGTGCCAGGCTCTTTAGGCTGTCACCTTACGTTTAGGAGTCAACCTAAAGTTGGGACAAGAGCTTGAGAAAGTTACCTTTTTGAGACGACACCTCCCTGAGTGTGGTCATGGTGGCTGGGGGCTTCTAGAAGCAGTCGTCCAAAAGGTAACATTTCTAATCCTTGGTTGAAAGCAAGATCCTTCTATTGTCCCCTCCCAGTGGGAGGTTGCTTAGGTAGAAGTGAGGGCTCTTTCAGATGATCTCCTTAATATTTCTATGTTCTGTACTGATACTATTAATATGTCCCCCTCCTCTCATTTTGCTCAGTATGGTAACTTTTCTCATGGCTTTCCACACCTTTTCATATCTCCTTGAAAGCATGATTTCCTTGTGTTCCCCTTGGGGTGTGCGGGGCAGAGTGTCGCATTGTGGCTCTTCCCACGTGAAGTTCATTATCTGGTAGGAGCCTCCTAATCAGAAGATGTCAACTAGGACTGCAAACCAGAAATGCTCCAGAAGAGAAGCTGATTTTTAAAAAAAGATTTCCTAAAGAGAAGCAGTTTTGTTAAAGAGAAGTCACTTTTTAAAGAAAAGCTTTGCCACTGGGTTTGCACTCCTTTGCAGCCAAGCAAGCGGGAAAAAAGGGTTAAAACTTGGGCACCATCTGGAAGAGGCCTTAAAGGAGCTTTCTAGCCAAGCTCTGTGTCTTCCTGATTAGGTTCAGCTAATGTAAATCCAGGTCAGGTAATGTGGATGCTTGGGATTGTAGCAAGAATTCTCACATGTCATTTGTCAGAATCTCACGACCAGAATGCTAGATCTAACTTGAATGACTGTTATTAAATTGATACAGGAAGGGACAAGGGGAAATGAAAATGGGCTCTTTGGAAATAGAACAAAATAAAACTTAAAAGCAAAGTTGGCTGTTCAGATGGTGTTGGTACTAGCTAATGTGCAGATAATGAGTATTAGGAGTGGCAGTCCAAGAACATCTGGAGGACCAGCTGCAAGTAGGCCATCCTTTGAGAAAAATAGTTGTTACGGTTAAATGCAGTCATTGTGAGTGGTTTGTCCTGCGCAAACACCATTGCTTTAGAGAGAGACCATTCTGAAGGCAACATAAGGTTGCAGTTCTGTGCACTCTTACCTAGAAGTAAATCCTACTGAATTTGATAACCCTTGTTTTCCTGAATTATGAATGAGGAATGTGTGGGCCTGCAGATGTTATTAGATTGCCTTCCCTGTAATCCCCAGCTGGGTCGGCTACCTAAATATGATGGGAGCTGTAGTACCAAAATACCTGGAGGCCCACATTTTCCAGACTTCCAGAGACCCCCACAGGTATCTGATTGCTGTAAATTCAGGCTACATTTCTCTTAGCAATTATATATTTAAATACTGTACAGTAATGGCATTTTGGATTTGGAACGCATTACACAGAGGGTTAGACCCATATTCCCCAAGTGTGTTTTTGATTCAATGGTTTCTGTGTAAGTTGTCTTGAACATATAAGGGCATACACGGGGAAGGGGGAGAAGGGGAATTACTGTGATATCCAAAACTGGCCCTGCTTGATCTGTGATTTTTTTTAAAAATCCAAGGTAATATTTCTCCCAAGAGTGAGACTCAAGCTATCTTATAATATGATTTCTTAAAAAGAGATACAAATGAAAAGATAGGAACCCGGGAGTCACCACATCAAAACATAAACAGATTATTATGTCAAAACAACGACCAAATGGAAAGCAATTCAAAAACCCATCAGTGAAAAGGCACAGCCCTTTATTGAGCAGCAAGATACTTGCCTAAAGCCTGATCTTAATCAATTTTCACTGGGTGTAATATTATAGCCTCCCTCACAAGCTGGCAGTCTCCAGATGTGCTGGATAATAGCTCTTATCCATCATATTTTTCTGGGGATGATGGGCATTGTAATTCAGCATATTTGGAGGGGGTGGGATTATAGGGAGCTTCTTCCTAACCAGATGCTCTAAAGCCTAATCTGTGTTCTCTTTCCTTCCTCAGGGATTCTGTTATCCGGATATCAAACGCAGAAAGGTAAACTTTGGAAACTGATAGAGGGGCCAATTCACAGAAGAGGTGGGAGATTGTTAGGAAGATACCAGCTGGATTTTATTAAAGTCTAATTCCTTTGAAGTCTGGAGACTTTGGAACCAAAAAAGGGCTAAACAAAAATACTAGTGTGCTTAGCCAGAATAGCCATGGAGAAGTTGATGGGAATTGTTAGGTTGGTTCAGCTGGAGGGTAGCAGGTTAGGGAAGGCTGTCTCTAAGCCATAGTTAAGATGATTTTTGGGTTCAGCCAGACATTTGCGTCTATGGCTTGGAAACGGGGATGAGCACCGCCCCCTAGAGTCGGACACGACTGGGCTAAAATGTCAAGGGGAACCTTTACCTAAATAAATACAACCGTGTTAAACAAACGACTTAAAAACATGCATTTTAAAATGTAAAAGGACAACTCCCCTCCCCAAGCAGCAGCTTACATGGTAAGGAAGGTTCTTGCCTACAGGCAGAAGGACAGCAGGGAGGGGGCCTAGCCTTGTTTCTCGTTAGAGAGAAATCAGGCTTACTGGGTGGCTGATCTATTAAGATGATGTATGGGGATTGCTTTGAATACTATAGAGAGTATAGGGTTTTTCTGTATATTAGATGTGTTGAACTACAACTCCCATCATACTCTGGCAGTCCAATGCTGTACACAAAGAGCTAATGGTATTGAAAGCAATTTAAAAGCATATTGGTCCCTCGGCATTAAAAGCCCCTTACTCGGCAGTTATAGAACAGTTGTATTGGCCTGGGTAATGGTGGGAAATGTAGTTCCAGTCATCTAAAAAACACCAGGTTGGGACTATCTGTTTATTTGATTTCCAGTTGCTGTTGTGTGCTTCAGCCTTGTTAAAAAAAGAGGTCTCATCCTGACTCCTTTGCTTTGTCCTTTAGCAAACGTGACTCTTGATCCGGACACAGCTCATCCCAGGCTCATTCTGTCTGAGGATCGTAAAAGTTTACGACTAGGAAGCGAACACCAAAATTTGGCAGAAGACGACCGGAGATTTGACCTGCTGACGTGTATTTTGGGTTATGAGCAATTCATTGCACGTGGCCGATATTACTGGGATGTTGTTCTGGGAGGGACGGGTTCCTGGGCTGTGGGGGTGGCCAGAAAGTCTCTGAGGAGAAAGGGCTTGGGTGACTTTCTGACACAGGAGGGGGTCTGGGTCATGTTCAGGATTAACAGGACGCAAGGATTTATCGGTGCTGGGAACGATGTATTTGTGCCCGTAAGACAGAGAATCAAGAGGATTCGGGTATACTTAAACTACATTGCAGGCCAGATAGCCTTTTGTGACCCTGACAAAGGGGTCATGCTCCATGTATGCACAAAAGCCTTCTTCCTTGGAGAACCTGTTCTGCCTTTTTTTTGGATTCATGGGAGAGCAGACCTCTCCCTTCCTTTCTGAGGTGGCAGCCAGCTTACCTTCCAGGCCCTGCTGTCCAAAGGCAGTGACCTTAGCTGCTCCTGCACTCATTCCTGACTTCAGTCTCCCTTTTAGCTCACTTCTTTTCTCTTGGGCCCCAAAGCTGCTTGCCTGGACAGATGCGGATCAAGAAATGTGGGTCTGGTCTTCAGAGTCAGTATTATTTTTTAAATTTGTGTTGGAGTCTCAAGAGTGAATGAGGAGCCTCCTCTGAGATTTCCAGTGAATTGTGGATCTTGATGAACAGGCTGAATCTAGCTTAATTATATTCCAAAGAGGGGCACTCTGATTAATCACATCAATATGATTTGCATTAAAGCAGATCTCAGTGTTCACAGCTTTGTACAAGAGCACCTTGCACCTCTATAATGTATAGGAACACTTGTGTTTTGGGGTTGTTTTTTAATGTATTTTACTTAAGGTTTATTTTCGTATTGCTTTGGAATTCAACTTCTAGCTCAAATAAAAACTGGCTATTTTAAATCCCCCTTGCTTTTATTTCATACCTTCAAAGATTCCTATACCTCGAAGGATTGCTTATATGATCTTGATGGATGTTGTGCTGTCTCACCCTTACAAAAAGCCATGTTAAGTAGACAGGATGAAGTACATTCAGTGGCACCTCATTATCTGGGTAGGGTGTACCTCACCCCCAAATTCTGGGGCCAGCAAAGATTGGGCCAACCTGGCCTCCAGTGGGAGGGAGTTCCAAAGTCTGGGAGCAGCAACAGAGAAGGCCTTCTCCAGTGTCTGTACCAAACACACTTGTGAAGGTGATGGGACTGAGAGAAAGGCCTTACCTTACCAACCAAGCTGATTCATAGAGGGAGACGTGGTCTTTGGGATAGCGTGGGTGCAGGCTGTTTAGTGCTTTATAGGTCAAAACCAGCTCTTTGAATTGTGCTCGGAAACCGATTGACATCCAGTAGAGCTGTTGTAATGGGGGTGTGGGTAGGTATGTGATCCCTGTAACTAGCCCCCGTCAGCCATCTGGCTGCTGCAATTTGAGCCCGCTGAAGTTTCCTGACACTGTCCATCAGGAGCCCCACATAAAGCATGTTACAGTAATCCAGCTGGGAAGTAACTATGGCATGTTTTACAGTGACCAGATCAGACCTCTCTAGAGACGGATGTAATTGATGTAGTAACTCTTGGCCACCTATTAAAAAATGGGAGATCCAGGCTCAGACATGAATCCAATAATCCATTTTAAACCTCCTCATTCCTTCATGAGATAAGCCAGTAAATGCAGACAGTGGAATAAGTCCTAAAGCTCTGCATTAAACAGGAAACCATACACCACCGGCCAAAATCTTGTTGCTTAGTCACGCAGTGGTTCTTAACCTTGGGTTACTCAGGTGTTTTTTGGACTGCAACTCCCAGAAGCCTTCACCACCAGCTGTGCTGGCTGGGTTTTCTGGGCGTTGCAGTTCAAAAACACCTGAGTAACCCAAGGTTAAGGACCACTGGCTTAGTGTAGCAAATCACATTAAGATTAAGCCCATGGAATCGAAAGGGGTTTAGTGAGTCAACCTCTCCATGAGTTCCATTGATTCAGATGGATCCTCTCTGTCATTTACTTTTTCGAAAATAAGAATGGGTCCATTTTGTGTCAATGGAATTCATGGAGGATTTGAACCATCATTGATTCAATGGGCCCCACTGAATCAATGTAGTGCTATTTACCACCTTAAGAGACAGGACCTTGGCTAATTGTAACTCATCAGCGTCTTTGCTTTAATCTCCCGTTTAAATTACTCGTTACTCCGCCTTTCATTTTCTCCCCCCCCCCCCCCCGCGACCCTCCCGCAAGAGCGGCCGGCGGGCTGTTTTGAGGAAAGGTGAAAGCGAGAAACGAAAGGAGGATCTTCATTGGACACACGTGCGGCCAATCGTTTCTGAGCAAAGGCGGGGTCTCTTCCCGGCGAAGCGCTGCACCAAGGAGACTACAATTCCCAGAGAGCTCTTCGGCAGAAAAGCGGCCTCTGGAGGCGGTCACAGGGGGGCCTGGGCGTTTCGGGAATTGTAGTCCAACGAGGCGTGGCCAAGGGCTAAGGTTTTGCTCTCAAAAACAGGAGAGCAGGTGAGCCCTGGATTCAAGCGACCTTTTTTTAAAAAGTCTTTGGCGGGAGTCTCTTGTTTGCTTCTTGGTCTGCTTTGCACTTTTTTTTCTTTTTTGCTTGCAGGGAGACTCCTGTAGCTTCGTTTTTAAAAACAAAATTTAAAATCGCATTTAGGAAATAAATTTTTCCAAACACCAGTCAGCTTGACCCCGATATTGGTTTCTTTGGCTGCAAGAGGGGTGGATGTCGTAGAAGCTTAAGCCAGTCTGCTTTTCGCCCCGTTCCTCCGTTTGTGTGCTTTGTACTTTCACAGTAAGTGGCTATTCGCAATATGTAGTGCATTTATAGTCGATTTTAAGCCGAAACAAGGTAAAACCAGTAAGGTCGGAGAGAAGGGTAGCTCAGAGCCGGCCCCACCGTTGGCCCGAGCAGGGCAATCATTTCAGGCAACAGCTTGTTGAATTTTCAGTTTGGTATTAGGCTGGGTTGGTTTTTTTTTCTTGGGCAAAGATATGAATATTTGCCTGCGGAATTTTCGTGCCTCAGCTACTGAGAGAACTTGCCTAAACTGGGATTTTATGTACCTTGAGGTGCAAGGAGGGGTGTGTGTGTCCCATTGGGTGCAATGCCTTGAAAAAACTCCCTGGAAGTTTTTCTCTGTCTTACCAGTTGCTGTGATGAAGCCAAACGGGGAAAGTGGAAAAATACTGCTTTTCTCAAATCCCCCAGCCACCAGGGTAATAGGGAGGTGAGAAATCCTGGAATTGTAATCACAATATACAGTAACTGATCCAAGCTTTAGCTCTGGATTTCCTACAATGAACAAATGGCTGAATTGGTTTATTTATTATTTTTCATTTTCATCAAATGTGTTTGCTGGAAAATGTACGAGACCATACCCATGCCTAGAATTCTAAGTACTTCCTGTCAACTCTTCAAGAGAACAAAAATCTTCCACATCCTTTTAATTCAGGGCTATAGAAGGTGCTCCAGTTTGTGTGGAAGAAAAGGGTGCCAAATGTCTCCAAAGGCAAGTGGTGCTCTTACACCTTTAAGTAGTGCATGAAACTGAAAATTATGATAAGTGAACCTGATCAGCTGTACCTCCTGATCGTCTGTCTTCCGTTCAATTCTCAAAGGTGCAAGAGCGCTCTTATTTTGTGGCATATTGGTTGCTCCTTTAAAGTTGTGCCTTCTTGCTTTCTCTAGTACATTTTACTACACTCTAGAGTTCAGAAGTAACTAATTTCAGACCATTAGTTCCTTTTTCCAGTAATGAAGGTGTAGCTAATTTACCTTCTGATTGTAACTTGATGGTGGATAATTTTAGTCCATTTGCAGTATAGCTGTAACTTCTTAATTAGTTTGATGTTTTGGGGTATATTGCTTTACAAAATAGTAGAGAAAGAACATGTTATTTTTAACAGCTGTTAGTAGCTTTTAATAAATGTTGAGAAACAGGAATGCTGCTTTTACAAATTGTAAATACCATAACTGATCACCCAAGGGGGCATCCTTGGAACTATTGTGGTAATTATAATTTATTTAAAGTTGTATTTCTCTCGGTTGTTGTGGGTTTTTCGGGCTTCTTGGCCGTGTTCTGAAGGTGGTTTTTCCTAACGTTTCGCCAGTCTCTGTGGCCGGCATCTTCAGAGGACAGCAAACTGTCCTCACAGTTTGCTGTCCTCTGAAGATGCCGGCCACAGAGACTGGCGAAACGTTAGGAAAAACCACCTTCAGAACACGGCCAAGAAGCCCGAAAAACCCACAACAACCGTTAGATCCCAGCCGTGAAAGCCTTCGTGAGTACATTGTATTTCTCTCTTCCTCACTGTCTTCTTTGCTGGGGGCATCCAAGACTTCTTTCTTTTTCTCTGTTTCCTGTGGCTTGACCCACAACACTGCCTTCTGTCGGTGCTAAATACCATCTTGAACATATGAAAAGTATCAGATTCTCACACTGGGAATCTATAATATTGATTGTAAATGTTGTTCAAAATCTTATTGATGTTCACATAGGAAAAGGTAAAGGTTCCCCTTGACAATTTGTCCAGACATGTCCGACTCTAGGGGGTGGTGCCCATCTCAGTTTCCAACCCATAAAGCTAGCGTTTGTCTGAAGACAATCTTCCGTGGTCTCGTGGCCAGCGTGACTACACACAGAACGCTGTTACTTTCCAACCGTGGTGGTACCTATTTATCTACTTGCATTTTGCATGCTTTTGAACCGCTAGGTTGGTGGGAGCTGGGACAAGCAACAGGGGCTCACTCCGTCACGTGGATTCAATCTTACAACTGCAGGTGGTCTTACCTTGCAGCACAGAGGCCTTTGTGGTTTACCCTGCAGCACCACCACGTCCCTACTGATGTTCACATAAGGCTTCTATAACTTGCCATAACGTCAGGTCCGGAAAAGGTCTTATGGGTCATTAAGTCCAGTCCGTGTCGAGGAGGCACAGTGGGGAATCGAGCTTCCAGCGTCTGGCTTCACAGCCAGAGATCTAAGCCACTGAGTTGTTTGATGAGGTGCTAGGGCATATGAGGTGCCTCAACACCTCATCAGTTAGCCACAATTAGCTGTGGCAAGTTAATGCAGACCTTTTGTAAACGCTAGTAGGATTCAGGCAAATGAGGGCAACAGCTGTGCTAGATTTGCTGGTTTGTTCTGTTGTTGCAGAAATCTTGTATGCAATCTTGGGATTCCTCCATTGCTTCTTTACAAGGCACCCTCCTCTAATATGTGATTTGAACCTCAGGAGGTTGGGGAGACTGGGAATTGCAAGATGGTTCACCCTCCATCCCTGTTCTCCCCTCTTCTAGCCTGGAGCTCACTCCTGTCTTGTTGTTGTGGAGACAGCAGTTGCTCCCCTTTCTCTGTCCGAGGCCTGTCAGCTGATTTGTGGCAAGAGACATCTGGATCCCACACTGATCTCCAAGGGGATGTCTGCGGCTGACGGCATTGAGGAGATGCTTCACTCGGAAGTGACCTGCTACCTGTGCGTCCACTACTTCATCAACCCTGTCACTTTAGACTGTGGGCACAGTTTCTGCCACTCTTGCATCCTGCGCTCATGGGGACCATTCTCCCTGGCCAGAACCTGCCCTCGGTGCCAAAAGGCCATTCTTCGGACAAACTTACGGCCGAACGACCAACTGGCCAACGTGGCAAGGCTGATCAGGCAGCTGAAAGATGTGGCAAAGCAAGTGGCCACAGGGGTGAGAATCTGCGAGGAGCATGAGGATGATGCCACTGCTTTTTGCATGGACGATCTGGTCACTTTCTGCCTAAAATGCGCCGAAGCCAGGGATCACCAGCAACATGACGTTGTCTCTGTGGAGGAAGCAGCCCGAACATACACGGTTAGGAGCTTTCAGTTTATGGAATGGAATAGGGGCCCTTTCATTCCATATATTATGGGGGCAACTTTTTTAGAAGGAGGAAGGAATTACACTCCACCCCTGACACGCCTGAATCACCAGGGCTTGAAAAATCCACTTGTCCACTTGTCTGTGACGAGTGAAAAAATGCTGCTTGACGAGCCACAGCTCCCTCCCTCCCTCCTTGCCTCCTTACCCTCAGTCTGTCTCTCTGATCCTGCAGTCCTCCCCTCCCCCTTCCCATTGTAAAAGGAAAACCAGCCCTGCAGGAGAATGTAGAGTAGTCCCATGCTGGAGAATATGGAGATTCCCTGCTCCCAATTTCAACTGAACGACCTGGCTCCTTAAGAGGCCAGGTGCTTTTGCTTTCAGGTTTATTTTTGCTGGAAACATTCAAAAGAAAGCCATTAAAAATACAAGCTTCATGACCCCACAGGCACGCAGGTAATAAAGCATCCAAGTCTGAGGGTATATTTAGTTTGGGTTTGTACACATTGTTATGTGGAAAGTGCCTAGTTTAAATTTAAGTTTAAACATAAAGGAAGAAAGGGCAGGTGTTGATCGTGACAGTCCCTGTAATCAGTATACAGTGGTGCCTCGCTTAACGAGCGCACCGTTTAATGAAGAATCCGTATAGCGATCCCTTTTTGGGGATCGCTATACGGATCAGCCCCAATCGCCGCACTCGCTTTGCGATGATTGGGGCGTCCGGTGGCCATTTTGGAGCTGCCGAACAGCTGATCGGCGGCTCCAAAATGGCCGCCGGATGACCCGAAATGGCCCCTATCTGTTTTCGCGCCCTCCCCTTGCTTACGGAGGTCGCGAAAACGCTGCGGGGGGGCATTTCGGGTCATCCGTGGCCATTAAAATGGCCGCGGATAGCCCGAAATGCCCCCCGCAGCGTTTTCGCGACCTCCGTAAGCAAGGGGAGGGCGCGAAAACACTGATAGGGGCCATTTCGGGTCATCCGGCGGCCATTTTGGAGCCGCCGATCAGCTGATCGGCGGCTCCAAAATGGCCGCCGGAGCGAAAACATCGCTGGAGGGGTAAGTTTCCACGCTTATTGGAGCGCATTAAACTAAGTTTAATGCGTTCCAATAGGCTTTGCTTACCCGCACAGCGATGTTTCCGTATAGCGAAGGTTAATCCGGAACGGATTAACCTCGCTATACGGGGCACCACTGTACTCTTCACTGGAGAGTCTAAAAATTCAGGCTAGACTGAGACTGTCCCTAATCAGTATAAGTCATTTGTAAACTTAATGGCTCTTAATGACCCACTCAAAATCCGCGAACACTTTGCTTGACAATGGATATTTATTTATTTATTTGATTTATATCCCGCTCATCTGGTCAGATTGACCACTCTGAGCGGCTTTCATAAAAAAAATACAATAAAGCATAAAAATTATTACAAGTAAACAACACCACATATAATAAAACAAATAGATAGAAAGAGAAAGGAAATTGAGTATTGACAGGAGGGAACGCCTGAACATATAACCATGTTTTTAACTGGTTCTTAAATGCCCATCGTAGGGGCTGCACGAATTGCTGGAGGAAGGTTGTTCCAGAGGTGAGGAGCCACCGCCGAGAAGGCCCAATTTCGTGTTCGCTAATTCCGGGCCTCCCTCAGCGTTAGGCTCCCCAGCCTCACCTCCTGGCTCGTGCGGTTGATCCGGGTAGATCTAGGTGGGAGCAGCCGTTCCGCCAAATATCAAAGTCCTAAATCGTTTAGGGCCTTGTATGTCGACGCGGAAATGGATGGGCAGCCAGTGCAGCTTGGCCAGAATAAGAGAGATGTGTTGGGATTTCCTCACTCCTGTAAGGAGCCTGGCCGCCGCATTCTGCACCATCTGAAGTTTCTGCGCCAGCCTCAAAGGCAGCCCCACGTAGAGTGCATTACAGTGATCTAATCTTGAGATTACGAGCGCATGCACCAAGGTTAGCTTGCAGTAATATACTGGTCCAGGGAAAATCCATCCAGCTCCTGTGAGAATTGCAGCTAAGCTCAGAGGGGCTGAGGAAGCCTGATGGGGTGTGGCAAGACATATCATAGTCCCAGTTGCTCAGACAGTACCAGGGCTTTGACCCTGCAAGTCCTGTCTCTGCTACGCTGCTCATCTTTCCTTAGCTAAATCCTCTCTATTGGGCTTGTGTCAATAAGGTCTTTGGCACTGACCACCTTAAGTGGTGCACAATGGTATGGAATGCTCACAAACACTGTATCTGTTCTGACAGTAGAGATGGCCAACGTGCAGCCCGCTAGAGGTTCCTGGCCTGCAGTTTCCAGCATTCCTCACTGGTAGGAGTTCCAGTTCCACCCCAATAAACGGGAACTTGAAGGAAAGGGAATGAGACACAATGAGAAACTGAGAAATGGGGAAATTTTGCATAATAGTTTACATGTCTCAATCTGTAGTTGCTGACTTCTCAGCCAAAATCCTGTTGCGTACTTCCATGGTCTTAAGGGCAGTCTTCCATTTTCCAGGCTGCCCATTGCCCAGTCAACTACACAGCAGGGAAAAGAGCAGGTATGCAAGGATCAGTGGCTGAAATCCTGTTGCGGAAACTTGCATTGTATAAGGCTGATGATGTAATCAGCTGCGGTGACTTTTCAGAAATTAAGCATTTCTTTCTGTCTCTGATGGTCCTGAGGCTCCCTTGGAATTCCTTGGGGAGAAGCCATTGGGAGCTGCAAGATTGTCTCCGTGTCGGTTGTCTTTAAATTCCAAAAATTGCTGCTACTAGTAAAATTATCCCAATGGCTGTGGTTTTTGGACATCAAAAACTCCCCTCCCCAATTCTGTGGCCCCCAACATCATCTCCACAATGAAAAGGATCCCAAGGGAACCTCAAACTCTTTGTGAGTGGGGGATGGAATCAGATCTTTTTAAATAGTAAAAAAATGCCTTCTGCTGCGTAATTTTCATAGAATTGTAGAAAAGTGAAGTTGCAAGGGGCCTACAAGGCCATCAAGTCCAACCCCCTGCTCAATGCAGGAATACAATCAAAGCATATCTGCCAGGTGAAGTTTTTCTTGAATGCCTTCAGTGTTGGAGCACTCGCCAACTCCCAAGGTAACTGGTTCCCACTGTTGTGCTGCTCTAACAGTTAGGAAGTTTTTCCTGATAACTTTCCATGGCAGGATTTCGGCCAGTCTGGAAAACAGCTCCTATTGGTTGCAGAGTAATCCTTGCATAATCCCTGTAGGCAAATGGGATTGATGTTTAACAAGATACCTGATGATGTCCTTCTTTTCAGGATTCCTTTATAAGTCGCGTCCGGCATCTAAGGAAGCAGGAAGAGGAGATTGTGAAACAGGAAAAAGAGGTGGAAAAGCAATGGGAAGACCTTATTGTAGGTGTTGCTGCCAATGGAAAGTTCTCTGTTTCTAATTAGCACTTTCATTTTGTGATTGACATTCAGAAAAAAAGAGCAATTTTTGGTTTCTATGAAGGCCATAGAAAAAGACTGTGTAAGGTTAGATCTCCCAAAACTATTCTTTCTGCTGAATGCAAGATGGGGGTCTGTTAAACACCAGATTTTAAAGGGTTTGTTTATCTCAAATCTCTAATTTAAGAGCATAGTTTTTTAAAAATAATTCTTGCATGATTCAGGGCTGCTACTTTCCCATACTTTTTTCCTGTTATCCCCATCAGGTGTTACCTATTTATCTAATTTTTTAAAAAAATTACATTTATACCTGGAAGTTACAATCATCATTACAAAAAAATAAATAGATGTAAGTAAGTTGGGTACCTGGCTGGGAATCTGATGTCAGAAGTTTGATTCCCCACTGTGCTTCCTGCGAGTAAAGCCAGCCTGTGTAGCCTGGAGCAAGCTGCACAGTCCTAGGGGCTTTAAGAAAAAGTAAATGGGAAAACACTTTTGTGTATTCTATACCTCTGTTGTTTAGTCGTTAAGTCATGTCCGACTTTGTGACCCCATGGACTAAAGCACGCCAAGCTTGACTCGATGGCAAATACAGTAATTGTTAATTATTATTGAAATCAAGCAGGCCTGTAAAAATCAAATAAAAACTCCACTGTAAAAGCTATTAAAATCAATTGGATGCACTCAAACCATTAGAATCAATTACAGTGGACCCTCGACTTACAGATGGCTCGACTCACAGAATTTTCGAGTTACACACTTCTCTGGCTGCAAAATTTAGGTTCGACTTACAGCCAGAGAATCGACCTACAGACCAGAAAAAAACCGAAATGGAACAAAAACAGAACAAAAACAGCCGGTTACAGATTAATCGGTTTTCAATGCATTGTAGGTCAATGGAGCCTCGACCTACAGACTTTTCGACCTGTTCCAATACGGATTAGTTCTGTAAGTAGAGGGTCCACTGTAACTGTTCTCTTTAAAAAATGCATAGTGGGGTAAATTAAATTTAGGTATGAGCAACACACAATGCAGGGTTGTGATTTGTGTTGCCCCGCAGCTGACAGCCAGTGACATCACATGGGGCCCTTCTCAGGGTGAGGTCATCACAACTTGCATTGCATAGCAAAAGTACAAACATGCATATCATGGGCACCTTGAAGACAAAACCTGTCTTCCTTAGTCTTTCCCTGGGGAAACTAGATCACAATTTAGAGTGTTTGTGGAACAGTCCAGGGTGATCTATTTCTGGACAGGCACATGATGCTCTGGGAAATGTGCTTCAGCCTCATCCTGGTCTTTTGGGTCCACCTGTATGGACATCTACTTTTGAGGGCTGGAGTGAAAACAGTAGGGTCACTTTAAGGAAAGATCACACCCATTAAAGTGCCCCTTTCCAGTGTGATCAGGTGTGCATTTTTGCAGCCATCTGGTCACACCTTAACAGATTTATTTCTATGCAAGCATTTGTGGGTTACAATCCATTTATTCAGAACCAACCTCTCTTTTATTGAGGAATTGGATTGTGACCCACAAAACTACAGGCTACAGTAAATTGATTAGTACTTAAGGAGCCATAACGCCTTTGTTCAATTCCCCATTGTGCCTCGTTGACAAGGGCTAATTCGGTGATCATTGTTATAATTATGTAGTAGGACCACATTATCTGCAGGTTCATTATCCACTGATTCACTTATCTGCTGCTTGAAAATACTAAATAACCACACATACCTGGAGATGTATATTTCCAGAGTGTATTTAACAGATGTTGCCACTAGACGGAGCCAGAGAACATGCAATGTATAGTGTTCCGTATTTCCACTATTTTCAGCATGGGGGTGGTTTGGAACCAACCCCCCCCCCACGGATACCATGGTCCTACTGTATTATACTTTTGCTGCATATCTTAAAACAAATGCAGCTACTTCACTGAAATCTTGCATTGTGTTAAAATGAGTTAGGTATGATAAGTATCTGGTGTTTCAAAGCAATCAGTTACAGTTCTTAGATTTTAAAAATGGTTAATCGTCACAGTTAATTAACCCACTAATGGTTAATTTTTAGAAAAGATTAAAAAAAGAGTTATGGGGGAGAAGTGCTTAGTGTCCCTCAAAATGTAGAATAATTTACATAAGGTTGGATGTTGGCACATGGGAATTTTTGAGCCAAAATATATTTTTAAAAGCATTTTTACAAAAGAGTAGGTTTGTGGAACTAAAAACAGTAATAAACCAAAAAAATCTGTGTCTGAATCTCATGAAGTGCCTCTCCTGTAGAATCTGCTGCTTGCTGCTTCTATGGCTGGCTTTTTCCTCAAAATACCTTAACTGGGCTGTTCTTTATCTCCAATGTGTTCCTGGCAGCAACAAATAGGAGCCGAGAAGGGAAAGATGGTGGAGGAGTTCAGCAAAGTGCACCAGCTTGTGGAAGAACAAAGCAGCCTGTGGGCTAGCAGGGTTGAGGAGGCGTTGGAAGAGATCAAGTTGAAGAGGAGTGAGCACATGGCTGAACTCTCCAAGGAACACACCATCATCAAGGAGACCATCTGGGAGCTAAATTGGAAGTGTGAGCAGCTGCCATTTGACGTCCTCCAGGCAAGGAATCCGACCCAGAACTATCAAAGCTTTTCCCCCCCCTTTTCTGTGGGGGGGCAGGGGGGGACTAAAGTCTGGTCTTTAGCCTTTGTGTCCATGCAGCCCTCCCCGCACACTTCTCACTGGGAAGATAAAGAAGCACAAGGCGAAATCCTGCTGTTATTTCCGATCAGTGAC
Source organism: Pogona vitticeps (assembly GCF_051106095.1). Lineage (NCBI taxonomy): Eukaryota > Metazoa > Chordata > Lepidosauria > Squamata > Agamidae > Pogona > Pogona vitticeps. Next base: position 27,076,272 of record NC_135784.1, read on the forward strand.
TGGAGACCACAGTGAGAATCCCAACACTATCTATTGGGCAAAATATCCCAATGTTTAATGTATTCTCTTGGAGAAAAAGCTGTCACTAAATCTGTGTGTGGTTACTTTGTCTGATGTCTCTGGATTGAGAACCTCCAGCCTGTGGACCTAATTGAACTCATGAAAGGTCTGGATATTTTTATTTCTGATCACTGATTGGGGAGAGCAGTGGGATTCCACCTCCATCAGCTGCGAAACAGGGGAATCCCGCTGTTGTCTTTAATGATCAGAAATAGTATACAAGTAGTGAATGGGGCATATTACCTGCTGCTGGGGCAAAAAAAAAAAAAGCTTGCAATTGCCATACCTGCAACACACAAAATGAGAGCAATCTGGTGAATACTGAGGAGACAAGTAGGTGAAATCTGTGTACTGAGAACAGGTGTTTCAACACCTGGGGTAGCCTTATAAGTATTTGCAGGAAACAATAAGAAAAATGTACACATCTCACAATAGAAGTTGTTTCTAAATACAGTGGTGCCTCGCACAACGAGTGCACCGTAGAATGACGAATCTGCACAACAGGGCCGTTCTAGTGATCGCAAATGAGATTGCACACCGACGGCCCCTATGGCTCAAAATCGCAAACGAAGGTCTGTAAGCGGTTCGCTTACCGACCTTTGCTTTGCGACCCGCCGATCAGCTGTTCGGTGGCTTCAAAATGGCCGCCGGAAGCCCCAAAATGGCCACGCGCAGCGTTTTCGTGCCCTCTTTAAGCGAGGGGAGGGCGCAAAAATGGCTGCCGGCCATCAGAGAAACATCGCTGTACGGTGAGTAAAGCTGCTATTGGAACGCATTAAACTAAGTTTAATGCGTTCCAATGGCTTTTTTTGATCCGTACAGTGATGTTTTCACACAGCGAGGGTTAATCCGGAACGGATTAATCTCGCTGTGCGAGGCACCACTCTATTTGGAAAGGGCTAGATAAGATGCTAGTTTCACAATCAGAAAGAAAGCAAAATGTTTCGCCTTCCAAATCTCAATCCTTTAAAGTTGCTTTGTCCGCATAGTCCACCTATAAAAGAATCTCTTATTTCTCAGATTGTGAAACGAAACTAAGCTCATTTTCAACTTGTAGAGCTAAGGCGGGAGCTCATGGTGGGATAAAGAAACTTTATTCTTAGTATGCGGTTAGAAGCACAGCTCTCTTAAGAGGTAAAGGACATCTGTTTATCCTAAAGCATGCTGGCTTCGAGCCTCACTTTGCCAATTTGCTGGCTGTTGTTCTGCAAAGCATTGGCTATATTTGTACATTTAATTTCTCAGGCACACAGCTTTGAATGCCATTATGTCATCCAGTTCTCTCCTTAGTTCTTTCTCTGTTCTCTCTCCTCTAGGATATTGGAAGCACCTTGGAAAGGTAAATGGACCTCAAGCTAAAAATGATATCCTGAAAATCAAAAGGTGGTTTCTTGTCTAGGCTGCTGCCAAAGGCCCTCTGTTAGCCCAAAGGATGTCTTTTCTCTGTTGAGCATCTTGACGTGCCAAAAATGTTTAATAGCATTAATATGCAGATGTGTAACAGGCATGATTTATAACTAAGAGGAGTCTCATAGAGTTAAAACCATTTGGGTGAAAAGCTTCATTATTTTCATTGCCATTTGTTGAAAACAATGACATAGAAGGGTCAAGGTTGCAAATATTGCATATGTTAAAGCATTTAAATATTAACGCAAGAGTCCAAATGTATGCTTGATTGGCCTGCAGTATATAAAAGGAGAACACAATGTCATATTGTAGAACAGTGAGCTAAAATGCTCGCTAGATGGAAATTTGCTTACATAGAAAAAGTACTCAGTATTAATCATATGCCATCAAGTCAATTCTGACTTATGGAGACCCTTCCGAGGGTTTTCCAGGTAGATAATACAGTGGTGCCTCGAATAGCGAGCGCCTCTATTAACGAAAAAACTGAATAGCGATGTGGTTTTCGGGGCATTTTTAAGCCTTGATTAGCAATTTTTCCTATGGGCGATTATTGGTAGCGATCTTCAATGGTTTCAATGCATTTCAATGGAGGAACCGCGGTTCGTGTTCGCTACTTTTAAAGGGTTTAAAGTTAAGGTTTTCTGTTTGAAATGTTTGAGATCGTAAAGTGCGGTTAATAAACCCTTTGTTAACCCCATTTGACCTTGTTCTGACTCTGTTAATTTGTGGTTGATTTTTCCTCCCCTTGAGATGCATTTCAATGGGGGAACCGCGTTTTGAATAGCGAGGTTTCCTATGGAGATTATCCATTAACGACGGCAATTTGTTCCAATTGGAACGGATTCGCCGGCTTTCAATGCATTTCAATGGGAAACCACATTTCAAATAGCGAGTTTTTTGAATAGCGATTTTTTTATGGAACACATTAACCTCGCTATTCAAGGCACCACTATACATAGAAATGGTTTACCCTTCCCTTCTTCTGGGAGAACCCTGGGACTGTGCAGCTTGCCCAAGGCTACACAGGCTGGCTTTACTTCCAGAAGTATGTTTAACGCTTCAACCAGTTCTCCCAGTTCTGACTTCTCCGCAGATATTTTTACTGATTAAACAGGAGAACTAGGATATTATGGAGAGAGAAAAAGTTACTGTGGCACAGTATAAAGGTGAGGTGTGTATGGACATTGTCCCCCCCCCCAGTGGTTGTCCAGCTTAAACTAGTTCTGCTCATCGTATCTTTTCTTACAGGCTTTGGAGAGATTCTAGTCTGCAAAGAAGGTTGGTTAAGAAATGTCTTTTTTTCTGCAGGTGTATGAAGGAAATGTCTGTGAATCGGGTTGCTTTTCCACCAGGGCTGAGAGGGGACGTCTGGGAACTGCAGAACTTTAATGCCTTCCTGCCAGGGGTGGTGAAGCAATTTGAAGGTGACAGAAGGACAGCTGCGAAGCTCTGATAGGGGTTGTGGCAGGTCCCCATGAAGGGGGCTGCTTGGTCTCCTGGAAAGCAGAACTGTAGGCAAATGAGGACATTGGAAAGCCAAACTAGATATGGCTAATGACCCATAATCAGAATTGAAATCAGACATTCAGGTGAAGAACACGTTTTGCCCTTCAGGTCCAGTGGTGAAACAAATCAAGCTGGCTTTCTTAGGATGGAGGGTGAGGAAAGTTCCAACTGTGATAATCACACACAACCAGCCCTTCAGAAATTCCCTCTTCTAGTGATAGGTTAATCTGTAATCTGTTGTCCTTGAGTAGATCTCTCTAGTTTCACGCATTGAGTAGTTGCCATTGGTTATGAATCTCATGTGTCAGAATCATGTCTTCTGAAGGTTTTCTGCATCTGTGCCTCAGAACTGGGAAATATATATATATTGGAATATATTTTAAAAAGAAGGAAAAAAGGCTTGAAGGTCATAGTATGAAAACTGACAATTTAAAAAAATTATAAATGTAAACTAGCTATTTAGCACAGGTTGGGCCTCGTTGTGAGTAGCATCAAAAGAAATCCAGAGGAAAAAAAACAAGACAAAAACATGGCACCTTAAAGACTATAATATTTTAATGTGAGCATTTATGGACAAGTCCACTTTGTCAGTCATATGGGAAAAAATGAAACACTGGATGAAATACCAATTTCACAAGTAACTAACTACACTCTGACTTACCCCTCCCTTCTGGTTTCTCTGGCTCTGCCTCCCGATAGCTCTCATTGGTATATGCAGATACACTGCCTCCTCAACAGGGTCTGGATTTGATGATCCATAAGGTCCCTTCCAGCTCTGAAGTTCTAGAAATAATAATAATAATAATAATAATAATAATAATAATAATAATAATAATAATAATAATAATAATAATAATAATAATAATCATAATCATAATCATCATCATCATCATCATCATCATCATCATCATCATCATCATCATCATCATCATCATCATCAGCAGCAGCAGCAGCAGCAGCAGCAGCAGAAGCAGAAGCAGCAGCAGAAGCAATCAGACAGTGACAAAGGCACATACAGTGGTGCCTCACTTAACGAGCGCCCCGTTTAATGACAAATCCGCATAACGATTAGGTTTTTTCGATCGCAAAAGTGATCGCATAATGATGTCTTGAATGGTAAAAAATCACTTTGCGATGATCGGTAAGCTGTTTCGCTTACCGATTTTTGCATAGCGATTTTTTTCCAACAGCTGATCGGCGGTTCCAAAATGGCCTCCGGGGGGAGGAAAATGCCCACCAGTTCTTTTTTGGGACTGATTCCTTGCTTACCAGGCAGCGAAAATGGCTGCCGTATGGAGGATTTTCACTTAAAGGTAAGTTTTTCCCCCATTGGAACGCATTGAAGGGGTTTCAGTGCGTTTCACTGGGGTTTTTAAAATCGCATAGCTATGTTATCAGTTAGCGGCGATTTTTGCCGCACCGATTAACATCGCTATGCGAGGCACCACTGTATTCAGTAGCACAAGAAAGGGTTGTTTGCTGGGAGTGATCTTCCTTAAAGTAACATTTTCATCTGTCTGGGAATTGCTCTATTCCAGCCCTCAAAATTTGTAGCCGTACAGCTAGACCAAGAAGGATTGAAGTGCAATTTGTCATGTGTCATCTGCTTCCTGCAATAGATTGCACTGGATGGCTCCATAAGCACTCCAAAATTCTATCTATTTCTTCATGTGATCACAACCTCAGTAATAAACATTGAGCTTAATTGTTTTTCTCTCTCTTCCTACAGAAGCTTTGGTGTCTGGATACCAGCAGATGAAAGGTAAGCTTCTGCGGTTGGTGGTGGATCAGGCGGTACAGTCGGGAAGATGGGAGGGGCCTGTCATACATATAAAATACATGAATCGGTGTGTTCTGTTGCCAGGATTTCTGTTCTGGAACACATTGATCTGCACTGGAGCCTATGGGAGAAGTAAGACACAGGGATAAGTGACATGATTTGTAAATCCACAAAAGGTGGCCTCTTCCAGGGCAAGTAGGTATTGAAAACAGGGGAAACCAATGGTCAGAAATGGTCTGCCGTGTTCTGCATATTGCAGATCTTTGGCTTTGAGGGACATCAGGCCAAAGATTGCAGCTTGAGGTTGATGCAGTGGTGTCTGCTGAGAGCAAAGCCCTCTTCCTTCATTCCTCTCACGTTGTCTGGGTGCGATCCCTCCTCCTAGAAGCTCCAGTTCAAAAAGAGGCAATTAGTCTGATTTTTTCAAATGTGACTGGGAGGCCTGCTGGAGGAGTTGTGGAGAAGTCAAGCTCTCTGGACTAAAACTCCCAGAAGCCTTCACCACCAGCTGTGCTGGATGGGATTTCTGGGAGTTGTAGTCTAAGAACATCTGGGGACCCAAGGTTTTGGGAACCACTGTTCAGATAGTAGCAACAACAGCATGCCCCCAAGTCAGTTCCGACTTACAGTGACCCTTTCCATGGTTTTCTAGGTAGTGAATACCCAGAAGTGCTCTTCAGGGGGTGCCTTAAGACTGTGCAGCTTGCCCAAGGCTACACAGGCTGACTTTTCCCCCTTGATATCCCCAAACTCTTTCTTCAGAACCAGATACCTAACTCACTTTTTAGATAGTGATTTTTTAAAAATGCTTTGGCACTCATAATAGTCATTGTAAGCACCTTTGAGTACATTTTATTCTGTAAATAAAACCTATACATTCCCAGATAGATCCCCAAATAAATGTTGTGCTCACCCTTATTTCTTTCCCCCCCTCCTTTTTGTGCTTTCCTCAGAAAATGCAGATTTTGGCCCTGACACAGATCACCCTAAACGTATGAAAATGAGAAATGCCCCTCAGGATTCCCCTGAAGACTCTGAAGAGAATTTGACTGAATCTGTGCCTTGTGCCTGGCACACGGAGGAATTCACAGCAGGCGGACATTAGTGGGGAATTGTGGTGGGAAATGAAGATCAGGTAGGGGATGGGCTGATTTTGCAGTAATCCTGTGAGGAGAAAAGGAGTTGTAGTAGTCGTTCTCCTGGGCAAGACAAATGCACAGCTTTCACAGATGCACACACACTTTTATCCCTTGGGTGGTGACCGAGGGGTGTTCATGAAAACTTGATTATTTATTGCATTATGCAGCTGAATGGCCTTTTAAAAATAAGTCAGACTCTCATTCTATGGAGAGTGTTTTAGCTCTTCTTTATGGGTTCAAGGAGAGGCCTCTCTCACTGACAAAGGCAGTCAGAATTATCTCATAGGCCCTACTTGGCCATCCATTTCCAGACTCTAGGACATTGCCTGCCAGATGTCAAAATTTCCCCTCTCCAACTCTCTCTCCTTGCTTATCGTGGCATTGTTGCTATATAGTGAGGCGGGTATATCTCCTCAGGTTGAACCTCTGCCATTATTAAATAGCAAGCGTGTAGCCATGTGAGATCTTTAGCTGGATGAGGAGCCTCCAGTAAGATTTAAAGTCGGAGAAGCAGGTCCTGATCTGGGCGGGGGGGGGTTGCTGGTGTGGAATGGAGGGTTGAATCCAGATGATAGTCCTGTGGACGCCCAATTTTATCTGAGTCATGTCCAATATATTCATGGTTTGAAGTAAGCTTGGACGTTCATTTTTAAAGAACACTTCTGTTCATTTACCTTTTGTTGCAATGCATATGTACATGGTTTCTGATGTATTTATTAAAGGCGTTTTCCTTAATAGCTTCTTGTTTCATTGATTCAAGACTGATTACACACAGTTACATAGCTCACTTTGTCCTATAGCTCAGTGGTCCCCAACCTAGGGCCTCCAGATGTTCTTGGACTACAACTCCCAGAAGCCTTCAGGGAGTTGAAGTCCAAGAACATCTGGAGGCCCAAGGCTGGGGACCAGTGCTATAGCTTATGCAGGAGTAGGAACCCAGGTTTCCCTAGCATTGCCATTAATTTCTAGCACTTCCCTGCCACCAAGTAAGCAAATGGGGAAATCGTGCCTCTGTTCTCTCTGCCCCTGGCTGCAGTAGTAGCAGGTAGGAAAGTGGCTCTGAGGGCAATATTCCATCTCTCCCATTTTCTGCCCCACATCATTGTACCGTGTATTTTGGTCACATTTTGCTGTTAATACTGTACAAGGAAGGTTTTTCCTGTCATTGACATTTAGATACCCTGAATTACGACTCCCATCATGCCACACAGCGGGGGGGGGGTTAGACATTGTAGAATTTCTAGTGCCCTGAGACTAGGACTCCCCCCCCCCAGCCTAACGTTTGGGAAACTTTAGTCCTTCAGAGAAGTTTGCTCAAAGGAAAGCTGATGATGCTTCATACGGAGGGCTCAGGAATGGAAAGAGCACATAGGTCTGCAACAGAAGGAAAAATATAGCCATCTGAGAACTATTCATGGTAGGACTCATGGGCTGAGTTGCTAACATTACTGGGTCCTCGCCTCTTTCTCAACTGGAACCGATCTGATCACTGCCCTGAACCCAAGGCTGACCCTCTCTAATGGTCAAGAGTATCAGCCAACAGTAGAATTGTCCAGTGCATCTACTGGGCTACAGCTGGCAGATATCAGAGAGTGCTAAAGGCAGAATGGAGCTGATTATTCAGTGCTGAAAAAGCCCTCCTTGGATACCATAGTAAGTGGTGCCTTGCATTGCGACGTTAATTCGTTCCGCAAAAATCGATGCAGAATGAAAACGTCATAATGCAAAATAAAAAAGCCCATAGAAACGCATTAAAACCTGATTAATGTGTTCCTATGGGCTTAAAACTCACAGTTCAGCGAAGATCCTCCATAGCGCAGCCATTTTCGGTGCCTCTTAAGCGAGGACTCCGTCCCAGAAAACCAGGCGGCCATTTTGTTTACCCGGCGGCCATTTTGAAACCACCGATCAGCTGTTTTAAAATCGTTGCTTTGCGATGCTTGGTTCCCGAAGCAGGGAACCGATCATCGCAAAGGGAAATTCCCCCATAGGGAACATCACAAAGCAATCGCTTTTGCGATTGCAAAAAATGCATCGCAAAGCGATTTCATCGCTAAACGGAGCGATCGCTATGCGAGGCACCGCTGGTATTAGATAATTAACAGCCAGTCTAATGTTCCATTCTTTGGCAAGGTGCTAGAGTGGGTTGTGGCTTTTCAGTTCCAGAGGTTCCTGGATGAAACAAATTATATAGATCCCTTTCAGTCCAGGCCTCGTTATGGGGTGAAGTCTTTGGTCACCTTGATTGATGGATTATACTGGGAACTGGATAGTGAGAAAGTGTCCCTGTTGGTTCTGCTGGATCTCTCTCTGGCTTTTGATACCACTGACCATGGTATCTCTCTGGGATAGGACTTGGAAGCACAGTTTTAAGGTGCTCTGATCTGTTCTGGGGGGGGGGGAGAAATCCAGAAAGTAGTGCTGACAGACTTCCGTTCGACAGTGGCCGTTGGCCTGCAGCATCCCTCAAGGTTGTGTTTTGTCCCTGTGCTATTTAGCATTTACAGTACACGAAATTGTTGTAAATATGAAATAAAAATTAATTTAGATTCTTTGTTCCTCCGGCAAGGTCCTGGAAGAGAAAAGAATTGGAGGGAACCCACCCAATAAATGTGCAAACAAGCAAAGAGGTTTATTTAAAAGAGATAGTCTTGCAAAATCGAGACATGTGATCATCCCGTCTTCACATCTTATATTTGGTGTAATATATTGGAATGTTGACACAGTCCTTACCTTAGAATTGTTACTTCTCTTGCTAGCCTTCAGGCTCCTGGACTTAGATTGGGATTTTCTTGTGTCCTTGCTTACTGTGTTAGCTCCCTTTGTGTGGGCGAGGGAGACAACTTTCCCAGCTGCAATGCTTAATGTTTAGGAGCTACGATTACTGTCAGAGAATGTTGATTTTGAGTTTCTGAAGCTAATATGGCCTTTTAGAGAAATACAATATTAGAAAAGAAAAAGGGGATCAGTTTATTTCTTAAATTTCCGTTAAAAAATGAACACCACTGAGAGAGGTTGTCCAGAGTTTTGGGGGTTCAATGTTATCAATACATGGATGACACCTAACTCTTTCCTTTCCAAGGAAATTGTTTCAATTCTAGATCACTGTCTGTTGTCAGTAATGGACTACATGAGGGTTAAAACTTAACCCATACAAGATAGAGGTGCTCCTCATCAGTCAAAAGGCAGATCAGGGAATAGGGATCCAGCTTGTTTTGGATGGGTTCCACCACCCTTGAAAACAGATTTTGCAGCTTGGGGGTGTTCTAGAATTCATCTCTGAGCCTTGGTTACACGTTTTCTCAAGATGATGCACACACCAATCCAAAAACCATGTTACTTTAAATTGACTTAAACTGATGGTTGTTGTAGGTTTTTTGAGCTGTTTGGCCATGTTCTGAAGGTTTTTCTTCCTAACGTTTCGCCAGTCTCTGTGTTCTAACCCCTGTCCTTTGAAGATGCCAGCCACAGAGACTGGTGAAACATTAGGAAGAAAAACCTTTGGAAAACGGTCAAACAGCCCTAAAAACCTACAACAACCATCGGATCCCGGCTGTGAAAGCCTTCAAGAATACATCTGACTTAAACTGTGTATTTCAACTCTTGTGCCTTCCTATGTTCCTTATTTCGTTTACTCTAAATATTTTCCTGGAAGGCTGCTCAGAATATATCCCATAGCAATGCATTTGATATATTTGGTTGTCTTTGCAGAATTCTTTAATATGGCCTTTGGTCCATTTTGCAGATTGGGTCTTAGTTAGCTGTGGTGATACTCCATATCGAGTTTATGAAAATATGCTTAGATCTCCCATTCTAACCATATTGATGATCTGTAGTGAGACTGGCATATACATATTTCTCCTTATATGATCCATGATACATCTGGGAAATGAAGATGTGTTTTATTCCAGACCACAAGCAATGTCTACCAGAGTAGTCAGTGTATTCTTGTTCCCTCAGGAATTTTCCTCTCCCATTTACAAGCACCATCTGCTATTGTATGTGATGTGGGGAATTAGTAAGTCTTATCATGATTATAGTTAACTATTGCATTAGTGTCTCTGCCTATAATAATGCCTCCTCTTGTAAACGTTCTTGATTTCCACAGGAGGCTAGTCATTAGCAAGATTTTGTATGTTATTAGGAGCAGAATGTTGTACCCAGTGTCAGTGTCATGTTTCCTAACCATGCACCTAAGACTGATCTGATTTTTTGGGACATCCTTTGCTGTAGTTCCATTGTGTGGATGCAACCTGAAGTCAGCTTAGGAGACGTGGTGACAAAGGGTCTGGTCACACAGCCCAAAAACCTGGGATCTGGCCCATCTTAAAAGCCATGCTGACTTCCATGTTCACACAATGAATTCCAAAGTACCTATTTATTTTGCTCTGGTTTGTATTACTTTCTTAGGAAGTGGGTTAAAATAAATGTCTGCTTATTTTAGCACACTTGTTTTCTTAATCGACTTAAGCACAATTGAGTACCTTACAGGTGCTTTTAAAAGGGAGTGTTTCAATTATAAAGTAGGAACGCAGGAAATTATGTGAAAAACCATGTGACTCATGTCAGCTAAAATTAAAATGCTACATATTGTGGGTTTTTTTGAGAAATGTAGACAGGCTCAAAGACAGGGATGATGACATGCCTGAAAGAGCAGATCCTAATGCTAGTTCACTGTTCATACGAACGTCTCTAGTTACAAATATTTCGACTTACGAACAGCTCCATCTGCAAAAATCTGCATCAACTTGCAAACGGAGCTTCGACCTATGAACGAAAAAAGGCAGGGGAAAAGGGTGGGAAATTCAAACCATTGATGGCAAAGAGGCTGCTACTTTGTAGCTGTTTCACCCCAAGGGTTAGAACAGGGGGGTCAGAGAACTTTTTAAAAGTACTTCTGCCCAGCAAGAGGAGGAAGCCGGTGTGCTCCCTGCCCATCCCTGGTGTGGGTCTACTCATGAGTAGGTGCCGCAGAAAGAGCGGATCTACTCGTGAGTAAGCGACGCTGAAGGCGCGGCAGTGGAGGTAAGGTGCTGCTTTTTTCTTTTTAAAAACTTGATCTGGGTGGGTTTTGGAGGGTAGCTTTGGGCTAGGAGCGGTTATATTTCTGTGTTGTTTTCTTTGTTGGTAATTTTTTTTTGCAGTCCCAGTGTGGGGGCTTGCTCCAATGTTTATTTTTGGATTTTTTTTTGCAGTCCCAGCATGGGACTTGCAGTGTTTTATTTTTTATTTATTTTTAATTTTTTTGGTATTTTTTTCTTCCCCCGAAACACATTAATTGGTTTTCAATGCGTTCCTATGGGAAATGTGCCTTGACCTACAAACCGTTGGACTTGCGAACACCATTCCAATATGGATTAAGTTCGTAAATCGAGCTACCACTGGATTAGGATCAATGAAGGAAGGAACTACAGTGGTGCCTCGCTTAACGAGCACCCCGTTTAACAACGAATCCGCATGGCGATGTGGATTTTGTGATCGCAAAAGCGATCACATTGCGATGTTTTAAATGGCCAAAAATCGCATTGCGATGTTTTTAAAACAGCTCATCGGTGGTTCCAAAAGGGCGGCCAGGTAAACAAAATGGCCACCCACAGCGTTTTTGCACAGTTTCCTCGCATACCGAGCGGCTAAAATGGCGGCTGTATGTAGGATTTCCGCATAGCTGTGAGTTTTCCCCCCATAGGAACTCATTAAAAGTGTTTTAATGCGTTCCTATGGGCTTTTCAGTCCCGCATAGCGACAAATCCGGATAGCGACAATTTTTTTGGAGCGGATTATCGTCGCTATGCGGGGCACCACTGTACGTTTTAAACAGAGTACTAGTGCAGAAAGAGATTCTTTAACCAGTATATCAGAACCACTAGGGGCCAAACTGAAAGACTTCTTTGTGAAAGACTTCAAGTTTTAACCAAAAACTGAAGTAATTGTTAAATATCAGCACAGTATGCATTGCTGTGTTTTGTAGCTCTGATGATGTTATTTCTGAGATCTGCAACTGCTCATAATACGGTGTGAAATTTCTTGATGTTGTTCCCAAAGTCCTGATGACTGCAGGGACCACTGAAGTGTGTTTCTTCCTGAGGCGAGATGTTTCAATTGCCAGGTCTCTTTATTTTGTTAATTTTTCCTATTCTTCATTTTCAGCTCTGCCATCCCCTGGAATTGCAGTGTCAATGATCCAGATTCCAGACCTTTCTTCATTCTATTACTGCTATGCCTGTTGTGCTGCTCAAGGTGTCAGTTTGTCCAGATGTAGTTGTACTAGAATGAGGAAATGCAAATTATCACATTGCAGTCTTTCCCCTATAAATACATAAGTATGTGCATATACATGCAGGGTTGTATATGTATATCTTCCAAAAACATTGAAGCTGGGGTGAGTACATTTGCTAAGAGCCCTGGGGTTTGGGGGGATGGCAGGTATATTTGCCCCCCCCTTATGGTCTTGGTTCCTGTGAGCCCCCCCTTCCCTTCCCTTCCCGTTCTCCAGGCCACAACTGGTTCTCCCAGGTCCTGGGAAGGAAGGTGAACCCCACCCACTTGAGCCCTGAACAGCTTTCAAAACCCAGAGCATGAAAGGCACAAACACTGTCCACCACGGGCTCTGCACTGCCACCACAGAGGCACACCAGCCTGCCAGGTTCCCAGAAGGGAAGGCACAATCTTGGGGCCCTCAAGGGAAGTTCATAATGACCCCAGCTACCAGTGCAGACTCCACAGCTGCCACAACCATCCCGTGGAACGTGGCTGCCATCTGGGAATTCCACTGCCTCTCTGGAAACAGTGGAGGCAGTGACAGATTTTAGTTTCTTGGGCTCCATGATCACTGCAGAGGGTAACAGCAACCAAGAAATTAAGAGATGCCTGCTTCTTGGGAGGAAAGCGATGACAAACCTCGACAGCATCTTAAAAAGCAGAGACATCCCCTTGCCGACAAAAGTCTGCATAGTCAAAGCTATGGTTTTTCCAGCCGTGATGTATGGAAGTGAGAGCTGGACCGTAAAGAAGGCTGACCGCCGAAGAATTGATGCTTTTGAACTGTGGTGTTGGAGGAGACTCTTGAGTGTCCCATGGAGAACAAACCTATCCACTTTGAAGGAAATCAAGCCTGAGTGCTCACTGGAAGGACAGATACCTTGCAGTTATGGACAGGTATATATTGGAACCACAAAATGCAGCATCCACACCATAATCAAATAACATAAGAGACACTGCAGACTAAAACAACCAGAAAAAAAATCAGCAGTAGCTGAACATGCCCTAAAACAAGCTGGACATGAAATTCTATTTCAAAATACTGAAGTACTGGACAACACCAGCAATCATTATGTTAGACTGCACAGGGAAGCCATTGAAATCCATAAACATCAGCATAGCTTCAACAAAAAAGAGGAAAGTCTGAAACTGAACAAGGCCTGGCTTCCAGCATTGGAAAATACAGCCTGCAGAAGATCAACGAACTCTACCCAGCCACAAGGACCAGGGATCATTGCACAAAAAAGACCTGCTAAAGACATCAACCACAGTGACAGATAATCTCTCCCACTTATCACAACAATACATCTACAACAAAAACACGCTGATCACCCTCCTAAAAAGGACAAAAGCTGTTCCCACAGCTATAAATACTCAACTATCCAACAAGCAGCAACAGAGCATGGACTGAGTTCCTACTCCAATCCTCTGAAGATGCCAGCCACAGAGACTGGCGAAACGTCAGGAAGAACAACCTTCAGAACATGGCCAAACAGCCTGAAGAACCCACAACAACCAAAGGGCTTACAGTTCAACTCGTCCCAATGTCCTTTCAAAAATGGATTACTGTTTTCCAACTCCCAAGTCTCTATCTCAGGGTTTAGTAGTGGGGCGGTCTCCTCATCTCGCTCCTCCATCCCATAAGGGTCTTCCTCTTCTCGTAGAGGGGTCCACTGTCCGTTAAGTAGCCCCTCCTCTGGGCTTCTTCTAGATGCTACACCCAGTGCTCTCTCTCTCTCTTCCCTGTCTACCGCCTCTTTTTCCTCCCTGAGCCGCTTGCGCCACTCTCTGGCCTCTGAGTCTCCCCAATAGGAAGGATCCTGCGGTAGACCCCTTCTTCACCGGTAATCAGTTTCCTCTCGGGAAACCCGTACCTTCTCCCATTTACCGGTCCAAGGGTCCTCTACACATGTCATTTCCCAACCCCCTCGGTATTAAGTCCTCCTCTCATTTTATATCTCCCATTCCCGCCTCTACAACGCACCTCCCCCTTTCCTCTTTTCCTGCCAATTCATCCCCTGTCTGGGTGACCACTGTCATATTTAACAGTTCCCAGTCCAATTCCTGGGTATCAACTCCCCGCTGTTTGGTCTTGATGAGTGGTGCAGGCAGGTTTGTCTGTGCCTCTTGTTCCTTTTTGAGGGAGGACGACACTCCGGCGAGAGCCTTTACACTCTTGCTTCGCGTCTCACAATACAGTATGTAAGAAGGACTGTATGTAAAGAGCTAGCATACACGGTTACTGGTTAACAGGTAGAGTTTGAGGCTTGAGTTGCCTCGGGTAGGTGTTGCTGATTACAGAGGGTTTTTCTCTGTATAAAGGTAGCTCTGTGAGAGCATTACTTTTCTGCTCTGGTTCAGAAGCAGTCATGCTGCTCTGGTAAAGGAGTACAGTGGTGCCTCGCATAGCGAGGTTAATCCGTTCCGGATTAACCCTCGCTATGTGAAAACATCGCTAAACGGAAAGTAAAAACCCATTTTTTACTTTTTACCAATGGGCCCTAAACTTACCATTCAGCGAAGTTTCCTCCATAGCGGCAGCCATTTTCACGCCCTCGGTAAGCGAGGGGAGGGCGCGAAAACGCTGCGCGCGGCCATTTCGGGCGTCCGGCGGCCATTTTAGAACCGCCAAACAGCTGATCCGCGGGCATCGCGAAACACTTACCAATCGTCGCCATGCGAGTTTTGCCCATTGGAACGATCGGTATGCCTCCGCATTAGCGATCCCGAAAAGGGGATCGCTATGCGGATTCGTCGTTGTACGGTACGCTCGTTAAGCAAGGCACCACTGTAGTCGGGTTGCTCTGGTATAGGAGCAGTCATGCTGTTACATTATACTGGGTTGTGAGTAACCAGTTACTGTACAGTATATGGATATGCTGTTATCATATAGATAAGCATAACAGCTTATCTATATGGATAAGCTGTTATGCTGAAGATCAGCTGTTTATGTTACATATGTATATACAGAGTATTTTTCTAAACTAAGTTTGCCCTGTCTTACATTTAGCATCCAGAGTTAAAGGAAGAGCACTGAATTCTGTTAAGTTTCCACCCATTCTCTCCAGGGAGCGATATTCTTTCTTGAATCAACTTAAAACATTTCTGCTAGTACATGTTTATGTGCACACGTTCAAAGTATAGCAGATATACTCCCGACAGGGTGCTCTATCGTTTATGCAGTCGTATAGACTGCTAAAAGTTTGATTTTTGGACACCGAAAGACAAGACCTTTTTGGGGCAGCCCATAAAATTTGTTCACCTTTAAACTTACAACTCCCTCTACACCAGTGGTTCTTAACCTTGGGTTACTCAGGTGTTTTTGAACTGCAACTCCCAGAAACCCCAGCCAGCACAGCTGGTGGTGAAGGCTTCTGGCAGTTGCAGTCCAAAAACACCTGAGTAACCCAAAGTTAAGAACCACTGCTCTACACATTGACAAATTGGGCAGTTATCTGCATTTTATAGAGAGCCCACATGAACGGGGTGCTTTCACTCTCTCAAGATGCATTGTATTTCCATCTAATGTTCTAGATGGTATATTTAACTCCCAACCAATGGAAACACAGCTCTGTCCTTGTAATTCTGGGGCCCTTGAGTCCCTGGCACATCCGCTTCTTTACTGTACAGTATACGAAAGCATGTAAATGCAAGTAGATAAATAAGTACCACCTCGGTGGGAAGGTAATGGCGTTCTTTGTCCAGTTGCGCAGGCCATGTGACCACAGAAACTGTCTATGGACAAAATGCTGGCTCTACAACTTGGAGACAGGGATGAGCACCATGCCTTAGAGTCAGACACAACTGGACTAAATGTCAAGGAGAACCTTTACCTTTTATACAATGATATCCATGCATCTAATTTGGAGCGAATTCTTGCTAGTTTACCCGGTCGATCAGAGGAGGTAATTCTGTACACTCTCCTGCTAGGAGAGAACAAAATCTATACCAGGCTGTGATTGGGTTCTTTGTCTAATGTAGGCGGGCCCAGAGTTTCGGCGGGAATGACTGAAGGCATAGACATTACTGTCCCAAACAATTTCGTTTTATTACAATTAACATCTGGTAAACCAAGACCAAACGGGTCCAACAAATCAGCTTCTGTCAACAAGTTATATTTCTTTGGTTTCACAACATCAACAGGTTTCTCAACGTTTACATTCTCTTCACCCCAGGGGGGAAGGTTGACATCATATTCTGTATTGGAGTGCTCAACACCGCGCAAATGGTCCCGCAACACAGGTGTTTCACAACTGAACTCTCCAATCTGGGCAGATAAGGACTGGCCCCACATGGGATCTCGCTGACTTCTGACACCCGAATAATCGAACCCACTTCCCGACTCCATCCCTTCGTTGGCTCACCCTGATTCTTCTTTCTCAGTTCCAGTAGCACAGGCAACAGTCCATTCTCTTTCATTAGATTAGGGAAGTCTTTTATCAGTTTGGCAATTCTTTCCCTTTCTTCTCCAGTCTCCTCTGTCTGCACACTTTTCTCTTCCCCTGGTGACTCTCCTCTCCTCTTTCTTCCCTCCTCTTTTATATCCTCTCATCTCCAGTCATCTAGCTCCCCCCCCCAATCCTTTGATCTACCCTTGGCCAGAAACACTTCCACAGCTTTAGTAGTTCCAGCTCCTTCATCATCTAACTTAATTAATTCTCCTACTACACAGCCTTCACTCTCTTCCACAGGATGTGCTGAGGACAGCACACTTTGGATCTTCTGCTCACACAGGCAGATGGCCAAATATATATATCTATTAATACAATGAGGTAGGTCACAATTTCAACAAACTTCTTGTTCTGCCCTCATGGGATGTAATTAACAACTTCCCAGGTTTGCCAAAGCCTCGCTGCTGATGTCTAGCTGTTCTTTCAAATGAATTATGCTCATTTTGCTATCTTTCATTAGTTTTTATGCTACCAGACCTCTTTGTTTCCTTTCTAACTGGGCAAACACTTCTCATCCGGGTGAGGACTGTTGCCGGTTGTGTTATATGTTTCTTTAGAGATGCCAGTAAAGCGACTTGACTTGACTTCAGTGCCATGAAAGCATGGAAGTCGGGAAGTATGTCAACCATTTGTGAACTTTCTGGCACAGGCAACAAACATCTTGGTCTACCTGGGACATTCATAGAGGTTGAAGCAGTCCTTATAAGAAATTGTTTCTTTTATTCTAGTTGTATTAATGTTTAAATCATTCATTTTTTATTATTTTATTAATCATTTCTATTTTCGTTCACAAACTAGGTTAACACAGATCCGTTGACTCTTAAAAAAAGATGTTACCTTCACAGTAGCTACAGAGGACAGAGTGATGTCAACATTTTGAAAAACAAATGAACGATCAGTTACCATCCTGATTTTTCAGCATCAGATGTTCCTTGGTGTTCAGGTCAGGCTTGAATACAATGATGTAGCATTTTGGCACAAAGATGCAAACCAGTAACCCCAGACTAGAGGATAGGATGGAGAAGACCTGCACGGCCACCATGTACTTCCCTTTGGTGCTGAGATAGGTGGGCACAAAGGACACCCAAACACTGCAGAAGATCAACATGCTGAAGGTGATCAGTTTGGCTTCATTGAAGGCCCCAGGCAGCTTCCTGGCTAGGAACGCCAGGGTGAAACAGGTGGCAGCCAGAAAGCCCATATAGCCAAGGGCACTATAGAACATCACAACAGAGCCCTCATTGCACTGCAGTATGATCAGCCCAGGTTGGGAATGCATGTATGAGTCTGGGAATGGAGGAGAGATGCCCAGCCAAACAATGCAGATGCCCAGTTGAATAGCAGAACAAGAAAGGACAATGGAGTTGGCCCAGATCTTCCCCAGCCATTTCCTCATTGTGTTCCCTGGCTTAGTGGCCATAAAGGCTACCACTACCATGACGGTTTTTGCCAACAGGGAAGAGACGGCAATCGAGAAGATGACACTGAAGGCAGTTTGTCGGAGAAGGCAGGTCACTCTCTGGGGTCGGCCAATGTATAGAAAGGAAGACAAGAAGCAAAGGAGGAGGGAGCCGAGGAGGACATAGGTGAGGTCCCGGTTGTTGGCTTTGACGATGGGCGTTTCTCGGTGTTTCACGAATATCCCTAACACCAAGAGTGTATTTAGAGATGAGAACAGGGCCAAGAAAGTAAGGGAGATCCCCAAAGGTTCTTCATAAGAGAGGAAGCTGATAACTTTTTCAACACATTGGTCTCGTTCCTCATTCGAATATTGATTGTCTGGACACTTGTTGCAGTTTTTTGCATCTGAAATGAGTTGTAGAAGCTTTTAAGAACATATCAGAAAGTGTATATATCACAAGAGGGGTGTGATGGCTATATGGATCATTCTGATATAGAGGCAATATGTAAAGGGAAGAGCAGATGCGGAGAGCAATAGCTCTCAGGAAAAAGGTATGCCTTCTCACTCTGGTGATGGATTTCCAAGATATATGTGTTTGTCCACTGTGGGAAACAGGCTACTGATATTATGGTCCACTGATGTGGTGCAATAGGTGTCTTCTCATCCTCAGTGGCCAGGAAGAAGTTTTTTGGGTTCAACCTAAGCATCAACCTTCCCAAAAACACATTGGCATAAAAGGGCTGAGGAAGTCCTTTTTTATGACATTGACAGTTACTCCCAACAAAAAAGAAGGTCTATAGATCAAGCACCCTGGAATAGCAGTAGAGTGGCAGGGAAGTATTTCTATTATTCTTTAACCCTAAACCTAATAGAATCCGCAATGCTTTTTTTATTCTTTTTTTAAATTACTAAATCTCTTAATATTGAATTGATGTTTTGCTATTCCTTCTTAGGACTCTTGGCAGCATACATGAAAATGTCCCATTTTGAATGTGTGAGTTAAAAGGACCACAAGTGGTCCTCCTTAATGACAACTGTCCTGAAAACCCAGAATTAGATATGGGCATGAAGTGCTGATTCGGTGGTTCGGCACCTCTCCCCCTCTAATGGGTGCCCCCCCAAGTGCTATATTATTGTGTTTAGCTAGTCTTTTTTGTCAGGTGACCACCGGTCTTTCTGGCTGGGTAGAGTTCGCTGACCTTTTGCAGGCAGTATTTTTCACTGCAGTGAACCAGGCTTTGTTGAGTTTTAGACTTCTCTTCTTTTTTGTTGAAGCTCTGCTGGTGTTTGTGGATTTCAGTGGTTTCCCTGAATCATACAATCCTTGATCCAGACAGCTGGAAAGCACCCCAAAACACATCAACTCCAACCTGCTGCAGGAAATCTACAGCTAAATCTTCCTTGTTGTTTTGTCCTGATCTTTAAGGATTCCTCTCCCGAATACCTTAAATCATATAATCCGACAACTGTAGAGCTGAGAAACACCTCAGGGCTCATAGAAGCCTAACCTGCTGCAGGAAGCAGGAAATCTACAGCCAGATCTTCCCCGTTGTTTTGCCCTTGAGTCATTCACCTTCTTGAGTGGAGATGGCGCCTTCAGCACAGGGGGCACAGTCATAGCAGCAGACGGGCTGTCCCTCCTTAGTCAGCTTGGCTTGTCCAGGGCGGCAGCTTTTAGTACATCTAGAGAAAGGTGCAGTCTACAAAAGGACATCCAGGAAAATGTGTTCATTAGGATGCTGTTTTTAATATTAATAAAGGATTTTATTTATATGGCTCTGTTGTCCAAGCCATCAGGCAGTGGTCTTGGCCTAGTATGAAATAATCACAAAACACACAGGCATTGGAAGTAAAAATGGGCTGCAACTTTATTGGTAACAGCTGCCAAATATGTACTGGGACTAGCATGGAAGATGGAGCAATATCAGCAAAGCCAACCGCCAGCTGATTTGTAACCAAGGTCACAAAAATGGTTTTTCCACTGTGTGACCCTTTCCAGCACTCCTAGGGCAGAGTGTTAACAGTCTCCTGTGCTAGACCCCCTTAAAGGGGATCCACTAGAGAAGATCAAGCCTAACCCAACCCCTTGTCTGACCAGATCCTTCCTCACGTTTCCAACTGTCCCAACAAAATAGTGACAGAACAAATAGGACATTTTTCTTTCCATCCTACAGAGCCAAAAGAACAAAGGGACGGTGGATCTGAAAAAACTTTAACGAACGGGACTGGGCTGGCTTCCCCTTTTCTTTTCCCAGAAGGAGTTTATATTTTAATCAACCAATCCAGAACAAATGTGGGAGGAGCTCCTGCTTCCCTGCCCCATGATTGATTGGTATGACATCTCCAGGATATATGGTGCCTTTCACCCTGTGCCCTGGGCATTAGGCAGCCAGATCCCAAATAGCAAGTGCCGCACAGCCCTCCCCCCCACCGACACACACACTGGGCAGTCTTCCTTACATGCAAAGACCTTGACTCCACATTGGTGAAAAACTAAATCTCATTCATAGGGACTCCAGTGCTTTCAAATGAAACTTAATACATAATCTCTAGAATCATATTAGGGATTCCTTTCTGGCCTCCCAGAGCTGGGAAGCTTCCTGGTTTCTGACAGCGCTGGGGTCAGGCCAGCTGAGCCCTCACTCATGTGACAGGGGACAAAACATGAGCCGCTGAAGGTGCCCCTCAGCTGATAACCATGATGTGGCCAGGCCAATGCTAGCAGGCTCCCCAGTTACCTCAGCATTAACCAGCTACAATGCTGGTGGGTCAGTGGCTGCTTCGGATATCTTGCTGGGGTACAGAGAATTGCATTATAGCAGAACATATTTTGTGCCCGTTTGTAGATGACCTGTAGTAAAAAGCTCATTGCAGGCTACCTGCAAATATGTAGTTTCTGTCCACAAGTTTTCATAAGGCATCATTCTCATCAGCTTCATTTTTCATTCATGCTGGAATGTCTTCCCCATTTATGTAGGAGTAAGCCTCACTGAACTCAGAGGGATATACATTAGAGTAGATATGCTTGGGATTTCCTAGTAGGATCTATTGAAAAGAATAAAAGGAAACAAGTGGTTTCCCCCCCACCTGGTTAAACCATGTGGGCCACACAACGGCACTGTCATCAATGGCGATCTTGACATCAGAGGAGTCCAATCTCTCTATGCGCCCAACATCTACTCCAGCAGTGGACTTGTTGGGCCACCTCACCCAGTTCACAATATGAAAGTCAGCTGCCAAATCCTGATTCTCATGGAACTCATCTCCGTTCATGGAAACATTGTAATGCTGGAAGAGTCTCAGGAAGGGGTGAAGCTAGAAGAAGAAGCAAGCTCATTAAACACACAATAAATGAAACAAATCAGCACACCAATGACGTAAACCAAGGGAAGGCTAAATAATGGCAATGAATTCCAATAGTAAATTGGAGAAAGAGAATATCATTAAAGGCTTTCTTGAATAGTTTGGTTTTGAGCAGTTTTTTAAACCTCTGGGGAGACGAGATCTGGTGGATTACCAAAAAGGGGCACCAAAAGTCCTGTGACAACCACCAAGAAGGCCTTACTCCTAGCTGAAACCCTCATTGCCTCTCTTGTTCTCACCACTCGGAACAATGAAGCCTAGAAGAATAGGATAAAATGGGCAGCAGTTGAATTTACTCCAGCCCCTAGTGATCTCTGCCGCTTTAGAGGAGCAAATTAGACATATCTAGACGGCAAATGGTATGTAAGCAGCAGACATACATAAATGGTACATATGTCGAAGAATTGTTTTTTTAAGTAGTGAAAGACTGAAATGTTAGTTTTGGCATATGCTTTCCCTCACCACCACATTTTGCAGGCTTTGTCTTGTGATTGGTCTTAGGCTCCATTTGCAAGTCTGAAATCCACTGTGATAATGATAATATGGAGAGAAATGCAAGCTAATCATGAGGAATATGTACCTCCTAAGAATTTAGTTTGACCACAGTTGATATCTAACTCCAGTTTTTACAGTTACAAGAGACCTAAGATCCATTCTTGAATTTCCACCCCGCCTCTCGCATTCTATGTTTTACCCAAGGGGGGCTCTTCTTCAAAACTTCTCAATCTATGAAGTCAATAAATCAATAAATTGCCAACCCTGTTTGGACTACAAGAGTGATAAACCTCATGCAGGTGATGGGAGGCTCTGGGATTTTTATTCAGAAAATATGAGGTTTTATTAGAGTATGAAAAATGCCTTCTCCAAACTCAGTTAAATTGAATTGATTTAATGGATGTAACTTGCTTTTTCTTTCCTTTCTTTTTTTACTACAAGAGACAGAATCCCCCAGCAAATCATGCCTGTAGTCAAGAAAAGGGACCTTTTATATATTAAAACAAGCCATTAACAATTGTTTAGTGGACAGCATATGAAAAACAGACTCAATGAGTACCTCTGTACTCCCCATTATCACCATCACATCTAGTACATGAAAGATAAATGCAAACCATTGTATGTTCTGCTATGAAACAAAACCTCTTAGCACTTAGAAGAGGTTGGTGGGGGCCAAGAAAATTCAACCCAATGACATTAGGAGATTCCACAAGCGTATCTGAGACCAGGTCAGCAGAACGTTAGACTGTGTTTGTTTGTTTGTTGTTTGTTTGTTTCTAACATCAAGAGAAGCCACAAAGCATACTGTAGCTTGCTTTGAAGAAATTGCAAAGCTCTTTGCAGACAAAACCATTCACATCTACTCCATCTTGGAAGCCATGTGTATATGTAACAACTCCCAGACTCTGGAACTCCCTCCTGTGAAAAACCAGGCTGAATCCAACTTTGCTTTTCTTTCCTCAAGCAGGCAATACTGGAGGCATTGAATAGAAAATGGTACAATAATATCAAACCTGCTTTGATCTGGATTCCTGCACTGAGCAGAAGCTTGGATTTGATGGCCTTATAGACATTGTAGTTCAATTATTTTATGATTGTATAAAAGACCTTTCTCTTTAGGCAGGCTTTTCCTGTCTGTTTAATTATGTAAGCTGCCTTGGTTCCTTTGAAACAGGAAGATATGGTAAAAATAAATAGATACCTGCCTGCCTGCCTGCCTCCCAAACTCCCTCCCTCCCTCCCTCCCTCCCTCCCTCCCAACCAACCAACCAACCAACCAACCAACCAACCAACCAACCAACCAACCAACCAAACAACCAACCAAACAACCAAACAAACAACCAAACAAACAACCAAACAACCAAACAACCAAACAAACAACCCTACGTATTTTGTCACAGGAAAGTTTTTACATCCCATCTTTACTTTATTTGGACTTATACCCCGCCTCTCTAGACAAAGTCTACTCTGACAATCTGCAGGTGGAGAACTGTTGACTGGGCCACCTCCTACCCCACAGAAACTCTAATGCCTGAGTCACTGTCTCCTCCCGTTTCAAGATGTAAGCGGTTCATAGGGATTTTACCTGGAACAATGAACAAAAAGAAGTACCTGCCAGGGTGGGACCCACGGAGGTGCCCGTCTGTCCAAACGCTTCCTCCTGCTCCAATTGGATCGGAAGAGGTCAGCTGCATGCAAGGTTTGTGCCACAGCCTGGATGGCCTTATAAATACTGTAGTTGTCTTGAGACAGGATTCTCTCCGTGACAGCCTGGTCTGGATTCTCCCAGTTCTTTCCTTCTAAACACCTTTTCCAGACTTTCACAGACATGCTGTGTTTCGAATATAAACAACGAAAGGCTTTCTGCTTAAATTGCTTAAGGTCAAAGAGAAGCTCATCAAAGTTATCATATCGTGTTGCTTTGTTTGTCTGGATCAAGAAGGACAGATAAAGATGGGTATGCTGGAGATCAGCCAATGTGAACAGCAACCTGACACTGAGATCCTGCAAAGCTGTTGTGATCCAAACTTTTCCAACAGTTCCGGAATGGATCTTAACCTGTTGCGTTACCACCAATAAAATGCTCATTGCTTGAGAGTCCAACTGACAAACCACTACATTGGCTTTAGTATTCAAAAGAAGAAAAAGCATATTTATCTTTCTATAAACATTCATCATAGGTATCCTGTAGGTGAATGCAACACAAATGCCGCTGTTTGTGGCCACGGATGAAAAACTGCTAATAAATCTTTCTCCACTGTCGTTCTCTGGAGCGAGAACATTTATCCAGGTCCACCTGAAATGAAGGAGGAGTTTGATGATCCCCAGGAAAGGAGGTTCTTGTTTTGGGGCCGTCTGATAGAAAAAGGGGAAGCGATCTTTATTCCTTGGAATCTGTGCAATAAAACCATAACTGACCTGGTTAGAAAAGAAAACAGACACACAGAGAGAGATTTTAATGATGAATCCCAGCTGTTTCTTGATCTCAAGCAGTTTTCATCACAGCTACTAACTGCTGTTTACTTCACAGGGATGTTGCAAGTGTTTGGGTCTGAGCCCCAAGTCCAGGTCCAAGTCCCAAGTCTCAAGTCGCAAGTCCCTATTGAAAACAAGGTTTCCTTTTCCAGAAATAAAAGGTAAGGGAATGGGTGGGTTCCAAGTCACAAGCTGAGTCTGACTCATTCAAACAACAACGGGTTGAGTCTGGGTCAAGTCACTGGTGCAACTGAAGTCTGACTTGACAGTGAGTCCCGCGACTTGAGTCCCCCTCCATTTTAGTATTTATTAAATGCTTAGTATCCTACAATAAACTTTCTAAATCAAAGTGATAAAAAATTTTTTTCAGATAAATCTCATATGACGGGCACTAATTTATAACTTTCCATTGACATTTTCCCCTTACTTTAAGGTTTCTACCAAGGACGCTCTGCAGGAGCATCCAACTGTGTACCTTCTGCATCCTACACGTGCCCTGGAGATATGTTCTACTACATTTCCCATTGTTCCCACCTCTAAGGGTTATTAGGCAGTACACCAGGCTTGAGTAACTCAGAAAAGCTATGGGCTATGCCGTGCAGGGACACCCAAGACGGACAGGACATAGTGGAGAGTTCCGACTAAACGCAATCCACCTGGAGTAGGAACTGGCAATGCCACTCCAGTATCTTTGCCAAGAACGCCCCATGATCAGAAACAAAAGGCTAAAAGATATGACGCTGGAAGATGGGACCCTCAGGTCGGAAGGCGTCCAACATGCTACTGAGGAAGAGTGGAGGACAAGTACAAGTAGCTCCAGAGCTAATGAAGTGGTTGGGCCAAAGCCGAAAGGACGCTCAGCTGCGAACATGCCTGGAAGTGAAAGGAAAATCCAATGCTGCAAAGAAAAATACTGCATAGGAACCTGGAATGTAAGATCTATGAACGTTGGGAAGCTGGAGGTGGTCAAACAGGAGATGGCAAGAATAAACATCGACTTCCTGGGCATCAGTGAACTAAAATGGACAGGAATGGGTGAATTCAGCTCAGATGATTATCATATCTACTATTGTGGGCAAGAATCCCGTAGAAGGAATGGAGTAGCCTTCATAGTCAACAAAAGAGTGGGAAAAGCTGTAATGGGATACAATCTCAAAAATGATAGAATGATGTCAATACGAATCCAAGGCAGACCTTTCAACATCACAATAATCCAAGTTTATGCACCAACCACCACTGCTGAGGAGACTGAAATTGAACAGTTTTATGAAGATTTACAACACCTTCTAGAACTGACACCAAAGAAAGATGTTCTTCTCATTCTAGGGGACTGGAATGCTAAAGTAGGGAGCCAAGAGATAAAGGGTATAACAGGGAAGTTTGGCCTTGGAGTTCAGAACGAAGCAGGACAAAGGCTAATAGAGTTTTGTCAAGAGAATAAGCTGGTCATCACAAACACTCTTTTCCAACAACACAAGAGGCGACTCTATACATGGAAATCACCAGATGGGCAATACCGAAATCAGATTGATTATATTCTCTGCAGCCAAAGATGGAGAAGCTCTATACAGTCAGCAAAAACAAGACCTGGAGCTGACTGCGGCTCTGATCATCAGCTTCTCATAGCAAAATTCAAGCTTAGACTGAAGAGAGTAGGAAAAACCACTGGGCCACTCAGGTATAATCTAAACCAAATCCCCTATGAGTACACAGTGGAAGTAAAGAACAGATTTAAGGAACTAGATTTGGTGGACAGAGTGCCTGAAGAACTTTGGATAGAGGCTCGTAACATTGTCCAGGAGGCAGCAGCAAAAACCATCCCAAAGAAAAGGAAATGCGATAAAGCAAAATGGCTGTCCAACGAGGCCTTAGAAATAGCAGAGAGGAGAAGGGAAGCAAAATGCAAGGGAGACAGGGAAAGTTACAGAAAATTGAATGCAGACTTCCAAAGAATAGCAAGGAGAGACAAGAGGGCCTTCTTAAATGAACAATGCAAAGAAATAGAGGAAAATAACAGAAAAGGAAAAACCAGAGATTTGTTCAGGAAAATTGGAGATATTAGAGGAACATTTCGCGCAAAGATGGACATGATAAAGGACAAAAATGGGAGGGACCTAACAGAAGCAGAAGACATCAAGAAGAGGTGGCAAGAATACACAGAGGAATTATATCACAAAGATGTGGATATCCCGGACAACCCAGACAATGTAGTTGCTGACCTTGAGCCAGACATCCTGGAGAGTGAAGTCAAGTGGGCCTTAGAAAGCCTGGCTAACAACAAGGCCAGTGGAGGTGATGGCATTCCAGTTGAACTATTTAAAATCCTGAAAGATGATGCTGTTAAGGTGCTACATTCAATATGCCAGCAAGTTTGGAAAACCCAACAGTGGCCAGAGGATTGGAAAAGATCAGTCTACATCCCAATCCCAAAGAAAGGCAGTGCCAAAGAATGCTCCAACTACCGCACAATTGCACTCATTTCACACGCTAGCAAGGTTATGCTCAAGATCCTCCAAGGTAGGCTTCAGCAGTATGTGGACCGAGAACTCCCAGAAGTACAAGCTGGATTCCGAAGAGGCAGAGGCACTCGAGACCAAATTGCTAACTTGCGCTGGATTATGGAGAAAGCCAGAGAGTTCCAGAAAAACATCTACTTCTGCTTCATTGACTATGCAAAAGCCTTTGACTGTGTGGACCACAACAAACTATGGCAAGTTCTTAAAGAAATGGGAGTGCCTGGCCACCTTATCTATCTACTGAGAAACCTATATGTGGGACAGGAAGCAACAGTTAGAACTGGATATGGAACAACTGATTGGTTCAAAATTGGGAAAGGAGTACGACAAGGCTGTATATTGTCTCCCAGCTTATTCAACTTATATGCAGAATACATCATGCGGAAGGCTGGACTGGAGGAATCCCAAGCCGGAATTAAGATTGCCGGAAGAAATATCAACAACCTCCGATATGCAGATGACACCACTCTGATGGCAGAAAGTGAGGAGGAATTAAAGAACCTTGTAATGAGGGTGAAAGAAGAGAGTGCAAAAAATGGTCTGAAACTCAACATCAAAAAAACTAAGATCATGGCCACTGGTCCCATCACCTCCTGGGAAATAGAAGGAGAAGATATGGAGGCAGTGACAGATTTTATTTTCCTGGGCTCCATGATCACTGCAGATGGAGACAGCAGCCACGAAATTAAAAGACGCCTGTTTCTTGGGAGGAAAGCAATGACAAACCTTGACAGCATCTTAAAAAGCAGAGACATCACCTTGCCAACAAAAGTCCGAATAGTCAAAGCTATGGTTTTTCCTGTCGTGATGTATGGAAGTGAGAGCTGGACCATAAAGAAAGCAGACCGCCGACGAATTGATGCCTTTGAATTGTGGTGCTGGAGGAGACTCTTGAGAATCCCCTGGACTGCAAGGAGAACAAACCTATCAATTCTAAAGGAAATCAACCCTGAGTGCTCACTGGAAGGACAGATCCTGAAGCTGAGGCTCCAGTACTTTGGCCATCTAATGAGAAGAAAAGACTCCCTGGAAAAGACCCTGATGTTGGGAAAGTGTGATGGCAAGAGGAGAAGGGGACGACCAAGGATGAGATGGCTGGACAGTGTCTGCGAAGCAACCAGCATGAATTTGACACAACTCCGGGAGGCAGTAGAAGATAGGAGGGCCTGGCGTGCCCTGGTCCATGGGGTCACGAAGAGTCGGACACGACTAAACGAAACGACACCAGCTCTGTGGGAGACCAGATTGAGGATGATTGCCATACGGAACTCCACTAATA
Source organism: Pogona vitticeps (assembly GCF_051106095.1). Taxonomy (NCBI): domain Eukaryota; kingdom Metazoa; phylum Chordata; class Lepidosauria; order Squamata; family Agamidae; genus Pogona; species Pogona vitticeps. Next base: position 27,104,403 of record NC_135784.1, read on the forward strand.
GTCTCTCTGGATCAGACATGGTTTTAAGGAATGAAACCTGACAACCTTGATTTCTACTGTCTGAAAAGCCACAAAACTGGTTAATGGAAGAAGACAAAAGACAAAATGAATGTACATCCCCTTCTTTTAGTAATGACCGTCTCTAGGTCCATCAGTGTAGCATTGTAGACATTGCTGGAGAAATGGGAAAGTGGGAGTGGGCTCCTTCTCCACACCGGTCCTACCTGTGGGATTTTGTAGATGTCCAGCATGGTTGAAATCTGCGTGGAGATTTCAGAGTTGGCCCCTTCTAGAACTGCCAGCATTCTGTTTTTCCTTCCGCAGCCGTAGTTTGGAATATGTTGCTGCCCCACAGACAGCAGGTCCACCAAAGCTTCAGAAGTCATTCTTGGATTGAAATAATTCTCATAGACGTTGTAGCCCAGGGTGATATTGGGCAAGAACTTGGGGTTCTCATTGATTTCACGTACAGCAAACAAGAAGGGCAGGATGTCCCAGAAGATCATGCCACCTATACTGGAATAAAAGGGATGTGGTGGGGTTGACTGGGCAAGTGTATGAAATTCTTGCATCCTTTAAGAAAACAGAAATCTCTGCATGTTACACTCAAAACTTGCGCACCCACTGAACGAGTGCCAATAGCACCATTCTTGCAAACATCACCAAGAGGTACTGGTTGTTGCTTGTGAAGTTACCACAGTGTTTCTAAAGATCAACCTGACAAGCTGCAGTATTTGGTTATGAAGTCACAAGAGCCACCTAAGGGGAATTTCTACAAATCCCAGAAACCTTTCCCCTCAGGTAGAGATGAGGCTAAAGACATACATGACTGACGAAAGGTAGGCACAAGAGGGAACACACACAGAGAAAAATATAATGGGATGAACAGAGAGTGTAACTTCGGTCACCAGTACTTACGAGTAAAAGTCGGTTAAGGGAGATTTGGAGAAATCATATGGTAGGAATATAGTATTTGTGGTAGTTATGATGCCAGCAATTTGATAATCTCCTGGACTGTAATAATTAAAGGGAGGTTCTCGATCCCTGATCTCCTTCCAGGGGCACTGTCTCTTAAGTCTCACACAGAAAGAAAAAAGTGACAATATAAGCATCAGCAGATGCCACCATGCCGTGTAGGAGACAGCTGAGAAAGCTCTCTCCATCCTCTGCTCCTCAGTGCCCTGTCACTAGACTCAGAGCTAACTAGTTAGAAGCTGAACATTTCCACAAGAGCACAACTGTGGTGCCTTCTCTGAAGAGAAAGGAATCCGGGATTGCTGCCCCAAATCTAAGGAGATGGGATTGGGGGGGAGTTGATACAATGAAGCCTCACTCTGGCACAGCCCCTGACTTTTCAAAGCTTCAGTCCCACATGCTGAGTGGCCCAGGAAGTATTTATGCACTATATTTTTTTCCAGACTTTATAGATGAGAAGTATCTGACTCTACTCTTGTATCCGTTTCAGTGTCGAGATTTGACAAAACACGGCCCCATGAGCTTTGGTGAAAACTTGACTAAATCACCATGATTTCCATAATTATGAGGAGGCAAACATGACTCTTAGAACACAATTGGTTTGCCAGAAGGGTTTGTGTGCAGGTGTGTACCTGGAGTAAATATGTTTGTGTGACTCAATGGTGTGTAGAATATTTCATGGGCGACAGAGAGAACCGTTCAGGAAAATTTGGCCAAGTCTCAGAGCTTTTTTTCCAGGGATGTTACTGTCCATGGTGGCAATAGGGGTTCTGGGAATTAAAATCTAAAATGTAATTTCCCCAGCCACTGTTCATCTGAGGTAAAGAGAGAGACATCTGAATTGAAATCCCATGGAGGACTTTAGGGCAGTCAGTGGCCAGTCCTGGACGTTTGCCTTCACAAAGTGATACCATGCAAAGCAAAATCCCAGAAGCTGATTCCATTTTTCCATCAATTAAACACTTCTCACCCAATCACAAAGCAACGGTCAGGACTGTTTTTCAACAAGCGTGAATGGTAATGAGGAGAAGAGGGTATCTTGTAGACCATCTGGACTGCTGCTATCAACATTCAGGCTGTCCTTTGACATGTAAAACTTGGCATCCTTTTTCCTGCTGGCAACGCAGGGACGAAACTGTGTAGTAACATTTCCTGGCTTTCTGAACAATATACGACAGTTATAAACCAGGATTGTTGTTGTTGTTCTAAAAAGAATTGATTTACAGACTTAAAAATAGGAGGTGAAATATACGTATGCTATACAGAAATACGATCAGAAATTTCCCTCATGTAGAATTACCAGGGTTAGAGGATTATAAAAGATGGACATATTATCTGTACTATGGTTACTGGGAGAAGACAGAAGCAAAAACTTGTTTGATGTGGCCATAGTCCCTCTGTGCCAAAATATTTTGAAGGGCTGTTTTGGACTTAATGAAATGGGAAACCAAAGATGTGAGTATGGACAACATGTACAATGGAGAAATATACACACCCTTAAGTAGTAGACATCCTTCAGTCTCGAGAGACTATGGTAACGTGCTCTGAACAGAGGACTTGGAACAACGTCTGGTGTGGCTGAGAAGGCCAATTTGAGAGTGACCATCCCTTCCACACTGAAGAGAAATACAAACTGTGCCCTGTCCAGCTCCCTGCTTTTACTGGTTTGGGGACTACCTCTTTGTCTCGGCCTGCTGGACAAGTGTCTCTTCAAATTGGGAGAGGCCATGCTGCACCGCTTGCCTCCCGGCCGAACGCTCAGATGTCAAGTTTTCCCATCTTTTGAGGTCCATTCCTAAGGCCTTCAGATCCCGCTTTCAGATGTCCTTGTATCGCAGCTGTGGTCTTCCTCTAGGGTGCTTTGCCTGCACTAATTGTCCGTACAGGAGATGTTTTGAAATCCGACCGTCAGCCATTCTTACGACACGACCAGGCCAACGTAGATGTCACTGTTGCAGTAATATATGCATGCTAAAAATTCCTGCCCATTCTAGGACTACTCTATTGGGAACTTTGTCCTGCCAAGTGATACCAAAAATGTGTTGGAGACAGCGCATATGGAAGGTGTTCAGCTTCCTCTCCTACCATGCACGAAGGGTCCAGGACTCCACTTAGGTACAGGAGTGTACTCAGGACACAGACTCACAACCTTCAACCTCTCAGTTAAACTATTGTTGCCATTCCTGTTCTGCCAAGTGCAGGTTGGAAAGCAATGTTCCAATTACTAAACCCTTTCTTTCAGTTAAGTAAGCTGAGGATGAGGCACTATATGGGACCGAAAGCTTTATGGACATGTTTTCTGAATGTTTTACAGAAGATGCCCCTTTGCTTTTTCAAATTTTAAAAAAAATGAAGGAAGAGGTTGGAATTAGCAAAGAGTATCACTGGAAACCAAGGTCAAAATCATCCATATTATGTGAAAGAATTAAAGAGAGACAGGGACAATAATGGTCCTTCACCTCTGGAACACCTTGCTTCTTGAAATTTGTCTGGCACTCTCACTGGGAGTTTTTAAGAACAAGCTGAAGACTTGGTTCTTCACACAGGCTTCCCCCCTTCCATCACTTGGTTCCCTGTGTTTTCCCCTCTTGGACCTTGCCTCTCTATGTTGTTGATATTGTTGTTTTAATTTTTGTTTTATACTCGGACTGTAAGCTGCTCAGAATAAAACAGGATAAATAAATAAATAAATGAAAGAAAGGAAGGAAGGAAGAAAGAAGGGAAATCAGGGGGTTTACCTCTGTTTTCATTAACTTTCACCCCAATGTTCTCCCCTCACATGCCAACTGTCCTTGGCTGCTGTTACTGCTGTCCCCTTACCCATGGGGTAACCAGGTACACTACCCATGAGAAAACTGGGTAAAACTTGCTTTAACATCACACAAAGAAGAAGAAAGGAGTTTCACAGCTTAAATGTATAAGCTGCTGAATAGTATTGTCCATCTTTTAAAATATCTTTTAAAAATATTTTTAGAGAGAAGTTCAATGTTTGGCCAGAAAGTAGTTAATGTTTTCTTTCACAGTCATTGAATGGGGTTTTGAGTTGCAGGGTCAAAAGTTCAGTCCATTTCTAATACTGGCAATTTATAAGAAAACCCAATATTTTCTGCTACATCTGAGCCAAATTTGGTGCTGATCCAAGGACCAGTTTCATTATTATAATTTTTTGTTTGGGGCACCCGATATTTCTTCAGATAGGATACATAATGTAAATCTTGCTATCAGCATAATATTACTGGTGCCTTTCCAGGCATCAGTGATGCAACCACACCACGTTGGAGATAAATCTCAGTGCCAGGTGCTTTGTGGTCCAGGAGGTATTTAGGCTTTAGCTTCTCCAGGCTATGAATATCAAAAGTTAGTGAGTTGCTTTGAGGTTCTCACATCAGTTTCAAAGGCGGTGTTTTGGAAACATCCCTTGTTGCACTTTGAAAAGAAGTTTAAAAAATCACTGTGATTTTGAAAATTATTGGGTTGAAGAATCCCTGATGCCAACTCTGGCAAATGGTTCCATGTGCAGCAGGAGAAAACATGTAGTAGAGTCTGCTTCATGGGTTTCAAACAGAGCAGTTTGGGTATTTTTGGCAGGCCTTTAGGGAAGAGAAATGAGGACTCCATCTTTTTACGTCTCGGGAGGCCACCCACCATTGTTGCCAGAGGATTCTGAGAGTTGCAATCCAAAAGTGCACTTTTCCATAGCTCCTCTCAGCTGGCCACCGAGACATCTGACTTCAGTCATTCTGCAAGCCTTATGGAGTGAGGGACTTTAGGGAAATCTGAGTTAGAACTGTTAGCCTGTGGTCCACGCTAGGCCTATCTGTGGCAATGTAGCGAAGCACACCTAGGCTGTGGGGTGGTCTCTCTTGCTGCCCCGCATATAGATGTTACGTGAGGTAATAGAGAGAGTACTCTCCGCCTTGGAAGGGAGGGAAGCCTTGATGTTCAAAGACAGCCTTTCCTTTCCCCACAATACCTCACCGCAAGTGTCTGTTGGGCATGCTGCAGAAAATTTAAATGACCGCTCACCGTCACCTCAGGCTCACGACATCTGCCACTAGTGCCAGATAAGCCCTCCTAGAACATAAAATGGCACACACTATCTCATGGGTGCGGTTTCTAGGAGGCCATGTTTCATCGGTCACCCACTCTTCCCTAGTCATGTCTGGATCTATGTCTGTCTTCTGGGGCCTTCCTCCAAGATAGAAAATAAGTGATTGAATGTTCACAATAGTTTATACAAAGTACAGTTTCTTAGAGTATAAAGTATCTCAAGGCTCTTCCCCCAACCCCTCTGAAAATGAGACCTATTTTCAGGTTTCAGTCAGAGTGAGGCCTAGGCCTGTCTCCACTTGATTGTCTCTGGCAACACATATTTGGAGCTCCTTACTTTCCCGTGGGATGGTCCTGGGCAGGCAATGCTTTGTCCTCTCTCTGAGGATTCTTGTTATGTGCTGAGAAGTTACCCCCAGTTTATGCCACCCTGATAGCTTTTCAGTGTATGAGATGTTTCGGGAGCAGTCTACTTTTGCCACACCCTAATGGCTTTCCACAACTGAGTAGGAACCTGAGCCCATATCTCCTGAATATTATTACAGCCCATAGGGAATGGCATCACACTGGCTTGAGAGAAGGATGTCAAAATGTCTGGAGCAGAGAAATACCGTTTAAAGAATTCATGATGCTCTTACTGTTGGGAGGGCAGAAAAACAGACCTTAACAAGAGCTACAATCTGCTGAGAGTTAACTCTGTGCAGTTAAAATAGTGGGATGAATTCATCAAGTTGATGAATGCAGATGCTAAAAGAAAGTTTGTCATTTTAAGGTGTGTTTTCCCAACCGTAAAATCTGTCATTACGTTCTTTGCCTCAGAGTAAACCTATGTTGTGGGCACTGTGGAAACTGAACTGAAAGCATCCTTGCCTCCAGCTGCTAATCCCACTGCTGCCACTGCCAGATACGCCCACTATGGTACACCATGCCACTGACATTGGATGGTGTCCACCTGAGGGCGAGTTGCAGAAGGCCAGTAGTTGTAGGGTATTAGTTCACAAGGAGTCCCAATTTGGTGGACTGGAGGGAATAATGGACTAGGACTCTGGAGAACAGGGTTTGGACCCCATTTGGGCATGGAGACCCCTGAGGGAGCAGGCCTGGTAAAAACGATTCCTTCAATATCAATTAGGGTTGTTATTCGTTGGCTCTGACTTCATGGCACAGAACATACACAAGTTCACAAGCATGGGTCACCAGATGTTGTCACATTTCAAACTCCAGGAACCCCAGCCAGTGCTGAGGATGTTCAAACTGCAAGCCAACACCATTAGAGGACCAAGGCTAGAAACCACTGAAATACTTTCATGTGGGTCAGAGAAAGAACAATTCCATTCATTGTCCCCTCATTTATTTATTTTTATTAAGAATACACTGCTTTTCACCAAACGCATCTTCCCCTCCCGTTCTTTATTGGCATTGCACATAGACACATGGATCATTAGAACACAAGGTACAAACCAAAGATGAAATTCTCCTACATTTCAAGTAGCCACATGGAGCCAAGAAAGGCAGGCTAACACTTTTGCCATGGACAATCCAGTGCACCTTGGCTATTAATCTGTCACATGCTCCCAGAAGAACATGTCATGTAACATTTCTCCCCTTGTAGGGCACAAAGAGAAGAGAGTCATGAATTCTATCCCCACAAAACAAATTGAGTTCAGAGCCATGAGCTCACCCACATACACCTTTCAGGTCTAGACTTGCTTATGTCATACACAACCGTGTTCTTGGTGACCAGTGCTACGCATCGGTAGTACACTTACAAGTCCTGACTTCAAATAGGTCATTTTGCATCCCCTCAGCGTACAAGGTGGTAGGATACCTTTGTCTTTCTGTTTACTACTAGTTTTCATCTCAATATATGTCAAGTGCTGTCAATTAAGGAAACATATGAACATTGCTGTATCTACAGAGGACAAGAATTTATTTATTTATTTATTTATTTATTTATTTATTTATTTATTTATTAATTTATTTTAATTTAATTTATACCCCGCCTACCTGGCCCACCGGACCACTGCCAATTCATTTATTTTTAATGAAGAATCAAGTGCCATCCTTTGTTTTCAGCATCAGAAGCTCCTTGGTGTTCAGCTCAGGCCTAAACACAATAATGTAGCATTTGGGGACAAAGATGCAGCCCAGTAACCCCAGACTGGAGGATAGGATGGCAAAGACCTGCACGGCCACCATGTACTTCCCTTTGGTGCTGAGGTAGGTGGGCACAAAGGACACCCAAACACTGCAGAAGACCAACATGCTGAAGGTGATCAGCTTGGCTTCATTGAAGGCCCCAGGCAGCTTCCTGGCTAGGAACGCCAGGGTGAAACAGGTGGCAGCCAGAAAGCCCATATAGCCAAGGGCACTATAAAACATCACAACAGAGCCTTCGTTGCACTGCAGTATGATCAACCCAGATTGGGAATGCATGTCTGAGTCTGGGAATGGAGGAGAGATGCCCAGCCAAACAATGCAGATGCCCAGTTGAATACCAGAACAAGAAAGGACAATGGAGTTGGCCCAAATCTTCCCCAGCCATTTCCTCATTGTGTTCCCTGGCTTAGTGGCCATAAAGGCTACCACTACCATGACGGTTTTTGCCAACAGGGAAGAGATGGCAACAGAGAAGATGACACTGAAGGCAGTTTGTCGGAGAAGGCAGGTCACTCTCTGTGGTCGGCCAATGAATAGAAAGGGGGACAAGAAGCAAAATAGGAGGGAGCCGAGGAGGACATAGGTGAGGTCCCGGTTGTTGGCTTTGACAATGGGAGTTTCTCGGTATTTCACAAATATTCCTAACACCAAGAGTGTATTTAGAGATGAAAACAGGGCCAAGAAAGTAAGGGAGATCTCCAAAGGTTGTTCATAAGAGAGGAAGCTGATAACTTTGTCAACACATTGGTCTCGGTCCTGATTTGAATATTGATCATCTGGACATTTGTTGCAGTTGTCTGAATCTAGAAAAAATTACAGAAGCTTCAACATTCCAATAAAATATATGAGAAAAACTACATGCCCGAAGAACAAGAGGAGGGAAGGATATAGATAGAGTAAGAACCGTCCACAGACCACACCAATTTAGCACAGGGCTCCCCGTTCTCTGTGCCTCTATGGCCGGTCTCCACCAACTCTTTCCAGGCACAGATGTCTTTCTTATACAGTCTCTTTAAAGCCTCAAATCTTATTAAACACCTAGTATTTTGAGCCTGTTTGTGCAATCCGGGAAAGACAGGGCAATGGTAAATCTGTGTCTTCCGCAACTCTTTGATTTCTCAGAAAGGGTCTGATCCAGGTGACGCCATGTTTGGTGATCTACCTGCATAACTTCACTGTGGAAGGTTGGAGAAACTTTTTTTCCTGACTCTTATGACTGTGAGTACATGGCTTTTATTTCTCAGGATGCAAGTCTGGCTCAAACTGAGCTGAAAAGGAGCTAAAACGCTGGAGACTTTCTTTTCAACTACCCTAGCTGAGCTGCTGACCCAACAAGAGAGGGAAAAAAAAGTTGCAGGGAAACCCATAAAGGAAGAGGGGGGCTGGTTGCCAAACAAAGAGATCAAAAGAGCAGCTAATAAAGGGGTAAACTGGTTACTACTTAATGACCCCTTTCCCATTCTTAATTTCTACTGTTATTCTGTGCCTGAAGGACTGGTTAATTCTTAACTGCCTCACACTGTAAAGAAAATTGATTGGAGGTGCCAGTCCATAGCCTGACTTTTCTTCTTTTTTGTTGAAGCTCTGCTGGTGTTTGTGGATTTCAGTGGCTTCCCTGAATCATACAATCCTTGATCCAGAGAGCTGGAAAGCACCCCAAAAGCCCATTAAGTCTAACCTGTTGCAGGAAATCTAAATCTTCCTTGTTGTTTTGTCCTCATCTTTAAGGATTCCCCTCCTGAATACCGTAAATCATATAATCCTACAACTGTAGAGCTGAGAAACACCTCAGGGCTCCTAGAAGCCCAGCCTGCTGCAGGAAGCAGGAAATCTACAGCCAGATCTTCCCTGTTGTTTTGCCCTTCAGTCACTCACCTTCTTGAGTGGAGATGGCGCCTTCAGCACAGGGGGTGCAGTCATAGCAGCAGACAGGCTCTCCCTCCTTGGTCAGCTTGGCTTGTCCAGGGCGGCAGCTTTTAGTACATCTAGAGAAAGGTGCAGTCTACAAAAGGTCATCCAGGAAAATGTGTTCATTAGGATGCTGTTTTTAATATTAATAAGGGATTCAGGGGATCCACTAGAGAAGATCAAGCTTAACCCAACTCCTTGTCTGACCAGATCTATCCTCATGTTTCCAACTGCCCCAACAAAATAGTGACAGAACAAACTAGACCTTTTTCTTTCCATCCTACAGAGCCAAAAGAACAAAGGGAGAGTGGATCTGAAAAAACTTTAGCAAACAGGACTGAGCCGACTTCCCCTTATCTTTTCCCAGGAGCAGCTTCTATTTTAATCGACCAATCCAGAGCAAATATGGGAGGAGCTCCTGATTCCTAGCACCATGATTGGTTGGTTTGACATCCCCAGGATAGACGGTGCCTTCCACCCTGGGTCCTGGGCATCAGGCAGTCGGACCCCAAATGACAGCTGCCACACAGCCCTTCCCCCACTGCCATATCAGTGGATGGATAACCTACGCAAGTGCCCAGTGAGTCCGGGGCTCTGACGTACGGATCGGTGCTCCTTGCCCCTATCTTTTGAGGACAACAGTTGTGGGGCAAGAAAGGATGAGGAGCGTGATATGTTTCGGCTTAAAAGAAAGCATTTATGGCATAAAGTCCCCCCTTCCCCACACTGGACAGTCTTCCTTACATGCAAAGACCTTGACTCCACACTGGTGAAAAACTAAATCTCTTTCATAGGGACTCCAGTGCTTTAAAATGGAACTTAATACATAATCACTAGATTCATATTAGGGCTTCCATTCTGGCCACCCAGAGCTAGGAAGCTTCCTGGTTTCTGACAGCGCTGGGGTCAGGGCAGCTGAGCTCTCACTCATGCGACAGGGGACAAAACATGATCCGCTGAAGGTGCCCCTCAGCTGATAACCATGTTGTGGCCAGGCCAATGCCAGCTATCTCAGCATTGACCAGGTGCAATGCTGTGGGTCAGTGGCTGCTTCAGACATCCTGCTGGGGTACAGAGAATCACATTACAGCAGAACATATTTTGTGCCCATTTGTAGATGACCTGTAGTAAAAACCTCATTGCACGCTACCCGCAAATATGTAGTTTCTGTCCACAAGTTTTCATAAGGCATCATTCTCATCAGCTTCATTTTTGCTTTATGCTGGAAGGTCTTCCCCGTTTATGTAGGAGTAAGCCTCACTGAACTCAGAGGGATATACATTAGAGTAGATATGCTTGGGATTTCCTGGTAAGATCTGTTGAAGAGAATAAAAGGAAACAAGTGGTTTTCCCCCCACCTGGTTAAACCATGTGGGCCACACAATGGCACTGTCATCAACGGCGATCTTGAGATCAGAGGAGTCCCATCTCTCTATGCGCCCAACATCTACTCCAGCAGTGGACTTGTTGGGCCACCTCACCCAGTTCACGATATGAAAGTCGGCTGCCAAATCCTGATTCTCACGGAACTCATCTCCGTTCATGGAAACATTGTAATGCTGGAAGAGTCTCAGGAAGGGGTGAAGCTAGAAGAAGCAAGCGTATTAAACCCACAGGGAATCCTGTTATTCAGCCCTGGACGTTTGACATTTATATACTGCTCCATTTACTGGAAACCACAGCTCTAGGTGGTCTTTCATTCTAAAATAAAACCCTACCCTCCACCCCAAACAAAACAAGAAATGAAACAAATCAGCACACCAATTACATAAACCAAGGGAAGGCTAAATAATGGCAATGAACTCCAATAGTAAATTGGAGAAAGAGAATATCATTAAAGGCTTCCTTGAATAGTTTGGTTTTGAGCAGTTTTTTAAACCTCTGGGGAGACGAGATCTGGTGGATTACCAAAAAGGGGCACCAAAAGTCCTGTGACAACCACCAAGAAGGCAGTACTCCTAGTTGAAACCTTCATTGCCGCTCTTGGTCTCACCATTCGGAACAATGAAGCCTAGGAGAATAGGATAAAATGGGCAGCAGTTGAATTTACTCCAGCCTCTAGTGATCTCTCCCACTTTAGAGGAGCAAATTAGACATATGTAGACGGCAAATGGTATGTAAACAGCAGACAGATGTAAATGGTACATATGTAGAATAACTGCTTTTTTAAGTAGTGAAAGACTGAAATGTTACGGTAATTTTGGCATATGCTTTCCCTCAACACCACTTTTTGCAGGCTTTGTCTTGTGATTGGCCTTTGGGTTCATTCCCAAACTCTGGAACTCTCTCCTGTGAAAAACCAGGCTGGATCCAACTTTGCTATCCTTCCTCATGCAGGCAATACTGGAGGCATTGAAGAGAAAATGGGACAATCATCTGTCAAACGTGCTTTGATCTGGATTCCTGCACTGAGCAGAAGCTTGGACTTGATGGCCTTATAGACCTTGTAGTTCAATTATTTAATGATTGTATAAAAGACCTTTCTCTTTAGGCAGGCTTTTCCTGTCTGTTTAATTATGTAAGCTGCCTTGGGTCCTTTGAAGGAAAAAGGTTGGGCACAAACAAACAAACAAACAAACAAACAAACAAACAAACAAACAAACACATATACATAGATACACACACACATTCACACACACACACAAACATACATACATAACAACCCACCTACTCCTATTTTGTCACAGGAAAGTTTTTACATCTCATCTGACAACCTGCAGGTGGAGAATTGTTAACTGGGCCACCTCCTAGCCCACAGAAACTCTAATGCCCGAGTCACAGGCTCCTCCAGTTTCAAGATGTCAGCAGTTGATAGGGATTTTACCTGGAACAATGAACAAAAAGAAGTACCTGCCAGGGTGGGACCCACGGAGGTGCCCGTCTGTCCAAGCGCCTCCTCCTCCTCCCATTGGAACGGAACAGCTCAGCTGCACGCAAAGTTTGTGCCACAGCCTGGATGGCCTTGTAAATACTGTAGTTGTCTTGAGACAGGATTCTCTCAATGACAGCCTGGTCTGGATTGTCCCAGTTCTTTCCTTCTAAGCACCTTTTCCAGATTTTCACAGACATGCCGTGTTTGGAAAATAAACAATGAAAGGCTTTCTGCTCAAATTGCTTAATGTCAAAGAGAAGCTCATCAAAGTTGTCATATCGTGTTGCTTTGTTTGTCTGGATCAAGAAAGACAAATAAAGATGGGTGTGCTGGAGATCAGCAAATTTGAACAGCAACCTCACACTGAGGTCCTGCAAAGCTGTTGTGATCCAAACTTTTCCAACAGTTCCGGAATGGATCTTAACCTGTTGCGTTACCACCAATAAAGTGGTCATTGCTTGAGAGTCCAACTGACAAATAACTACATTGGCTTTAGTATTCAAAAGAAGAAAAAGCATATTTATCTTTCTATAAACATTAATCATAGGTATCCTGTACGTGAATGCAACACAAATGCCATTGCTTGCGGCCACGGATGAAAAACTGCTGACAAATCTTTCTCCACTGTCGTTCTCTGGAGCGAGAACATTTATCCAGGTCCACCTGAAATGAAGGAGGAGTTTGATGATCCCCAGGAAAGGAGGTTCTTGTTTTGGAGCTGTCTGATAGAAAAAGGGGAAGCGATCTTTATTCCTTGGAATCTGAGTAATAAAACCATAACTGACCTGGTTTGAAAAGGAAACAGATACATAGAGAGAGATTTTAATGACGAATCCCAGCTGTTTCTTGATCTCAAGCAGTTTTCAGCACAGCTACTAACTGCTGTGTACTTTACAGGGATGTTGCAAGTGTTTGGGTCGGAGCCCCAAGTCCAGGTCTTAGTGCCATGTCTCAAGTCCCAAGTCCCTATTAAAAACAAGGTTTCTTTGGAAGGATACGATTTACCATTAGGCTGGCATGCTTACCTGTGGTATAAAAAAGATAAAGAGCAAAAGCACTTTAATTTACATATGATAAGAAAAGCTCTATTGGGAATGTGGAGAAAGATTATACAACAAATTTACTATAAAACACCAGTATGGGTGTCACCTATTAGAGGCCTTTACACAACTTAATCTCATGACAAAAGCAAAACTTTTAAGATACTAAGATTTATTTTAAAAGGATGGTGAATTAAGGTCTAAAGAAGAACTAGAGTCACAGAATATCTATATAGACTGGTGGTCCAGAGCACAGCTGGAATCTAGATATACAAAAGACAAAATAGAAGGTTTCTACTCAGAACAAATGATGTTTGATAAGCTTTTATTAGGTTCAAAAGACAAAATAGTTAAGAAAATGTATAACTATATGTTATAAATTAAAATGCAAGATGAAATGGTTAAAGAATGTATGACCAAGTGGGCACAAAATATAGGGCATAATATTGATATTGATCAATGGTTGAAAATATGGCAAAGTATGCCCCGAGTAGACATGGTCTAGAGGGGCGGGGTAAAAATCAAATAAATAAATAAATAAATAAATAAATAAATAAATAAATAAATAAATAAATAAATAAATAAATAAATAAATAAATAAATAAAATAATATAAAGGTTACAAGATTGGTTAATTTTAAGGAGAATATATACAAGATGTTTTATAGGTGGCATATGACTCCAGAAAAATTGTCGAAGATGTATACAGATGTATCAAATATGTGTTGGAAATGTGAAGCACAAGTGGGAAGCTATTATCATATGTGGTGGTCATGTAGAGTAGCGAAACAGTACTGGAAAAGAGTACAAGCTATGTTGCAACAAATATTGCTCTGTAAGGTGCCATTAACCCCAGAACTGTTCTTATTGAGTATGACACCTGATAACATAGATAAATCAAAGGAATATATAGTTATATATATAGTTACTGCAGCCAGAATTCTCTATGCCAAAAATTGGAAAAGTCCAACGGTACCGAAACAAGAAGATCTTATTGAGAAGATACGGGAAATAGCGGAAATGGACATTTTATCAGAAGTAATGAAGGACTGTCCTTTATAAAAGGCAACAGAAAGATGGGACTTATTCTACAAGTGGACTGAATCAACAGGCAATGTATGAATAGCATATATTGAAATGAGAACTTAAACCTAGAAGGCAGAAAAGAGTAAATAGAGTAACTTGGAATTTTGATATGGCAATAGGTATAGAATGGACATTAGTATATGATTGTTTTACCTTTTCCCCATTAACCTCAATTCCCCTTTTCCTTTTTGTCACCCATCTTGCTAAAAAATAAAAAAAAGGAAGGGATGGGTGGGTTCCAAGTCACAAGCTGAGTCTGACTCATTCAAACAACAACGGGTTGAGTCTGGGTCAAGTCACCAATGCAAGTGAAGTCTGACTTGACAGTGAGTCCTGTGACCTGAGCCCCCATCCATTTTAGTTTACTAAGCATTTACTAAATGTGTTTAGTAAATGCTTAGTATCCTACAATAAACTTTCTAAATCAAAGTGATAAAAATTTTTTTCAGATAAATCTCATATGGCGGGCACTAATTTATAACTTTCCATTGACATTTTCCCCTTACTTTAAGGTTTCTACCAAGGACGCTCTGCAGGAGCATCCAACTGTGTACCTTCTGCATCCTACACGTGCCCTGGAGATATGTTCTACTACATTTCCCATTGTTCCCACCTCTAAGGGTTATTAGGCAGTACACCAGCTCTGTGGGAGACCAGATTGAGGATGATTGCCATACGGAACTCCATTGATGGTCTCTCTGGATCAGACATGGTTTTAAGGAATGAAACCTGACAACCTTGATTTCTACTGTCTGAAAAGCCACAAAACTGGGTAATGGAAGAAGACAAAAGACAAAATGAATGTACATTCCCTTCTTTTAGTAATGACTGTCTCTAGGTCCTTCAATGTAGCATTCTACATATTGCTGGAGAAATGGGAAAGTGGGAGTGGGCTCCTTCTCCACACCGGTCCTACCTGTGGGATTTTGTAGATGTCCAGCATGGTTGAAATCTGCGTGGAGATTTCAGAGTTGGCCCCTTCTAGGACTGCCAGCATTCTGTTTTTCCTTCCGCAGCCGTAGTTTGGAATATGTTGCTGCCCCACAGACAGCAGGTCCACCAAAGCTTCAGAAGTCATTCTTGGATTGAAATAATTCTCATAGACGTTGTAGCCCAGGGTGATATTGGGCAAGAACTTTGGGTTCTCATTGATTTCACGTACAGCAAACAAGAAGGGCAGGATGTCCCAGAAGATCATGCCTCCTATACTGGAATAAAAGGGATGTGGTGGGGTTGACTGGGCAAGTGTATGAAATTCTTGCATCCTTTAAGAAAACATAAATCTCTGCACGTTACACTCAAAACTTGCGCACCCACTGAAAGAGTGCCAATAGCAGCATTCTTGCCAACATCACCAAGAGGTACTGGTTGTTGCTTGTGAAGTTACCACAGTGTTTCTAAAGATCAACCTGACAAGCTGCAGTATTTGGTTATGAAGTCACAAGAGCCACCTAAGGGGAATTTCTACAAATCCCAGAAACCTTTCCCCTCAGGTAGAGATGAGGCTAAAGACATACATGACTGACGAAAGGTAGGCACAAGAGGGAACACACACAGAGAAAAATATAATGGGATGAACAGAGAGTGTAACTTCGGTCACCAGTACTTACGAGTAAAAGTCGGTTAAGGGAGATTTGGAGAAATCATATGGTAGGAATATAGTATTTGTGGTAGTTATGATGCCAGCAATTTGATAATCTCCTGGACTGTAATAATTAAAGGGAGGTTCTCGATCCCTGATCTCCTTCCAGGGGCACTGTCTCTTAAGTCTCACACAGAAAGAACAAAGTGACAATATAAGCATCAGCAGATGCCACCATGCCGTGTAGGAGACAGCTGAGAAAGCTCTCTCCATCCTCTGCTCCTCAGTGCCCTGTCACTAGACTCAGAGCTAACTAGTTAGAAGCTGAACATTTCCACAAGAGCACAACTGTGGTGCCTTCTCTGAAGAGAAAGGAATCCGGGATTGCTGCCCCAAATCTAAGGAGATGGGATTGGGGGGGAGTTGATACAATGAAGCCTCACTCTGGCACAGCCCCTGACTTTTCAAAGCTTCAGTCCTACATGCTGAATGGCCCAAGACGTATTTATGCACTATATTTTTTTCCAGACTTTATAGATGAGAAGTTTCTGACTCTACTCTTGTATCCGTTTCAGTGTCAAGATTTGACAAAACACGGCCCCATGAACTTTGGTGAAAACTTGACTAAATCACCATGATTTCCATAATTATGAGGAGGCAAACATGACTTTTATAACACAGTTGCTTTGCCAGAAGGGATTGTGTGCAGGTGTGTGCCTGGAGTAAATATGTTTGTGGGACTCAATGGGGTCGAAT
Organism: Pogona vitticeps; assembly: GCF_051106095.1. NCBI lineage: Eukaryota > Metazoa > Chordata > Lepidosauria > Squamata > Agamidae > Pogona > Pogona vitticeps. The sequence goes on from NC_135784.1 coordinate 27,120,831, forward strand.
ATTTCATGAGTGACAGAGAAATACGTTCTGGAAAATTTGGTCCCAGAGCTTTTTCTCCAGGGATGCTACTGCCCATGGTGGCAAGAGGGGTTCTGGGAGTTAAAATTTAAAAAGTAATTTCCCCAGCCACTGTTCATCTGAGGTAAACAAAGAGACATCTGAATTGAAATCCCCTGGAGGAATTTACGGTAGTTAGTGGCAAGTCCGGGACCTTTGCCCGCACAAAGTGACACCATGCAAAGCAAAATCCCAGAAACTGTTTCCTTTTTTTTTTCATCAATTAAACACTTCTCACCCAATCACAACGCAACGGTCGGGACTGTTTTTCAACAAGCATGAATGGTAGTGAGGAGAAGAGGGTATCTTGTAGACCATCTGCACTGCTGCTGTCAACATTCAGGCTGTACTACACAGAAACACAATCAGAAATTTCCCTCATGTAGAATTACCAAGGTTAGAGGATTGTAAAAGATGGGCATATTATCTGTACTATGGTTGCTGGGAGAAGACAGAAGCAAAAACCGCTTGGATGTGGCCATAGTCCCCCTGTGCCAAAATATTTTGAAGGGCTGTTTTGGAGTTAATAAAATGGGAAAGCAAAGGTGTGAGTATGGACAATATGTACAATGGAAAAATATACACACCCTTCAGTAGTAGGCATTCTTTAGTCTGAAGAGACTATGGTAACGTGCTCTAAATAGAGGACTTGGAACAACATCTGGTGTGGCTGAGAAGGCCAGTTCGAGAGTGACCATCCCTTCCACATTGAAGAGAAATACAAATTGTCCCCTGTCCTTCTCCCTGCTTTTGCTGGTTTCAGGACTGCCTCTTTGCCTCAGCCTGCTGGACAAGGGTCTCTTCAAATTGGGAGAGGCCATGCTGCACCACCTGCCTCCAGGCTGAATGCTCACATGTCAAGGTTTCCCATATGTTGAGGTCCATCCCTAAGGCCTTCAGATCCCGCTTTCAGATGTCTTTGTATTGCAGCTTTGGTCTCCCTCTGGGGCGCTTTGCCTGCACTAATTGTCCATACAAAAGATCTTTTGGAATTCCACCATCAGCCATTCTCACGACATGCCCGATCCAGTGTAGATGTCACTGTTTCAGTAATGTATACATGCTAAAAATTCCAGCTCATTCCAGAACTACTCTATCTGGAACTTTGTCCTGCCAGGTGATGGCAAAAATGCATCGGCGGCAACGCATATGGAACATGTTTAACTTCATCTCCTGCCGTGCATAAAGGGTCCAGGACTCAATACGGTACAGGAATGTACCGTACTCAGGACACAGGCTCACAACCATCAAACTCTTAGCCAAACTAACGTTGCTATGCGTGTTCTGCCAAGTGCAGGCTGGAAAGTAATGTTCCAATTTCTAAACCCTTTCTTTTAGTTAAGCAAGCTGAGGACGAGACACTATATGGGCCAGAAAGCTTTATGGACATGTTGTCTGCATGTTTTACAGAAGATGCCCCTTTGCTTTTTCAAATTTTTAAAAAAGAAGAAGGAAGAGGTTGGAATTAGCAAAGAGAATCACTGGAAACCAAGGTCAAAATCATCTATTTTATGTGAAAGAATTAAAGAGAGACAGGGACAATAATCAACTCATTTGAGATGTGGTGTGGATACAGTTTCAAAAGTCAGCTAGAAAAGCAGAAATGTGAGAGTTCAGTAAAGCCGCCTAGAGTGGTCCTCACCCAACTAGATAGGCGGGATATTAAATAAATAAATAAATAGATGAATAAATAGATGAATGAATGAATGAATGAATGAATGAATGAATGAATGAATGAATGAATAAATAAATAAATAAATAAATAAATAAATAAATAAATAAATAAATAAATAAATAAATAAATAAATAAATAAAGTCAAGCCTGAACTCTCACTCAAGCCAAAACAAATAACCTGAGCCTATCCTACCATGCACATATAATGGAAACACAGAAGTGACTGAAATAGACGATATTGCTTGGGACAGTGGGATTGATCAGTAGACAAAGAGGAAGATCTCACATGAGATGGGTTGGTTCAATAAAGGAAGCCAGAATGCTTAGTTTACAAGAGCAGCAGGAAGAGGGAATGACCTAATGCAAGATGCTTTTGGTTTTCAAGATTTGACTAGAGCGCTAAATGAGAAAGTTTTGACTAGAGCGCTAAATGCTATCATCTGGGGGGGGCACGGTCACCAGTGTCTGGTTTCAGACGGCTCTGTTCCCACTAATGACACTCTTGTAAAGCCTTCTCAACTAGTATCTATCACTGACTCATCTCTCTTGGTTTTTTTTTTTTCAGTTTTAATGATTGATAACATCAAGATAGTTAACAATTCCAAGAGGATGTGGGACAATGAGGTTTGCATTCTGGACCGTTTACATCTCTCTGGTGGCCTGCTGAGGTGCAATTCAGAGTGGTTTGGAGTGGGGTGGCAAGACTCTGTTCCTTTTCAGTCTTCTTCTTTTTCCCTTTTTCTGTAATTAATTTATTTTTATTAATCTTATATTGTATATTAATTGTTTAAATGCTTAATTGTTAATTTAACTCATTTATTGTTCATTTTGCTTTTTGATTAACTTTGTTAATTCCGTTATGATTGTACTGCTTACATTTTGTTAATTTTCTTCATTCATTAATTATTAGGTTTCTTATTTTCATCTTTTTTCTCTTTCATTTTGGATTGGAGTAGAAGGCTTCTCCCCCCCAGCGAGGGTCCTTTAAATATCCAGGTGATTACGGTAGAGGGAGATATGGCGCTGGCACAATAGCCACTCGTTCCAGAAGAACGGTGGACAGATGTTTGAAGGGTGTCCACTGTTCTAGCTCTATGACCAACTGTCACCCTCGAGGTAGCCCGCTCAGTTACCCCTCCGCTCTGAAACTGGTGTTGTTGAATGCCAGATCTGTATCCAATAAATCCCAGCTGATTTACAATTTTATCCTGGAGAAGGATACAGATTTGGCATGCATAACTGAAACTTGGATGCGTAGTGACGGGGGTATCCCTCTGTCCTTTGCCTGTCCTCCAGTTTATGCTGTCCAACACCAGGGCAGACGGGGGGAGGGGAACGGATGTGTGTGTAGCCGTTGCATATAGAATTACTCTGGAGGTTCTTAGGCTTTCCGCTGTGACGACACCTGGTCTGGAGGCCCTCCATGAGTCAATTGGGAGCCAGGGATGGTATTGGGATCTTACTGGCATACTGTGCTCCCTACAATCCATCCATTTTCTTACCAGAGCTGGCGGACTTCATCTCCATGGCTCTGTTGGGATCCTCAAGGCTACTCGTCTTGGGTGATTTCAACATCCACGCAGAGACGGAGGTTTCCGGTCTGTCTCCTGAGTTCTAGGGAACCATGGCTTCCTTGGACATGTCCCAACATCTTAACAGCCCCACCCACGTGGGCGGTCACATGCTAGACCTGGTATTATCTTCTGAGCAGAGGGAGTGTGGTCTGAGGGTGACTAACCTTGTCTCTGTCCCCTCTGTCATGGATGGATTCCCCCTAATAAAATGCAACCTCACAGTAGCTCCCCCCCCTCGTGGGGAGCAGGGATCTATGTAAGTGATCTCCTGTCACACGCTACAGGATCCTATAGGATTCCATGAAAGGGATACCAAAGATCTGGCTGGCACTTCTCTCAAAGCTCTGGTTGACGGCTGGACCGCTGCTGCCATCAGGGCTGTAGACACGATTGTTCCTAAACATCCTCTCCATTGCAGAGCTTGACAAGTGCCCTGGTTTAATCAGCAGCTGAGAGCTACGAAGCATGATGGGAGGAGGTGGAAGCTAATGGAAAATAGCTTAAAAGCTGCTAGAATTGCGTCTAACTTTTACCTTTTGAAGATAAAGGCTGCAAAGAAAGCTTACTTTGCTGTCCAGATAAGCGAAGCTTCCAACCAGCAGACAGAATCATTCCGCATAGTACGTGATCTATCTGGAACTGGTCACAGTGATTGGTCTCCCCTAGTATCTCACCTGAGCAATTTGAAGCATTTTTTAAATCTAAGGTGGAGACCCTCCACCGAGACCTAACCCCCTATTTGAAACCAGTAGATTGAGCCGAGACATCCAGCACACTGTCTTGTCCAGTGAGAAAAACTCACTTTCAGCCCGTGACGTCACTTGAGGTTGAGAAGGCACTTGACTCCAGCCGTGCCCTCACCTCCTTGACCCTTGCCCGGCCTGGCTAATCAAAGCACCCAGGTCTGTGGCAACGAATGGGCCACTGCAGTAATTAATGGGCCTCTCCAGGAGGACAGGGTTCCCCTTGACCTCAAGGAGACTCTCATTAGGCCCATTAGGAAGAAACTGAGCTTGGCAGCAAACAACATTGGCAATTATAGGACCGTTTCCAATGTTTTCTTCCTTAGCAGGGTTATAGAGAAGGTGGTGGCTGATCAGCTTCAGGCTCTCTTGGATGAAACCAATGCCCTGGATCCATTCCAGTCGGGCTTCAGGCCACATCACGGTACAGAAATGGCATTGGATGCCCTGCTTGATGACCTATTGAGAGAGGCCGATAGGGGCAAAAAGTCTTTGATATCTCAGACACCTTTGATGGCGTTGAGCACGGTATCCTCCTGGGATGGCTCTCCGAGTTTGGGATCAGTGGCCTGGCTCCGGTCCCTCTTGGAGGACTATTCTCAGAGAGTTCAGTTTGGAGAGAGTGTATTGGCACTGTGACTCCTGAATTGCAGAGTGCCACGGGGCTCGATCATCTCTTCAGTGCTGTTTAATATCTATATGAGCCCTCAAGGTGGGGCCATCCATGGGTCTAGTGCTTTGTGTCATCAGTATGCTGATGACACATAGCTCTACATTTCCTTCTTTCCATCACCAGTGGATGCCATTGTGCCCCTTGAGCACTCCCTGTGGGCTGTACTGCAGTGGATGCAGGATAATGGATTGAGGCTGAACCCGGACAAGACGGAATTTTTGAGAGTGGGAGCCCCTCCTATCAGTGGTTTGCAAAGCTCCCTCTCATTTTTTTGGGGGGGGGTGACTCTCACCACAAAGAGTGTGGTCCGCAGCTTGGGGGTCCATCTTGACCCAGGGCTTACCATAGAGTCCCAGGTAACGTCTATAGTCTGCACTGTCCATTTACATCTTCAGCGAATGGCCCAGTTGCACTCCTATCTTGATGTTGGGCGTTCACCACTCTAGTCCGTGCGCTCGTAATCTCGAGATTAGACTACTGTAATGAGCTCTACGTGGGGCTGCCCATGAGATTGATATGGAAACTACAAATGGTCCAGAACACAGCCACCAGATTATTAACTGAAATGAAATAATATCATCACATTTTCCCCACTCTGGCGACATTACACTGGTTGCCCATTCGTTTCTGCATTGACTTCAAGGTATTAATGATTACATGTAAAGCCCTAAATGGTTTAGGACTTCGATAATGGACAGAGCTCCTGCTTCCTCCTAGCTGTACTTGTGTCACTTGATCTAGCCAGTCTGGGTGGGTGAGGGGCTTGATTCCAAGAGACGCCCAGAAGGAGAGAACTAGAAACCGGGCCTTCTCAGCAGTGGCCCTTCACCTCTGGAACACCTTGCCCCTTGAGATTTGCCTGGCACTCTCGCTGGGAGTTTTTAAGAACAGTCTGAAGACTTGGTTCTACATGCAGGCCTTCCCCCCTTCCATCACTTGGTTCCCTGTGTTTTCCCATCTTGGACTTTCCCTGTGTCTATGTTGTTGATATTGTTGTTTTAATTTTTCTTTTATACTCAGACTGTAGGCTGTGATGAGATGGGATTTTGAGTTAAAATCTTTTGAGGCATATGGGTTTTGTAATTAAGAAATGAGCCAGAGAGGTTCCATCTTGTTTCTTTGTATAAAGTATCTTTGCTATGCTGACAGGTTGTTTTCTAGGCGAGCAGAGAGAATGTTATTCTGAAAGCCTGAGAAAGGACTCGGTGTGATTAGATAGATGGGAATTGTTGTGACTCTTTGATAAATCACCGTAACCCAAATAACATCTGGTGCGTATGGGAAAGAAGTCAGGTGGTGCAACAGGACTGTTTGCCTAGTAACGAACTCTGATTGGATGACATCGTGGGAAGGTGCGATGAGCCCTTGCCAGTTACTCTTGAAAAAGGAACTTTTTGCCTATGGACATTGTCTTTCAAGACCGATTCTTCAGTCATTCGTGACACATGGGACTAACCTTTACTATGCTGGATTATCCTTGGACTTATGGGATTTTTTCCTAAGGACTATGCATGGACTATTTTCTATGGACTGTTCTATGGAATATTCTTTATGGACTTCTTTTCTTGGAATACTCCATATGGACTATGCTCTTGTAATTTTGTAAGGACTATGGTACATTTACTGGGTTTGACTTTTCTAAGGATAATGGGACTTTTACTGAATCTTTCTTTTTAGTACAGGATTCTTGTTCTACAGGATCACTGAGGACTATAGCCTTTTTATAACCTACTTGGATTATTTTGTTTTTACTAATGATTTCCTGGACTGGAACTGTTTTTATTCTTTTTAATGGCTTTTTGTGTTTTTGTAAGGTTTTTGAAAACTTTTCTATTTTTCATGTTTTCCTTGCCTCACTACATCTTTGTAACTAAGCAGCACAATGCTAGTTTATTTGCTTTGGTTTAATTTGGCTTTGATACTTAGTAACATGCTTATTCTTTAATAAAATAAAGATTACAAAACTCAATTGGTTTTCTGAACAGTACACTTGTCATAGGGTCATCTGAGAGTGCTGCCTCGGCCTAGCTTACTTAGAGTCCTGTCACTGGTGCAAGTTAAGTCTAAGGACTACAAAGCCCACTTGACCTTTTCATAATAATATCTGAGAGTACCAGGGTGTTCTTATGTGGGCAGACCTGTGAGAAGGAGTGTTGTATCTTGGCTAGCTGAATTTGGACTCATTCAGCCCATTTTAGCATGTGCAAACTCCTGATTGCTCTCTGTCCAGGCTTACACGTGTTTTTGGACCCATGTTTGCTCACATAGGCCGCTCAGAGTAGATTTGTTGAATCTAGATGGGCGGGGTAAAAGAAGGAGAAAGAAAGAAAGAAAGAAAGAAAGAAAGAAAGAAAGAAAGAAAGAAAGAAAGAAAGAAAGAAAGAGGAAATCAGTCGGTTTACCTCTGTTTTAATTAACTTTCACCCCAATGTATCAGCTGCTGAATAGTATTGTCCACCTTTTAAAATATCTATTAAAAATATTTTCACTGAGAGAAGTTCAATGTTTGGCCAGCAAGTAGTTAATGTTTTTTGAATTGGGTTTTGAGTTGCAGGGTCAAAAGTTCAGTCCATTTATAATACTGGCAATTTATAAGAAAACCCAATATTTTCTGCTACATCTGAGCCAAACTTGGTGCTGATCCAAGGACCACGTTTCATTATTATAATTTTTTTGGGGGGGGCACCCCTATTTCTTCAAATAGAATACATGATGCTGAATCTTGCTATCAGCATAATATAATTGGTGCCTTTCCAGGCATCAGTGATGCAACCACACCACGTTGGAGATAAATCTCATTGCCAGGTGCTTTGTGGTCCAGGAGGTATTTAGGCTTTAGCTTCTCCAGGCTATGAATATCAAAAGTTAGTGAGTTGCTTTGAGGTTCTCACATCAGTTTCAAAGGAGGTGTGTTGGAAACATCCCTTGTTGCACTTTGAAAAGAAGTTTTAAAAATCACTGTGATTTTGATAATTATTGGGTTGAAGAATCCCTGATGCCAGCTCTGGCAGATGGTTCCATGTGCAGCAGGAGAAAACATGTAGTAGAGTCTGCTTCATGGGCTTCAAACAGAGCAGTTTGGGTATTTTTGGCAGGCCTTTAGGGAAGAGAAATGAGGACTCCATCTTTTTATGTCTCGGGAGGCCACCCACCATTGTTGCCAGGGGATTCTGAGAGTTGCAATCCAAAAGTGCAATTTTCCATAGCTCCTCTCAGCTGGCCACTGAGACATCTGACTTCAATCGTTCTGTAAGCCTTATGGAGTGAGGAACTTTAGGGAAATCTGAGTTAGAACTGTTAGCCTGTGGTCCACGCTAGGCCTATCTGTGGCAATGTAGCAAATCACACCTAGGCTGTGGGTTGGTTTCTCTTGCTGCCCCATTGGATTGCCGCATATAGATGGTACGTGAGGTAATAGAGAGAGTACTCTCCGCCTTGGAAGGGAGGGAAGCCTTGATGTTCAAAGACAGCCTTTCCTTTCCCCACAATACCTCACTGCAAGTGTCTGTTGGGCATGCTGTAGAAAATTTAAATGGCCGCTCACCATCACCTCAGGCTGATGACATCTGCCACTAGTGCTAGATAAGGCCTCCTAGAACATAAAATGGCACACACTATCTCATGGGTGCGGTTTCTAGGAGGCCATGTTTCATCGGTCACCCACTCTTCCCTAGTCATGTCTGGATCTATGTTTGTCTTCTGGGGCCTTCCTCCAAGATAGAAAATAAGTGATTGAATGTTCACCATAGTTTATACGAAGTACAGCTTCTCAGAGTATAAAGTATCTCAAGGCTCTTCCCCCATCCGCTCTGAAAATAAGACCTATTTTCAGGTTTCAGTCAGAGTGGGGCCTAGGCCTGTCTCCACTTGATTGTCTCTGGCAACACATATTTGGAGCTCCTTACTGTCCCGTGGAATGGCCCTGGGCAGGCAATGCTTTGTCCTCTCTCTGAGGATTCTTGTTATGTGCCGAGAAGTTACCCCCAGTTTATGCCACCCTGATAGCTTTTCAATGTATGAGATGTTTCGGGAGCAGTCTACCTGTGCCACACCCTAATGGCTTTCCACGACTGAGTAGGAACCTGAGCCCATACCTCCTGAATATTAATCCAGCCCGTAGGGAATGGCATCACACTGGCTTGAGAGAAGGATGTCAAAATGTCTGGAGCAGAGAAATACCGTTTAAAGAATTCATAATGCCTCTGACTGTTGGGAGGGGAGAAAAGCAGACCTTAACAAGAGCTACAATCTGCTGAGAGTTAACTCTGTGCAGTTAAAATAGTGGGATGAATTCATCAAGTTGATGAATGCAGATGCTAAAAGAAAGTATGTCATTTTAAGGTGTGTTTTCCCAAGCGTAAAATCTGTCATTACGTTCTTTGCCTCAGAGTAAACCTATGTTGTGGGCACTGTGGAAACTGAACTGAAAGCATCCTTGCCTCCAGCTGCTAATCCCACTGCTGCCACTGCCAGATACGCCCACTATGGTACACCATGCCACTGACATTGGATGGTGTCCACCTGAGGGCGAGTTGCAGAAGGCTAGTAGTTGTAGCGTATTAGTTCACAAGGAGTCCCAATGTGGTGGACTGGAGGGAATAATGGACTAGGACTCTGGAGAACAGGGTTTGGACCCCATTTGGGCATGGAGACCCACTGAGGGAATAGGCCTGGTAAAACGATTCCTTCAATATCAATTAGGGTTGCTATTAGTCAGCTCTGACCTCATGGCACAGAACATACACAAGTTCACAAGCATGGGTCACCAGATGTTGTCACATTTGAAACCCCAGAAGCCCCAGCCAGTGCTGAGGATGTTCAAACTGCAAGCCAACACCATTAGAGGACCAAGGCTAGAAACCACTGAAATACTTTCATGTGGGTCAGAGAAAGAACCATTCCATTCATTTTCCCCTCATTTATTTATTTGTGTTAAGAATACACTGCTCTTCACCAAACAGATTTTCCCCTCACATTCTTTATTAGCATTGCACATAGACACATGGATCATTAGAACACAGGGTACAAACCAAAAATGAAATTCTCCTACATTTCAAGTAGCCACATGGAGCCAAGAAAGACAGGCTAACACTTTTGCCATGGACAATCCAGTGCACCTTGGCTATTAATCTGTCACATGCTCCCAGAAGAACATGTCATGTAACATTTCTCCCCTTGTAGGGCACAAAGAGAAGAGAGTCATGAATTCTATCCCCACAAAACAAATTGAGTTCAGAGCCATGAACTCACCCACATACACCTTTCAGGTCTAGACTTGCTTATGTCATACACAACCGTGTTCTTGGTGACCAGTGCTACGCATCGGTAGTACACTTACAAGTCCTGACTTCAAATAGGTCATTTTGCATCCTGTCACTGTACAAGGTGGTAGAATACTTTTGTCCTTCTGTTTACTACTAGTTTTCATCTCAATATATGTGAAGTGCTGTCAATTAAGGAAACATATGAACATCGCTGTATCTACAGAGGACAAGAAACTGCCAACTCATTTATTTTTAATGAAGAATCAAGTGCCATCCTTTGTTTTCAGCATCAGAAGCTCCTTGGTGTTCAGCTCAGGCCTAAACACAATAATGTAGCATTTGGGGACAAAGATGCAGCCCAGTAACCCCAGACTGGAGGATAGGATGGAGAAGACCTGCACGGCCACCATGTACTTCCCTTTGGTGCTCAGGTAGGTGGGCACAAAGGACACCCAAACACTGCAGAAGACCAACATGCTGAAGGTGATCAGCTTGGCTTCATTGAAGGCCCCAGGCAGCTTCCTGGCTAGGAACGCCAGGGTGAAACAGGTGGCAGCCAGAAAGCCCATATATCCAAGCGCACTATAAAACATTACAACAGAGCCTTCGTTGCACTGCAGTATGATCAACCCAGATTGGGAATGCATGTCTGAGTCTGGGAATGGAGGAGAGATGCCCAGCCAAACAATGCAGATGCCCAGTTGTACACTGGAACAAGAAAGGACAATGGAGTTGGCCCAAATCTTCCCCAGCCATTTCCTCATTGTGTTCCCTGGCTTAGTGGCCATAAAGGCTACCACTACCATGACGGTTTTTGCCAACAGGGAAGAGATGGCAACAGAGAAGATGACACTGAAGGCAGTTTGTCGGAGAAGGCAGGTCCCTCTCTGGGGTCGGCCAATGAATAGAAAGGGGGACAAGAAGCAAAATAGGAGGGAGCCGAGGAGGACATAGGTGAGGTCCCGGTTGTTGGCTTTGACAATGGGAGTTTCTCGGTATTTCACAAATATTCCTAACACCAAGAGTGTATTTAGAGATGAAAACAGGGCCAAGAAAGTAAGGGAGATCTCCAAAGGTTGTTCATAAGAGAGGAAGCTGATAACTTTGTCAACACATTGGTCTCGGTCCTGATTTGAATATTGATCATCTGGACATTTGTTGCAGTTGTCTGAATCTAGAAAAAATTACAGAAGCTTCAACATTCCAATAAAATATATGAGAAAAACTACATGCCCGAAGAACAAGAGGAGGGAAGGATATAGATAGAGTAAGAACCGTCCACAGACCACACCAATTTAGCACAGGGCTCCCCGTTCTCTGTGCCTCTATGGCCGGTCTCCACCAACTCTTTCCAGGCACAGATGTCTTTCTTATACAGTCTCTTTAAAGCCTCAAATCTTATTAAACACCTAGTATTTTGAGCCTGTTTGTGCAATCCAGGAAAGACAGGGCAATGGTAAATCTGTGTCTTCCGCAACTCTTTGATTTCTCAGAAAGGGTCTGATCCAGGTGACGCCATGTTTGGTGATCTACCTGCATAACTTCACTGTGGAAGGTTGGAGAAACTTTTTTTCCTGACTCTTATGACTGTGAGTACATGGCTTTTATTTCTCAGGATGCAAGTCTGGCTCAAACTGAGCTGAAAAGGAGCTAAAACGCTGGAGACTTTCTTTTCAACTACCCTAGCTGAGCTGCTGACCCAACAAGAGAGGGAAAAAAAAGTTGCAGGGAAACCCATAAAGGAAGAGGGGGGCTGGTTGCCAAACAAAGAGATCAAAAGAGCAGCTAATAAAGGGGTAAACTGGTTACTACTTAATGACCCCTTTCCCATTCTTAATTTCTACTGTTATTCTGTGCCTGAAGGACTGGTTAATTCTTAACTGCCTCACACTGTAAAGAAAATTGATTGGAGGTGCCAGTCCATAGCCTGACTTTTCTTCTTTTTTGTTGAAGCTCTGCTGGTGTTTGTGGATTTCAGTGGCTTCCCTGAATCATACAATCCTTGATCCAGAGAGCTGGAAAGCACCCCAAAAGCCCATTAAGTCTAACCTGTTGCAGGAAATCTAAATCTTCCTTGTTGTTTTGTCCTCATCTTTAAGGATTCCCCTCCTGAATACCGTAAATCATATAATCCTACAACTGTAGAGCTGAGAAACACCTCAGGGCTCCTAGAAGCCCAGCCTGCTGCAGGAAGCAGGAAATCTACAGCCAGATCTTCCCTGTTGTTTTGCCCTTCAGTCACTCACCTTCTTGAGTGGAGATGGCGCCTTCAGCACAGGGGGTGCAGTCATAGCAGCAGACAGGCTCTCCCTCCTTGGTCAGCTTGGCTTGTCCAGGGCGGCAGCTTTTAGTACATCTAGAGAAAGGTGCAGTCTACAAAAGGTCATCCAGGAAAATGTGTTCATTAGGATGCTGTTTTTAATATTAATAAGGGATTCAGGGGATCCACTAGAGAAGATCAAGCTTAACCCAACTCCTTGTCTGACCAGATCTATCCTCATGTTTCCAACTGCCCCAACAAAATAGTGACAGAACAAACTAGACCTTTTTCTTTCCATCCTACAGAGCCAAAAGAACAAAGGGAGAGTGGATCTGAAAAAACTTTAGCAAACAGGACTGAGCCGACTTCCCCTTATCTTTTCCCAGGAGCAGCTTCTATTTTAATCGACCAATCCAGAGCAAATATGGGAGGAGCTCCTGATTCCTAGCACCATGATTGGTTGGTTTGACATCCCCAGGATAGACGGTGCCTTCCACCCTGGGTCCTGGGCATCAGGCAGTCGGACCCCAAATGACAGCTGCCACACAGCCCTTCCCCCACTGCCATATCAGTGGATGGATAACCTACGCAAGTGCCCAGTGAGTCCGGGGCTCTGACGTACGGATCGGTGCTCCTTGCCCCTATCTTTTGAGGACAACAGTTGTGGGGCAAGAAAGGATGAGGAGCGTGATATGTTTCGGCTTAAAAGAAAGCATTTATGGCATAAAGTCCCCCCTTCCCCACACTGGACAGTCTTCCTTACATGCAAAGACCTTGACTCCACACTGGTGAAAAACTAAATCTCTTTCATAGGGACTCCAGTGCTTTAAAATGGAACTTAATACATAATCACTAGATTCATATTAGGGCTTCCATTCTGGCCACCCAGAGCTAGGAAGCTTCCTGGTTTCTGACAGCGCTGGGGTCAGGGCAGCTGAGCTCTCACTCATGCGACAGGGGACAAAACATGATCCGCTGAAGGTGCCCCTCAGCTGATAACCATGTTGTGGCCAGGCCAATGCCAGCTATCTCAGCATTGACCAGGTGCAATGCTGTGGGTCAGTGGCTGCTTCAGACATCCTGCTGGGGTACAGAGAATCACATTACAGCAGAACATATTTTGTGCCCATTTGTAGATGACCTGTAGTAAAAACCTCATTGCACGCTACCCGCAAATATGTAGTTTCTGTCCACAAGTTTTCATAAGGCATCATTCTCATCAGCTTCATTTTTGCTTTATGCTGGAAGGTCTTCCCCGTTTATGTAGGAGTAAGCCTCACTGAACTCAGAGGGATATACATTAGAGTAGATATGCTTGGGATTTCCTGGTAAGATCTGTTGAAGAGAATAAAAGGAAACAAGTGGTTTTCCCCCCACCTGGTTAAACCATGTGGGCCACACAATGGCACTGTCATCAATCGCGATCTTGACTTCAGAGGAGTCCCATCTCTCTATGCGCCCAACATCTACTCCAGCAGTGGACTTGTTGGGCCACCTCACCCAGTTCACAATATGAAAGTCAGCTGCCAAACCCTGATTCTCATGGAACTCATCTCCGTTCATGGAAACATTGTAATGCTGGAAGAGTCTCAGGAAGGGGTGAAGCTAGAAGAAGCAAGCGTATTAAACCCACAGGGAATCCTGTTATTCAGCCCTGGACGTTTGACATTTATATACTGCTCCATTTACTGGAAACCACAGCTCTAGGTGGTCTTTCATTCTAAAATAAAACCCTACCCTCCACCCCAAACAAAACAAGAAATGAAACAAATCAGCACACCAATTACATAAACCAAGGGAAGGCTAAATAATGGCAATGAACTCCAATAGTAAATTGGAGAAAGAGAATATCATTAAAGGCTTCCTTGAATAGTTTGGTTTTGAGCAGTTTTTTAAACCTCTGGGGAGACGAGATCTGGTGGATTACCAAAAAGGGGCACCAAAAGTCCTGTGACAACCACCAAGAAGGCAGTACTCCTAGTTGAAACCTTCATTGCCGCTCTTGGTCTCACCATTCGGAACAATGAAGCCTAGGAGAATAGGATAAAATGGGCAGCAGTTGAATTTACTCCAGCCTCTAGTGATCTCTCCCACTTTAGAGGAGCAAATTAGACATATGTAGACGGCAAATGGTATGTAAACAGCAGACAGATGTAAATGGTACATATGTAGAATAACTGCTTTTTTAAGTAGTGAAAGACTGAAATGTTACGGTAATTTTGGCATATGCTTTCCCTCAACACCACTTTTTGCAGGCTTTGTCTTGTGATTGGCCTTTGGGTTCATTCCCAAACTCTGGAACTCTCTCCTGTGAAAAACCAGGCTGGATCCAACTTTGCTATCCTTCCTCATGCAGGCAATACTGGAGGCATTGAAGAGAAAATGGGACAATCATCTGTCAAACGTGCTTTGATCTGGATTCCTGCACTGAGCAGAAGCTTGGACTTGATGGCCTTATAGACCTTGTAGTTCAATTATTTAATGATTGTATAAAAGACCTTTCTCTTTAGGCAGGCTTTTCCTGTCTGTTTAATTATGTAAGCTGCCTTGGGTCCTTTGAAGGAAAAAGGTTGGGCACAAACAAACAAACAAACAAACAAACAAACAAACAAACAAACACATATACATAGATACACACACACATACACACACACACACAAACATACATACATAACAACCCACCTACTCCTATTTTGTCACAGGAAAGTTTTTACATCTCATCTGACAACCTGCAGGTGGAGAATTGTTGACTGGGCCACCTCCTAGCCCACAGAAACTCTAATGCCCGAGTCACAGGCTCCTCCAGTTTCAAGATGTCAGCAGTTGATAGGGATTTTACCTGGAACAATGAACAAAAAGAAGTACCTGCCAGGGTGGGACCCACGGAGGTGCCCGTCTGTCCAAGCGCCTCCTCCTCCTCCCATTGGAACGGAACAGCTCAGCTGCACGCAAAGTTTGTGCCACAGCCTGGATGGCCTTGTAAATACTGTAGTTGTCTTGAGACAGGATTCTCTCAATGACAGCCTGGTCTGGATTGTCCCAGTTCTTTCCTTCTAAGCACCTTTTCCAGATTTTCACAGACATGCCGTGTTTGGAAAATAAACAATGAAAGGCTTTCTGCTCAAATTGCTTAATGTCAAAGAGAAGCTCATCAAAGTTGTCATATCGTATTGCTTTGTTTGTCTGGATCAAGAAAGACAAATAAAGATGGGTGTGCTGGAGATCAGCAAATTTGAACAGCAGCCTCACACTGAGGTCCTGCAAAGCTGTTGTGATCCAAACTTTTCCAACAGTTCCGGAATGGATCTTAACCTGTTGCGTTACCACCAATAAAGTGGTCATTGCTTGAGAGTCCAACTGACAAATAACTACATTGGCTTTAGTATTCAAAAGAAGAAAAAGCATATTTATCTTTCTATAAACATTAATCATAGGTATCCTGTACGTGAATGCAACACAAATGCCATTGCTTGCGGCCACGGATGAAAAACTGCTGACAAATCTTTCTCCACTGTCGTTCTCTGGAGCTAGAACATTTATCCAGGTCCACCTGAAATGAAGGAGGAGTTTGATGATCCCCAGGAAAGGAGGTTCTTGTTTTGGAGCTGTCTGATAGAAAAAGGGGAAGCGATCTTTATTCCTTGGAATCTGAGTGATAAAACCATAACTGACCTGGTTTGAAAAGGAAACAGATACATAGAGAGAGATTTTAATGACGAATCCCAGCTGTTTCTTGATCTCAAGCAGTTTTCAGCACAGCTACTAACTGCTGTGTACTTTACAGGGATGTTGCAAGTGTTTGGGTCGGAGCCCCAAGTCCAGGTCTTAGTGCCATGTCTCAAGTCCCAAGTCCCTATTAAAAACAAGGTTTCTTTGGAAGGATACGATTTACAATTAGGCTGGCATGCTTACCTGTGGTATAAAAAAGATAAAGAGCAAAAGCACTTTAATTTACATATGATAAGAAAAGCTCTATTGGGAATGTGGAGAAAGATTATACAACAAATTTACTATAAAACACCAGTATGGGTGTCACCTATTAGAGGCCTTTACACAACTTAATCTCATGACAAAAGCAAAACTTTTAAGATACTAAGATTTATTTTAAAAGGATGGTGAATTAAGGTCTAAAGAAGAACTAGAGTCACAGAATATCTATATAGACTGGTGGTCCAGAGCACAGCTGGAATCTAGATATACAAAAGACAAAATAGAAGGTTTCTACTCAGAACAAATGATGTTTGATAAGCTTTTATTAGGTTCAAAAGACAAAATAGTTAAGAAAATGTATAACTATATGTTATAAATTAAAATGCAAGATGAAATGGTTAAAGAATGTATGACCAAGTGGGCACAAAATATAGGGCATAATATTGATATTGATCAATGGTTGAAAATATGGCAAAGTATGCCCCGAGTAGACATGGTCTAGAGGGGCGGGGTAAAAATCAAATAAATAAATAAATAAATAAAATAATATAAAGGTTACAAGATTGGTTAATTTTAAGGAGAATATATACAAGATGTTTTATAGGTGGCATATGACTCCAGAAAAATTGTCGAAGATGTATACAGATGTATCAAATATGTGTTGGAAATGTGAAGCACAAGTGGGAAGCTATTATCATATGTGGTGGTCATGTAGAGTAGCGAAACAGTACTGGAAAAGAGTACAAGCTATGTTGCAACAAATATTGCTCTGTAAGGTGCCATTAACCCCAGAACTGTTCTTATTGAGTATGACACCTGATAACATAGATAAATCAAAGGAATATATAGTTATATATATAGTTACTGCAGCCAGAATTCTCTATGCCAAAAATTGGAAAAGTCCAATGGTACCGAAACAAGAAAATCTTATTGAGAAGATACGGGAAATAGCGGAAATGGACATTTTATCAGAAGTAATGAAGGACTGTCCTTTATAAAAGGCAACAGAAAGATGGGACTTATTCTACAAGTGGACTGAATCAACAGGCAATGTATGAATAGCATATATTGAAATGAGAACTTAAACCTAGAAGGCAGAAAAGAGTAAATAGAGTAACTTGGAATTTTGATATGGCAATAGGTATAGAATGGACGTTAGTATATGATTGTTTCACCTTTTCCCCATTAACCTTAATTCCCCTTTTCCTTTTTGTCACCCATCTTGCTAAAAAATAAAAAATTATATATATATAAACAAAGAAAACAAGGTTTCCTTTTCCAGAAAAAAAGGGAAGGTATGGGTGGGTTCCAAGTTACAAGCTGAGTCTGACTCATTCAAACAACAACGGGTTGAGTCTGGGTCAAGTCACCAATGCAAGTGAAGTCTGACTTGACAGTGAGTCCTGTGACCTGAGCCCCCATCCATTTTAGTTTGCTAAGCATTTACTAAATGTGTTTAGTAAATGCTTAGTATCCTACAATAAACTTTCTAAATCAAAGTGATAAAAACATTTTTCAGATAAATCTCATATGACGGGCACTAATTTATAACTTTCCACTGACATTTTCCCCTTACTTTAAGGTTTCTACCAAGGATGCTCTGCAGGAGCATCCATCTGTATACCTTCTGCATCCTACACATGCTCTGCAGATGTGTTGTACTACATTTCCCATTGTTCCCAGCTCTAAGGATTATTAGGCAGTACACCAGCTCTGCGGGAGACCAGATTGAGGACGGTTGCAATACGGAACTGCACTAATAGTCTCTCTAGATCAGACATGGTTTTAAGGAATGAAACCTGACAACCTTGATTTCTACTGTCTGAAAAGCCACAAAACTGGGTAATGGTAGAAGACAAAAGACAAAATGGATGTACATCCCCTTCTGTCTCTAGGTCCTTCAATGTAGCATTCTAGATATTGCTGGAGAAATGGGAAAGTGGGAGTGGACTCGTTCTCCACACCGGTCCTACCTGTGGGATTTTGTAGATGTCCAGCATGGTTGAAATCTGTGTGGAGGTTTCAGAGTTGGCCCCTTCTAGAACTGCCAGCATTCTGTTTTTCCTTCCGCAGCCGTAGTTTGGAATATGTTGTTGCCCCACAGACAGCAGGTCCACCAAAGCTTCAGAAGTCATTCTTGGATTGAAATAATTCTCATAGACGTTGTAGCCCAGGGTGATATTGGGCAAGAACTTTGGGTTCTCATTGATTTCACGTACAGCAAACAAGAAGGGCAGGATGTCCCAGAAGATCATGCCTTGTATACTGGAATAAAAGGGATGTGGTGGGGTTGACTGGGCAAGTGTATGAAATTCCTGCATCCTTTAAGAAAACAGAAATCTCTGCACGTTACACTCAAAACTTGCGCACCCACTGAACGAGTGCCAATAGCACCATTCTTGCAAACATCACCAAGAGGTACTGGTTGTTGCTTGTGAAGTTACCACAGTGTTTCTAAAGATCAACCTGACAAGCTGCAGTATTTGGTTATGAAGTCACAAGAGCCATCTAAGGGAAATTTCTACAAATCCCAGAAACCTTTCCCCTCAGGTAGAGATGAGGCTAAAGACATACATGAATGACGAAAGGTAGGCACAAGAGGGAACACACACAGAGAAAAATATAATGGGATGAACAGAGAGTGTAACTTCGGTCACCAGTACTTACGAGTAAAAGTCGGTTAAGGGAGATTTGGAGAAATCATATGGTAGGAATATAGTATTTGTGGTAGTTATGATGCCAGCAATTTGATAATCTCCTGGACTGTAATAATTAAAGGGAGGTTCTCGATCCCTGATCTCCTTCCAGGGACACTGTCTCTTAAGTCTCACACAAAAAGAACAAAGTGACAATATAAGCATCAGCAGATGCCACCATGCCGTGTAGGAGACAGTCGAGAAAGCTCTCTCCATCCTCTGCTCCTCAGTGCCGTGTCACTAGACTCAGAGCTAACTAGTTAGAAGCTGAACATTTCCACAAGAGCACAATTGTGGTGCCTTCTCTGAAGAGAAAGGAATCCGGGATTGCTGCCCCAAATCTAAGGAGATGGGATTGGGCGGGAGTTGATACAATGAAGCCTCACTCTGGCACAGCCCCTGACTTTTCAAAGCTTCAGTCCCACATGCTGAGTGGCCCAGGAAGTATTTATGCACTATATTTTTTTCCAGACTTTATAGATGAGAAGTATCTGACCCTATTCTTGTATCCGTTTCAGTGTCAAGATTTGACAAAACATGGCCCCATGAACTTTGGTGAAAACTTGACTAAATCACCATGATTTCCATAATTATGAGGAGGCAAACATGACTTTTATAACACAGTTGCTTTGCCAGAAGGGATTGTGTGCAGGTGTGTGCCTGGAGTAAATATGTTTGTGGGACTCAATGGTGTCGAATATTTCATGAGTGACAGAGAAATACGTTCTGGAAAATTTGGTCCCAGAGCTTTTTCTCCAGGGATGCTACTGCCCATGGTGGCAAGAGGGGTTCTGGGAGTTAAAATTTAAAAAGTAATTTCCCCAGCCACTGTTCATCTGAGGTAAACAAAGAGACATCTGAATTGAAATCCCCTGGAGGAATTAAGGGCAGTTAGTGGCAAGTCCGGGACCTTTGCCTTCACAGAGTGATACCATGCAAAGCAAAATCCCAGAAACTGTTTCCTTTTTTTTTTCATCAATTAAACACTTCTCACCCAATCACAATGCAACGGTCAGGACTGTTTTTCAACAAGCGTGAATGGTAGCGAGCAGAAGAGGGTGTCTTGTACAACATCTGGACTACTGCTGTCAACATTCAGGCTGTACTACACAGAAACACAATCAGAAATTTCCCTCATGTAGAATTACCAGGGTTAGAGGATTATAAAAGATGGGCATATTATCTGTACTATGGTTGCTGGGAGAAGACAGAAGCAAAAACCGCTTGGATGTGGCCATAGTCCCCCTGTGCCAAAATATTTTGAAGGGCTGTTTTGGAGTTAATAAAATGGGAAAGCAAAGGTGTGAGTATGGACAATATGTACAATGGAAAAATATACACACCCTTCAGTAGTAGCCATTCTTTAGTCTGAAGAGACTATGGTAACGTGCTCTAAATAGAGGACTTGGAACAACATCTGGTGTGGCTGAGAAGGCCAGTTCGAGAGTGACCATCCCTTCCACATTGAAGAGAAATACAAATTGTCCCCTGTCCTTCTCCCTGCTTTTGCTGGTTTCAGGACTGCCTCTTTGCCTCAGCCTGCTGGACAAGGGTCTCTTCAAATTGGGAGAGGCCATGCTGCACCACCTGCCTCCAGGCTGAATGCTCACATGTCAAGGTTTCCCATATGTTGAGGTCCATCCCTAAGGCCTTCAGATCCCGCTTTCAGATGTCTTTGTATTGCAGCTTTGGTCTCCCTCTGGGGCGCTTTGCCTGCACTAATTGTCCATACAAAAGATCTTTTGGAATCCCACCATCAGCCATTCTCACGACATGCCCGATCCAGTGTAGATGTCACTGTTTCAGTAATGTATACATGCTAAAAATTCCACCTCATTCCAGAACTACTCTATTTGGAACTTTGTCCTGCCAGGTGATGGCAAAAATGCGTCGGCGGCAACGCATATGGAACATGTTTAACCTCATCTCCTGCCGTGCATAAAGGGTCCAGGACTCAATACGGTACAGGAATGTACTCAGGACACAGGCTCACAACCATCAAACTCTTAGCCAAACTAACGTTGCTATGCATGTTCTGCCAAGTGCAGGCTGGAAAGCAATGTTCCAATTTCTAAACCCTTTCTTTTAGTTAAGCAAGCTGAGGACGAGACACTATATGGGCCAGAAAGCTTTATGGACATGTTGTCTGCATGTTTTACAGAAGATGCCCCTTTGCTTTTTCAAATTTTTAAAAAGAAGAAGGAAGAGGTTGGAATTAGCAAAGAGAATCACTGGAAACCAAGGTCAAAATCATCTATTTTATGTGAAAGAATTAAAGAGAGACAGGGACAATAATGAACTCATTTGAGATGTGGTGTGGATACAGTTTCAAAAGTCAGCTAGAAAAGCAGAAATGTGAGAGTTCAGTAAAGCCGCCTAGAGTGGTCCTCACCCAACTAGATAGGCGGGATATTAAATAAATAAATAAATAGATGAATAAATAGATGAATGAATGAATGAATGAATGAATAAATAAATAAATAAATAAATAAAGTCAAGCCTGAACTCTCACTCAAGCCAAAACAAATAACCTGAGCCTATCCTACCATGCACATATAATGGAAACACAGAAGTGACCGAAATGGACGATATTGCTTGGTACAGTGGGATTGACTAGTAGACAAAGAGGAAGATCTCACATGAGATGGGTTGGTTCAATAAAGGAAGCCAGAATGCTTAGTTTACAAGAGCAGCAGGAAGAGGGAATGACCTAATGCAAGATGCTTTTGGTTTTCAAGATTTGACTAGAGCGCTAAATGAGAAAGTTTTGACTAGAGCGCTAAATGCTATCATCTGGGGGGGGGCACGGTCACCAGTGTCTGGTTTCAGACGGCTCTGTTCCCACTAATGACACTCTTGTAAAGCCTTCTCAACTAGTATCTATCACTGACTCATCTCTCTTGGTTTTTTTTTTTCAGTTTTAATGATTGATAACATCAAGATAGTTAACAATTCCGAGAGGATGTGGGACAATGAGGTTTGCATTCTGGACCGTTTACATCTCTCTGGTGGCCTGCTGAGGTGCAATTCAGAGTGGTTTGGAGTGGGGTGGCAAGACTCTGTTCCTTTTCAGTCTTCTTCTTTTTCCTTTTTTCTGTAATTAATTTATTTTTATTAATCTTATATTGTATATTAATTGTTTAAATGCTTAATTGTTAATTTAACTCATTTATTGTTCATTTTGCTTTTTGATTAACTTTGTTAATTCCGTTATGATTGTACTGCTTACATTTTGTTAATTTTCTTCATTCATTAATTATTAGGTTTCTTATTTTCATCTTTTTTCTCTTTCATTTTGGATTGGAGTAGAAGGCTTCTCCCCCCCAGCGAGGGTCCTTTAAATATCCAGGTGATTACGGTAGAGGGAGATATGGCGCTGGCACAATAGCCACTCGTTCCAGAAGAACGGTGGACAGATGTTTGAAGGGTGTCCACTGTTCTAGCTCTATGACCAACTGTCACCCTCGAGGTAGCCCGCTCAGTTACCCCTCCGCTCTGAAACTGGTGTTGTTGAATGCCAGATCTGTATCCAATAAATCCCAGCTGATTTACAATTTTATCCTGGAGAAGGATACAGATTTGGCATGCATAACTGAAACTTGGATGCGTAGTGACGGGGGTATCCCTCTGTCCTTTGCCTGTCCTCCAGTTTATGCTGTCCAACACCAGGGCAGATGGGGGGGGGAACGGATGTGTGTGTAGCCGTTGCATATAGAATTACTCTGGAGGTTCTTAGGCTTTCCGCTGTGACGACACCTGGTCTGGAGGCCCTCCATGAGTCAATTGGGAGCCAGGGATGGTATTGGGATCTTACTGGCATACTGTGCTCCCTACAATCCATCCATTTTCTTACCAGAGCTGGCGGACTTCATCTCCATGGCTCTGTTGGGATCCTCAAGGCTACTCGTCTTGGGTGATTTCAACATCCACGCAGAGACGGAGGTTTCCGGTCTGTCTCCTGAGTTCTAGGGAACCATGGCTTCCTTGGACATGTCCCAACATCTTAACAGCCCCACCCACGTGGGCGGTCACATGCTAGACCTGGTATTATCTTCTGAGCAGAGGGAGTGTGGTCTGAGGGTGACTAACCTTGTCTCTGTCCCCTCTGTCATGGATGGATTCCCCCTAATAAAATGCCTCACAGTGGCTCCCCCCCCTCGTGGGGAGCAGGGATCTATGTAAGTGATCTCCTGTCACACGCTACAGGATCCTATAGGATTCCATGAAAGGGATACCAAAGATCTGGCTGGCACTCCTCTCAAAGCTCTGGTTGACGGCTGGACCACTGCTGCCATCAGGGCTGTGGACACGATTGTTCATAAACATCCTCTCCATTGCAGAGCTTGACAAGTGCCCTGGTTTAATCAGCAGCTGAGAGCTATGAAGCATGATGGGAGGAGGTGGAAGCTAATGGAAAATAGCTTAAAAGCTGCTAGAATCGCGTCTAACTTTTACCTTTCGAAGATAAAGGCTGCAAAGAAAGCTTACTTTGCTGTCCAGATAAGTGAAGCTTCCAACCAGCAGACAGAATCATTCCGCATAGTACGTGATCTATCTGGAACTGGTCACAGTGATTGGTCTCCCCTAGTATCTCACCTGAGCAATTTGAAGCATTTTTTAAATCTAAGGTGGAGACCCTCCACCGAGACCTAACCCCCTATTTGAAACCAGTAGATTGAGCCGAGACATCCAGCACACTGTCTTGTCCAGTGAGAAAAACTCACTTTCAGCCCATGACGTCACTTGAGGTTGAGAAGGCACTTGACTCCAGCCGTGCCCTCACCTCCTTGACCCTTGCCCGGCCTGGCTAATCAAAGCACCCAGGTCTGTGGCAATGAATGGGCCACTGCAGTAATTAATGGGCCTCTCCAGGAGGACAGGGTTCCCCTTGACCTCAAGGAGACTCTCATTAGGCCCATTAGGAAGAAACTGAGCTTGGCAGCAAACAACATTGGCAATTATAGGACCGTTTCCAATGTTTTCTTCCTTAGCAGGGTTGTAGAGAAGGTGGTGGCTGATCAGCTTCAGGCTCTCTTGGATGAAACCAATGCCCTGGATCCATTCCAGTCGGGCTTCAGGCCACATTACGGTACAGAAATGGCATTGGATGCCCTGCTTGATGACCTATTGAGAGAGGCCGATAGGGGCAAAAAGTCTTTGATATCTCAGACACCTTTGATGGCGTCTTTGATATCTCAGACGGTATCCTCCTGGGATGGCTCTCCGAGTTTGGGATCAGTGGCCTGGCTCCGGTCCCTCTTGGAGGACTATTCTCAGAGAGTTCAGTTTGGAGAGAGCGTATTGGCACTGTGACTCCTGAATTGCAGAGTGCCACGGGGCTCGATCATCTCTTCAGTGCTGTTTAATATCTATATGAGCCCTCAAGGTGGGGCCATCCATGGGTCTAGTGCTTTGTGTCATCAGTATGCTGATGACACATAGCTCTACATTTCCTTCTTTCCATCACCAGTGGATGCCATTGTGCCCCTTGAGCACTCCCTGTGGGCTGTACTGCAGTGGATGCAGGATAATGGATTGAGGCTGAACCCGGACAAGACGGAATTTTTGAGAGTGGGAGCCCCTCCTATCAGTGGTTTGCAAAGCTCCCTCTCATTTTTTTGGGGGGGGGGGTGACTCTCACCACAAAGAGTGTGGTCCGCAGCTTGGGGGTCCATCTTGACCCAGGGCTTACCATAGAGTCCCAGGTAACGTCTATAGTCTGCACTGTCCATTTACATCTTCAGCGAATGGCCCAGTTGCACTCCTATCTTGATGTTGGGCGTTCACCACTCTAGTCCGTGCGCTCGTAATCTCGAGATTAGACTACTGTAATGAGCTCTACGTGGGGCTGCCCATGAGATTGATATGGAAACTACAAATGGTCCAGAACACAGCCACCAGATTATTAACTGAAATGAAATAATATCATCACATTTTCCCCACTCTGGCGACATTACACTGGTTGCCCATTCGTTTCTGCATTGACTTCAAGGTATTAATGATTACATGTAAAGCCCTAAATGGTTTAGGACTTCGATAATGGACAGAGCTCCTGCTTCCTCCTAGCTGTACTTGTGTCACTTGATCTAGCCAGTCTGGGTGGGTGAGGGGCTTGATTCCAAGAGACGCCCAGAAGGAGAGAACTAGAAACCGGGCCTTCTCAGCAGTGGCCCTTCACCTCTGGAACACCTTGCCCCTTGAGATTTGCCTGGCACTCTCGCTGGGAGTTTTTAAGAACAGTCTGAAGACTTGGTTCTACATGCAGGCCTTCCCCCCTTCCATCACTTGGTTCCCTGTGTTTTCCCATCTTGGACTTTCCCTGTGTCTATGTTGTTGATATTGTTGTTTTAATTTTTCTTTTATACTCAGACTGTAGGCTGTGATGAGATGGGATTTTGAGTTAAAATCTTTTGAGGCATATGGGTTTTGTAATTAAGAAATGAGCCAGAGAGGTTCCATCTTGTTTCTTTGTATAAAGTATCTTTGCTATGCTGACAGGTTGTTTTCTAGGCGAGCAGAGAGAATGTTATTCTGAAAGCCTGAGAAAGGACTCGGTGTGATTAGATAGATGGGAATTGTTGTGACTCTTTGATAAATCACCGTAACCCAAATAACATCTGGTGCGTATGGGAAAGAAGTCAGGTGGTGCAACAGGACTGTTTGCCTAGTAACGAACTCTGATTGGATGACATCGTGGGAAGGTGCGATGAGCCCTTGCCAGTTACTCTTGAAAAAGGAACTTTTTGCCTATGGACATTGTCTTTCAAGACCGATTCTTCAGTCATTCGTGACACATGGGACTAACCTTTACTATGCTGGATTATCCTTGGACTTATGGGATTTTTTCCTAAGGACTATGCATGGACTATTTTCTATGGACTGTTCTATGGAATATTCTTTATGGACTTCTTTTCTTGGAATACTCCATATGGACTATGCTCTTGTAATTTTGTAAGGACTATGGTACATTTACTGGGTTTGACTTTTCTAAGGATAATGGGACTTTTACTGAATCTTTCTTTTTAGTACAGGATTCTTGTTCTACAGGATCACTGAGGACTATAGCCTTTTTATAACCTACTTGGATTATTTTGTTTTTACTAATGATTTCCTGGACTGGAACTGTTTTTATTCTTTTTAATGGCTTTTTGTGTTTTTGTAAGGTTTTTGAAAACTTTTCTATTTTTCATGTTTTCCTTGCCTCACTACATCTTTGTAACTAAGCAGCACAATGCTAGTTTATTTGCTTTGGTTTAATTTGGCTTTGATACTTAGTAACATGCTTATTCTTTAATAAAATAAAGATTACAAAACTCAATTGGTTTTCTGAACAGTACACTTGTCATAGGGTCATCTGAGAGTGCTGCCTCGGCCTAGCTTACTTAGAGTCCTGTCACTGGTGCAAGTTAAGTCTAAGGACTACAAAGCCCACTTGACCTTTTCATAATAATATCTGAGAGTACCAGGGTGTTCTTATGTGGGCAGACCTGTGAGAAGGAGTGTTGTATCTTGGCTAGCTGAATTTGGACTCATTCAGCCCATTTTAGCATGTGCAAACTCCTGATTGCTCTCTGTCCAGGCTTACACGTGTTTTTGGACCCATGTTTGCTCACATAGGCCGCTCAGAGTAGATTTGTTGAATCTAGATGGGCGGGGTAAAAGAAGGAGAAAGAAAGAAAGAAAGAAAGAAAGAAAGAAAGAAAGAAAGAAAGAAAGAAAGAAAGAAAGAAAGAAAGAAAGAAAGAAAGAAAGAAAGAGGAAATCAGTCGGTTTACCTCTGTTTTAATTAACTTTCACCCCAGTGTATCAGCTGCTGAATAGTATTGTCCACCTTTTAAAATATCTATTAAAAATATTTTCACTGAGAGAAGTTCAATGTTTGGCCAGCAAGTAGTTAATGTTTTTTGAATTGGGTTTTGAGTTGCAGGGTCAAAAGTTCAGTCCATTTATAATACTGGCAATTTATAAGAAAACCCAATATTTTCTGCTACATCTGAGCCAAACTTGGTGCTGATCCAAGGACCACGTTTCATTATTATAATTTTTTTTGGGGGGGCACCCCTATTTCTTCAAATAGAATACATGATGCTGAATCTTGCTATCAGCATAATATAATTGGTGCCTTTCCAGGCATCAGTGATGCAACCACACCACGTTGGAGATAAATCTCATTGCCAGGTGCTTTGTGGTCCAGGAGGTATTTAGGCTTTAGCTTCTCCAGGCTATGAATATCAAAAGTTAGTGAGTTGCTTTGAGGTTCTCACATCAGTTTCAAAGGAGGTGTGTTGGAAACATCCCTTGTTGCACTTTGAAAAGAAGTTTTAAAAATCACTGTGATTTTGATAATTATTGGGTTGAAGAATCCCTGATGCCAGCTCTGGCAGATGGTTCCATGTGCAGCAGGAGAAAACATGTAGTAGAGTCTGCTTCATGGGCTTCAAACAGAGCAGTTTGGGTATTTTTGGCAGGCCTTTAGGGAAGAGAAATGAGGACTCCATCTTTTTATGTCTCGGGAGGCCACCCACCATTGTTGCCAGGGGATTCTGAGAGTTGCAATCCAAAAGTGCAATTTTCCATAGCTCCTCTCAGCTGGCCACTGAGACATCTGACTTCAATCGTTCTGTAAGCCTTATGGAGTGAGGAACTTTAGGGAAATCTGAGTTAGAACTGTTAGCCTGTGGTCCACGCTAGGCCTATCTGTGGCAATGTAGCAAATCACACCTAGGCTGTGGGTTGGTTTCTCTTGCTGCCCCATTGGATTGCCGCATATAGATGGTACGTGAGGTAATAGAGAGAGTACTCTCCGCCTTGGAAGGGAGGGAAGCCTTGATGTTCAAAGACAGCCTTTCCTTTCCCCACAATACCTCACTGCAAGTGTCTGTTGGGCATGCTGTAGAAAATTTAAATGGCCGCTCACCATCACCTCAGGCTGATGACATCTGCCACTAGTGCTAGATAAGGCCTCCTAGAACATAAAATGGCACACACTATCTCATGGGTGCGGTTTCTAGGAGGCCATGTTTCATCGGTCACCCACTCTTCCCTAGTCATGTCTGGATCTATGTTTGTCTTCTGGGGCCTTCCTCCAAGATAGAAAATAAGTGATTGAATGTTCACCATAGTTTATACGAAGTACAGCTTCTCAGAGTATAAAGTATCTCAAGGCTCTTCCCCCATCCGCTCTGAAAATAAGACCTATTTTCAGGTTTCAGTCAGAGTGGGGCCTAGGCCTGTCTCCACTTGATTGTCTCTGGCAACATATATTTGGAGCTCCTTACTGTCCCGTGGAATGGCCCTGGGCAGGCAATGCTTTGTCCTCTCTCTGAGGATTCTTGTTATGTGCCGAGAAGTTACCCCCAGTTTATGCCACCCTGATAGCTTTTCAATGTATGAGATGTTTCGGGAGCAGTCTACCTGTGCCACACCCTAATGGCTTTCCACGACTGAGTAGGAACCTGAGCCCATACCTCCTGAATATTAATCCAGCCCGTAGGGAATGGCATCACACTGGCTTGAGAGAAGGATGTCAAAATGTCTGGAGCAGAGAAATACCGTTTAAAGAATTCATAATGCCTCTGACTGTTGGGAGGGGAGAAAAGCAGACCTTAACAAGAGCTACAATCTGCTGAGAGTTAACTCTGTGCAGTTAAAATAGTGGGATGAATTCATCAAGTTGATGAATGCAGATGCTAAAAGAAAGTATGTCATTTTAAGGTGTGTTTTCCCAAGCGTAAAATCTGTCATTACGTTCTTTGCCTCAGAGTAAACCTATGTTGTGGGCACTGTGGAAACTGAACTGAAAGCATCCTTGCCTCCAGCTGCTAATCCCACTGCTGCCACTGCCAGATACGCCCACTATGGTACACCATGCCACTGACATTGGATGGTGTCCACCTGAGGGCGAGTTGCAGAAGGCTAGTAGTTGTAGCGTATTAGTTCACAAGGAGTCCCAATGTGGTGGACTGGAGGGAATAATGGACTAGGACTCTGGAGAACAGGGTTTGGACCCCATTTGGGCATGGAGACCCACTGAGGGAATAGGCCTGGTAAAACGATTCCTTCAATATCAATTAGGGTTGCTATTAGTCAGCTCTGACCTCATGGCACAGAACATACACAAGTTCACAAGCATGGGTCACCAGATGTTGTCACATTTGAAACCCCAGAAGCCCCAGCCAGTGCTGAGGATGTTCAAACTGCAAGCCAACACCATTAGAGGACCAAGGCTAGAAACCACTGAAATACTTTCATGTGGGTCAGAGAAAGAACCATTCCATTCATTTTCCCCTCATTTATTTATTTGTGTTAAGAATACACTGCTCTTCACCAAACAGATTTTCCCCTCACATTCTTTATTAGCATTGCACATAGACACATGGATCATTAGAACACAGGGTACAAACCAAAAATGAAATTCTCCTACATTTCAAGTAGCCACATGGAGCCAAGAAAGACAGGCTAACACTTTTGCCATGGACAATCCAGTGCACCTTGGCTATTAATCTGTCACATGCTCCCAGAAGAACATGTCATGTAACATTTCTCCCCTTGTAGGGCACAAAGAGAAGAGAGTCATGAATTCTATCCCCACAAAACAAATTGAGTTCAGAGCCATGAACTCACCCACATACACCTTTCAGGTCTAGACTTGCTTATGTCATACACAACCGTGTTCTTGGTGACCAGTGCTACGCATCGGTAGTACACTTACAAGTCCTGACTTCAAATAGGTCATTTTGCATCCTGTCACTGTACAAGGTGGTAGAATACTTTTGTTCTTCTGTTTACTACTAGTTTTCATCTCAATATATGTGAAGTGCTGTCAATTAAGGAAACATATGAACATCGCTGTATCTACAGAGGACAAGAAACTGCCAATTCATTTATTTTTAATGAAGAATCAAGTGCCATCCTTTGTTTTCAGCATCAGAAGCTCCTTGGTGTTCAGCTCAGGCTTAAACACAATAATGTAGCATTTGGGGACAAAGATGCAAATTAGTAATCCCAGACTGGAGGATAGGATGGAGAAGACCTGCACGGCCACCATGTACTTCCCTTTGGTGCTCAGGTAGGTGGGCACAAAGGACACCCAAACACTGCAGAAGACTAACATGCTGAAGGTGATCAGCTTGGCTTCATTGAAGGGCCCAGGCAGCTTCCTGGCTAGGAAAGCCAGGGTGAAACAGGTGGCAGCCAGAAAGCCCATATAGCCAAGGGCACTATAAAACATCACAACAGAGCCTTCGTTGCACTGCAGTATGATCAGCCCAGGTTGGGAATGCATGTCTGAGTCTGGGAATGGAGGAGAGATGCCCAGCCAAACAATGCAGATGCCCAGTTGTACACTGGAACAAGAAAGGACAATGGAGTTGGCCCAAATCTTCCCCAGCCATTTCCTCATTGTGTTCCCTGGCTTAGTGGCCATAAAGGCTACCACTACCATGACGGTTTTTGCCAACAGGGAAGAGACGGCAACGGAGAAGATGACGCTGAAGGCAGTTTGTCGGAGAAGGCAGGTCACTCTCTGGGGCTGGCCAATGAATAGAAAGGGGGACAAGAAGCAAAGGAGAAGGGAGCCGAGGAGGACATAAGTGAGGTCCCGGTTGTTGGCTCTGACGATGGGCGTTTCTCGGTGTTTCACAAATATCCCTAACACCAAGAGTGTATTTAGGGATGAAAACATGGCCAAGAAAGTAAGGGAAATCCCCAAAGGTTCTTCATAAGAGAGGAAGCTGATAACTTTGTCAACACATTGATCTCGGTCCTCATTCGAATATTGATTGTCTGGACAGTTCTTGCAGTTTTTTGCATCTGATATGAGTTGTAGAAGCTTTTAAGAACATTTCAGAAAGAGTATATACCACAAGAGGGGTGTGATGGCTATATGGATCATTCTGATATAGAGGAAATATGTAAAGGGAAGAGCAGATGCTGCGAGCAATGGCTCTCAGGAAAAAGGTATGCCTTCTGACTCTGCTGATGGATTTCCCAGATATATCTGTTTGTCCACTGTGGGAAACAGGCTACTGATATTATGGTCCACTGATGTGGTGCAACAGGTGTCTTCCTTATCCTCAGTGGCCAGGAAGAAGTTTTTCAGGTTCAACCTAAGCATCAACATTCCCGAAAACATACTGGCATAAAAGGGCTGAGGAAGTCCCTTTTTTATGAGAATGAGAGTTTCTGCCCAATCAAAAGAAGGACTATTGATCAAGCTCCAGTTGGGATAACAGTAGAGTGGTAGGGAAGTGCTTAATTAGGAAATATAAAACAAATTTATAGTGGCCATAAAGGCTATTCAATTCTTTTCTGAATCATACAATCCTTGATCCAGAGAGCTGGAAAGCACCCCAAAAGCCCATCAAGTCCAACGTGCTGCAGGAAATCTACAGCTAAATCTTCCTTTTTGTTTTGTCCTCATCTTTAAGGATTCCCCTCCTGAATACCTTAAATCATATACAGTAATCCTAAAACTGTAGAGCTGGGAAACACCTCAGGGCTCCTAGAAGCCCAGCCTGCTGCAGGAAGCAGGAAATCTACAGCCAGATCTTCCCTGCTGTTTTGCCCTTGAGTCACCCACCTTCTCGAGTGGAGATGGCGCCTTCAGCACAGGGGGTGCAGTCATAGCAGCAGACAGGCTCTCCCTCCTTAGTCAGCTTGGCTTGTCCAGGGCGGCAGCTTTTAGTACATCTAGAGAAAGGTGCAGTCTACAAAAGGCCATCCAGGAAAATGTGTTCATTAGGATGCTGTTTTTAATATTAATAAAGGATTTTATTCATATGGCTCTGTTCTCCAAGCCATCAGGCAGTGGTCCCAGGCTAGTATGAAATAATCACAAAACACACAGGCATTGGAAGTAAAAATGGGCTGCAACTTTATTGGTAACAGCTGCCAAATATATACTGGGACTAGCATGGAAGATGGAGCAATATCAGCAAAGCCAACTGCCAGCTGATTTGTAACCAAAGTCTTTTGCCCTTTTGTAGATGAGCTATAGTAAAAAGCTCATTGCAGGCTACCTGCAAATGTGTAGTTTCTGTCCACAAGTTCTCGTATGGCATCATTCTCATCAGCATCATTTTTGCTTTATGCTGGAATGTCTTACCCATTTACTGTATGTACGAATAAGCCTCACTGAACTCAGAGGGATAGACATTAGAGTAGATATGCTTGGGATTTCCTGGTAAGATCTATTGAAGAGAATAAAAGGAAACAAGTTGTTTTCCCCCCACCTGGTTAAACCATGTTGGCCACACAATGACACTATCATCAATGGCGATTTTGAGATCAGAGGAGTCCCATCTCTCTATGCGCCCAACATCTACTCCAGCAGTGGACTTGTTGGGGAACCTCACCCAGTTCATGATATGAAAGCTGGCTGCCAAATCCTGATTCTCATGGAACTCATCTCCATTCATGGAAACATTGTAATGCTGGAAGATTATCAGGAAGGGATGAAGCTAGAAGAAGAAGCAAGCTCATTAAACACACAGGGAATCCTATTATTCAGCCCTGAATGTTTGACATTTATATACTGCTCCATTTACTGGAAACCACTACTCTAGGTGGTCTTTCATTTTAACATAAAACCCTACCCTTCACCCCAAACAAAACAATACATGAAACAAATCAACACACCAATTACATAAACCAAGGGAAGGCTAAATAACGACAATGAACTCCAATAGTAAATAAAGATAGCATCTGGGTCTTCAACCAAAACTAACTAAAGGGGAGAATATCACTAAAATGGGCAGCAGCTGAATTTACTCCAGCCTCTAGTGATCTCTGCTGTTTAAGAGGAGCAAATGAGACATATGTAGATGGCAAATGGTATGTAAGCAGCAGAGATGCATAAAAAGCAAAAAATTTGCTTTTTTAAGTAATGAAAAACTGAAAGGTTAGTTTTGGAGTATGCTTTCCCTCACCACCACATTTTGCAGGTTTTGTCTTGTGATTGGTCTTTGGCTCCATTTGCAACTCTGAAATCCACTGTGAAAATGTTAATATGGAGAGAAAAACAAGCTAATCATAAGGAATACGTATGTACCCCCTAAGAATTTAGTTTGACCGCAGTTGATATGTAAATTCAGTTTTTACAGTTACAAGAGACCTAAGATCCATTCTTGAATTTCCACCCCGCCTCTCGCATTCAGTGTTTTACCCAAGGGGGGCTCTTCTTCAAAACTTCTCAATCTATCAATAAAGTACCAACCCTGTTTGGATTACAGGAGCAATAAGCCTCATTCAGGTGATGGGAGACTCTAGGATTTTTATTCAGAAAATATGAGGTTTTCTTAGAGTATGAAAAATAACTTCTTCTTAAAAAAAAAAAAAAAGCAAAGCGTGCTGCTTATATACCGCACCACAGCGCTTCAAGCACTCTCTGGGCGGTTTACAATTTAATTATGCAGGCTACACATTGCCCCCCCAGCAAGCTGGGTACTCATTTTACCGACCTCAGGAGGATAGAAGGCTGAGTCAACCTTGAGCCGGCTACCTGGGATTTGAACCCCTGGTCGTGAGCACAGTTTTAGCTGCAGTACAGCGCTTTAACCACTGCGCCACGAGGCTCCTAAATTGAATTGATTTAACGGATTTAACTTTAAAAAACCCTTTTCTTTTTCTTTCCTTTCTTTTTTTACTACAAGAGCTAGAATCCCCCGGCAACTCATGCCTGTACTCAAGAAAAGGGACCTTTTATATATTAAAACAAGCAATTAACAATTGTTTAGTGGACAGCATATGAAAAACAGACTCAATAAGTACCTCTGTACTCCCCATTACCACCATCACATCTAGTACATGAAAGATAAATGCAAACTAGTGTATGCTCTGCTATGAGACAAAACCTGTTAGCATTTAGGAGAAGTTGGTGGGGGCCAAGAAGACTCAACCCACTGACGTTACGAGATTCCAGCAGCATATCTGAGACCAGGTCAGCAGAATGTTAGACTGTGTTTATTTATTTCTAACATCACTAGAAGCCACAAAGCACACTGCAGCTTGCTTTGAAGAATTTGCAAAGCACTTTGCAGACAAAACCATTCACATCCAGTCCAGCTTGGCCGTCATGTGGATATGAAACAACTCCCAGACTCTGAAACTCCCTCCCGTGAAAAACCAGGCTGGATCCAACTTTGCTATCTTTCCTCAAGCAGGCAATACTGGAGATATTGAAGAGAAAATGGGACAATCATCTGGCAAACCTGCTTTGATCTGGATTCCTGCACTGAGCAGAAGCTTTGACTTGGTGGCCTTATACAGTGGGGTCTTGACTTAAGAACGGCTTGAGTTAAGAACATTTTGACTTAAGAACCACTCTCATAGGAAAATATCGACTTGACTTACATACTTAGATTTGAGTTAAGAACTTATAAAAAACCTCGTGGGAGGCAGGGAAAGTGCAAAATGTGAACTTTCAGTTAACTGTTGGCCAGTGAAAAGGGTGCCTGTCTGCTTCCTCACTCCTCCCAGCGTTTAGAGAGTGGGTTGGGAGACAGTCTTCGGACTGCCTGGACTGTATTTTCCCTGCCTTCCCTGAACCTTTCTTGACCTAAGAAAAAAAGAAACAAAATATCCCCCTCTAGTGGTCGAAGGCAGAATAGCAGTTTCCCATTAGTTTCTATGGTCGGAAAAGAGCAGATACGGATCAAATGGTTTTCAATGCATTCCTATGGGAAATGCAGATTTGACCTGAGAACTTTTTGACTTGAGAACCGCCTTCCAATACGGATTAAGTTCTCAAGTCAAGACCCCACTGTAGATCTTCCAACTGAATTACTTTATGATTGTATCAAAGACCTTTCTCTTTAGGCAGGTTTTTCCTTAGTGACTGGGTGTCTGAGAGGAGGTTTTGAATGGACTGTTTTGCTCTACAGCTTCTAATATTTCTTTAGCATTAATTTTAATTATCAGTATAAATATAATACCTGTTAAAAATTTTAAAACTATTTTTTTTGCATTTAAATATTGTCTGTTTAATTATGTGAGCTGCCTTGGGTCCTTTGGGCGAGAAAGTTTGAGTAAAAACAAACAAGCAAACGCACACACATACATACATAACAACATACATAACAACCCACCAACCCACCAACCCACCTACTCCTATTGTGTCACAGGAAAGTTTTTACATCCCATCTTTACTTTATTTGGACTTATACCCCACCTCTCTAGACAAAGTCTACTCTGACAATCTGCAGGTGGAGAACTGTTGACTGGGCCACTTCTTACCCCACAGAAACTCTGATGCCCGAGTCACAGGCTCCTCCAGTTTCAAGATGTCAGCAGTTGATAGGGATTTTACCTGAAAGAATGAAGAAAAAGAAGTACCTGCCAGGGTGGGACGCACGGAGGTGCCCGTCTGTCCAAACGCCTCCTCCTCCTCCTCCAATTGGATCGGAACAGCTCAGCTGCATGCAAAGTTTGTGCCACAGCCTGGATGGCCTTGTAAATACTGTAGTTGTCTTGAGACAGGATTCTCTCTGTGACAGCCTGGTGTGGATTCTCCCAGTTCTTTCCTTCTAAACACCTTTTCCAGACTTTCACAGACATGCTGTGTTTCGAATATAAACAATGAAACGCTTTCTGCCCATATTGCTTAATGTCAAAGTGCAGCTCATCAAAGTTGTCATATCGTGTTGCTTTGTTTGTCTGGATCAAGAAAGACAAATAAAGATGGGTGTGCTGGAGATCAGCCAATTTGAACAGCAGCCTCACACTGAGGTCCTGCAAAGCTGTTGTGATCCAAACTTTTCCAACAGTTGCAGAATGCATATTAACCTCTCGCGTTACCACCAATAAAGTGGCCATAGCTTGAGAGTCCAACTGACAAACAAGTACATTGGCTTTAGTATTCAAAAGAAGAAAAAGCATATTTATCTTTCTATAAACATTCATCATAGGCATCCTGTACGTGAATGCAACACAAATACCGTTGCTTGTGGCTACGGATGAAAAACTGCTGGCAAATCTTTCTCCACTGTCATTCTCTGGAGCGAGAATATTTATCCAGGTCCACTTGAAATGAAGGAGGAGTTTGATGATCCCCAGGAAAGGAGGTTCTTGTTTTGGGGCTGTCTGATAGAAAAATGGGAAGCGATCTTTATTCCTTGAAATCTGAGTGATAAAACCATAACTGACCTGTTTAGGAAAGTGGGGTGGGGGAGGGATGGGAGACAGATTTTAATGACAATCACAGATGTTTCTTGAATCTCGATCTCAAACAGTTTTCAGCGCAACTACTAACTACTGTGTAGCTTATATCAAATAATAAACCTTCCTGCATTGAAAAGCACATTGAATGATTATGTCTCTCAAAGAGAAGCAGATAATGGGACTTATCTGAAATAATTATGCCCCATACTTGCTCCCATGTAAACCCTTTTCCCTGTCTCTTTTCTCTCCCTATAAGAGAAAAGGCAGAAGATGCCTTTTGTTGTTGGTCTTCCTCTCCATCTCACAGGCTGGACATATCCTTACTATCCTTACTCTGGATGTGACCCTTCGAATGCTGGTATTGTGTCCTTCCTAATGCAGTCTCCCAAGTTCTCATTGCTGCTGTTATTTTACTTTTATTTTACGTTGAATAAAGGGAAAGCTCTAACAGCTTGTCCTTTTCATTTCCCACCCCATAGCAAAGAACTGTAGCTCTCTATACTTTATTTGTACCATTTTTATTTTTTGGTCCTTATTCACTTATCCCTCAGTTAGAAAGTTGCCATGGGTTGGTGGAGACTCATGGCACAGAGTAAAATTCATCTTACTACTGCTTCTTTGGCTACTCTCTTGATACAACAAATATTTAGCTTTCCTGTGAAAAATCCACATTTAGCATCCTAGACAATGTATTCCAAATCAAAGTGATAAAATACATTTTTCAAAAGAATTCATATGCAGGGCACAAATCTTTCATTTTCCATTGACAATTTTTTTCCGAGCCAAGGACACTCTGCAGTAGCCTCCATCTGTATCTCAGCTTTCCGCATCCTATACATGCCCTGCAGATAAATTGCACTATATTTCCCATTGTTCCCAGCTCTAAGGGTTATTAGGCAGTACACCAGGTCTGCAGGAGACCAGATTGAGGATGGTTGCTGTACAGAACTGCACTAATAGTCTCTCTGGATCATTCAAGGTTTTAAGGAATGAAACCTGACAACCTTGAATTCTACTGTCTCAAGAGCCACAAAATTGGGTAATGCAAGAAGACAAAGGACAAAATGAATGTGTACATACACCAATGAATACAAAAACACATCTCCTTCTTTTAGTAATGACTCTCTATAGACCCATCAGTGTAGCATTCAAGATATTGCTGGAGAAATGGGAAAGTGGGAGTGGGCTCGTTCTCCACCCCGGTCCTACCTGTGGGATTTTGTAGATGTCCAGCATGGTTGAAAACTGCGTGGAGATTTCAGAGTTGGCCCCTTCTAGAACTGCCAGCATTCTGTTTTTCCTTCCGCAGCCGTAGTTTGGAATATGTTGCTGCCCCACAGACAGCAGGTCCACCAAAGCTTCAGAAGTCATTCTTGGATTGAAATAATTCTCATAGACGTTGTAGCCCAGGGTGATATTGGGCAAGAACTTTGGGTTCTCATTGATTTCACGTACAGCAAACAAGAAGGGCAGGATGTCCCAGAAGATCATGCCTTGTATACTGGAATAAAAGGGATGTGGTGGGGTTGACTGGGCAAGTGTATGAAATTCTTGCATCATTTAAGAAAACAGAAATCTTTGCATTTCACACTTAAAACTGCACACCTAGTGAATGAGTGCCAGTAGCATCATTCTTGACAACATCACCAAGTGGTACTGACTGTTGCTTTGTGAAGTGACTGCTGTGTTTCTAAGGATCAACCTCAGAAGTTGCAGCATTTGGAAGGCTAGGTTGCGAAGTAACTAGAGCCACCCAAGGAGAATTTCTACAAATCCCAGAAACCTTTCCCCTAAATTAAATAGGGGCTAACACACACAGAGACACACACACAAACACAAACACACACAGAATGTGCCTTCAGTCACCACTACTTACAGGTAAAAATTGGTTACAGGAGATGCGGAGAAATCATATGGTAGGAATATGGTATTTGTAGTAGCTATGATCCCAGAAATTTGATAATCTCCTGGACTGTAGTAATTAAAGACAGCTTTTCGATCACGGATCTTCTTCCAGGGGCATTGTCTCTTAAGCCCCACACGGTAAAAACAGAGTGACAATGTAAGCATCAGCAGATGCCGCCATGCCATGCAGGAGGCACCTAAGAAAGCTCTCTCCATTCTCTCCTCCCAAACAATCTGTCATTAGACTCAAACCTAACTAGTTAGAAAACAAACACTCCTATAAGAGTACAGCTGCTGTGCCTTCTCGGAAAAAAACAGGAGTTCAGGACTGCTGCCTTCAAATCTGAAGCAGGGATGGAGTTGACACAATCACTCTGGCACAGACCCTGTCTTTCCTCATTATCAGCCCCAGGCACTGAGTGGCCCAGGAGGTATTTATGCACTAGCGTTTCCAAGTTTTGTAGAAGAGAAGTTGCTGAGTCTACTCTTGTGTCAGTTTCAGAGTCTATGCTTGGCAAAACACGGCCCCATGAGCTTTGGTGAAAACCTGAATAAATCACCGTGATTTTCATAATTATTAGGGGGCAAACCTGACTCCTACAGCACTCTTGGTTTGCCAGATGCTTCAGTATGTAGCTGTGCAGCTAGAGAAAACATGTTTGTGTGCCAAAACAGTGTAATCTGTTTCATGGGTGACAGAGGGAACCATTCAGGCAAAGTGTTGGGTGACCTTTAGAGAAGAGAGACACTCATGATGTACACACAATTGCAGTAACTCAGTCAAAACTTTATTGTTTTATGGCCAAAGGAGTTACAATATGCAATGTTTGATATGTATAAGAAAATCCAAGTTTTAAAAACATATATTTTAGAACTATATATTTTAAAATGTGACCTTCTTTGAGTAACACTGACTAAACCATGGATCATTAAATTATTTATTTATTTATTTATTTATTTATTTATTTATTTATTTATTTATTTATTTATTTATTTATTTATTTATCAAGTGGCATTATGGTCCTTGAGAAAACCAGACCTCAGCTTCTTGGCTGCCAACGCAAATAGTGCTACAGCAATATGTAATGAATGGTTGATTGTCAATAAGCAATCTTAATACTAATTCCTTGGATGTGCAATTAGGGAACAATTGGGTAATAAATTACAAAAATATTTCTCTGTAGCCCTTATAGAGGGGGCCGAACAATAAATAGTGGATTATGTCTTCTCTCTGGTTGCAGCCAAACAGATATTTGAATTCTCTAACTGGAATTCTTTTGTATTTCCCTTCAAGATATGCAGAGGGCATCTGCTGAAATCTAAGTTCAGTGAAGGCTCTATGAAGCTGTGGGAGAGACAGTGCCTCAATATAACATCGCCTTTTGTGACTGAAGTTGGGGATTGTTGTTGTTGTTTAGTTGTTAAGTCATGTCCGACTCTTCGTGACCCCATGGACCAAAGCATGCCAGGCCCTCCTGTCTTCCACTGCCCCCCCCCCCGGAGCTGGGTCAAATTCATGTTGGTTGCTGTGGTGTTCACCCTCATGGCCCCTGTTTGTCTCACGAAACACAGAGCTCACAAAGGCAAAGCAAAACACTACTCAACACGCTACCACCAGTTGATCTCCTTATCAATTTACTTTACTTAGAAAAGATGAAGGTCCATTCAGTACTGACTTTTGAATAGAACAGGTTCATTAATTACAGTTGGTTTCTGGTACAATTCATAAGCACATTCTTCAAGTTTCATCAAACTTTAATATTAACCTTCTGTAGTAATTATCACAGTTTACACTCAGACTAATCACTTCTCAGACCCCCTCCTTCTCTCTCTGATTCCTAACACAGACTGAACTCAATTCAGTCCCGACTTAGCTAACTCCTCCTCTCTCAGGCTTTTTAACATCTCTTGTGGACCCACCTCTTAACCACATTAGCATATAACTCATGAATAATACATAACTTATTGCGTAACAAGGGTGAACACTACATTCCTCCCCCCTTAAATATGTTTGTTTGGGAGGGGAAACACATTTTCCATCCCAAACAAACATGCATCATTGCATAAAAACTCTACTTACCCTCTGGCAACATTCTGCAAGCAATGACAATATTTATTACAGTGGTGCCCTGCTTGATGACAATAATCAGTTCCAGGAAAATCACTGTTAAGCGAAAAGAAAAAAACCATTGGAATGCAATGAAAACCAGTTAATGTGTTCCAGTGGGGAAATACCTCATTGTCCAGTGAAGATCGCCCTTAGAGAACTGCCGATCAGCTGTTTAAAATCACTGTTGTAACGGGGAGCCATGACCTCACCTGTCCGTCACAGCTGGGCAGTGAATCATCAGCCAATGGTGTGACAGAGGGTGGAACTGAAGGGGAGGAGCTGGTATAAAAAAGGGGGGTAAAGAGTGTGTGAAGACAGATAGAGATTGAGTCAGAGAACCAGAGTGAGATCTGGAGAGACAGAGTTAGTTAGAGGCCTGTGTGCCTAAGGTGTCAGTGAGGGGAAGTCTATGTGATTAATTAAATAAGAAGCAGTGATTTACATCGTGATTATCATCCTGTGATTTACCTATTTTATTTTGTAATCAATAAACCAGTTTTATTTTTGAAAGAAACCCTTGTCCTTTTTATTTAAAGGAAAGGTTGGTGGCAGCAAGAGTGTGTAGTGGCGTGGTGGTCATTCTGAGAGGCCTGGAGTTGGCAGTGACTTTGGAGTGGCCTGCCACGTTACACTGTCTTCCGAAGCAGGGGTCCAGAAAGCAGCTATTTTGCAAAGGGAGGGAAGCCATTTTGTGGAACCGGAAAAATCATCGTTTAGTGAACAAATGGTTCGCGAAGCAGGCTCCTAATCAACGTAATGCAAAAAAACCCATTGGAACCATCATTTGCAATCACAACAGCGATCGCAAAAAACTTGTCAAGCGATTTCGTCATCAAGTGGGGTCGTCGTCAAGCGGGGCACCACTGTATAACAATCACAATATCTTATCACTCTAAACATTGCAATACAAGTCAATTGCATATTTTACCTTTTGATTTATACTCACGACATTTAACCTCACAACCTTACAGAAATATAACATAATCATGGAAATTTACATAAATAGTTGAACGGTTACTCATTAGTCCATTCAAGTTTATTTTAAAAGTCCTTGAATCATTCTACATGTTTCAGTCCATCAATATTAAATTTTTCATCACTATACACAAACAGAACATTTATTATACAATACCCATTTTGTTTATCTCCCCATTAATCATTTGGCTTTTGAGGCAAGGTACCAGCATCCACAATCTGAGTCCCTTTTATGCTGTGGATTACAAAGTCCAAGTCTTGCACATTCCCACTATCATCTGCTTTGCACAGCACATCTCCAAGTCCAACGCTCAATACCTCCATGAAGATGGTGAACCTCCAGCTGTAGTAAGGTGCACTGTGGACTGATCTGGTTGTTACTGCCTCCTTCAGCTGGTCACATGACTGCTGGCACTCAGGGGTTCCTCTGATGATCCCCGGCTCCTTCTTCTGCATTCTCTTCAGTCGACTGGCAGTCATCGGGCCCTCTGATGTCCACTGGATGTCCTTGGCTTGCCATTTCCTTGTGAAGCCTGCTTTCTTTCTGGCTCAGGGCTCCACTTTCTCAGCTGGGGAAAGAATAGGCAGTTCCTTCTCCTCCTTCTGAACATCTCTGGATGTGTCCTTCTTTAAGATATCAGGGCTTATGCCTTCCTCCTCACTCACAAGTTCACCCACAGGTACATCCTGTGTGGGGGACCACTATCACGGGTAACTTTAAGATTCTCAGGATAATTTCTTTCAAGTGCAGTTTCAAATGATTGGTTTGTTTTAGATGCACTGAGCTTGTTAACTCATTCTATTTCTTTCTTCACTGATGTGCTAGGTAGGGGGTTTGCTTTGCAAGGTTTTAGGGCCTTTTTCAGCTGCAGAGCTAATAGACTCGCTAGCCCTCCAGTGCTGGTGCAACACATCTATAGGTTCCGACCCTGCCAAAAGCAGTTTACTCCCCTCTATAGATCTCAGTCCCACTACTTGGTCCTCAGGGCAGAATGCTCTTTCCTGGGTCTCATACAAGCCTTTCTCCTTTCCAAGAGTACTTCCCAAGCTTGGCTCTGCCACTTCTAAGGACTTTTCCCTATATAAAAAATCCTTATCCAGGCAAGATCTCTCAGGGCTTCAGGAGACAATAAAGTAGGTGAACTGGCTGCTTCAACGCAACCCACGAAGCTAGTGTCCTCCTGCTCCTGGGCAAAACTATTTTTATTGGGATTCTTTAAATTTATTTATTTATTTATTTATTTATTTATTTATTTATTTATTTATTTATTTATTTATTTATTTATTTATTTATTTATTTATTTATTTATTTTATTTATTTATTTATTTTATTTTATTTTATTTTATTTTATTATATTTTATTTTATTTATATCCCACCTATCTAGTCAGCTCAGGACCACTCTAGGCGGCTAACAAACAAAGAATAATAAGAGTAAACATGTATAAAACAGCATAAATAATAAAGACTGCAAAAATAGAAAACAGTGGAAAGGGGAAGGAAAGGAATGTCAGGAATTGTCTGGCGGGAAGGCCTGCCGGAACATCCATGTCTTCAATTGATTTTTGAAGATACCCAGCGAAGGAGCCCCGCGAATCCCAGGAGGTAGATTATTCCAGAGGTGAGGAGCCACCGCCGAGAAGGCCCGATTTCTTGTATTCTCCTTCCGGGCCTCCCTCGGCGTCAGGCTCCTCAGCCTCACCTCCTGGCTCGCACAATTGACACGGGTAGATCTTGGTGGGAGTAGGCGTTCCACCAGATATCGAGGCCCTAAACCGTTTAGGGCTTTATACGTAAGCATCAACACTTTGAAATCAATGCGGAAACGGATGGGCAGCCAATGCAATGCAGCCAGAGTGGACGAAATATGTTGGAATTTTTTCACTCCACTGAGTAATCTGGCCGCCGCATTCTGCA
The DNA here is from genome assembly GCF_051106095.1 of Pogona vitticeps. Lineage (NCBI taxonomy): Eukaryota > Metazoa > Chordata > Lepidosauria > Squamata > Agamidae > Pogona > Pogona vitticeps. The sequence continues at coordinate 27,163,766 of NC_135784.1, forward strand.
CCACCTGTAGTTTCCGCAGCAACCTCAAAGGCAGCCCCACGTAGAGCGTATTACAGCAGTCTAATCTTGAGATTACGAGCGCATGTACCAAGGTAGTGAGCGCCCCCACATCAAGGTAGGGCCGCAGCTGGGCTATCCGCCTAAGGTGATAAAAGGCAGTGCGGACCACCGATGCCACCTGTGATTCCATGGTGAGCGCCGGGTCCAGATGGATCCCCAAGCTGCGGACCCCATCCTTGGCGGGCAGAGTCACCCCCCCAAAAGAGAGGGAGTTTCCCAAATCCTCAACTGTGGGGGGCCCACCCTCAGCACCTCCGTCTTGTCCGGGTTCAGCCTCAGCCCGTTTTCCTGCATCCATTGCAGTACAGCCTCCAGGCATCTCCTGCGGTTGGCAAAAGGGAGATGTAGAGCTGGGTGTCATCCGCATACTGATGACACAGAGCTCCACACCCCCTGATGACCCCACCCAGCGGCCTCATATAGATGTTAAACAGCATTGGGGAGATAATCGACCCCTGTGGGACCCCACAGTTGAGGCTCCACAGGGCCGAGACACTCTCCCCAAGCTGAACTCTCTGGGGACGGTCCTCCAAGAAGGAACGGAGCCAGGCCAATGTCAGGCCACCTATTCCCAGCTCGGAGAGCCTCCCCAGGAGGATACCGTGGTCAATGGTATCAAAGGTCGCTGAGATATCAAGGAGGACCAACAGAGACACTTTGCCCCTGTCGGCCTCCCTCAGTAGGTCATCACACAGGGCAACCAATGCCGTTTCTGTACCGTGGCGCGGCCTGAAGCCCAACTGAAATGGATCCAGGGCATCTGTTTCATCCAGGAGCAATTGAAGCTGATCGGCCACCACCCTCTCGACCACCTTGCTTAAGAAACAAATGTTGGCGATGGATCTATAATTGCCAATTTCATCCGCCGCCAAGCTAGGTTTCTTCCTAATGGGCCTAATGAGTGTGTCTTTTCCCAATTTCGAATCAGTTGGTCCATATCCAGTTCTAACTGTTGCTTTCTGTCCCACGTATAGGTTTCTCAGGAGATAGACAAGGTGGTCAGGCACTCCCATTTCTTTAAGGACTTGCTATAGTTTGCTGTGGTCCACACAGTCAAAGGCTTTTGCTTAGTCAATGAAGCAGAAGGCCTAACCAGTGCCAAATAGAGGGGAATTAGTACTTCATGGGATTTGGAGACCCTGTTTCTCTTAATGTAGCCTAAAACAGCATTGACCTTTTTTGTAACCACATCACACTGTTGGCTCATATTCAGCTCGTGATCAACAATTTTGTAGATTTTCTTCACTTATGGTGTTACTGAGCCAAGTATATGCCAACTTGTAACTGTACATTTGATTTTTAATTGTAGATGTAGAACTTTGCACTTGTCCCTGTTAGATTTCATGTTTTTTTTCAGTGCTTGAGTCTGAAGAATGTGTTTTTGTTGCTTTTAGAATTTCTTGCCTCAGCTTATTCTCAGCTTTTGCCTTCCTAAGTCAAAGAATCATATAATAACTGAGTTGGAAGGGGCCTATAAGGCTATCGAGTCAAACTCCTACTCAATGCAAGAATACAAATCAAAGCAGATCTGAGAGATGGTTCCAAATGCCATCCCTCCAATTCTTTGCTACTTGCCAGTACTCTTCCTTTCTGGGGTGACCTTCCTTCCAACTTGTTCATGCATCCATTTTTCTCTTCGGGTTCTCTCTGAGCTTTTTCTGAAGCCACACTGATCTCCCCGCCCCGTCTTCCATCTTTTCTTTCTTTTTGGGATTGTTTGTAGCTGTGCCTTCAGAATTTCCTTTTTAAGACACCCCTACTCATCATGGACTCCTTTTCCTGTTAGGCTGTCCTGCCATGAGACCTTATCTAGCAGTATTCTGAATTTATTAAAACTTGCTTTCCTAAAGTTCAGAGTAGACATGTAGCTACCCTCTGCTTTTGTGTCCTTTGTAATTAAGAACACAAATGGTCACTTTCCCCAAGAGTCCCTCTTGCTGACACTTCTTCCACGAAGTCACCTCTGTTGGTTAGAATCAAGTCCAGGATAGCTACTCTCCTAGTTTCTCCCTCCCTTTTTTTTGTAATAGAAAAGTATCAGCTACACAAATCAGGAATTTCTTAGAAGGGTCATGTTTGCCAGAATTTGCCTCCCAAGAGATACCAGGATCATTGAAATCTCCCATTACTATTGCATTGTGTTTCTTTGAAATTCTTACAATTTGTTTTTCAAAGGTTTTATCCACATCTTCTTCTTCATTGGGCAGTGCGTAGTAGACTCCAACCACTATGTTCCTTTTGTTTTTTTGCCCAATTATTAATCCAGATGGGACAACAACACTCTTCCTCCTGTGCAGGAATGTGTGTTTTTGATATATACTGCTACTCCACCTCCCTTTCTATTTTTTCTGTTCTTTGTGAACAATTTATACCCTTCAATTGCTGTGTTTCAGTCATAGGAATCATCCCGCCAAGTTTTAGTTATCTCTATGAAGTCATATGTACTCTCCTGAACTAAGATTTTCAGCTCCTTGTGTTTGCCTTCATTGTGGCCAAATGCATTCTTCCCAATTCTTGTGAGGTACCATCCATCACTCACCAGCAGTCCCTCTTCCAGGAAACATAGCCCATGGTCCCAAAATCCAGATTTCTCATGTAGGCACCACTTTTGTAGCTAATTGTTCATATGGAATATTTTTCTTTCCTTTCTACTCCTGAGTATTTATAGGATGGATGAGAAGACCTAAAAATGCTATCTGGACCTCAAAGTCCTTGAGTTTCCTCCCCAGAGCTTAGAAATCTGATGTATCACAGTTCACCTTGGCTGTATCATTTGTTTCCCTGTGGATGAGACATATGTACCTGTAGGTTTTAGGAGGGTTGATTATGCTTCCATCACATCCCTAATCTGTCATCCATGGTGAGTCCATGGATCTTCCTGGCACATTTCAGTTTCAATCCCATGCAGTAGAGAGTTTCCTACTACAACTAGTCTTCTCGTCTTCTTTTTGGAGGGTGAAGGCTCAGGGACTCTGCTTGGCTGAGCATCAGCCAACGTGTGTTTTTGACATATACTGCTACTCTACTTCCCTTTCTATTTTTTCTGTTATTTGTGAACAATTTATATCCTTCAATTGCTGTATTCCAGTCATGGGAGTCATCCCACCAAGTTGCAGTTATCTCTATGAAGTCATATGTACTCTCCTGAGCTAAGATTTGCAACTCTTTGTGTTTGTTTCCCATACTCTGGCCTTCACTGTGGCCAAACACATTACCCCCCTGCCCCAGAATAAAGACGCGAGACAAATATGTGGAATAAACATGGTCCACACTTTATTTAACTAATCATTAAATTCCTTTGATGAAAGGGGGGTCCTGCGGTAGTGCGGAATCAGGTTCTGCAGAGGGGTCTCAATGGACCCCTAACCAAGATAAAGGACGGGTCCCAAGCCCCAAGATCCCGTGGTCATGAAGAAAGCGAGAACCCGGCTGTCCCAAATTTGACCACCCTGGACCTCAAGCATCCTCCTCATTGTAGACTGGTTGTCCGGGCGCGGCCCCAGCGCATCTTCCTGCCCAAGCACTGTAATCGCATGATCCGCAGCACTGGAAGATCAGAAGCACCATGCATTACTTATGATTGATAGGGGTCTCACTGAAACCTGTTCTATCCACACTACCCACCTGTGTGACCAATTGGCTCACTCACCTTAGAGAAGGAAATGCCCACTGACACTGCTCAAACTTTCAAATCAGTCATTTCGTTGAATTTTCCTGTACTAGGGGATAGAATACCATCTTTCTCTTCCCTTCTACAGTACTTGTCCCCTCAGTGAATGTGAAGTTAGATAATATGTTGATTAAGAAATTCCCTAGTTCATCTTAAGTACAGAAGACAAAGAACTGACAGTCCCCCCCCCCTAAAATGAAGGATCAGTTATCATCCTGGATTTTTAACATTAAATGCTCCTTGGCATTCAGGTCAGGTCTAAACACAATAATGTAGCATTTGGGAGCAAAGATGCAAATTAGTAACCCCAGACTAGAGGAAATGATGGCAAACACCTGTACGGCCACCGTGTACTTCTCTTTCGTGCTCAGGTAGGTGGGCACAAAGGACACCCAAACACTGCAGAAGACCAACATGCTGAAGGTGATCAGCTTGGCTTCATTGAAGGCCCCAGGCAGCTTCCTGGCTAGGAAAGCCAGGGTGAAACAGGTGGAAGCCAGAAAGCCCATATAGCCAAGGGCACCATAAAACATAACCACAGAGCCCTCATTGCACTGCAGTATGATCAGCATGGATTGGGAATGCATGTCAGAGTCTGGGAATGGAGGAGAGACGCCCAGCCAAAAAATGCAGATGCCCACTTGAATACCAGAACAAGAAAGGACAATGGAGTTGGCCAAAGTCGTCCCCAGCCATTTCCTCATTGTGTTCCCTGGCTTAGTAGCCTTAAAAGCTACCACTACCATGACGGTTTTTGCTAACAGAGAAGAGACAGCAACCGAGAAGATGACACTGAAGGCAGTTTGTCGGAGAAGGCAGGTCACTCTCTGGGGTCGGCCAATGAATAGAAAGGGAGACAAGAAGCAAAGCAGGAGCGAGCCGAGGAGGACATAGGTGAGGTCCCGGTTGTTGGCTTTGACGACGGGCGTTTCTCGGTGTTTCACGAATATTCCTAACACCAAGAGTGTATTTAGAGATGAGAGCAGGGTCAAGAAAGTAAGGGAGATCCCCAAAGGTTCTTCATAAGAGAGGAAGCTGATAACTTTGTGAACACATTGATCTCGGTCCTCATTCGAAAATTGATCATCTGGACATTTGTTGCAGTCTTCTGCATCTGGAAAGAATTACAACACCTTCAGCATTCATATAATCCATCTTACATCAGTTATCGTCACTGGTCTTTTGCATTTATTAAAAGGGAATGGGGAATATATAGCTTCTCGATGTTGATGGATTGTAACTGCCCTCCTTTATTAAACATGCTATGCATGTTTAATAAAGGTTCATGGGAAATGCAGTCCAGCATCAAAGGGAGGTCAGCATAAAACGGGATTTGTGTGAGACAGAGCATATGAAATGCTGAAAAACATAGGGAGGATAGGATATGGAAGGGGGCACAGCCTGGTAAAGAACAGGAAAAACAGCAGTTTCAGCAGCAGCACAACATTTGCCTCTGATCAATAAGATTCCAGATACAACAAACTACACAAATGAATAGAACGTTGTAGGGATGGGAAGTGAGGGTTTTTCTATTAGTGCTTTTTCATCATAATGGCTATATTTTTTTGAGAACGCAAATAAACCGGGAAGATGGCTAGCATATAAATTAAGGAAAGAGAAGGAGAAGACAATAATACGAACTTTGAAAGATGAAAAAGGAGTGGACAAATTCCAACAGGAAGAAATAGATTGCTGAGGCCTTCTATCGGAAGCTATACAAGAAAAAAGAAGTTGACAAAGAAGCTCAGAAAGAATATATATGGAAACACAACAAAATGAAATTGACTAAAGGACAAATTCAGTCCCTAAATGAGTCCTTAACATATGCAGAAATTACAGAAGCTCTCAAAAAACAAAAAAATGTGAAAGCACCAGGCCCAGATGGGTTACCAGCGGAATATTATAAAGAATTGGAAGAGGTATTACTTAAGTCATTTAAGAAGCTTTTAGAATGTGTCGAAGAAGAGGGAAAAATACCAACAACATGGACTGAAGCGATAATCTCCCTTATCCACAAGGAAAATACGGAGGGTAAAGAAATTCAAAATTATAGACCGATCTGATTGTTGAATGTGGATTATAAAATATATGCGACTATCCTGGCAACCAGAATGAAAAGAATTTTAATCCAGTTAATACAGCAAGATCAGTCTGGGTTTCTTCCAAAAAGGCAGATGAAAAATAATATAAGGATAGTCCTAAACTCCCTGGAATATTATGAAGCACACCCGGAGAAACAGATGGCCATGATATTCTTGGATGCGGAGAAAGCCTTTGATAATCTCGATTGGAATTTTATGTTGTACTTGCTGGATGCACTGCACGTTGGAGAAAGATTTTTGAAGCTAATTAAAGCAATTTATACTCAACAAAAGGCAAAAGTGAGAATTAACGGTGAGCTGTCAAAAGAAATACAAATACAGAAAGGTACCAGACAGGGGAGTCCACTCTCCCCACTACTATTCATTTTGACTCTAGAAATATTAACCGTACAAATCAGAGATAAAAAGGAATTGAAAGGATTGAAAGTAAAAGGCCAAACTTACAAGCTTCAGGCTTTTGACATTGAAAAACTTTGGTGATATGGCAGGAATGAGAATAAACCAAAAGAAAACAAAAATACTTATTAAGAATATAAGAGAACAAGAACGGCAGAAGTTAGTAGAGAAGACGAACTTCCAAGAGGAAAAGAGAATTAGATATTTAGGGATCCAAATTACAAAGAAGACGAGTACATTATTTAAAGGTAATTATATGAAATTGATTAAGGAGATACACAACAATTTGGAGAAATGGGATAAACTATAATTATCATTGTTGGGAAGAATTGCGACAATTAAAATGAGTGTCTTGCCAAAAAATGTATTCTTATTTCAGACAATTCCTATCATATTAAAACAGACCTTTTTCCAAGAACTTAATAAGATAATCATGAGATTTGTATGGCAAGGTAAAAAAACAAGAATTAAAATTAAAGGAATGCAAGATGCCAAACAGAGGGCTGGTTTTGGTATTCCAGATTGGGTTCTGTATTATCAATCTTGTATCTTAGATTGGATAAAAGAATGGATAACTTTGGAAAATGATAGATTACTCAACTTGGAAGGACATGATTTACAGCTAGACTGGCACACTTATTTATGGTATAAAAGATAAAGAGCAAAAGCATTTTAATTTACATATGATAAGAAGAGCTTTATTAGGAACGTGGAAAAAGATTATACCACAAATTTATCAAAAAACACCTGTATGGGTATCGCCTATAGAGGCCTTTACACAACCTAATCTTATGACGAAAGCAAAACTTTTAAGATATCAAGATTTATTTTTAAAAGGATGGTGAATTAAGGTCTAAAGAAGAGCTAGAGACACAGAATATTTACATAGACTGGTGATCCAGAGCACAGCTGGAATCTAGGTATATAAAAGACAAAATAGAAGGTTTTTACTCAGAACAAACGATATTTGATAAGCTTTTATTAGGTTCTAAAGCTAAAATAGTTAAGAAAATGTATAATTATCTGTTAGAAATTAAAATACAAGATGAAATGGTTAAAGAATGTATGCTTAAGTGGGCACAAAACATAGGGCATAATATTGATATTGATCAATGGTTGAAAATATGGCAAAATAATATAAAGCTTACAAGATCGGTTAATTTTAAGGAGAATATATATAAGATGTTTTACAGGTGGCATATGACTCCAGAAAAATTGTCGAAGATGTATACAGATGTATCAAATGTGTGTTGGAAATGTGAAGCACATGTGGGAAGCTATTATCATATGTGGTGGTCATGTAGAGTAGTGAAACAGTATTGGAAAAGAGTACATGCTGTATTGCAACAAATATTGCTTTGTAAGCTGCCATTAACCCCAGAACTCTTTTTATTGAGTATGATACCTGATAACATAGATAAGACAAAGGAGTATATAGTTATATACATAGTCACTGCAGCTAGAATTCTTTATGCCAAAAATTGGAAAAGTCTGAGGGTACTGAAACAAGAAGATCTTATAGAGAAGATACGGGAAACAGCGGAAATGGACATTTTATCAGAAGTGATGAAGGACTGTCCTTTACAAAAGGCAACTGAGTCAACAGACATCGCATGAAGAGCATACATTAAAATGAGAACTTAAATCTGGAAGGCAGAAAATAGTAAAAAGAGCAATTTGGAATTTTGATATGGCAATATGTATAGAATGGATGTTAGTATGTCATTGTTTCTCCTCTTCCCCTTTAACCTCAATCCACTTTTTCTTTCTGTTACCCTTTGTTAAAAATAATATAAAAATATATATCAGAATGTAGTTGGGATGGGAAGAGAGGGTTTTTCTATTAGTACTTTTCCATCATAATGGCTCTATACTGTACATCCATCCAGCTGAGAGGCAATATGAAAAGCAACTCCAGCTGCTGAGAGCAATGACAGCAACGGGCTATGCCTTCCTGCTGATGGTGTTCTCCAATGTATCTGGGTGGCTAGCGTGAGAAACAGGGTGCTGGACCAGATAATCCACTGATCTGCTCCAATAAACGTCCCCTTATGTTCAGTGCCTGAGAAGCAATGTTCCCTCTAATTTCCGCTAGTGCTATGCGATGGCACAACTGGGGTACCACAAGGCTCAATCCTGGACCCACCAGTAATGACTTGGATGAGGGGTGCAGGAAATGCATGATGACACAACATTGGATGGAAGAGCTGATACCTCAGAAGGCAGGAACAAAATTCAAAAGAATCTTGACAGGTTTGAGCAGTGGGCTGAAAACAACAGAATGAAACTTTACAGGGATAAGTGCAAAGTTCTACACCTAGAGGGGAAAAACAAATGAACAGTTACAAGAGAGGGACACCTGGCTCAGTTATATCACAACTGAGAAGGATCTTTAAATTGTTATCTATCAAAAGCAGAATATCAGCCAACAGTGTGATGTGGTTGCAAGAAAGGCCAATGATATTTTAGGCCTCATTAACAGAAGTAGAGTCTCCAACTCCCATGAGGTACTGGAGGACTGAAGGGAAAATTAGACAACCATCTGTCAGGTTTAATTTGAATTGAATTCCTGCATAAAGCAGGAGTTGGAATTATTAATCCTCTTGATTTTAGATCTGTATTCTGGTATTCCCTTCCAGGGTTCTGTACAGCATACCTGAGTGGTTTCCTTTTTATCCTCCCAGATGTGTGCTATGCATGTTTAATAAAATCTAAGCAGATTTGAACTCTGCTTTCCCCACTCAAACTGCATACTTTATTTCATCCAAATGTACCAATAAGGTTGAATTCTCTTACAAAAACAGAGGTCTGTCTCAAACACCACCTGTATTACTGTAACATATAGGAACTATCTCAGATGCTTCTGAAGAACTTTGTACAGTGTGCGAGTGGACCCTTGCCTTAGTCCTCTGTTTTTTCCCCCACCGGTGAGTTGAAGATTGCCTCACACACAGTGAAGTTATGATTTTCTACCACAGGCTCAAGAAACCTGGCCCTACAAATCCTACTGGGGCAAAAAGGCATAGGATGCTGACTTCCTTTTTGGTAACCCTCCCTTTATGTTCTTCAGAAAACAACAGAAATGGGATTTACAGTGGTGCCCCACATAGTGATGTTAATCCGTTCCAGATTAATCGTCGCTATGGGGAAACATTGCTAAATGGAAAGGAAAAACCCATGGGAACGCATTAGACTACGTTTAATGCATTCCTATGGGGCTCAAACTCACCGTTCAGCGAAGATCCTCCATAACGCCGCCATTTTCGCGCTCTCGGTAAGCGAGGGCAGGGTGCAAAAAACACTTGTGGTGGCCATTTTGGGCACCAGGCGGCCATTTTGGAACTGCCGACCAGCTGTTTAAAAACCATCACAATGCGAAAATCGGTAAGCGAAACGCCTTCTGATCATCACAATGCAATGTTTTCCTATTCAGAACATCGCAATGCAATCGCATTAGTGATCTAAAAAAATAGATCGCTATGCGGATTCATTGTTAAACGGTGCGCTTGTTAAGCGAGGCACCACTGTACAGTGAAAAGCAGAGAGTACAGGTGAGTTATGCTTACTTATGCTCCTCCTGAAAACCTCTTTAACCCCAGAGTCACCCACCTTCCTGAGTGGAGATGGTTCCTCCTGCACACGGGGCACAGCCATAGCAGCAGGCGGGCTCTCCCTCCTTCACCAGCTTGACATGTCCTGGATGGCAACTTTTGGTGCATCTAGAAAAGGGCACGGTCTGAGCATCAGGAGAAGCAGCGTTGAGAGAAAACATGCTAGTTAGTAGATTCATTTCCGCATTAGTTGAAATCATTTCTGGAAGAGTTAAGATCTTAAGGGGAGACTTTTAATTGTATGCTAGGTTTTATTAAAAAGTGACACCCTTAAAACCCTTCCTTTTTTTAATTCAGGATGGTCTGGAGAACTTAATAGGACCAGGCTAAGTAGGGTAGCTTAAGATCCTGTTGAGGTCCAGGATGCACTTGGTATGATCTTTGCATCTGCATGGCATATGCACCTCAAGGGGCTCCATTTGGCCTCCCTCCCTTCAGAAAACCAAACAATCCCCGCAGCAGGGAGGCAGTCTTTGTGCTGTGCAAAAAAGAGACCTGCCGTCCATCCATGACTCTCCAGGAGCTCATATGGCTCCTCTGTCTCCTGGTTGTGGATGTGCTTCTCTGATCCCCACGTACGGGACATGATTAGGGGTGCGGCCCTCCGGATGTTGCTGAACTGCAACTCCCATAATTCCTAGCCCACACAGCCAATAGTGAGGAGATTTGGGCCTAGCCCACACAGCCAATAGTGTGAGGAGAGCTGGGCCTAGCCCACACAATGAGGAATGTTGGGACTTGCAGTTCAGGAACATCTGGAGCAGTGGTTCTTAACGTGGGCGATAATGCCCCCCAGGGGGTGATTTCATTTATCAGGGGGGCGGTAGAACGAAAAGGGGTGGCGTGGGGGCGCTGGAGCAGAAGGGGGCGGTAGGGGGGCGCTGGAGCAAGCCAAACCTGTGAAGATGGCTGCAGCCTTTTTACAATGTGCATGAATATATATTTTCCTCCAATCTTAATTTAGTTTCACAGTTTTCGTCTTGAAATTTTTAGTTCCTGCATTGCGGTTTGTTTTTATGCCCTTTTTATATTTCTTTTTGAGTCTTAAAATTTGGTTGCAACTAAATCATTAAATGTTACTTTTTGGGGGCATTTCATTTTCTTGGAATTGAATTTTGTTTTCAGGGGTCATTGGATTTAAGTGTCATAAATAAATAAATAAATAAATAAATAAATAAATAAATAAATAAATAAATAAATAAATAAATAAATAAATAAATAAATAAATAAATAAGAAAGATATCGCCACGGGGAGGTGGGCCGATGATAACTTCAATGGCTCAAGGGGGCATTTCTTTCAAAAAAGTTAAGAACCACTGATCTGGAGGGCCGCACTTTGCCCAGGTCTGAAATCTTGCAATTAACCTTAATATAAGGTGCAGAACATGAGGAAGGGAAATGTCCTTTTGGTACAGGAACACTCTTTTCATATCCAAGATACCGTAGGAAAAACATAAGGAAGAAAATGAGATAGAATTTTTAAAAATCAAGAGGAAATCAAGGGATTGAAGAGAAACAAGTGGTTTCTCCCACCTGGTTAAACCAACTGGACCATCCAATGGCATTTTCATCAACGGTCACCTTGATCTCAGGGGAGTCCCGTCTCTCTATACGCCCAACTTCTACTCCAGCGGTCGACTTGTTGGGAAACATTAACCAGTTCACGATATGGAAGTCAGCCGCCAGCTCCCCATTCTCATCCAAATAAACTCCATTCATGGCAATATTGTAATACTGGACATTTTTAAGGAAAGGATGAAGCTAAAAGGACAAGCAAGCTCATTAGACAATCAGGAAATCCTGTTAGACAACTTGGCCCTCGCCATATGGTTCACCTGAAATCTGCAGTGATTTCAAGGAGGGAAATGTATCAATTCTTGAAAGCCTGGAAGTCTTGGAGCTTGGACTAAGTAGTAGAGTTTTTTTAAAAGAATCTGATTAGATCATGTAGAACTGGAACTCTATTAACAAAAGTGGATAAACTGAATCAATAGTATTTTGAGCACATCACGAGAAGAAAAGCCACAATGAAAGAATACCGGGATAAGTTTAAGGGAACAGGAAAAGGGAAAAATGCAAATAGGAGATGAATTGTAGCACTATGGGGCGGTATATAAGTCCAAAAATAAATAAATAAAAATAAAATAAATTTACCTAATTAAAAAGCCCACTGTCTTGAGTTTTAGGAGAGCTGAGCTGGGCTGTGCAGAACAGAACGTATTGGTCACTCATTCATAGCGAGTGTTAAAGTCAAACCAACATCATGGCATAAAAGAAGAAAACCCAAGTCCTCACCATTGCATCTAGTAAAATTGGGGGTGGGGTGAGGAAATCAAACCAGAATGGCTGTATTTATTTATTTATTTATTTATTTGATTTGATTTGATTTATATCCCACCCATCTGGTCTATTTGACCACTCTGGGCGGCTTCCCATGATCATATATACAATAAAAACACAAAGATTTTACATAAACAATCCATAACAAATACAGTGGTGCCCCGCATGGCGACGATAATCCGTGCAGCAAAAACCGCTGCAAAGCAATTTCGTCACTATGCGATTTTTAAAAGCCCATAGGAATGCATTGAAACCCCTTCAATGTGTTTCTATGGGCTAAAAACTCACCTTTAAGCGAAAATCCTCCATACGGAGGCCTTTTTCGCTGCCCGGTATGCGAGGAATCCATCCCAGAAAACAGCAGGCGGCCATGTTTTTTACCCGGCGGCCATTTTGGAACCGCCGATCAGCTGTTGGAAAATCATCATTATGCGATAATCGGTAAGCGAAACAGCTTACCGATCATCGCAAAGCGATTTTTTCCTATTTAAAACATCATAATGCGATCACTTTTTCAATCGCAAAATCTTCGCTATGCAGTTTCGTCATTAAACGGGGCAGTCTGTACAGTACTAAAAACAGGTAATAAAGAAAGAAAGAATAAAGGGAAAATTAAGTATTGACAGGAGGGAAGGTCTGAATGTACATCCATGTTTTTAGTTGACTTTTAAAGGTACCCAGTGTGGGGGCCGCACGAATCTCCGGGGGAAGTTTATTCCAGAGGCCAGGAGCCACCGCCGAGAAGGCCCGATTTCGTGTCTTTTCCTTCCAGGCCTCCCTCGGCGTTAGGCTCCTCAGCCTCACTTCCTGACTCGTGCGGGTGATCCGGGTAGATCTTGATGGGAGCAGGCGTTCTGCCAGGTATCGAGGTCCTAAACCGTTTAGGGCCTTGTAGGTGAGCATTAAGACTTTGAAGTCAATGAGGTACAGCATGGCCAGGGTAGGAGAAATATGTTGGTATTTTCTCACTCCAGTAAGGAGTCTGGCTGCTGCATTCTGCACCACCTGAAGTTTCCGCATCAGCTTCAATGGCAGGCCCACGTAGAGTGGTCTAATCTTGAGATTACGAGCGCATGTACTAAGGTAGTGAGCGCCCCCGTGTCGAGGTAGGGTCACAGCCGGGCTATCTGCCAAAGATGGAAGAAGGCGGTGCGGACTACCGACACCACCTGCGTTTCCATGGTGAGCGTCGGGTCCAGGTGTACCCCCAAGCTGCGGACCCCACTATTTGCAGCCAGGGTCACCCCCCTAAACATGAGATAGTCACCCAAGCCACCATCCACAGGGCCACCCACCCTCAGAACTTCCATCTTGTCCGGATTCAGCCTCAGCCCATTTTCCTGCATCCATTGCAGTACAGCCCCCAGGCAGCGCTGGAGGGACAGGACGGCATCACCTGCAGCTGGTGAAAAGGAGATGTAGAGATGGGTGTCATCAGCATATTGATGACACAATGCTCCACACCCCTTGATGACCCCGCCCAGCAGCCTCACATATATGTTAAACAGCATTGGGGAGATAATCGACCCCTGTGGAACCCCGCAATTGAGACTCCACGGGGCTGAAACACTCCCCAAGCTGCACTTTCTGGGGGCGGTCCTCCAAGAAGGAACAGAGCCAGACAAGCGCCAAGCCACCAATTCCCAACTCAGAGAGCCTCCCCAGGAGGATACCGTGGTCAACGGTATCAAAGGCTGCCGAGATGTCGAGGAGGACCAACAGAGACATTTTGCCCCTGTCGGCCTCCCTCAACAGGTCATCATACAGGGCGACCAATGCCGTCTCTGTACCATGGCGCGGCCTGAAGCCCGACTGAAATGGATCCAGGGCATCTGATTCCTCCAAGTGGGCCTGAAGCTGGTCAGCGACCACCCTCTCAACCACTTTGCTCATTGCCAACGGGCCTATAAATTGCCAATTTCGTCCGCCGCCAAACTAGGTTTCTTCCTATCTGAGCCTGTTCTCATTTAGAAGAGGCTGATACAGGCCATGAAGACCCAGATCATTCCCCCAACTGGGCAGCTGATACATAAACTCTGTGGAGACAGAACATTATCGTAGAGTCCGAACTTGTCTGAGCAGCCGAAAAGCAGATAAGTGAACTGGACATCAAGATAATTCTCATTTTAACAAAGGATCATTTCACCACGCTGACTGATCACTGGAAAGTGGAGAATGGTTCATTGGGACAACAGATCCTACACAGAAACCCTGCCCCCACTGCCACAGGACACTCCTACATCTTGATTTCAGCAATTAATAACAGTTTTACCTGGAACCTTCTGTGAACAGAAAGGAGTACCTGCCAAGGCTGGATCCTTTGAGCTGCCAGGCTATGCCCACCCATTGTCTTCCTCCAATTTGATCGGGAAAGGTGTGCTGCATGCAAAGATTGTGTCACAACCTGGATGGCATTGTAAATGCTGTAGCTGTCTTGAGACAGGATCCTCTCGATCACATCCTGGGGCAGATTCTCCCTCTTCTCTTTCTCAATGCACCTCTTCCAGACTTTCACAGACAACGTATCTCTTGGATAGAAACAACGAAATGCTGCCTTGCTTAACTGGTCATTATTGAAGAGAATCGTCTCAAAATCATTATATTGTGTCCCTTTGTTGGTTTGGATCAAGAAGGAGAAGTAAACATGGGTGTACTGGAGATCAAACATTCTGAACAACAGTCTCACTGTAAGGTCCTGCAAAGCTGTTGCAATCCATACTTTCCTCACTATCACTCCACTTGTTTGAATTAAGATTGCAAGAATGAGCATGGTCTGAGACTCTATTTGACAGACAACAACATTGGCTTTAGTACTGCTAAGATTTGGAATCAATGTATAATATGTACTTGTGAAGGGAATTCCTATGGGCATTTTGTTTGAGAAAGCAATACATATGCCGTTCTTTGAGATCACAGCCGAGAAAGTGCCCATAAATCTTTCTCCGCTTTCATTATCTGGAGCCAGGAGGCCAATCCATGTCCACCTGAAGTGCAGGAGCAGTTTGACAATCCCCAGGTAAGGAGGCTCCTGATTTGGGACTGCTCGATAGAAAAAAGGGTATTGGTGTTTCTTCTCTGGCATTTGACTGACGAAACGATAACTGACCTAATGAGGAAGAAAAAGAACAAAGCTCAGATTCTTCAGATGATCTAACATGATTTTAGCTCAGTTCCTAACTGTGGCTACAGTAGAAGAATGCACCTTCCTCCATCTTTAAACATTTTGGAAGATAACTTCCCTCATAGAAAGAGAGAGAGACATATTTCGGACTGTTTTACCTGATTTAGCCCAGCCCTTACTTCTGTAGAAATCCCCTTTCCCTCCTTCCTTCCTTTCTCTACAGCATCTGAATTACATTTCATCCTGGGCTACCTCACTCCTCTGGTATCATGACATACACCTGGTGTTGTTTCCGTTTCTCCTCCCTGTTCCACTGCCTTTTCCACTGGAGGCTGGACATAGCATAGCTATCCTGGCTTTCTCAAGCCAGTTTCCCAGGTCCTAATCCTCCCTGCACTTCTTTTCTATTTATTCCTTAACCTGGTTGTGTGAAATGAGGTCTACCATGTCTGGCTCAGGAAAGCTGATGTATGAAAAGGAATGATTCTGTGGATCAAAACTGATATCAAATAAATGAAAACTCAACGATCTTCTTTATTGGTTCAACAGCAAAAGTAGGACTGAAAAGTAATCTGTATCCACACAACAGCATCAATAACACTTTTAATATTTATATCGTCGGTCTTTCACCCTCCCTGACATTGCCCTCCCCAATGTGGCAATCTATAGAGATTTTAAAAAATAGAAGGCGACTCACCCTCTACCCCTTTCATACCTGTGGGATCTTGTAGATGTCCAATATTGTTGAAATCTGGGTGGAGATTTCTGAGTTGGCCCCTTCCATTACCACCGACAAACCCTTCTGCCTCCCACAGAGGTAGTTTGGAACATGCTGCTGCCCCACAGACAGCAGGTCCACCAAAGCCTCAGAAGTTATCCTTGCACTGAAATGATTCTCGTAGATGTTGTAGCCCAGAGTGATATTGGGTAAAAGGGTTGGGTTCTCGTTGATCTCACGAACAGCAAACAAGAAGGGAAGGATGTTCCAGAATGTCGTGCCTTCTAGACTGTTACAAAAAGGGGGCTCATTAGGTAGAAGTCAAAATTAAGAACACCCAATTTTCTATGCAAAAATATGTTAGAATCTCAGCTCCAAGCATACTATTTCTAAGCTCTACTCTTACAAAGTCCTAAGATCAGTACTCTTTCTGTGAGTAAGGTAGAAGCAAATAATAAAACTTCCTGATCTTGGCACCCCACTTGTAGCATCTATTCAAATATGTATTCTAAGAACCAAAAGATACAAAGGCCACTTTCTTTTATTGCACACTAAGTCTGACCCTCACACTAATTCAGAATTGCATAGAAAAGGGCCCATTTAGGGAAGAAAATGCAGGAAGGAAGGAAGAAGGCTGCAATCTGTGCCAATTGGAGTGAGTTAAATTTCAGGGAGCACAAGGCCATGTTCTGGTTTTGCTCCAAGAGGGTTACATCTTGAGCCCTCCAGAAATTCTTTAACAATTACGGAGTTCATGGCTGAGTATGTAATTTCACCTCTCACCTCCTATATCTCAGGGCAGAAACTGATGTCAAAGGTAGCCTGTGATGAGGAAATGAAGATCCTGATAGGCTAACAGAGCACTAGAGTGAGTGGAGGAGTTTCTTTTACATCCCACAGTTGGCAGCATTGCTTTCATTGTTTCATAAGTTAAGATGGGATTCCTCTGAGGTCTGACTTCTCCATTGGGATCATCGCTTTCTGTAATAGGTTACCTGTAACTTCTCTTACTTCCTTTACTCTCCTATTCGCCTTTTCTGCTTCTTTAAGCTGCATGGAAGTGAGTAATTCAAGGAAGCATCAAGGTTCAGTGGAAATTTGAATCCAAGTCTCCCTAGTGCTAGTCAAAATGTGTGCTGCTTATGTACAGCCGCATAGCACTTCAAGCACTTCCTGGGCGGTTTACAAGTAAATTATGCAGGCTACACATTGCCCGACCCCGAAAGCTGTGTACTCATTTTACTGACCTAGGAAAGATAGAAGGCTGAGCCAACCTTGGGACAGCTACCTGGGATTGAACCCCGGCTCTTAAGCACAGTTTTGGCAGCAGTACAGCTGTTAAACCATTGCACCACAAGGCACCTGCATTCAAGACTACATGCTGGTACAGGAACACACATCTGGCAAAGACCACAGTGTAATTTCACCTGCTCTTGGATGAACACCAAAATGTGGTGAGGGAGTTTCAAAGGGTTGCGGCAATGTGATGAGGAGAGTCCACTCTCTTCAGGATTAATGGTCATATCAGCAGGAGAGAATGGGTCGCTCTAGTGGTGATGAGGCAAAGAAATTCCTGAAGGGCAGCATCTGGGCAGCAAAACTAGTGGAGGGTGTCATTACTGACAACAGCTGTGGCACTCAAACTTTTTGATAGTAAAAAGAAAAGCCCAGATAGATGATAGAAGAAACATATAAAATTGTTAACGATAGATCAAAAGCAAAAAATCTTGAGAAAAGGGGTTAAGGATAACCCATACAATACTCGGTGCAAAGAAATAGTACAAGAAAAAGGGGAAAACAAGAGATCTCTTCTATACGACGAAAGAAGTCAAAAGGAAATTTAAGCCTACATTACGACTGCTGAAAGATCAACAGAGGAACATAATATCTCCACAGGATAAAATAAAAAGAAGGGGAAAGCAGTATACTGAAGACTTATATAGAAGATCCTCAAAACAAACAGGTTTCTTTGAAATTGAAAAAGCTGTAATTTCTGAATATAAAGTGAAAGTCATGCTCAAAGTGGTTGGAAGAAAGGAATCACCAGGACTGGATGGAATACCCATAAAGCTATTTGAAGTAACAGAAGAAAATAGGTGTGCATCAATAACTTGATTGTCCTGATGGACAAGACCCAATGCTAGGACAGAACATGGAGAGAAAGAATATTTTTCCATAAGCAAAAGCATCCGAAAAGTGTGACATTTACTGTTATCTACATATCTTTATTCATTATCTACATATCATTCTGTATTCAGCTCATTTCATATGGAAAATGGGACTGGATTCAGATGAAGGAGGATTGAAAAGTGGTGGGATTAACTTCAATAATTAAAAATATGCCAAAAATTCAGGTAGAAAGCAGCAATGATTTGAAACATACAATAATGCAAATGAATAAATAAAATGCTCTCAAATAATTGCAGTTGACCATTGAGAACATAAGATGAGAGCTACAGAAAAACCATATGGCTTTAATGTTGATTTTCAGAAATTGGAACTGTAAATATTTTTATTACCAGTGCATCCACTCATCAAAGAAACTGGAAACCGCAGCCAAGAAATCTGAAGAAGGTTGAGATCGGATGATGAAGAAAACTGATGTGAATATTTTTTTAAAATAATAATAATATAGTGCTGAAAGATAGCTTTGCTAATACCCTGAATGGTTAGAAAGAAAACTTGTGAGTCCTTGATCAAATCAAGCCCAAACTGTCTCTAGGGGGAAAAATGAAGAAACTGAGTTTGTCTTACTTCGAGCACGTCATGAGAAGACAATAATGAAAAAGCCAATAATACTAGGAAAAATTGAAGGCGGTAGAGAAAGAGGAAGACTAAATATGAGAGGGTGCGGCTTCATAAAGGATGCTAAAGGTTTGACGTTCAGAGTGCTAAGCAGAGGTGCTAATGATGTGACATTTTGGAGGCCACTCATTCATGGGGTCGCCATACGTGTGAGGCTACTTGATGGCACATAACAATAATGAACACACCTAGGAACGCTGCAACTCCCAAAACCAGAAACAACCTAACCAAATAAACTGGATCTGGGACCACCTGTGTCCACAGCACTGGCTCTCCTGATGGGGTTTGCATTTTCCAGCCTCTTTCCTGGGATTGCCAGCAGCGTCACTGGAACAACGATATTAATCAACAGACATGTCCTTTCTTTAAAAATTAGGAAAGAGTTAAGATAAACCTCTACTAAATACTAGGGTAAAGGGAAAAGAGTCACCTCTTCTATCCTCCAGCATTTCCCACATGTGGAAAGGGAAACCTGCAGGAGAGGGGAAGTACATGATTCTCTAGAACCAGATGAGAGAAATCTTTTTGCCATGAGAAAGTTGAAAAAAATGTGGCATCAGTCACCATTACTTACACAAGAATATTGCTGGAGGGAGAACGGTAGAAAAGATACGGCCGAAATAGCGAATTTGTGGTAGTTATGATCCCAGTAATCTGGTAATCTCCTGGCCTGTAATAATTAAAGAAAAAGCCTCGATCACTGATCTTCTTCCAGGGGCATTGTCTCTTGATCCCCAAATGAAAAGCACAGGGTGGCAGCATCAGCATCAGCAGATACCACTGGATCAAGCTGGAGATGCTCAGTAAAGTTCTTTCCATCCTCTCCTCCTTGGTTCTCAGAGACAACTTGTTAGAAGCCGAACCCTCCTCGCAGGAGCATGACTGCAGTGCCAGCCTCTTCTCTGATACAATAGGGTATCTCGGATGCCTGCTCTCACATCTGAAGGGGAGATTAGCTTCAATTAAAGCTCACTCCGGCACAACCCTCACCTTTCCTCAACATCAGCCCCAGGTGCTCAGTGGCCCAGGAGGTCTTTATGCACTAGCTTTTCCAGGCTTTGTACAGAAGAAGTTCCTGAGTCGCTCTGAGGGTCTCACCTGGGATTCAAAGGAGGAAAATATCTTCTGTTGACCTTTGCAGAGAAGTGTAATAAATCACTGTGATTTTGATAATTATTGGGTTCAAAAATCACTTCTGCCAGGTCAGCTCGCTTCGCAGCTGGTCCCACGGACAGCTCCAGAGCACAGGCTACTTCATGGGTCCCAAAAGGAGTTGTTCTGGCATGTTTGGCTGTCCTTCAGGGAAGACAAAGTAGGCCTCCATCTTTTCATGCCTCAGGAAGGCCACTGACCATAAGATTCTGGGGGTGGAAGTCCAAAATGCTTGGGCCAATAATCAATTAAAACTTCAGCAGTGTGGCTCGTCTTTGCCTCCCTCCCTGGATAACACAGGACACCTGGTCTCATGAGAACAGTTGGGTGAGAGGGGGGAACGTTATTTAAGAGATGTTCCCCCCTCTCCACACCCTCTTCCTTTCCTGGCATCAGCAAGGATAGAGCTCCGTTGCTTCAAATGGTTTTTTGCTGCGTCAGTGGCAAGGACTAAACACAACAACACTCCGGAGGCTGGGGAGTAGCATTGGCTCCCCCCTCCCCGCGGTTTCATTATCGATTTTTGACATTTTTGGGGAATTTATTTAATCAATCTGAGTTAAATGTTACAGATTGCTTTAATTAATTTCTAATTACTTATTGTATTGAGATCCGGTAATTACATACTGCAGTGCCTTGCTAGACGATTGCCTTGTGGGCCGAAAAACCCGCAAGACGGTTGTTTTTTGCAATCACTATGTTGCCTCGCAAGGTGTTTTTTTCTATGACCGTGCTTTGCAAGACTTTTTTTTAGACCGATGCTTCGCAAGATTTTTTTTTAGACCGATGCTTTGGAAGACACTTTTTTTTTAGACCAGTGCATAGGGAACCTCACAAGACGATTTTTTCACAAGACAACGATTTTTGCGGAACGAATTAAAATTGTCTTGCAAGACACCACTGTACATTGTTTTTCCAGTAGCGATGTATGGACGTGAGAACAGGACCATAATGAAGACTGACTGCCAAAGAATTGATGCTTTTGACTTGTGGTGCTGGAGGAGACTCTTGAGAGTCCCCTGGACTGCAAAGAGAACAAACCTATCCATTTTGAAGGAAATCAACCCTGAGTGCTCAGTGGAAGGACAGATCCTGAGGCTCCAATACTTTGGCCATCTCACGAGAAGAGAAGACTCCCTGGAAAAGATCCTGATGTTGGGAAAGTGGGAAGGCAAGAGGAGAAGGGAACGACAGAGGAGGAGATGGTTGGACAGTGTCACCAAAACTTCCAACATGACTTTGACGAAACTCCAGGAGGCGGTGGAAGACATGAGGGCCTGGCATGCTTTGGTCCATGGGATCATGAAGAATTGGACATGACTTAATGACTAAACAACAACAAATTACATAGGGGGTGCAACCGTGCAGCTCACACACCTCGTGCCGTGGCACAGCTGGAGTGTAGGAAGGTGAGAGCAGAGCCCTGAATATTAAAAATAAAAATAAATAAACTAAATAAAAATGAAATAAAATATAGATAATCATCATCATAATAAAGGGGCGACATTAGTAGGGAATGGAACTATCCGTAACAGAAGGAACCGGAGGTCCGGGGCAGCGTTGGCACTGATCTGTGGACTTATGGTTGGTGGGGTCTGGTGGGACTCACGTCAGCTAGGGTGCAGTGCAACCTTTTTGAGTCCAGCTCTTGTCGCGCGAGACAGGAATGGTTGTCCCAAGGCCACCTGGGCTTCATTCTCTCCCCCCCATTCTCTCCCCTTCCCCAACGGTTGGCGCTGGCAAGATGACGATGATGATGATAATAATAATAACAAAATAATAAATACAAAATAAATAAATAATATAATATAATATAATAGATAATATATTAGTTGTTTAGTGAGGCACAGAAGATAGATTATCCTCATTACTGTCAAAGGTCGAAAAAAAAAGTAAAAATAATTTTTTTAAAAAAATTGGACCAAGTTGGCTCTCAGTTACCTTGGAAGAGATACATACAAGAATAAGGCAATTAATTATCAATTAATTGCATAAGTTTGAGTTCATCATCAATTTAGGTAAGGAAGTCAACGGCTATTTGATGGATTGTTCGTTGTCGTTTAGTCGTTTAGTTGTGACCCCATGGACCAGAGCACGCCAGGCCCTCCTATCTTCCACTGCCTCCTGGAGTTGTGACAAATTCATGTTGGTTGCTTCGAAGACACTGTCCATCCACCTCGTCCTCTGTCGTCCCCTTCTCCTCCTACCTTCACACTTTCCCAACATCAGGGTCTTTTCCAAGGAGTCGTCTCTTCTCATGAGATGGCCAAAGTATTGGAGCCTCAGCTTCAGGATCTGTCCTTCCAGTGAAGATAGATTGTTAGCTTGTCTTAAATTACATAAGAGCATAATTTGATAGTTGAAGTAAGAAGTGTTGCATTAAGAATTCATTAAGGAATTTATACATTTAATAATATTAATTCAGCTTGATAAGTTGATTAGAGGAAATTAATTGAAGACTAAAAAGTTCTTTGTTATACTGTTTAATTGATCAAAGAAGTATCATTTAATTACTGCAGTTACTAATACATGAATTGAATTTTTTAAAAAAGCTTATTAATACCAGGACAGGAGTGCTTTTGCTTCATAACGGGATTTATAGGGTGATTACCTACTTCTAGCCAAGTAGCGAGTGATATCAGTTGAATTCGGAGAGTAGCCACTGGAACACACAGGATCCCTCGACTGGTCTTATAGCTAGATACATAATGGCCTTGCGTAAGGGTCAGGGCAATAAAAATGGAAAGCAGCCGGTCGAGAAAAGGCCAGTTCCCCAGGTGTCTCCGCCTCAGTCTTCATCTGACAAGGAATCCTGACCAATTTGGCAGCAACTGCAGGAAAAAAATTCTGCACTGGAGGCCGAGAGTCCGGCGAGACAGGCTCCACCGTCCTGTGAGACTCAGCCACATAGACCAGTAAAGGATTCTAAGGGCCATCGTAGGGCTAAACTTAAAGCCATAGCTGATGATCTAATGGCTAGATTTCTTGTTCTTGAGGTGGAGCAGCAGCCTGATGTGACACCCAGGACGAGGGACAAGCGGCCAGCCCTGAACAGCTTCATGAAAGGGACGAATCAAGCCTAGCGACAAGTTCGTCAGGTGAGTTGGACAAGCAGGGGCCGAGTGTCAGAATAAGGGCCCAGGAGGTGGTTTATTGACCCGGCCCAATTAAGGTTACAGTTCTGGAAGAATGGCTGAGGGAGTATCCCCACTGAGAGGATGCTAGTTACCACTGGAGGGCTTCAAACATGGCTTTAGGATTCCGGCAGTTGACGAGCGCAAGGTGTTTTTTTGCGCAAAACCTCAAACCGGTGTACGGAATGGAAGATGTCATCCAGGCGAAGACTGAGAAGGAAGTTAAAGAAGGGAGAATGCTGAGACCCTTTGAAATGGCTACCTTGGAGACACTGAGGATTTCACCATTGGGAGTAATGCAGGGGTCAGGGAACTTTTTTACCTTTTACCCCCCAAAAATTTATATACGCTGACATTACCCCCTTGATTTGAAAGGAAGGAAATCATGCATTATTTGAATTAAAAATATTATTGAATCTACACAGGCTGTGTACCGAACTAGCAGGATGCACCAAATTTGATAAAGATGTGCACTATTTTTGCTGGAACACGTTGTACTTCAGCCATGGTGTGGTATAGGGAGTTGTAAGGTGTCCAATGCGCCTAGCAAGTTGCATTAAATTTTTGCTAGCTCGCAGAGGATTTAATCATCATAAGTGGCTGCCAGAGTAGTGCTAGCAATTTCATGCTTGCTAGAGACAGCCAACGCAGAAGGGTGGGGGGCTTTCCCTACCACTTTAATCATTCTATGTGTGGTGTGCAAAAAGGAACAAACCAGGCTAAAGGTCATGTCACACACCATGCTGCCACAGCCCAATATCAAAGGACCAGTGTTTTTTTAAATCATCATCAATGGAAAACTCAGCAGTGGCCAGAGGATTGGAAAAGATCAGTCTACATCCCAATCCCAAAGAAGGGAAGTGCCAAAGAATGCTCCAACTACCGCACAATTGCACTCATTTCACACGCTAGCAAGGTTATGGATTCTGAAGAGGCAGAGGAACTCGAGACCAAATTGCTAACTTGCGCTGGATTATGGAGAAAGCCAGAGAGTTCCAGAAAAATATCTACTTCTGCTTCATTGACTATGCGAAAGCCTTTGACTGTGTGGACCACAGCAAACTATGGCAAGTTCTTAAAGAAATGGGAGTGCCTGACCACTTTATCTGTCTCCTGAGAAACCTATATGTGGGACAGGAAGCAACAGTTAGAACTGGTCATGGAACAACTGAGTGGTTCAAAATTGGGAAAGGAGTACGGCAAGGCTGTATATTGTCCCCCAGCTTATTTAACTTATATGCAGAATACATCATGCGGAAGGCTGGACTGGAAGAAACCCAAGCCGGAATTAAGATTGCCGGAAGAAATATCAACAACCTCCGATATGCAGATGATACCACTCTGATGGCAGAAAGTGAGGAGGAATTAAAGAACCTTGTGATGAGAGTGAAAGAGGAGAGTGCAAAAAACGGTCTGAAACTCAACATCAAAAAAACTAAGATCATGGCCACTGGTCCCATCACCTCCTGGGAAATAGAAGGGGAAGATATGGAGGCAGTGTCAAATTTTATCTTCCTGGGCTCCATGATTACTTCAGATGGAGACAGCTGCCCTGAAATTAAAAGGCGCCTTCTTCTTGGGAGGAAAGCGATGACAAATCTTGACAGCATCTTGAAAAGCAGAGACATCACCTTGCCAACAAAAGTCCGAATAGTCAAAGCTATGGTTTTTCCTGTCGTGATGTATGGAAGTGAGAGCTGGACCATAAAGAAAGCAGACCGCCGAAGAATCGATGCCTTTGAATTGTGGTGCTGGAGGAGGCTCTTGCGAATCCCCTGGACTGCAAGGAGAACAAACCTATCAGTTCTAAAGGAAATCAACCCTGAATGCTCACTTGAAGGACAGATCCTGAAGCCGAGGCTCCAGTACTTTGGCCATCTCATGAGAAGAAAAGAGTCCTTGGAAAAAACCTTGATGTTAGGAAGGTGTGATGGCAAGAGGAGAAGGGGACGACCAAGGATGAGATGGCTGGACAGTGTCTGCGAAGCAACCAACATGAACCTGACACAACTCCGGGAGGCAGTAGAAGACAGGAGGGCCTGGCGTGCTCTGGTCCATGGGGTCACGAAGAGTCGGACACGACTAAACGACTAAACACACACACAGCAAGGTTATGCTCAAAATCCTACAAGGCAGGCTTCAGCAGTCTGTGGACTGAGAACTCCCACAAGTACAAACTGGATTTCGAAGGGGCAGAGGAACTAGAGACCAAATTGCTAACATGTGTTGGATTATGGAGAAAGCCAGAGAGTTCCAGAAAAACATCTACTTCTGCTTCATTGACTACACAAAAGCATGGCAGAAAGTGAGGAGGACTTAAAGAACCTCTTAATGAGGGTGAAAGAGGAGAGTGCAAAAAATGGTCTGAAGCTCAACATCAAAAAAACTAAGATCATGGCCACTGGTCCCATCACCTCCTGGCAAATAGAAGGGGAAGACATGGAGGCAGTGACAGATTTTACTTTCTTAGGCTCCATGATCATTGCAGAGGGTGACAGCACCCACGAGATTCAAAGATTCCTGCTTCTTGGAAGGAAAGCAATGATAAACCTAGACAGCACCTTAAAAAGCCACCCTTTCCAAAATTTTATTTTTATTTCAATCAATTCCTATCATACTAAAACAGTCCTTTTAAAAAGAACTTAACAAGATAATCATGAGATTCATATGGCAAGGCAAAAAACCAAGAATCAAAATTAAGGCAATGCAAGATGCTAAACAGAGGGGTGGCTTTGGTCTTCTGGACTGGGTTCTGTACTATAGAGCTTGTATCCTAGATTGGATAAGAGAGTGGATAATTCTAGAAAATGATAGATTACTCAACTTGGAAGGACATGATTTGCAATTAGGATGGCATGCTTATCTATGGTATAAAAAGGATAAAGAACAAATTTTTTTTAACTCACACATGATAAGAAGAGCGTTATGGGAATGTGGAGAAAGATTATACAACAAATTTATTACAAAATACCTGCATGGGTGTCACCGATAGAGGCCTTTACACAACCTAGACTCATGACAAAAGCAAACCTTTTAAGATATCAAGATTTGGTTGTTGTGGGTTTTTCGGGCTTCTTGGCCGTGTTCTGAAGGTGGTTTTTCCTAACGTTTCGCCAGTCTCTGTGGCCGGCATCTTCAGAGGACAGCAAACTGTGCTCTGGTGTAGTTTGGCTAGGGCGTGGAGTATTTATGGCTGTGAGATGGGATGATTAGTGTGTATTGATTTATTAAAAAAGGATGGGGAACTAAGGTCTAAGGAGGAACTAGAGTCACAGAATATTCATATAGACTGGTGGCCTAGAGCACAGTTAGAATCTAGATATATAAAATATAAAATAAAGGGTTTTTTATTCAGAGTAAACGACTTTTGATAAGCTGCTGTTGGGGTCAAAAGAACAAACTGTTAAGAAAATGTATAACTATATGTTGGAAATCAAAATTCAGGATGAAATGGTTAAGGAATGTATGATAAAGTGGGCACAAAACATAGGGCATAATATTGATATTGATCAATGGCTGAAAATATGGCAAAGTAACAAAATTTACAAGATCGGTTAATCTTAAAGAGAACATATACAAAATGACCCCAGAAAAACTGTCAAAGATGTATACAGATGTATCAAATAAGTGTTGGAAATGTGAAACACAAGTGGGAAGTTATTATCATATGTGGTGGTCATGTGGAATAGCGAAAAAATACTGGAAAAGAGTACATGCTATGTTACAACAAATATTGCCCTGTAATGTGCCATTAACCCCAGAATTGTTTTTATTGAGTATGATACCTGATAATATGGATAAGTCAAAAGAATATATAGTTGTGTATATTTTTACGGCAGCTAGAATTCTATATGCTAAAAATTGGAAAATTTCGACGATATCGAAACAAGAAGATCTTATTGAAAAAATATGGGAAATAGCAGAAATGGACATTTTATCAGAAGTCATGAAGGCCTATCCCCTACAAAAGGCAACAGAAAGATGGGACCTATTCAACAAATGGACTAAATTAACAGGCAACATGTAAATAGCATACATTGAAATGAGAACTTAATCTAGAAGGCAGAAAAGAGTAAACAGTATAACTTAAAACTTTGATATGGCAATAAGTATAGAATGGTTGTTAGTATGTTATTGTCTCTCCTCTTTCTCATAAATCCCAAGTCCCTTTTTCCCTTCTGTCACCCCTTATGTAAAAAAAATAACAATTTTGGGGGGAAAAAGCCACCCTTTCCCCCCGCCTTAATTCAAAGTTTCTCTTTTGCTTGACTGTTCATTTTCACAGTTTTGAGTCAGTCTCTCTCACTCTCTCTCTCTCTCTCTCTCTCTCACACACACACACACACACACACACACACACACACACACACACCCATCCATCCACCCACCCTCCCTCCATTTTCTCCCTCCATTTTGTATATTTAAATAAGCTTGATGAAGTCCTTGGTCTCTCGCACCTTTCTTCCCTCCTTTCCCTTGCTTGCTCCTTGATCCTTTCCTCCCTCCTGCTTGTTTGCAGTCATTTCTGGAGGAAGCAGTCATTCAGAAGCCCCGGATTGATTGATTGATTGCCTGGGGCTAATCCACAGCTGCAACCAATCAAGGAGCTTATCTCCGATGTCTAAACCAATGGAGGATTTACAAGTGCCTGCTGCAACCAGGAAGTAACAGGGAGAGGTGGCTTACAATTTGATGTTTGGCTGCAGATGGTGGGGGTGGGAGGGAGCGGGGTAGCAGTCTGCTCATTACCCCCAGCATTTTCACTTGTACCCAATTTGGGGTAATTTACCCCTGTTCCCTGACCTATGGAATAATGCCAAAAAAGGTCCAAGGCGAGTTTAGGCTAATACAGCTCTTCTCCTTCCCAGAAGGAGTGTCAGTAAACAATGCCATCCCTTAGGAGCTTTGTATCGTGCGCTACCCCTCCTTTGATGAGGCAGTTCACATGGTACAAAAGAGCGGTGTGGGGGTGGAGCTGGTGAAATTTGATATAAAATCAACTTTCTGGATTTTGCCAGTTCATCCACAGGATTTTGACCTGTTCAGAATTCATTTTCAGGGACTCTTTTACATTGACAGAGCTTTTCCTATGGGCTGTTCGGTTTCATGCACTGCACTTGAGCATTTCAGCTCGTTTATTGAGTAGAAACTTAGGAGCAGGGTGGGCTGTATGTCTACGGCTCATTATTTAGATGATTACCTTTTTTGTGGAGAAAGGAATACAGGAAAATGTAGATTCATTGTAAGCACTTTTCAATCAATTGCACAGGAGCTAGGCTTACCCCTGGCAGAGGTAAAAACAGAGGGACCAGCCACATCCCTTACTTTTCTAGGTATTCAACTAGATACTTGTGATGAGATGGGTTTTTGAGTTAAAATCTTTTAAGGCATATGGGTTTTGTAATTAAGAAATGAGCCAGAGAGGTTCCATCTTGTTTCTTTGCATAAAGGATCTTTACTATGCTGACAAGTTATTTACTAGGCGAGCAGAGAGAATGTTATTCTGACAGCCTGAGAAACGGACTCGGTGTTATTAGATGGGAATTGTTGTGACTTTATGCGAAACCACAGAAAACCCAAATAACATCTGCTGTGTATGGGAAAGAAGTCATGTGGTGCAACAGGACTGTTTGCCTAGTAACGAACTCTGATTGGATGACATCGTGGGAAGGTGCGATAAGCCCTTGCCAGTTACTCTTGAAAAAGGAACTTTTTGCCTATGGACATTGTCTTTCAAGACCGATCCTTCAGTCATTCGTGACACATGGGACTAACCTTTACTATACTGGATTATCCTTGAACTTATGGGATTTTTCCCTAAGGACTATGCATGGACTATTTTCTATGGACTGTTATATGGAATATTCTTTATGGACTTCTTTTCTTGGAATACTCCATATGGACTATGCTCTTGTAATTTTGTAAGGACTATGGTACATTTACTGGATTTGACTTTTCTAAGGATAATGGGACTTTTACTGAATTTTTCTTTTTAGTACAGGATTCTTGTTCTACAGGATCACTGAGGACTATAGCCTTTTTATAACCTACTTGGATTATTTTGTTTTTACTAATGAATTACTGGACTGGAACTGTTTTTATTCTTTTTAATGGCTTTTTGTGTTTTTGTAAGGTTTTTGAACACTTTTCTATTTTTCATGTTTTCTTTGCCTCACTACATCTTGGTAACTAACCAGCACAATGCTAGTTTATTTGCTTTGGTTTAATCTGGCTTTGATACTTAGTAACATGCTTTATCTTTAATAAAATAAAGATTATAAAACTCATTTGGTTTTCTGAACAGTACACTTGTCATAGGGTCATCTGAGAGTGCTGCCTCGGCCTAGCTTACTTAGAGTCCTGTCAGTGGTGCAAGTTAAGTCTAAGGACTACAAAGCCCACTTGACCTTTTCATAATAATATCTGAGAGTACCAGGGTGTTCTTATGTGGGCAGACCTGTGAGAAGGAGTGTTGTATCTTGGCTAGCTGAGTTTGGACTCACTCAGCCCATTTTAGCATGTGCAAACTCCTGATTGCTCTCTGTCCAGGCTTACACGTGTTTTTGGACCCGTGTTTGCTGACAATACTGTTCAGCAGATATTGAGGCAGCCAGATAACAAATTAGCTGATTAGGATAATTGCACTGTTGCAAAGGGAAAAGCTGACCTTAAGATTAGGATAATTGCACTTTTGGAAAGGAAAAAGTTTTCTCTGTGAGCGCTCCAGGAGATTGTGGGCCTCTTTAATTTCACTTGCAGAGTTGTGGTGCCCGGGCGTGCATTTTAGCACTGGCTTTGCAACGCAATGAAGGGTCTGCAACACCCTTTACACAGGACTAGGTGTATATGTTGTATGAAGGAGGACCTCCGAGTTCGGAGTCAATTTCTATCAGAGTTCAATGGGATATCATTTTGGAGAGGTGACAAAGGACTGAAGGCAGACTTTCAGGTACAATCAGACGCTGCTGGATCTTAGGGGTTTGGAATCTATTTTAGAGGTAGACGGTGAGTCAGCACATGGCCAGAAGAATGGCATAGGTCTGGCATTACCAGGGATTTGACATTTCTAGAATTTTTCACAATGGTTGGTTTGCTATGGCTATGGGCGGAGGAGTGGTGAAACTCCGTGGTGCAATTTTGGTGTGACAATCAGGCAGTTCTTTATATCATAAACTACCTGACGTCGCAATCTGAATGAGTAAAGACATTAGTTAGAGCATTCACGCTATGGGCCTTGTAGTTTAACATATTAGTGCAGGCCCAGCATATACCAGGCATAGACAATAGACTAGCTGATGCATTCTTGCGCGAACAGATTGAGTGGTTCAGGGAGCTAGACCTGGAGCCAACGGCTTCCCATAGACTTAGCCCCCAGAGTTTTGGCAAATTGGTGTGAAGATGCAGAAAGAGCAATAGGCTTGGCCCTGGCACCAAGACATGAAAAGGGTACCTGGCCATGAGTATAGAGTTCCAGGAATTTAGGAAGCTGGTCAACCCGGCGCCGGTTTGGCTGGTGCCAGTATATCACCTGCAGCAATTTGTTGTGTATCCGAATAAAAAAAGATTGGTGCCTTCAACCATATAGGGTAGGTTGTCAGCAGTTTGGGACCTCGATATTTGGCACCTCCCACCTCATCATTGTTTAGTCGTTTAGTTGTGTCCGACTCTTCGTGACTCCATGGACCAGAGCACGCCAGGTCTTCCACTGCCTCCCCGAGTTGGGTCAAATTCATGTTGGTTGCTTCACAGACACTGTCCAACCATCTCATCCTCTGTCGTCCCCTTCTCCTCTTGCCTTCACACTTTCCCAACATCAAGGTCTTTTCCAAGGAGTCCTCTATTCTCATGAGATGGCCAAAGTATTGGAGCCTCAGTTTCAGGATCTGTCCTTCCAGTGAGCACTCAGGGTTGATTTCCTTTAGAATGGATATGTTTGTTCTCCCTGCAGTCCAGAGGACTCTCAAGAGCCTCCTCCAGCACCACAATTCAAAGGCATCAATTCTTTGGTGGTCAGCTTTCTTTATGGTCCAGTTCTCACTTCCATACATCACTACATGGAAAACCATAGCTTTGACTATGCGGACTTTTGTTGGCAAAGTGATGTCTCTGCTTTTTAATATGTTCTCAAGGTTTGTCATCGCTTTCCTCCCAAGAAGCAAGCGTCTTTTAATTTCGTGGCTGCTGTCTTCATCTGCAGTGATCATGGAGTCCAAGAAAGTAAAATCTGTGACTGCCTCCATATCTTCCCCTTCTGTTTCCCAGGAGGTGATGGGACCAGTGGCCATGATCTTAGTTTTTTTTTGATGTTGAGTTTCAGAGCGGTTTTTTTTTTTTGCACTCTCCTCTTTCACCCTCATTACGAGCTTCTTTAATTCCTCCTCACTTTCTGCCATCAGAGTGATATCATCTGCATATCAGAGGTTGTTGATATTTCTTCCAGCAATCTTAATTCCGGCTTGGGATTCCTCCAGTCCAGCCTTTCGCATGATGTATTCTGCATTTAAGTTAAATAAGCAGGGAGACAATATACAGCCTTGCCGTATTCCTTTCCCAATTTTGAACCAATCAGTTGTTCCATATTCAGTTCTAACTGTTGCTTCCTGTCCCACGTATAGGTTTCTCAGGAGATAGATAAGGTGGTTAGGCTCTCCTGCCATGAGACCTTATCTAGCAGTGTTCTGAGTTTTTAAAAACTTGCTTTCCTAAAGTTCAGAGTAGACATGTAGCTACACTCTGCTTTTGTGTCCTTTGTAATTAAGAACTCAAATGGTCACTTTCCCCAAGAGTCCCTCTTGCTGACACTTCTTCCACAAAGTCACCTCTGTTGGTTAGAATCAAGTCCAGGATAACTACTCTTCTAGTTTCTTTCCCCCCTTTTTATAATAGAAAATTATCAGCTACACAAATCAGGAATTTCTTAGAAGGGCCATGTTTGGCAGAATTTGCCTCCCAAGAGATACCAGGATCATTGAAATCTCCCATTACTACTGCATTGTGTTTCTTTGAAATTCTTACAATTTGTTTTTCAAAGGTTTTATCCACATCTTCTTCATTGAGCAGTCGGTAGTATACTCCAACCACTATGTTCCATTTATTTTTTGCCCAAATATTAATCCAGATGGGAGAACAATGCTCTTCCTCCTGTGCAGGAATGTGTGTTTTTGACATATACAGTGGTGCCTTGCTAGACAGTTACCGCGCATGACAGTTTTTTCGCTAGACATTTACTTTTTGCGATCGCTATAGCGATTCGCAAAACAGTGATTCCTATGGGGGAATTTTGCTGGATAATGTTTGGTCCCTGCTTCGCAAATGGATTTTCACTAGATGACGATTTGCTTTTCGCTAGACAATGATTTCGCTAGGGAGCAATTTCAGTGGAACGGATTATCGTCTAGCGAGGCACCACTGTACTGCTACTCCACCTCCCTTTCTATTTTTTCCTTTGTGAACAATTTATACCCTTCAATTGCTGAGTTCCAGTCATGGGAGTCATCCCAAAAAGTTTCATTTATCTCTATGAAGTCATATGTACTCTCCTGAGCTAAGATTTTCAACTCTTTGTGTTTGTTTCCCATACTCTGGCCTTCACTGTGGCCAAACACATTACCCCCCCCCACCCCGGAATCAAGACATGAGACAAATATGTGGAATAAACATGGGCCACACTTTATTTAACTAATCATTAAATTCCTTTGATGAAAGGGGGGTCCTGCGGTAGTGCAGAATCAGGTTCTGCAGAGGGGTCTCAATGGACCCCTAACCAAGATAATGGGCAAGTCCCAAGCCCCAAGTCCCCGTGGTCGTGAAGAAAGTGAGAACCCGGCTGACCCAAATTTGCCCACCTTGGAACTCCTCCTCATTGTTTTTCCCCCCAATTTTTTTTATTTTTTTAACATAAAGGGTGACAGAAAGGAAAAATGGGATTGGAATTAATGAGGAAGAGGGGAGACAATAACATATTAACATCCATTCTATACCTATTGCCATATCAAGATTTTAAGTTATTCTGTTTACTCTTTTCTGCCTTCTAGATTAAGTTCTTATTTCAATATATGCCATTCACATACTGCCTGTTGATTCAGTCTACTTGTTGAATAGATCCCATCTTTCTATTCCTTTTGCAAGGGATAAGTCCTTCATGACTTCTGATAGAATATCCATTTCTGCTATTTCCCATATCTTTTCAATAAGATCTTCTTTCGGTACTGTTGGGCTTTTCCAATTTTTAGCATATAGAATTCTGGCTGCCGTAACAATATATATATAGCTATATATTCCTTTGACTTATCTATATTATCAGATATCGTACTCAATAAAAACAGTTCTGGGTTTAATGGCACCTTCGTTTCGTTTAGTCGTTTAGTCGTGTCCGACTCTTCGTGACCCCATGGACCAGAGCACGCCAGGCCCTCCTATCTTCCACTGCCTCCCGGAGTTCTGTCAATTTCATGTTGGTTACTTCGCAGACACTGTCCAGCCATCTCATCCTCAGTCGTCCCCTTCTCCTCTTGCCGTCACACTTTCCTAACATCAAGGTTTTTTCCAAGGAGTCTTCTCTTCTCATGAGATGGCCAAAATACTGGAGCCTCAGCTTCAGGATCTGTCCTTCCAGTGAGCACTCAGGGTTGATTTCCTTTAGAATTGATAGGTTTGTTCTCCTTGCAGTCCAGGGGATTCTCAAGAGCCTCCTCCAGCACCACAATTCAAAGGCATCAATTCTTCGGCGGTCTGCTTTCTTTATGGTCCAGCTCTCACTTCCATACAGAGCAATAAACCTCCTCCTCATTGTTGACTGGTTGTCCGGGCACGGCCCCAGTGCATCTTCCCGCCCAAACACTGTAATCACATGATCCGCAGCACTGGGAGATCAGAAGCACCATGCATTACTTATGATTGCTAGGGGACTCACTGAAACCTGTTCTATCCACACTACCCACCTGTGTGACCAATTGGCTCACTCACCATAGAGAAGGAAATGCCCACTGACACTGCTCAAACTTTCAAATAAGTCATTTTGTTGAATTTTCCTCTACTAGGGGATAGAATACCATTTTCTCTTCCCTTCTACTTGTTCCCTCAGTGAATGTGGTTAGATAATATGTTGATTAAGGAAATACGCTAGTTCATCGTAAGTACAGAAGACATAGAAGTGACAGTTTCCCCCCCTAAAATGAAGGATCAGTTATCATCCTGGATTTTTAACATCAAATGCTCCTTGGCATTCAGGTCAGGTCTAAACACAATAATGTAGCATTTGGGGACAAAGATGCAGCCCAGTAACCCCAGACTGGAGGATAGGATGGAGAAGATCTGCACGGCCACCATATACTTCCCTTTGGTGCTCAGGTAGGTGGGCACAAAGGACACCCAAACACTGCAGAAGACCAACATGCTGAAGGTAATCAGCTTGGCTTCATTGAAGGCCCCAGGGAGCTTCCTGGCTAGGAAAGCCAGGGTGAAACAGGTGGCAGCCAGAAAGCCCATATAGCCAAGGGCACTATAAAACATCACAACGGAGCCCTCGTTGCACTGCAGTATGATAAGCCCAGGTTGGGAATGCATGTCAGAGTCTGGGAATGGAGGGGAGATGCCCAGCCAAACACTGCAGATGCCCACTTGTACACTGGAAGAAGAAAGGACAATGGAGTTGGCCAGAGTCTTCCCCAGCCATTTCCTCATCGTGTTCCCTGGCTTAGTGGCCATAAAGGCTACCACTACCATGACGGTTTTTGCAAACAGGGAAGAGACAGCAACCGAGAAGATGACGCTGAAGGCAGTTTGTCGGAGAAGGCAGGTCACTCTCTGGGGTCGGCCAATGAATAGAAAGGAAGACAAAAAGCAAAGGAGGAGGGAGCCGAGGAGGACATAGGTGAGGTGCCTGTTGTTGGCTTTGACGATGGGCGTTTCTCTGTGTTTCACGAATATTCCTAACACCAAGAGTGTATTTAGAGATGAGAGCAGGGCCAAGAAAGTAAGGGAGATCCCCAAAGGTTCTTCATAAGAGAGGAAGCTGATAGTTTTGTCAATGCATTGATCTCGGTCCTCATTTGAAAATTGATCATCTGGACATTTGTCGCAGTCTTCTGCATCTAGAACGAATTACAACAGCTTCAGCATTCATATAATCCGTCTTACATCAGTTATCATCACTGGTCTTTTGCATTTATTAAAAGGGACTGGGGAATATATAGCCTCTCAGTGTTGATGGATTGTAGCTGCCCTCCATAGTAGAGAGATAAAGGTTCATGGGAAATGCAGTCCAGCATTAAAGGGAAGTCAGCATAAAAGGGGATTTGTGTGAGACTGAGCATATGAATGGCTGAAAAACATAGGGAGGATAGGATGTGGAAGGGGGCACAGCCAGGTAAAGAACAGGAAAAACAGCAGTTTCAGCAGCAGCACAACATTCTGCCTCAGATCAATAATATTCCAGATACAACAAACTACACAAATGAATAGAACGTTGTAGGGATGGGAAGTGAGGGTTTTTCTATTAGTGCTTTTCCATCATAATGGCTATATACATCCATCCAGCAATATGAAAAGCAACTCCAGCTGCTGAGGACAATGACAGCAACGGGCTCTGCCTTCCTGCTCATGGTATCTGGGTAGCTACTGTGAGAAACAGGGTGCTGGACCAGGTGATCCACTGATCTGCTCCAGTAAACATCCCCTTATGTTCAGTGTCTGGGAAGAAATGTTCCTTCTAATTTCAGCTAGTGCTAGGCAGTGGCACAACTGGGGTACCACAAGGCTCAATCCTGCACCCACCACTAATGACTTGGATGAGGGGTGCAGGAAATGCATGATGACACAACATTGGATGGAAGAGCTGATACCTCAGAAGGCAGGAACAAAATTCAAAAGATCCTTGACAGGTTTGAGCAATGGGCTGAAAACAACAGAATGAAATTTTATAAGGATAAGTGTAAAGTTCTACTGCTAGAGGAGGAAAAAGACATGAACAGTTACAGGAGAGGGACAGCTGGCTCAGGTATATCACAACTCAGAAGAATCTTTGTTACCTATCAAAAGCAGAATATGAGCCAACAGTGTGATGTGGCTGCAAGAAAGGCCAATGATATTTTAGGCCTCATTAACAGAAGTAGAGTCTCCAACTCCCATGAGGTACTGGAGGACTGAAGGGAAAATTAGACAACCATCTGTCAGGTTTAATTTGAATTGAATACCTGCATAAAGCAGGAGTTGGAATTATTAATCCTCTTGATTTTAGATCTGTATTCTGGTATTCATTTCCGGGGCTCTGTACAGCATACCTGAGTGTTTTCCTTTTTATCCTCCCAGAGGTATGGTATGCATCTTTAATAACATCTAACCAGATTTGAACTCTACCTTCCCCACTCAAACTGCTTACTTTAGCTCATCCAAATGTACCGATAAGGTTGAATTCTCTTACAAAAACAGAGGTCTGTCTCAAACACCACCTGTATTACTGTAACATAGAGGAACTATCTCAGATGCTTCTGAAGAACTTTGTACAGTGTGTGAGTGGACCCTTGCCTTAGTCCTCTGTTTTTTCCCCCACCGGTGGGTTGAAGATTACCTCACACACAGTGAAGTTGTGATTTTCTACCACAGACTCAAGAAACCTGGCCCTACACATCCTACTGGGGCCAAAAGGCATAGGATGCTGACTTCCTTTTTGGTAACCCTCCTTTTAAGTTCTTCAGAAAACAACAGATGTGGGATTTACAGTGAAAAGCAGAGAGTACAGGTGAGTTCTGCTTAATTATGCTCCTCCTGATCACCTCTTTCGCCCTGGAGTCACCCACCTTCCTGAGTGGAGATGGTTCCTCCTGCACACGGGGCACAGCCATAGCAGCAGGCGGGCTCTCCCTCCTTCACCAGCTTGACATGTCCTGGATGGCAACTTTTGGTGCATCTAGAAAAGGGCATCGTCTGGGCATCAGGAGAAGCAGCGTTGAGAGAAACATGCTAGTTAATCATTTCTGCATTAGTGGAAATTATTTCTGGAAGAGTTGAGATCTTAAGGGGAGACCTTCAATTGCATGCAGGGTTTTATTAACAAGTGACACACTTAGCACCATTGCTTTTTTTTATTCAGGATAGTCTGGAGACCAGGCTGGACCAGGCTAAGTAGGGTCGCTTCAGGTCATGTTGAGGTCCAGGATGCATTTGGCATGATCTTTGCATCTGCATGGCATCTGCACCTCAAGGGGCTCCATTTGGCCTGCCTCCCTTCAGAAAACCAAACAATCCCCACAGCAGACCTGCCGTCCTTCCACAATTCTCCAATACCTCATATGGCTCCTCTGTCTCCTGTTTGTGGATGATCCCCATGTACAGGACATGATTTACTATAATCTTGCAATTAATCTTAATACAAGGTGCAGAACATGAGCAAGAGAACAGTCCTTTTGGTACAGGAAAACACTTTTGAAATCCAAAATACTGTAGCAAGATCATAAGGAAAAAATGTGATGGGATTTTAAAACATCATGGGGAAATCAAGGGATTGAAGAGAAACAAGTGGTTTCTCCCACCTGGTTAAACCAACTGGACCATCCAATGGCATTTTCATCAACGGTCACCTTGATCTCAGGGGAGTCCCGTCTCTCTATACGCCCAACTTCTACTCCAGCGGTCGAATTGTTGGGAAGCATTAACCAGTTCACGATATGGAAGTCGGCTGCCAGCTCCCCATTCTCATCCAGATAAACTCCATTCATGGCAATATTGTAATACTGGACATTTTTAAGGAAAGGGTGAAGCTAAAAGTACAAGCAAGCTCATTAGACAATCAGGAAATCCTGTTAGACAACTTGGCCCTCACCATATGGTTCACCTGAAAACTATAGTGATTTCAGGGAGTCAAATGCATCAGTTCTTGTTAGCCTGGAAGTCTTGGAGCTTGGAATAATTAGTAGGGTTTTTAAAATAATATAACTAGATCATGAAGAACTGGAAGTCTATTAGGAAAAGTGGCTAAACTGAGTCAATAGTATTTTGAGCACATCACGAGAAGAAAAGCCACAATGAAAGACTACTGGGATAAGTTTACGGCAACAGGAAAAGGGAAAATGCAAATACTGTAGGAGATGAATTTACCCAATTAAAAAGCCCACTGTCTTGAGTTTGAGAGAGCTGAGCTGGGCTGTGCAGAACAGAACGTATTGGTCACTCATTCATGGAGAATCTGTTAAAGTCAAACCAACATCATGGCATACAAGAAGAAAACTGAAATCCTCACCATTGACTCTATTAAAATCGGGGGTGGGGATTAGGAAATCAAACCAGAATGGCTGCATATCTGAGCCTGTTCTCATTTAAAAGAGGCTGATACAGGCTATGAAGGCCTAAATCCTTCCCACAACTGGGCAGCCAAGACATAAATTCTGTGGAGACTGAACACTATCGTATAAAGTCCGGACTTGTCTGTGCAGCTGAGAAGCAGATAAGTGAACTGGACATCAAGAGAATTCTCATTTTAACAAAGGCCCATTTCACCACCCTGACTGATCACTGGAAAGTGGAGAATAGTTCATTGGGACAACAGATCCCACACAGAAAATCTGCTCCCACCGCCACCGGACCCTCACAGATCTTGATTTCAGCAATTAATAACAGTTTTCCCTGGAACCTTCTGTGAACAAAACGGAGTACCTGCCATGGCTGGATCCTTTGAGCTGCCAGGCTATCCCCACCCATTGTCTTCCTCCAATCTGATCGGGAAAGGTGTGCTGCATGCAAAGACTGTGTCACAACCTGGATGGCATTGTAAATGCTGTAGCTGTCCTGAGACAGGATCCTCTCGATCACATCCTGGGGCAGATTCTCCCTCTTCTCTTTCTCAATGCACCTCTTCCAAACTTTCACAGACAACGTATCTCTTGGAGAGAAACAACGAAATGCTGTCCTGCTTAACTGGTCATTATTAAAGAGAATCTTCTCAAAATCATTATATTGTGTCCCTTTGTTGGTCTGGATCAAGAAGGACAAGTAAACATGGGTGAACTGGAGATCAAACATTTTGAACAACAATCTCACGGTAAGATCCTGCAAAGCTGTTGAAATCCACACTTTGCCCACTGTCACTCCACTTGTTTGAATTATCACTGCAAGAATGAGCATGGTCTGAGAGTCTATTTGACAGACAACAACATTAACTTTAGTACTGCTAAGATTGGGAACCAATGTATAATATGTTCTTGTGAAGGAAATTCCTATGGGCATTTTGTTTGAGAAAGCAATACATATGCTGTTCTTTGTGATCACAGCTGAGAAAGTGCCCATAAATCTTTCTCCGCTTTCATTTTCTGGAGCCAGGAGGCCGATCCAAGTCCACCTGAAGTGCAGGAGCAGTTTGACAATCCCCAGGTAAGGAGGCTCCTGATTTGGGACTGCTCGATAGAAAAAAGGGTATTGGTGTTTCTTCTCTGGCATTTGACTGATGAAACGATAACTGACCTAATGAGGAAGAAAAAGAACAAAGCTCAGATTCTTCAGATGATCTAAAATGATTTTAGCTCAGTTCCTAACTGTGGCTACAGTAGAAGAATGCACCTTCCTCCATTTAAAAACATTTTGGAAGATAACATCCCTCACAGAAAGAGAGAGACATATTTCAGACTGTTTTACCTGATTTAGCCCAGCCCTTGCTTCTGTCAAAATTCACTTTCCCTCCTTCCTTCCTTTCTCTACAGCATCTGAATTACATTTCATTCTGGGCTACCTGACATTTCTGGTATGCAGGACATCCATCCATTGTTGTTGCTGTTTCTCATCCCTGTTCCTCTACATTTTCCACTAGAGGTTGGACATAACATGGCTATCCTGGCTTTCTCAAGCCAGTTTCCCAGGTCCTAATCCTCCCTGCACTTCTTTTCTATTTATTTCTTAAGCTGTTTGGTGAAATGAGGCCTACCACTTCTGGCTCAGGAAAGCTGATGTATGAAAATGCATGATTCTGTGGATCAAAACTGATAATAACTAAATGAATACTCAAGGATCTTCTTTATTGATTCAACACCAAAATTAGAAATAAGAAGTAATGTGTATCCAGACAACAGCATCAATAACACTCTTAACATTTATATTATCTATCTCTCACTGTCCCTGACATTGCCCCCAAATGTGGCAATCTATAGAGATTTTAAAAACTAGAAGGAGACTCACCCTCCACCCCTTTCATACCTGTGGGATCTTGTAGATGTCCAATATTGTTGAAATCTGGGTGGAGATTTCTGAGTCGGCCCCTTCCATAACCACCGACAAACCCTTCTGCCTCCCACAGAGGTAGTTTGGAACATGCTGCTGCCCCACAGACAGCAGGTCCACCAAAGCCTCAGAAGTCGTCCTTGCACTGAAATGATTCTCGTAGATGTTGTAGCCCAGAGTGATATTGGGTAAAAGGTTTAGCTTCTCGTTGATCTCACGAACAGCAAACAAGAAGGGAAGGATGTTGTCGAATGACATGCCTTCTAGACTGTTACAAAATGGGGGCTCATTAGGCAGAAGTCAAAATTAAGGACACCCAAGTTTCTGTGCAAAAATATGTTAGAATCTCATTCCCAACATACTATTTCCAAGCTCTGCTCTTAGAAAGTTTTAAGATCAGTACTCTTTCTGTGAGTGAGGTAGAAGCAAATAATAAAACTTCTTGGGAAGTCCTGACCTTGGCACCCCACTTGTAGCATCTATTCAAATACTGTATGTATTCTAAGAACCAAAAGATACGAAGGCCACTTTCTTTTATTGCACACTAAGTCTGACCCTCACACTAATTCAGAATTGCATACAAAAGCCTAAAAATGGGTTCCAACTACCTTTCGTGCACGGGAGGGAGATCTCCTTGAGATAAGATTCGGACCCACTTAGGGAAGAAAATGCAGGAAGGAAGGAAGCAGGCTGCAATCTGTGCCAATTGGAGTGAGTGAAATTTCAGGGAGCACAAGGCCATGTTGTGGTTTTGCTCCAAGAGGGTTACATCTTGAGCCCCCTGGAAATTCTCTAGAAATTAGGGAGACTCAGTGGAGGAGTTTCTTTTACATCCATTTGCTGGCAGTTTTCCTTTCATTGTTTCATAAGTTAAGATCGGATTCCTCGGAGGTCTTATTTCTCCAGTGGGATCATCGCTTTTTGCATTAGGTTACCTGCAACTTCTGGGCAGCAACATTAGTGGACGGTGTCATTACTGACAACAGCTGTGGCACTCAAACTTTTTGATAGTAAAAAGAAAAGCCCAGATAGATGATAGAAGAAACACATAAAATTGTTAAGGACAGATCAAAAGCAAAAAATCTTTAGAAATGGGGTAACGATAAATAACCCTTACA
This sequence comes from Pogona vitticeps, assembly GCF_051106095.1. NCBI lineage: Eukaryota > Metazoa > Chordata > Lepidosauria > Squamata > Agamidae > Pogona > Pogona vitticeps. The sequence goes on from NC_135784.1 coordinate 27,205,195, forward strand.
ATACTCAGTGCGAAGAAACAGTACAAGAGAAAGGGGAAAACAAGAGATCTCTTCTATAAGACCAAAGAAGTAAAAAGGAAATGTAACCCTACATTACGAGTGCTGAAAGATTAACAGAAGAACATAATATCTCAACAGGATGAAATAAAAAGAAGGGGAAACCAGTATACTGAAGACTTATATAGAAGATTCTCAAAGCAAACAAATTTCTTTGAAATTGAAAAAGCTGTAATTTCTGAATATATAGTGAAAGTCATGCTCAAAGTGCTTGGAAGAATTACCAGGACTGGATGGAATACCCATAAAGCTATTTCAAGTAACAGAAGAAAATGGGTATGCATTAATAACTTGATTGTCCTGATGGACAAGACCCAATGCTAGGACAGAATATGGAGAGAAAGAATGTTTTTCCATAAGAAAAAGCATCCATAAAGTGTGACATTTACTGTATCTACATATCTGTATTCAGTATCTACATATCATTCTGTATTCAGCTCATTTCATATGGAAAATGGGACTGGATTCAGATGAAGGAGGATTGAAAACTGGTGGGATTAACTTCAATAATTAAAAATATGCCAAAAATTCAGGTAGAAAGCAGTAATGACTTGAAACATACAATAATGAAAATGAATAAATAAAATCCTCTCAAGAAATGCAGTTGACCATTAGGAACATAAAGATGAGAGCTACAGAAAACGTATGTGGCTTTAATGTTGACATGAAAGATTTTCAGATATTGGAATTGTAAATATTTTTTACTAGTGCATCCACTCATCAAAGAAACTGGAAACTGCAGCCAAGAAATCTGAAGAAGGTTGAGATCGGATGATGAAGAAAACTGATGTGAATATTTTTTTAAAATAATAATAATATAGTGCTGAAAGATAGCTTTGCTAATACCCTGAATGGTTAGAATGAAAACTTGTGAGTCCTTGATCAAATCAAGCCCAAACTGTCTCTAGGGGGAAAAATGAAGAAACTGAGTTTGTCTTACTTTGAGCACGTCATGAGAAGACAATAATGAAAAAGCCAATAATACTAGGAAAAATTGAAGGCGGTAGAGAAAGAGGAAGACTAAATATGACAGGGTGGGGCTTTATAAAGGATGCTAAAGGTTTGACGTTCAGAGTGATAAGCAGAGGTGCTAATGATATGACATTTTGGAGGCCGCTCATTCATGGGGTCACCATACGTGTGAGGCTACTTGATGGCACATAAGAATAACGAACACACCTAGGAACGCTGCAACTCCCAAACCCGGAAAAAACCTGACCAAATAAAATGGATCTGGGACCACCTGTGTCCACAGCCCTGGCTCTCCTGCTGGGGCTTGAATCTTCCAGCCTCTTTCCTGGGGTTGCCAGCAGTGTCACTGAAACAAGTGTTTTAATCAACAGATATGTCCTTTCTTTAAAAATTAAAAATTAGGAAAGAGTTAAGATACAGCTCTACTGAATATTAGGGTAAAGGGAAAAGAGTCACCTATTTTATCCTCCAGTATTTCCCACACATGGAACTGCACATATTTCTACTTCACCCAAATCCAAGATCAAGTGGCAAAGATCACCTTAATGCTAACAATTAAAGAAGAGAAAAATTCAGAATATGACTGGGCATAAAATGTGCCAAAAAACACCATTCCCAAAAAAGTCCAATCAACTCAACAGCAAAGAAAAATACAGAAGTGGAAAAAAAATGCTTTTCTAAAAACCAGCTTTTCCAAAACAATCATTTTCAGGGGCTGAAATACATTACAGAGGTCGCAATGATTTTTAGTTACACAAGATGCTCTTTCAGTAGTCAATTCGCTTATCATTTGTTCATCAGAAACTCAGAGGGCGAGTGTCCATAGAATCAGAATAAAAGTGCAAATAAACTTCGGGGGTGGGGAGGCTAAAAGGGCTGGAGCCCCCCCCCTCAGGTAGCCATGAAATAACTAGAGGTACTTCTGCATTTATGAACCACCCCCAGAACCTGGTTTATTAAGGGAAACCTGCAGGAGAGGGGAAGTTTATGATTCTCTAGAACCAGATAAAAGAAGTCTCCTTTTTGCCATGAGAAAGTTGAAAAAATGTGGTACCAGTCACCATTACTTACACAAGAATATTGCTGGAGGGAGAATGGTAGAAATTATACGGCCGAAATATAGAATGTGTTGTAGTTATGATCCCAGTAATCTGGTAATCTCCTGGCCTGTAATAGTTAAGGAAAGTCTCTCGGTCGCTAATCTTCTTCCAGGGGCATTGTCTCTTGATCCCCAAATGAAAAACACAGGGTGGCAGCATCACCATCAGCAGACACCACTGGATCATGCTGGAGATGCTCAGTAAAGCTCTTTCCATCCTCTCTTCCTTGGTTCTCAGAGCCAACTTGTTAGAAGCCAAACCCTCCCCTCAGGAGCACGACTGCAGTGCCAGCCTCTTCTCTGATACAATTGGGTATCCCAGATGCCTCTTCTCGCATCTGAAGGGGAGATTAGCTTCAATTAAAGCTCACTCCGGCACAACCCTTGCCTTTCCTCAGCATCAGCCCCAGGTGCTCAGTGGCCCAGGAGGTCTTTATGCAGTACCTTTTCCAGAATTTGCACAAAGAGGTTCCTGAGTCGCTCTGAGGCTCTCACCTGGGATTCAAAGGAGGAAAATATCCTCTGTTGACCTTTGCTGAGAAGTGTAATAAATCACGGTGATTTTGATAATTATTGGGTTCAAAAATCACTTCTGCCAGGTCAGCTCGCTTCGCAGCTGGTCCCACAGACAGCTCCAAAAAATATGCTTATTGTGACACTCGGCCGCAGGGGCTACTTCATGGGTCCCAAAAGGAGTTGTTCTGGCATGTTTGGCTGTCCTTCAGGGACGACAAAGGAGGCCTCCACCTTTTCATGCCTCAGGGGGCCACTGACCATGGGATTCTGGGTGTGGAAGTCCAAAATGCTTGGAGCAATAATGAGTCAAAACTTCAGCAGCATGGCTCATCTTTGCCTCCCTCCCTGCATAACGCAGGACACCTAGTCTCATGAGAACAGTTGGGTGAGATGGGGGACTCTCAAGAGCCTACATGGACTCTCAAGAGCTTCTTCCAGCACCACAATTCAAAAGCATCAATTCTTCGGCGGTCAGCTTTCTTTATGGTCCAGCTCTCATTTCCATACATCACTACAGGAAAAACCATAGCTTTGACTATTCGGACTTTTGTTGGAAAGGTGATGTCTCTGCTTTTTAAGATGCTATCAAGGTTTGTCATCACTTTCCTTCCAAGAAGCAGGCGTCTTTTAATTTTGTGGCTGCTCTCTCCATCTGCAGTGAACATGGAGCCCAAGAAAATAAAATATGTCACTACCTCCATATCTTCCTCTTCGATTTCCCAGGAGGTGATGGGATCACTGGCCATGATCTTTTTTTTTTATGTTGAGTTTCAGACTGTTTTTTGCACTCTCCTCTTTCATCCTCATTAAGAGGTTCTTTAATTCCTCCTCACTTTCTGGCATCAGAGTGGTATCATCTGCATATCAGAGGTTGTTGATATTTCTTCTGGCAATCTTAATTCCAGTTTGGGATTCTTCCAGTCCAGCCTTTCGCATGATGTATTCTGCATATAAGTTAAATAAACTGGGGAACAATATACAGCCTTGTACTCCTTTCCGAATTTTGAACCAGTCAGTTGTTCCATATCCAGTTCTAACTGTTGCTTCCTGTCCCACGTATAGGTTTCTCAGGAGATAGATAAGGTGGTCAGGCACTCCCATTTCTTTAAGAACTTGCCATAGTTTGCTGTGGTCCACACAGTCAAAGGCTCTTGCATAGTCAATGAAGCAGAAGTAGATATTTTTCTGGAACTCTCTGGCTTTCTCCATAATCCAGCGCATGTTAGCAATTTGGTCTCTAATTCCTCTGCCCCTTCGGAATCCAGCTTGTACTTCTGGGAGTTCTCAGTCCACATACTGCTGAAGTATGTGGCAAAGCTTTCCATTTTCTTTATTACTTTAAAGCTTGCATGCCCACGCCTCCTATGCAATACATTCCTTACTACATTAACTTCTTTGTTATCAGTCAGTACATACAAATCATTTTCTTTTCTCACTTTGTCACAAACATCATTTCTTCTCTTTATAATACACATGTTATTTCAAATGTTACTGTATATCCTTCTTTTGTTAACATTGAAATACTGAGAATATTTGTTTCCAGATTGGGAACATATAAGGCATTATTAAATTCCCTTTTCAAACCTGATACATAAACCTTTCCCTTTCCAGCCACAGGAGAAGTCTGTCCATTTGCCATTTTCACAAAGCTCTGTTCCGATGCACCTAGAAAAGAAAACACACTCTTATCGTTAGACAGATTATTAATTGCTCCGCTGGTAGGATTTTGAGCATAACCTTGCTAGCGTGGGAAATGAGTGCAATTGTACTGTAGTTGGAGCATTCTTTGGCACTGCTCTTCTTTGGGATTGGGATGTAGACTGATCTTTTCCAGTCCTCTGACCACTGTTGAGTTTTCCAAACTTGCTGGCATATTGAATGTAGCACTTTAACAGCATCATCTTTCAAGATTTTAAATAGTTCAACTGGAATGCCATCACCTCCACTGGCCTTGTTGTTAGCCAGGTTTTCTAAGGCCCACTTGACTTCACTCTCCAGGATGTCTGCCTCAAGGTCAGCAACTACATTGTCTGGGTTGTCTGGGATATCCAAATCTTTCTCTTATAATTGCTCTGTGTATTCTTGCCACCTCTTCTTGATGTCTTCTGCTTCTGTTAGGTCCCTTCCATTTTTGTCCTTTATCATGTCCATCTTTGCACAAAATGTTCCTCTAATATCTCAAATTTTCCTGAACAGATCTCTGGTTTTTCCTTTTCTGTTATTTTCCTCTATTTCTTTGCATTGTTCATTTAAGAAGGCCCTCTTGTCTCTCCTTGCTATTCTTTGGAAGTCTGCATTCAATTTTCTATAACTTTCCCTTTCTCCTCTGCATTTTGTTTCCCTTCTCCTCTCTGCTATTTCTAAGGCCTCATTGGACAGCCACTTTGCTTTCTTGCATTTCCTTTTCTTTGGGATGGTTTTTGTTGCTGCCTCCTGTACAATGTTACGAGCCTCTATCCAAAGTTCTTCAGGCACTCTGTCCACCAAATCTAGTTCCTTAAATCTGTTCTTCACTTCCACTGTGTATTCATAAGGGATTTGGTTTAGATTATACCTGAGTGGCCCAGTGGTTTTTCCTACTCTCTTCAGTTTAAGCTTGAATTTTGCTATGAGAAGCTGATGATCAGAGCCACAATCAGCTCCAGGTCTTGTTTTTGCTGACTGTAAAGAGCTTCTTCATCTTTGGCTGCAGAGAATATAATCAATCTGATTTTGATATTGCCCATCTGGTGACTTCCATGTATAGAGTCGCTTCTTGTGTTGTTGGAAAAGAGTGTTTGTGATGACCAGCTTGTTCTCTTGACAAAACTCTATTAGCCTTTGCCCTGCTTCATTTTGAACTCCAAGGCCAAACTTCCCTGTCGTTCCTTTTATCTCTTGACTCCCTACTTTAGCATTCTAGTCCCCTAGAATGAGAACATCTGTCTTTGGTGTCAGTTCTAGAAGGTGTTGTAAATGTTCATAAAATTGTTCAATTTCAGTTTCCTCAGCAATGGTGGTTGGTGCATAAACTTGGATTAATGTGATGTTGAAAGGTCTGCCTTGGATTCGTATTGACATTATTCTATCATTTTTAAGATTATATCCCATTACAGCTTTTCCCACTCTTTTGTTGACTATCAGGGCTACTCCATTTCTTCTATGGGCTTCTTGCCCACAATAGTACATATGATAATCATCTGAGTTGAATTCACCCATTCCTGTCCATTTTAGTTCACTGACGCCCAGGATGTCGATGTTTATTCTTGCCATCTCCTGTTTGACCACATCCAGCTTACCAAGGTTCATAGATCTTACATTCCAGGTTCCTATGCAGTATTTTTCTTTGCAGCATTGGACTTTCCTTTCACTTCCAGGCACGTCCACAGCTGAGCGTCCTTTCGGCTTTGGCCCAACCACTTCATTAGCTCTGGAGCTACTTATACTTGTCCTCTGCTCTTCCTCAGTAGCATGTTGGACGCCTTCCGACCTGAGGGGCCCATCTTCCAGCGTCATATCTTATCCTTTTGTTTCTGATCATGGGGCGTTCTTGGCAAAGATACTGGAGTGGCATTGCCAGCAGGTGGATTGCTTTAGTCAGAACTCTCCACTATGACCTGTCCATCTTGGGTGCCCCTGCACGGCATAGCCCATAGCTTCTCTGAGTTACTCAAGCCCCTTCGCCATGACAAGACAGCAATCCATGAAGGGGAATTCATGGGTAGGAAGGCACAAAAATGAACGAGCCCAATTTAAGTGTTCGAGGAACTGTTGCAACTGCACTAATGTAAATTGAGATGGAGTTTCTAGTTCTTGTAATGGAGAAGATGTAGCTTGCAACAGTTTGTGCCCTAGATAAAGAAAGGGAGGTATGGTTTGTATCTTTTCTGGAGCTATGTGAAGGCCTTTTTTCTCTAAGCAGTTACCTAGAGAATCATAGACAGTAGCGGGGAGAGATTGCCCCGCCACCAAAATGTCATCCATGTAATGATATACCAGCAATTCAGGGTGTTCCAAAGGAATTGCTGTAGGGCTAGAGCCACAAAATGTTGACAAAAAGTTGGGGAATTCAACATTCCCTGAGGCAAGACTTTACACTGATATCTTTGAGTTGGTTGGGAATGGTTGTACACAGGGACTGTAAAGGCAATTTTTTCCCTGTCTTGTGGTGCCAAAGGAATGGTGAAAAAACAGTCCTTAAGACCCACTATCATTAACTCTTGGTGTTGGGGTATCAAATTTGGATTAGGTAAGCCGCATTGTAAAAGGCCCATAGGTTGAATGCGCTTGTTAACTTCCTGAAGGTCATGTAGCAGTAGCAAACGCCACTTCCCAGATTTCTTTTTGATGGTGAAAATGGGAGTATTCCACAGACTGGTGGAATACTCTATATGTCCTTGATCTAATTGCTCCTTAAATAAGGCCTCCACTGTGTGGAGCTTTTCTTTAGACAATGGGCATTGATCAACCCAGACAGGTGATTCAGGGAGCCAGGTTAATGGCAAGGCTGTGTCAGATTGCAAAGAGGCCTGTATTATAAATTTGTCTGCAATTTTGCATCAACCTTGTTCAAGAGATCTCAACCTCAGATGGAAATAGGCAGAATATAAAGAGTGATTGTGATTTGTCTAGGAGAGTAAACTAGACTTTCCAGAACAATGGGCTGAGGTCTTTTCTGGGCTTGCTCATAGCCTCCAACTCCCCAAATGTCGTTCACTGGCTGGGTGGGAATAGCTTTCTGGCCAGTCTTCCTTTGCAATAATGCTAACATCAGCTCCTGTATCAATCAGGCCATTAAGGACAAGCGATCCCATTTTAAGAGGGAGTCAGGGCTCGAGTGCTCAATGGTAGTTAAAGCAGCAACTCGAGTAGAACCAAAAACCCCTATGAGGGTTGGTAGAAAGACCCATCTGTGTTTGTGGAAGGAACAACAATTGAGCGATAGATTCACCTGCAGGAAGGGCCTGTGGTATATTAGACAAGGTTTGAATAATTAGAGGTCCTTCATAACCCCCATCAATGATGCTTGGTACAACAAATAAACCCCATGCAGAGATGTCAGAGCGGGGGAGAATGAGACCCACAGTGTCTTTGGGTATTGGTCCATGATGTGCCATATTGATAAGGAAATTATCAAATAATTGCAGAAGTTTAAGTTCATCATCAATTTAGATATGGAAGTCAATGGCTATTTGATGCATTGTTAGCATGTAATAAATTACATAAGAGTATAATTTGATACTTGAAGTAAGAAGCGTTGCATTAAGAATTCATTAAGGTATTCACGAAGGCTTTCAAAGCTGGGATCTAATGGTTGTTGTGTCTTTTTCGGGCTCTTTGGCCGTGTTCTGAAGTTTGTTCTTCCTAACGTTTCACTAGTCTCTGTGGCCGGCATCTTCAGAGGACACCACTCTGTGTTCTGGTGTAGTTGGCTTGGGAGTGGTGTATTTATGGCTGTGATATGGGCTTTTGTCTTTTTCTGCAGATGGGTGATTAGTGTGTCTTATTGTGGGTGTATTGTTGAGATAAGAAGGAGAGATTATCTGTCACTGTGGTTGATGGGTGTCATTAGCTGGTCTTTTGTGTGTAGTGATCCCCAGTCCTTGTGGCTGGGTAGAGTTTGTTATCTTTTGCACGCTGTATTTTTGAGAGCTGGGAGCCAAGTTTTGTTGAGTTTCAAACTTTCCTCTTTTTTGTTGAAGTTCTGCTAGTGCTTGTGGATTTAATGGCTTCCCTGTGCAGTCTGACTGGTGTTGTCCAGTATTTCGGTATTTTGAAATAGAATTTCACACAGTGTTTTTACAGTTCACAAATGAAGAAATGGTTCAAATTAATTTAATTTTACATCTGACTTAAAATGAACAACCCACTGGTGGTGCCTCAAAATAATTCACTTCCTGACAAAATAACACATATCCTGAGGGGAAAACATGTTTCCAGAGCTTCCTCGTGCATTGTGTATTCATCCCTGTGAATTCATCCCCCATCGATTTAAAACATGCTGAACCTGATTCAAATACAGGTTCCCTTCCTACTGTAACCACGTTCTGGCTTGTGACGTTCAGGCTCTCCCTGATGAGATGATAAATCAGTAACACATTTTCATTCTTTTGCAGAGAAGTTAAAAGCTAGACTTCATCCAGACTTATGATGCAATTCCATGGCCCACTGATTTGGGACAAAGCATCACTGAACTCTTTCCAGTCTAGTTGATAGGGGCGTAAATGTCCACCAACAGGATTTTGCTCGGGATTCAATATATACTGGCTGTTCTCCTAATATTACAAACCTGTGTTTCATTTTTTAAAACAGGGACAAAGGTTATTTCCAGCCAAATTTCTTTTCTCTTAAGATAAAGACCTAAAGTGGGGGTGTGGAGGCTGGGAGAATGTCTGCTTGAAGACAAACCTCTGTTTGTCGACTGATTAAAAGCCTGCTCTGAAGCTCTTTAAGATCTTCTTGACTCGAAGCAATTCTCTTTACCGAGAAAGAGCAAAAACAAAACAATTTGGGCCCCTTAAAGACCAATAGATCTCTTTTAATGTGGACTTTTGTGGATAAATCCACAAACAAAAACATAACAAAATTAACATAGGAAAATCGAGGGGGGGACATCAGTTATAAGAAAAAGTGACTTAACAAATACTGCAGCAACACTAAAAGAAATAAATTATTAAGTGCTGAGTATACTATTCAAGAGTGGCAGATGACATCATTTTCACAGGCACAGGGAAAGGGGGGGGAACCTGACTACTGGCGACAGGATGAATCTGTGGGAAAGGATAAAAAGTTTGTGTGAACAGCCAGGTTTAATCTGTCTCCAGAAGCCAAGGAGGGATTTGGAATTCAACCCCCAGAGGGCAGCCACCTCCAGAGGGTTGCAACCACCACAGAAAAAAACACATTTGGGGGGGGGGGGGGGTCAGGCAGATTTCTGGGTCTTCCTCAGGGTCGCCTCTCACAACATCCCAGTAGAATAGGTGTGGGTGGGATGAGGAGATATTTTGAGGGAATGGTTATCAGAGAAATAGCAAGGCCCTAAATGAGGAAGGGCTTCCAATGTTGTCATCAGCACATTTGTGGAACGTCCTGCAACCCTTGCCCTAAAGAGGTTGTCTCGTGTTAGATGCTCTGCAAGTTGCCACAGGTGGGCAGGAGCTGGAGGTTGCTGCTCTGCCTCCTGGGCCACCCCTGATCTTAGGAGATGGATTCGTGGCGGCGAAGGGAGTCTTTCAAATCAGCCGTGTGAGTTCCTATGACCTATGATCATACTAAGGGATAGAATACCTTTATCTTTCTCTTCACCACCAGTTTTTATCTCAATATACGTATGTGAAGTGAAGAGAGATGTTAATTAAGGAAACATAGAAACTTTGCTATAATTACAGCAGACAAAAATAGCCAAAAACTATTTTTAAAAAAGATTGTAGGATCAAGTACTGTCCTGAGTTTTCAGCATCAAATGCTCCTTGGTGTTCAGCTCAGGCCTAAAAACAAGAATGTAATATTTAGCATTTGGGGGGGGGGGGCGTCAAAATGTCTGGAGCATAAAAATAGCTTTTAAACCACCCACAATGCCTCAGTGTATTGGCAGCACTTGAGATTGAAACAGCAGTGCTCAGCGAGATCTCCTGTCTGCTGAGCCTTTGCAGTAGAAATAGTTGGTGAAGGTTTATGAGGAAATATGTCAAATAGAGCTTGTTCTTCTTTAAGGCGTGTCTCCAAAATCTCCCATTCTGTTCTTGAAGGAAGGACATCAGAGCAACCACACATGGTGCCACTGGCATTCAGGCAATGTGAGGGCCCAGGCCTATATCCCCATGCCTGTCCCTGGCAACAGAAATCTATCGTCATGTATTCTCCTACAAAGTGCCCCATAAACGACCTTCCACTCAGTCATCAAGGCTACAGCCCTGGGGAATGTCGTTCTCTACTCTTAAGTCCCTTCCCGCTTACACCTACTTTAACAAGGTTGTCAGGGCATGTCAGATGTTAATGGAGTGGTTCTATCTTTGCTCCCTCTGCCAAGTTTATAGTGAGTTTCCGGGACTGAGCCGGGATTCGAACCTGTATCACCTGGTTCTCACATGGACGCTTTGTTCACTCCACCATACTGGTTCAAAGCCCTTCAGTGGGTGTGGGTGGGTGGGTGGGTTGGATCAAATATCTGGAGCTCTGAGAGACCTTTCAAATTTCACACATTGCCTTAGAACAAAGATATGTTGGGGGCATTGTGGAATCATAGAATCATAGACTAATGAAGTAGGAAGGGGCCTACAAGGCCATGGAGTCCAACCTCTTGCTAAAAGCAGGAATGCAAATCAACTGAACATGCAACTTTATTCAGCCAATTGAAAATATACAAATATTTTGTAATTAGCAATTGATTATGGTAAGTACAGGTGGCTAAAAAATCGCAGCCGTGAGAGATAAGCTATCCTAAAGCAAACCTTGATTTTCTTGCTTAAAGGAAATATAGATTAAGGGACGAGTTACTATGTTGGTTGTGATGGTTTTTTTGGGCTTCTTGGATGTGTTCTGAAGGTGGTTCAGAACATGGCAAAGAAGCCCGAAAAACCCACAACAACCAGTAGATCCCGGCCGTGAAAGCCTTTGCGAAGTTACTATGTTCTTTGCAGTTCCTTGTTTGATTGTCTTGGTGAAGTTCTGCCCCATCAACTACTGAATGTTAAGTTCCTGAGGACACTACGTATGTCAGTTTGTATAGCCATCTAAATATATTTCTCTGCATGCATTGCTGCTATTTGTGTGTGATTTACTGTACTGGATATTCCTGTCTCAAGACTTCGCAAGGAGAAATTTCTGCTAAATTTTTCTCTACCACTTGTCCCCTTGTTTGGTGCAAGGAAGACAGAATCATACATTCAGTTTCCCCAAAACAAAGCAAAGCAAAGCAAAGCATAGCACTTCAAGCACTCTCTGGGCGGTTTACAATTTAATTATGCAGGCTACACAAAAATGATTAGAGCAGCCATGGAATCAGCCTTGTATATCCTTCAGCTCTAGTCTTCCTTAAGTCATGCATGACCACAGTCTTTGTGACTTTTAGTAAAGATCATTGGCACACTCACCGTAGAGAAGGAGATGCCCACAGAAATTACTCATACTTTCAAATAAGTCATTTTGATGAATTTTCCTGTACTAGGGGATCAAATACCTTCATCTTTCTCTTCCCTTCTAGTTGTCCTCTCAGTGAATGTGAAGTTAGAAAATATGTTGAACGGTAGTTCATTGTAAGTACAGAAGAAAAATAACGGTCATTTCCCCCGAAATAAAATGAAGGCTCAGTTACCATTCTGGGTTTTCAACATTAAATGCTCCTTGGTGTTCAGGTCAGGTCTAAACACAATAATGTAGCATTTGGGGACAAAGATGCAGCCCAGTAACCCCAGACTGGAGGATAGGATGGAGAAGACCTGCACGGCCACCATGTACTTCCCTTTGGTGCTCAGGTAGGTGGGCACAAAGGACACCCAAACACTGCAGAAGACCAACATGCTGAAGGTGATCAGCTTGGCTTCATTGAAGGCCCCAGGCAGCTTCCTGGCTAGGAACGCCAGGGTGAAACAGGTGGCAGCCAGAAAGCCCATATAGCCAAGGGCACTATAAAACATGACAACAGAGCCCTCGTTGCACTGCAGTATGATCAGCATGGGTTGGGAATGCAGGTCAGAGTCTGGGAATGGAGGAGAGACGCCCAGCCAAACAATGCAGATGCCCACTTGTACACTGGAAGAAGAAAGGACAATGGAGTTGGCCAAAGTCTTCCCCAGCCATTTCCTCATCGTGTTCCCTGGCTTAGTGGCCATAAAGGCTACCACTACCATGACGGTTTTTGCCAACAGGGAAGAGACGGCAACTGAGAAGATGACACTGAAGGCAGTTTGTCGGAGAAGGCAGGTCACTCTCTGGGGTCGGCCAATGAACAGAAAGGGGGACAAGAAACAAAGGAGGAGGGAGCCGAGGAGGACATAGGTGAGGTCCCGGTTGTTGGCTTTGACGATGGGTGTTTCTCGGTGTTTCACAAATATACCTAACACCAAGAGTGTATTTAGGGATGAGAACAGGGCCAAGAAAGTAAGGGAGATCCCCAAAGGTTCTTCATAAGAGAGGAAGCTGATAATTTTGTCAACACATTGATCTCGGTCCTCATTCGAAAATTGATCATCTGGACATTTGTCGCAGTCTTCTGTGTCTAGAAAGAATTACAACAGCTTCAGCATTCATATAATCCATCTTACATCAGTTATCATCACTGGTCTTTTTCATTTATTAAAAGGGAATGGGGAATATATAGCCTCGAGATGTTGATGGATTGTAACTGCCCTCCATAGTAGAGAGATAAAGGTTCATGGGAAATGCAGTCCAGCATCAAAGGCAGGTCAGCATAAAACGGGATTTGTGTGAGACAGATCATATGAATGGCTGAAAAACACAGGGATGATAGGATGTGGAAGGGGGCACAGCCTGGTAACAAACAGGAACAAAAGCAGTGTCAGCAGCAGCCCAACATTCTGCCTCTGATCAATAAGATTCCAGATACATCGAACTACATAAATGAAAAGAACGTAGTAGGGATGGGAAGAGATGGTTTTTCTATTAGTGCATTTTCATCATAATGGCTATATACATCCATCCAGCTAAGAGTCAATATGAAAAGCAAGTCCAGCTGTTGAGAGCAATGACAGCAACGGACTGTGCCTTCCTGCTGATGGTGTTCCCGAATGTATCTAGGTGGCTAGTGTGAGAAACAGGGTGCTGGACCAGGTGATCCACTGACCTGCTCCAATAAATGTCCCCTTATGTTCAGTGCCTGAGAAGCAATGTTCCCCAGTTGTGCCAGTGCTAGGTGGTGGCACAACTGGGGTACCACAAGGCTCAATCCTGCACCCACCATTAATGACTTGGATGAGGGAGTGCATGAAATGCCTCTAAAATTTCCTGATGACACAACATTGGATGGAAGAGCTAATACCTCAGAAGGCAGGAACAAAATTCAAAAGAATCTTGACAGGTGTTAGCAATGGGCTGAAAACAAGAGAATGAAACTTTACAGGGATAAGTCCAAAGTGGCTGCAAGAAAGGCCAATGATAGTTTAGACCTCATTAACAGAAGTAGTGTCGCCAACTCCCATGAGGTACTGGAGGACTGAAGAGAAAATTAGACAACAATATGTCAGATTTAATTTGAATTGAATTCCTGCATAAAGCAGGAGTTGGAATTATTAATCCTCTTGATTTTAGATCTGTATTCTGGTATTCATTTCCGGGGCTCTGTACAGCATACCTGAGTGTTTTCCTTTTTATCCTCCCAGATGTATGGTATGCATCTTTAATAACATCTAACCAGATTTGAACTCTACCTTTCCGACTCAAACTGCTTACTTTATTTCATCCAAATGTACCGATAGTCAAGGTTGAATTCTCTTACAAAAACAGATGTCTGTCTCAAACACCACCTGTATTACTGTAACATAGAGTAACTATCTCAGATGCTTCTGAAGAACTTTGTACAGTGTGTGAGTGGACCCTTGCCTTAGTCCTCTGTTTTTTCCACCACCGGTGGGTTGAAGATTACCTCACACACAGTGAAGTTGTGATTTTCTACCATAGGCTCAAGAAACCTGGCCCTACACATCCTACTGGGGCCAAAAGGCATAGGATGCTGACTTCCTTTTTGGTAACCCTCCCTTCAAATTCTTCAGAAAACAACAGATGTGGGATTTACAGTGAAAAGCAGAGAGTACAGGTGAGTTCTGCTTAATTATGCTCCTCCTGATCACCTCTTTCGCCCTGGAGTCACCCACCTTCCTGAGTGGAGATGGTTCCTCCTGCACACGGGGCACAGCCATAGCAGCAGGCGGGCTCTCCCTCCTTCACCAGCTTGACATGTCCTGGATGGCAGCTTTTGGTGCATCTAGAAAAGGGCACGGTCTGAGCATCAGGAGAAGCAGCGTTGAGAGAAAACATGCTAGTTAGTAGATTCATTTCTGCATTAGTGGAAATCATTTCTGGAAAAGTTAAGATCTTAAGGGGAGACTTTTAATTGCATGCTGGGTTTTATTAACAAATGACACCCTTAACACCATTGCTTTTTTTCATTCAGGATGGTCTGGACAGCTTAATAGGACCAGGCTGGACCAGGCTAAGTAGGGTAGCTTACAGTCCTGTTAAGGTCCAGGATGCATTTGGCATGATCTTTGCATCTGCATTGCATATGCACCTCAAGGGGCTCCATTTGGCCTGCCTCCCTTCAGAAAACCAAACAATCCCCACAGCAGGGAGGCAGTCTTTGTGTTGTGCAAAAAAGAGACCTGCCATCCTTCCACAACTCTCCAAGATCTCATATGGCTCCTCTGTCTCCTGGTTGTGGATGACTAACCCCCACGTACGGGACATGATTTACTATAATCTTGCAATTAATCTTTATATAAGGTGCAGAACATGAGCAAGGGAACAGTCCTTTTGGTACAGGAACAATCTTTTCATATCCAAGATACCGTAGGAAAAGCATAAGGAAGAAAATGAGATAGAATTTTTAAAAATCAAGAGTAAAACAAGGGATTGAAGAGAAACAAGTGGTTTTCCGCACCTGGTTAAACCAACTGGACCATCCAATGGCATTTTCATCAACGGTCACCTTGATCTCAGGGGAGTCCCGTCTCTCTATACGCCCAACTTCTACTCCAGCGGTCGACTTGTTGGGAAACATTAACCAGTTCACGATATGGAAGTCAGCTGCCAGTTCCCCATTCTCATCCAAATAAACTCCATTCATGGCAATATTGTAATACTGGACATTTTTAAGAAAAGGATGAAGCTAAAAGGACAAGCAAGCTCATTAGACAATCAGGAAATCCTGTTAGACATCTTGGCCCTCACCATAATTAAAGCCAAACCAAAATCATGGAAAACAAGAAGCAAACCTAAATCCTCTCCATTGCATCTAGTAAAATCGGGGGTGGGGTGAGGGAATCAAACCAGAATGGCTGCATATCTGAGCCTGTTCTCATTTAGAAGAGGCTGATACAGGCTATGAAGCCCTAAACCATTCCCCCAACTGGGCAGCCGATCCATAAATTCTGTAGAGACCGAACCCTATAATATAAGGAGACTCCAGACTTGTCTGTGCAGCCGAGAAGCAGATTGGTGAACTGGACATCAAGAGAATTCTCATTTTAACAAAGGATCATTTCACCACCCTGACTGATCACTGGAAAGTGGAGAATGGTTCATTGGGACAACAGATCCCCCACAGAAAATCTGCTTCCATTGCCACAGGACCCTCACAGATCTTGATTTCAGCAATTAATAACGGTTTTCCCTGGAACCTTCTGTGAACAGAAAGGAGTACCTGCCATGGCTGGATCCTTTGAGCTGCCAGGCTATGCCCACCCATTGTCTTCCTCCAATTTGATCGGGAAAGGTGTGCTGCATGCAAAGACTGTGTCACAACCTGGATGGCATTGTAAATGCTGTAGCTGTCTTGAGACAGGATCCTCTCGATCACATCCTGGGGCAGATTGTCCCTCTTCCCTTTCTCAATGCACCTGTTCCAGACTTTCACAGACAACGTATCTCTTGGATAGAAACAACGAAATGCTGCCCTGCTTAACTGGTCATTATTAATGAGAATCGTCTCAAAATCATTATATTGTGTCCCTTTGTTGGTCTGGATCAAGAAGGACAAGTAAACATGGGTGTACTGGAGATCAAACATTCTGAACAACAATCTCACGGTAAGATCCTGCAAAGCTGTTGCAATCCATACTTTTCCCACAGGGGATTTTTTTAACTCTTCAACTCTTTGAATTGTCAATCCAAGATAGAGCATGGCCTGAGAGTCTATTTGACAGACAACAACATTGACTTCAGTGCTGCTAAGATTGGAAATCAAGTCTTTTCTTCTGAAAAAAACCGTTATGGGTATTTTGTTTGAGAAAGCAATACATATGCCGTTCTTTGTGATCACAACCGAGAAAGTGCCCATAAATCTTTCTCCGCTTTCATTATCTGGAGCCAGGAGGCCGATCCAAGTCCACCTGAAGTGCAGGAGCAGTTTGACAATCCCCAGGTAAGGAGGCTCCTGATTTGGGACTGCTCGATAGAAAAAAGGGTATTGGTGTGTCTCCTTTGGTATTTGACTGACAAAACGATAACTGACCTAATGAGAAAGAAAAGGAACAAAACTCAGATTCCTCAGATGATCTAAAATGATTTTTACTATCTGCTGTGTTGCTACAGTAAAGGAATGCACCTTCCTCCATCTAAAAACATTTTGGAAGATGGCTTCCCTCTTAGAGAGAGAGAGATGTATTTGGGACTGTTTTACCTGATTTAGCCCAGCCCTTGCTTCTGTCGAAATTCCCTTTCCCTCCTTCCTTCCTTTCTCTACAGCATCTAAATTACATTTCATCCTGGAATAACTCACTCCTCTGGTATGCACGACATCCATCCATCGTTGTTGCTGTTTCTCATCCCTGTTCCTCTACATTTTCCACTAGAGGTTGGACATAACATGGCTATCCTGGCTTTCTCAAGCCAGTTTCCCAGGTCCTAATCCTCCCTGCACTTCTTTTCTATTTATTTCTTAACCTGGTTGTGTGAAATGAGGTCTACCACTTCTCACTCAGGAAAGCTGATGTAGGAGAAGGAATGATTCTGTGGATCAAAACTGATATCATATAAATGAAAACTCAGGGATCTTCATTATTGGTTCAACATCAAAGGGAGGAACAAAAAGTAATTTATATCCACACAACAGCATCAATAACACTTTAAATATTTATATCATCTGTCTTTCACCCTCCCTGACATTGCCCTCCCCAATGTGGCAATCTATAGAGATTTTAAAAAATACAAGGTGACTCACCCTCCACCCCTTTCATACCTGTGGGATCTTGTAGACGTCCAATATTGTTGAAATCTGGGTGGAGATTTCTGAGTTGGCCCCTTCCAGAACCACCGACAAGCCAGTCTGCTTCCCACAGAGGTAGTTTGGAACATGCTGCTGCCCCACAGACAGCAGGTCCACCAAAGCCTCAGAAGTCGTCCTTGCACTGAAATGATTCTCATAGATGTTGTAGCCCAGAGTGATATTGGGTAAAAGGGTTGGATTCTCGTTGATCTCACGAACAGCAAACAAGAAGGGCAGGACGTGCCAGAATGTCGTGCCTTCTAGACTGTTACAAAAAGGGGGCTCTTTAGATAGAAGCCAATAATAAGACCTCTTGGGAAGTCCTAACCTTAACACTGGACTTGTAACATCTATTCAAAATTTATTCATATATATAGTCCAAGAACGAAAAGAAACAAAGGCCACTTTTTTTTACTGCACATTAAGTTTGACCCTCACAACAATTCCGAATTGCATACGAAAGCCTAAAAATGGGTCCCAACTACCTTTCGTGCACGGAAGAGAGATCTCCTTGAGATAAGATTCGGACCCACTGAGGGAAGGAAATACAAGAAGGAAAGAAGCAGGCTGCAATCTGCGCCAATTGGAGTGAGTTAAATTTCAGGGAGCACAAGGCCATGTTGTGGTTTTGCTCCAAGAGGGTGACATCTTGAGCCCCCTGGAAATTCTCTAGAAATTAGGGAGTTCATGGCTGGGTGTGTAATTTCACCTCTCACCTCCTATATCTCAGGAGAGAAACTGATGTCACAGGTATCCTGTGATGTGGAAATGAAGATCCTGAGAAGCTAACAGAGTGCTAGACTGAGTGGAGAAATTTCTTTTACATCCCACAGTTGGCAGCTTTGCTTTCATTGTTTCATAAGTTAAGATGGGATTCCTCTGCGGTCTGACTTCTCCAGTGGGATCGTCGCTTTCTGCAACAGGTTACCTGCAACTTCTCTTACTTCCTTTATCCTCCTATTCTCCTTTTCTGCTTCGTTAAGCTGCACAGAAGTGAGTAATTCAAGGAAACATCAAGGCTCAGTGGAAATTTGAATCCAAATCTCCCTAGTGCTAGTCAAAAAACGTGTTGCTTATATACCACCCCATAGCACTTCAAGCACTTCCTGGGCTGTTTACAAGTTAATTATGCAGGCTACACATTGCCCGCAAACTGGATACTCATTTTACCAACCTTGGAAAGATAGAAGTCTGAGCCAACCTTGGGACAGCTACCTGGGATTGAACCCCGGCTCTTAAGCACAGTTTTGGCAGCAGTACAGCTGTTAAATCACTGCGCCACAAGGCTCCTGCATTGAAGGCTACATTCTGGGTCTCCTCAGGTACAGGAACACACTACACATCTGGCAAAAACCACAAAGTACTTGCACCTGCACACCTAAATATGGTGAGGAAGTTTCAAAGGGTTGTGACAATATAATATAATGGGGAGAGTCCATTGTCGTCAGGCTCATAATTGGTCACATCAGCAGGTCATTCTACTGGCAATGAGGGCAAATAAATTCCTGAACGACAGCTTCTAGGCAGCAACATTACTGGACGATGTCATTACTGACAAGACCTGTGGCACTCAAAGTAACTTTTGTTGCTGTGCGAAGAAGGCAAAAGGAGGAATGTTTCGCGCTAGAAAACTGCACAGTGAGGAAGGCACTCAGTCAGCTGATAGGAAAAAGCAAAAGACAAGGAAGAATAACTCTGCTACTAATGAAGCAACTAGATTAACGTTGCCACAATAGCTGGTGGCTGATGCGCAGCAAAGTCTGATGCCGTAATTCAACTGCAGTTGGACAATGGGACATGAGAAATAGGAACCAAGGTAAACTGGAAATTGTAAAGCAAAAAATTGAACATTCAAAAATTATAGCGCTTGGTGTGAATGAACAAAAATGGACTGGAACCGGATATTAACCATCAGAAAATAACTTATTTTACTATTCATATGAAAGAATCAGAAAGCAACAATGCTTCTAATGCTGAGGCAAGATGAAGCTGAGAAATTTAGAGATATGAAGCAAAGAATGATACCATAACATCAGCCAGACGTCTTGGGAAAACTTTTAACATAAACATCATAAACAATCAAGATTAGACCACTGTAATGCGCTCTACGTGGGGCTGCCTCGAGGCTGATTCGGAAACTTCAGGTGGTGCAGAATGCGGCGGCCAGACCTCTCAGTGGTGTGAAAAAATTCCAACATATTTCACCCACTCTGGCCGCATTGCATTGGCTGCTCCTCGCCTTTGGCACATAACAATAATGAACACACCTAGGAACGCTGCAACTCCCAAACCCAGAAACAACCTGACCAAATAAAATGGATCTGGGACCACCTGTGTCCACAGCCCTGGCTCTCCTGCTGGGGCTTGAATCTTCCAGCCTCTTTCCTGGGGTTGCCAGCAGCGTCACTGAAACAATTGTATTAATCAACAGAAATGTCCTTTCTTTAAAAAATAGAAAAGAGTTAAGATACAGCTCTACTAAATATTAGGGTAAAGGGAAAAGAGTCACCTATTTCATCCTCCAGTATTTCCTACACGTGGAACTGTACATATTTCTACTTCACCCAAATCCAAATTCAAGTGGCAAACATCACCTTATTGCTAACATTTAAAGAAGAGAAAAGTTCAGAATATGACTGGGCATAAAATGTGCCCCAAACCCCACCCGCAAAGAAGTCCAATCAACTCAACAGCAAAGAAAAATACAGAAGTGGGAAAAAATCTTAACAATATTTGCTTTTATAAAAACCAGCTTTTTGAAAACAATCACTTTCATTACAGAGGTCACAATGATTTTTAGTTACACAAGATGCTATTTCATCAATCATTTCGCCTATCATTTGTTCATCTGAAACTCAGATAGCGAGTGTCCATAGAAACAGAATAAAAGTGCAAATAAGCTTCAAAGGTGGGGAGGCTAAAAGGCCTGGAGCCCCCCCTCAGGTAGCCACGAAATAACTAGAGCTACCTCTGCATTTATGAACCACCCCCAGAACCTGGTTTATTAAGGGAAACCTGCAGGAGAGGGGGAAGTACATGATTCTCTAGAACCAGATAAGAGAAGTCTCCTTTTTGCCATGAGAAAATTGGAAAATGTGGCACCAGTCACCATTACTTACACAAGAACATTGTTGGAGGGAGAACTGTAGAAATGATATGGCTGAAATATCGAATTTCCGGTAGTTATGATCCCAGTAATCTGGTAATCACCTGGCCTGTAATAATTAAAGAAAGCCTTTTGATCTCTGATCTTCTTCCAGGGGCATTGTCTCTTGATCCCCAAATGAAAAGCACAGGGTGGCAGCATCAGCATCAGCAGATACCACTGGATCAAGCTGAAGATGCTCAGTAAAGTTCTTTCCATCCTCTCTTCCTTGGTTCTCAGAGCCAACTTGTTAGAAGCCAAACCCTCCCCACAGGAGCACGACTTCAGTGCTAGCCTCTTCTCTGATACAACTGGGCCTCCCAGACGCCTCCTCTCGCATCTGACGGGGAGATTAGCTCAATTAAAGCTCACTCCGGCACAACCCTTGCCTTTCCTCAGCATCAGCCCCAGGTGTTCAGTGGCCCAGGAGGTCTTTATGCACTAGCTTTTCCAGGCTTTGTACAGAAGAAGTTCCTGAGTCGCTCTGAGGCTCTCACCTGGGATTCAAAGGAGGAAAATATCTTCTGTTGACCTTTGCTGAGAAGTGTAATAAATCACTGTGATTTTGATAATTATTGGGTTCAAAAATCACTTCTGCCAGGTCAGCTTGCTTCGCAGCTGGTCCCACGGACAGCTCCAGAGCACAGGCTACTTCATGGGTCCCAAAAGGAGTTTTTCTGGCATGTTTGGCTGTCCTTCAGGGAAGACAAAGGAGGCCTCCATCTTTTCATGCCTCAGGGAGGCCACTGACCATAGGATTCTGTTTGTGGAAGTCCAAAATGCTGGGGCCAATGCTGAGTTAAAACTTCATCAACACAGCTCACCTTGTTCTCCCCCCTCATTCTCTCCCCTTCCCCAACGGTCGGTGCTGGGAAGAGATTAGTAGTGCTTTATTTATTTATTTATTAGACTCCTAAAACGCCGTGGCTATGTTCAAACATGCAGTTTGGAGGATGGGGTACGCCATACCCTCAGGTTGCATTACCAGCCCAGTTTAACACCGCGGCTGGCGTGGGTGTGTGGCCATACCCGTCTGTCCCTGACATGGGTTATAATACCGTGCTTCTATGATCTTTACCATATGCCAATTAATCAAGGCCTTTGGGTGATCACCTCACCCCAGCGACTGAAGAAAAAAATATAGAAGGATCAATATCTGGATTTTTTTTCAGTCGCTAAATAAAGATGTGGAACAGAAGCACGTGGACAAGGAGGATGATAAGGACAAGGAGAGGCGTAGGATGAAGAAGCCGGATAGGACATGGTCCAACTGGCTACCAGGGTTCTTAATTTATGCTGGGGTGATTGTTAAGGCTTAACTGTGGCGAACACAATCCCTCTTCCAATATCTCAATTTGATATACAGGGCGTATGTAGATTTTGCAGGGGAGGCCTGGCTGCATTATGAC
This sequence comes from Pogona vitticeps, assembly GCF_051106095.1. Taxonomy (NCBI): domain Eukaryota; kingdom Metazoa; phylum Chordata; class Lepidosauria; order Squamata; family Agamidae; genus Pogona; species Pogona vitticeps. Next base: position 27,227,310 of record NC_135784.1, read on the forward strand.
GAATCGTTCTGTATGAGTGCAATTTCCCCAAATCTTCACTGTGATGAGCCACTGCCGGGTCTCTGGATGTGGCACATGACACCAGCCAGACCCAATTTGGGGGACAGGTTTGATAGTGGCCATTTGAACAGAAAGGTCACCCTGAATCAGAATCCCCGCGTAGGAGCGGGTCAGGTGGTTCAACCCCTCCTGCTTTGTTGGGAATACAATGCCAAGGGCGCTTGCACTAGAAAACCATGATGTTTCAGGCATGAGTGTTCAGCATGTGGGGGTCATCATCCCACCACCTCATGTTTTAGAGAAGGGGCCCAGTGTCAGAATAAGGGCCCAGGATGTGGTTAATTGACCCGGCCCAATTAAGGTTACAGTTCTGGAAGAGTGGTTGAGGGAGTATCCCCACAGAGAGGATGCTAGTTACCTGTTGGAGGGATTCAAACATGGCTTTAGGATTCCAGCAACTGGAGAGCGCAAGGGGTTTTTTGTGTAAAACCTCAAATTGGTGTACGGAATGGAAGAGGTCGTCCAGGTGAATATTGAGAAAGAAGATAAAGAAGGGAGACTGCTGGGACCCTTTAAAATGGCTCCTTTGGAGACATTGAGGGTTTTGTCATTGGGATTAGTGTCAAAAAGGCCTAAAGCGAGTTAAGGCTAATACACCTCTTGTCCTACTCAGAGGGAGCATCGGTTAATGACACCATCCCTCAGGAGCTTTGTACTGTGCACTACACCTTCTTTAATGAGGCGGTTCGCATGGTACGAAAGTGCTGTGTGGGGGCAGAGCTGGAGAAATGTGATTTAAAATCAGCTTTACAAATTTTGCCATTTCACCTGCAGCATTTCAACCTGTTAGGAATTCATTTTCAGGGATTTTTTTTTACATCGACAGAGCATTACCTATGGGCTGATCAGTTTTGTGCACTGCATTGGAGCGTTTCAGCTTGTTTACTGAGTGGAAACTTAGAGTAGGGCGGGCTGTAAGTCTACAGCCCATTATTTGGATGGTTACTTTTTTATGGAGAAAGGAATACAGGAAAATGTAGATTCATTTTAAACACTTTTCAGTCCATAGCACAGGAGCTAGGCTTACCCCTGGCAGAGGAAACTAGATACTGTTCAGCAAATATCGAGGCTGCCTAATAACAAATTAGCTGGCTTTAAGATTAGGGCTAGATCCACAAAATGTTGACATCAACATTTCCTGAGGCAAGACTTTGCACTGATATCTTTGAGTAGGTCGGGAATGGTTGTACACAGGTCTATAAAGTACCAAACGCCACTTCCCAGATTTCTTTTTGATGATAAAAATGGGGGTATTCCACTGACTGGTGGAATACTCTATATGTCCTTGATCTAATTGCTCCTTAACTAAGGCCTCCACTGCGTGACAATGGCCATTGATCAACCCAGACAGGTGGTCCATGGAGCCAGGTTAATGGCAAGGCTGTGTCAGATTGCATAGAGGCCTGTATTATAAATTTGTCTGCAATTTTGCATTCACCTTTTTCAAGAGATCCCAACCCCAGATGGAAAAGGGAATATGCAGAATGGAAGGAGTGATTGTGATTTGTCTAGGAGAGTCACCTAGACTGTCCAGAATAATGGGCTGAAGGCTTTTCTGGGCTTGCTCATAGCCTCCAACTCCCCAAATGTCCTTCACTGGCTGGGTGGGATAGCTTTCTGGCTAGTCTTCCTTTGCAATAATGCTAACATCAGCTCCCATATAGGAATGCCAGATACATTGGTACAAAAAGGAGGACATAGAAAGACAAAAAGGAGGACAAAGGAGGACATATTGAATGTTTCATTTGAATCCACTTTAAACCCACAATCAATACAACATTAGTACAATAGCTGCCAAATAAATGTCTCTTAGTGAACTGACCAAGAAACAGTCATGTTAAAAATTAAAAATAAATTCAATTGAGTCTTTTTTTTTCAAAATACCGGGGGTGGGCGGGCAGGTGGGGGAGGGGAAATCCAGGGGGAAGGGGGTCCCTCCACCTGTCCCCCTCCCATCCAAAATTATAACATAAAATATACAAGAGCCTTGCATTTGACCTTTCCCTTCCTGACGGAGGACATTAGGCTAAAAAGGAGGGCATGTCCTCCTTTTGCCTGACATCTGGCAACCCTACTCCCATATAAATCAGGCCTTTAAGGACAAGCGATCCCATTTTAAGAGGGAGTCGGGGCTGTGCATGCTCAATGGTAGTTAAGGCAGCAAATCGAACCAAAACTCCCATTACGAAGGTTGGTAGAAGGACCCATCTGTGTTAATGGAAGCAACAACAATTGAGTGATAGGTTCACCTGCAGGAAGGGCCTGTGGTATATTATATGTGGTTTGAATAATGAGAGATCCCTCATAATCCCCATCAATGACGCCTGGTACAACAAATAAACCCCATGCAGAGATGCTAGAGCGGGGGAGAATGAGACCCACAGTGTCTTTGGGAATTGGTCCATGATGTGCTGTGTTAACTTTGTAGACAGTGAGAGGGAATTGATAGTCGACCTCTTCAGCCGTGATCAAATCATGATCAGCACTGTTAACAGTATCATGTCGGATTTCTTGAACTGGGGTAGTATTCACTGAGTTCCCCCCTCTTGACCTGGGGCTGGAAGTCCACCCAACTTGGAATTTCCTGGTGTTGGAACAGACTGGCATTAATTGGCTGAGTGATAACCTTTCTGACACCGGGGGCATTTCCCCCCCCTCCCCTTGCAATTCAATTTTAAAAAAAATCTTCTGTAGTTGTGTCAAACTATCGTTATTTGAGATAGCAGACAATGCAATGGGGATGGAGGGGAGGTGGGTAAGAGCCTTCGGGACCTAGAAATAAAAGGGGAGAATAAAGATTTTCAGGGGTTTAAATTTATTCCTTCCAATCTAGGTTACAGGGCCGAAAATGTCTGACAATAAGATTTTGCTCTGGATTCAATATATACTGGTTGTTCTTCTAATATTACAAACCAGTGTTTTTTTTAAAAAAACAGGGACGAAGTATTTTCAGCCAAATTGCTTTTCTCTTAAGATAAAGACCTAAGGTGGGGGTGGGGAGGCTGGGCAACGGCCAAGGAGAACGTCTGCTTGAAGAGAAATTTCTGTGTGTCGTCCTGCTCTGAAGCTGTTTAAGATCTTCTTGACTCGAAGCAACTCTTTCTATAGAGAAAGAGCAAAATCATTTGGGCCCCTTAAAGACTAAATCTCTCTTAATGTGAACTTTTGTGGATAAATCCTCTTCCTCAGACAGAGAAACATTTACTTATTTATTTAATTTTACTTTACCTCACCCAATTAGTGGCCATGCCACCAAACTGGGTAGTAAACAAAGGACATACAGTAATATATACGCAGAAGACCCATAACAAAATTAACATAGGAAAAGCAGGAGGTGGGGGGTGGGGAACATCAGTTATAAGAAAAAGTGACTTAACAAATACTGCAGTAACACTAAACGAAATAAATTGTTATGTAAAGAGTATAATATTCAACAGTGGCAGATGACATCAAGTTCACAAGCACAGGGAAAAGAGGGGGAACCTGATTACTGGCGACAGGATGAACCTGTGGCAAAGCATAAAAAGTTTGTGTGAACAGCCAGGTTTAATCTGTCTCCAGAAGCCAAGGAGGAATTTGGAATTTCACTCCACACGGGGCAGCCACCTCTAGAGGGTTGCAACCACCACAGAAAAGACACAGTTTTGGGGGATGGGGCAGATTTCTGGGCCTCCCTCAGGGTTGACACTTACAACATCCCAGTAGAAGAGGTGTGGGTGGCATGAGGAGATATTTTGAGGGAAAAGTACTCAGAGAAGTAGCAAGGTCCTGAGCTACCGTGTTTCCTCAAAAATAAGACAGGGTCTTATATTAATTTTTCCTCCAAAAAACGCATTAGGGCTTGTTTGGAGGGGACATATTTGATGTACAACAATCTACATTTATGCAAATACAGTCATGTCATCTTCTTCTGGTTGCTGCACAAGGCTGGAGGGCTGGGTTTCACTGAACTGGGGCTTATTTTTGTGATAGGGCTTATATGACAAGCATCCTGGAAAATCATACTAGGGCTTATTTCAGGATAGGTCTTATTTTTGGGGAAAGAGGGTATGAAGGGCTTCCAATGTTGTCATCAGCACATTTGTGGAATGTCCTGCAACCCATGCCCTAAAGAGGTTGTCTCGTGTTAGATGCTCTGCAAGTTGCCACAGGTGGGCAGGAGCTGGAGGTTGCTGCTCTGCCTCCAAAAACTATTTTTAAAGAAGATTGTAGGATCAAGTACCATCCTGAGTTTTGAGCATCAAATGCTTCTTGCTGTTCAGCTCAGGCCTAAAAACAATCATGTAATATTTAGCATGAGAGGGGGTTGTCAAAAAGTATGGAGCATAAAAATGGCTTTTGAACCACCCACAAGGCCTCAGTGTATTGGCAGCACTGGAGATTGAAACAGCAGCGCTCAGCGAGATCTCCTGTCTGCTGAGCCTTTGCAGTAGAAATAGTTGGTGAAGGTTTGTGAAGAAAGATGGCCAATAGAGCTTGTCCTTCTTTAAGGCGTGTCTCCAAAATCTTCCATTCTGTTCTTGAAGGAAGGACGTCAGAGCAACCACACATGGTGCCACTGGCATTCAGGCCATGTGAGGGCCCAGGCCTATATCCCCATGCTTGTCCCTGGCAACAGAAATCTGTCGGCATGTATTGTCCTACAAAGTGCCCCATGAACTTGATTCTTTCTTCTTTTTTCTTTATCTATTTTTACTTTACTTTTCTGGTTTTCACGTTTTCATTTGAATATTTGTGTAACTTTGTGTTATGTAAATTGTTTATATTATATTGGAAGCCGCCCAGAGTGGTCGCATAGACTAGATGGCCGGGATACAAATCATATAAATAAAATGAATAAACAAACTACCTTCCACTCAGTCATCAAGGCTACAGTCCTAGCGAATGTCATTCTCTACTCTTAAGTCCCTTCCCACTTACACCTACTTTAATAAGGTTTTCAGGGTATGAGGTCACATGTTGATGGAGTGGTTCTATCTTTGCTCCCTCTGCCAAGTCTATAGTGAGTTTCCAGGACTGAGCAGGGATTCGAACCGGTATCACCTGGTTCTCACTTGGACGCTTTGTTCACTCCACCAGACTGGTTCAAAGCCCTTCAGTGGGTGTTGGTGGGTGGGTGGGTTGGATCAAATATCTGGAGCTCTGAGAGACCTTTCAAATTTCACACATTGCCTTAGAAGAAAGATATGTTGGGGGCATTGTGGAATCATAGAACCATAGACTAATGAAGTTGGAAAAGGCCTATCAGGCCATGGAGTCCAACCTCTTGCTAAAAGTACGAAAGCAAATCAACTGAACATGCAACTTTATTCAGCCAATTGGAAAATATACAAATATGTTGTAATTAGCAAGTGATTATGGTGAGTACAGGTGGCTAAAAGAACACAATAGTGAGAGATAAGTTATCCTAAAGCAACCCCTGATATGATTGGGTAAAGGAAATATAAATTAAGGGAAGTGTTACTATGTTCTTTGCAGTTCCTTGTTTGATTGTTTTGGTGAATTTCTGCCCCGGCAACTACTGTATGTTAAGTTCCTGAGGACACTATGTCAGTTTGTATAGCCATCTAAATATATTTCTCCCCATGCATTCCTGCTATCGGTGTGTGATTCCTGTCTTAGGACTTTGCAAGGAGAAGCTTCTGCTAAATCTTTTAAAGCTAACATTCTCCAACACTTTTTCCCCTTGTACGGTGCAAGGAAGACAGAGTCATACATTCAGGTTTCCCCCAAACAAAAATGATTGGAGCAGCCACAGACTCTGCCTTGTACACCCTTCAGCTCTAATCTTGCTTAAGCCATGCCTGACCACAGTCTTGGTGACTTTTAGTACAGATCATTGGCACACTTACCGTAGAGAAGGAAATGCCCACTGAAACTACTCAAACTTTCAAATCAATCATTTTGATGCATTTTCCTGTACTAGGGGACAGAATACCTTCATCTTTCTCTTTCCTTCTAATAATTCCTCTCAGTGAATGTGAAATTAGAAAATACGTTGATTAGGGAAATACACTAGTTCATTGTAAGTACAGAAGAAAAATAAGTGTCATTTCCTCCCCCCCCCCCAAAAATATGAAGGATCAGTTATCATTCTGGGTTTTCAACATTAAATGCTCCTTGGCGTTCAGGTCAGGCCTAAATACAATAATGTAGCATTTGGAGACAAAGATGCAGCCCAATAACCCCAGACTGGAGGAAATGATGGCAAAGACCTGCACGGCCACCATGTACTTCCCTTTGGTGCTCAGGTAGGTGGGCACAAACGACACCCAAACGCTGCAGAAGACCAACATGCTGAAGGTGATCAGCTTGGCTTCATTGAAGGCCCCAGGCAGCTTCCTGGCTAGGAAAGCCAGGGTGAAACAGGTGGCAGCCAGAAAGCCCATATAGCCAAGGGCACTATAAAACATCACGACAGAGCCCTCGTTGCACTGCAGTATTATAAGCCCAGGTTGGGAATGCATGTCAGATTCTGGGAATGGAGGGGAGATGCCCAGCCAAACAATGCAGATGCCCACTTGTACACTGGAAGAAGAAAGGACAATGGAGTTGGCCAGAGTCTTCCCCAGCCATTTCCTCATCGTGTTCCCTGGCTTAGTGGCCATAAAGGCTACCACTACCATGACGGTTTTTGCAAACAGGGAAGAGATGGCAACTGAGAAGATGACACTGAAGGCAGTTTGTCGGAGAAGGCAGGTCACTCTCTGTGGCTGGCCAATGAACAGAAAGGGAGACAAGAAGCAAAAGAGGAGGGAGCCGAGGAGGACATAGGTGATGTGCTGGTTGTTGGCTTTGACGATGGGCGTTTCTCGGTGTTTCACGAATATTCTTAACACCAAGAGTGTATTTAGGGATGAGAGCAGGGCCAAGGAAGTAAGGGAGATCCCCAAAGGTTCTTCATAAGAGAGGAAGCTGATAACTTTGTCAACGCATTGATCTTGTTCCTCATTAGAAAATTGCTCATCTGGACATTTGTCGCAGTCTTCTGCATCTGGAAAGAATTACAACACTTTCAGCATTCATATAATCCATCCTACATCAGTTATCATCACTGGTCTTTTTCATTTATTAAAAGGGAATGGGGAATATATGGCCTCTCGATGTTGATGGTTTGTAACTGCCTTTAGAGAGATAAAGGTTCATGGGAAAGGGAGTCCAGCATCAAAGGGAGGTCAGTGTAAAATGGGATTTATGTGAAACAGAGTATATGAATTGCTGAAAAACACAGTGAGGATAGGATGGGGAAGGGGGCACAGCCTGGTAAAGAACAGGAACAAAAGCAGTGTCGGCAGCAGCCCAACATTCTGCCTCTGATCAATAAGATTCCAGATATAACGAACTGCACAAATGAATAGAACGTTGTAGGGATGGGAAGAGAGGGTTTTTCTATTAGTGCATTTTCATCATAATGGCTATATACATCCATCCAGCTAAGAGGCAATATGAAAAGCAAGTCCAGCTGCTGAGGGCAATGATAGCAACGGACTGTGCCTTCCTTGATGGTATCTGGGTAGCTACCGTGAGAAACAGGGCGCTGGACCAGATGATGCACTGATCTGCTCCAATAAACGTCCCCTTATGTTCAGTGCCTGAGAAGCAATGTTCCATCTAATTTCCGCTAGTGCTATGCGATGGCACAACTGGGGTACCACAAGGCTCAATCTTGCACCCACCATTAATGACTTAGATAAAGGGGTGCATGAAATGCCTCCCAAATTTCCAAATGACACAACATTGGATGGAGGAGCTAATACCTCAGAAGGCAGGAACAAAATTCAAAAGAATCTTGACAGGTTTTAGCAATGGGCTGAAAACAAGAGAATGAAACTTTCCAGGGATAAGTGCAAAGTGGCTGCAAGAAAGGCCAATGATAGTTTAGACCACTGGTTCATAACCTTTGTTGCTCAGATGTTTTTGGACTGCAACTCCCAGAAGCCTTCACCATCAGTTCTGCTGGCTGGGTTTTCTGGGAGTTGCAGTTCAAAAACAATTGAGTAATAAAGGTTAAGAACCACTGGTTAGACCTCATTAACAGAAGTAGTGTCGCCAACTCCCATGAGGTACTGGAGGACTGAAAGAAAAATTAGACAACCATATGTCAGATTTAATTTGAATTGAATTCCTGCATAAAGCAGGAGTTGAAATCATTAATTGTCTTGATTTTCGATCTGTATTCTGGTATTCCTTTCCAGGGCTCTCTACAGCATACCTGAGTGTTTTCCATTTTATCTTCCCAGTTGTTTGGCATGCATCTTTAATAACATCTAACCAGATTTGAACTCTGCTTTCCCCACTCAAACTGCATACTTTAGCTCATCCAAATGTACCGAATTGGTTGAACTCTCTTACAAAAGGTTGAATTCTCTTACACGAACAGACATTCCTCTCAAACCCCACTTCTATGTATTACTGTATCATAGAGCAACTATCTCAGATGCTTCTGGAGAACCTTCTACAGTGTGTGAATGGACCCTTGCCTTAGTCCTCTGTTTTTTTTCCCACCAGGTGGTGGAAGATTACCTCACACACAGTGGTGATTTTCTACCACAGGCTCAAGAAACCTGGCCCTACACATCCTACTGGGGCCAAAAGGCATAGGATGCTGACTTCCTTTTTGGTAACCCTCCTTTTAAGTCCTTTAGAAAACAACAGATGTGGGATTTAAAGTGAAAAGCAGAGAGTACAGGTGAGTTCTGCTTAATTATGCTCCTCCTGATCACCTCTTTCGCCCTGGAGTCACCCACCTTCCTGAGTGGAGATGGTTCCTCCTGCACACGGGGCACAGCCATAGCAGCAGGCGGGCTCTCCCTCCTTCACCAGCTTGACATGTCCCGGATGGCAACTTTTGGTGCATCTAGAAAAGGGCATCGTCTGGGCATCAGGAGAAGCAGCGTTGAGCGAAAACATGCTAGTTAGTAGATTCATTTCTGCATTAGTGGAAATTATTTCTGGAAGAGTTGAGATCTTAAGGGGAGACCTTTAATTGCATGCAGGGTTTTATTAACAAGTGACACCCTTCCTTTTTTCTATTCAGGATGGTCTGGAGACCAGGCTGGACCAGGCTAAGTAGGGTTGCTTAAGGTCATGTTGAGGTCCAGGATGCATGGCATATGCACCTCAAGGGGATCCATTTGGCTAGCATTCCTTCAAAAAAACAAACAAATAATCCCCACAGCAGGAAGTCAGTCTTTGTGTTGTGCAAAAAAGAGAATTGCCGTCCACAACTCTCCAAGAGCTCATATGTCTCCTCTGTCTCCTCTTTGTGGATGATCCCCACATACGGGACATGATTTACTATAATCTTGCAATTAATCTTAATAGAAGGTACAGAATATGAGTAAGGGAAATGTCCTTTTGGTACAGGAACACTCTTTTCATATCCAAGATACCGTAGGAAAAGCATAAGGAAGAAAATGAGATAGAATTTTTAAAAATCAAGAGGAAATCAAGGGATTGAAATGAAACAAGTGGTTTCTCCCACCTGGTTAAACCAACTGGACCATCCAATGGCATTTTCATCAACGGTCACCTTGATCTCAGGGGAGTCCTGTCTCTCTATACGCCCAACCTCTACTCCGGCAGTCGACTTGTTGGGAAACATTAACCAGTTCACGATATGGAAGTCGGCTGCCAGCTCCCCATTCTCATCCAAATAAACTCCATTCATGGCAATATTGTAATACTGGACATTTTTAAGAAAAGGATGAAGCTAAAAGGACAAGCAAGCTCATGAGGCAATCAGGAAATCCTGTTAGACATCTTGGCCCTCACCATAATTACTAGGGATTTTTTAAATAATATAACTAGATCACGTAGAACTTGAAGTCTGTTAGCAAAAGTGACTAAACTGAGACAATAGTATTTTGAGCACATCACGAGAAGAAAAGACAAAATGAAAGAATACTGGGATAAATTTAAGGCAACAGGTAAAGGAATGGTGCAAATAGGAGGTGAATTTACCCAATTAAACAGCCCATTGTCTTGAGTTTGGGAGAGCTGAGCTGGGCTGTGCAGAACAGAACATATTGGAGGTCATTCATTGCTGGAGAGCCCTTAAAGCCAAACCAACATCATAGAATACAAGAAGCAAACCTAAATCCTCTCCATTGCATCTAGTAAAATCGGGGGTGGGGTGAGGGAATCCAACCAGAATGGCTGCATATCTGAGCCTGTTCTCATTTAGAAGAGGCTGATACAGGCCATGAAGCCCTAAACCATTCCCCCAACTGGGCAGCTGATACATAAATTCTGTAGAGACTGAACCCTATAATATAAGGAGACTCCAGACTTGTCTGTGCAGCTGAGAAGCAGATTGGTGAACTGGACATCAAGAGAATTCTCATTTTAACAAAGGATCATTTCACCACCCTGACTGATCACTGGAAAATGGAGAATGGTTCATTGGGACAACAGATCCCACACAGAAAATCTGCTCCCACTATCACAGGACCCTCACAGATCTTGATTTCAGCAATTAATAACGGTTTTCCCTGGAACCTTCTGTGAACAGAAAGGAGTACCTGCCATGGCTGGATCCTTTGAGCTGCCAGGCTATGGCCACCCATTGTCTTCCTCCAATTTGATTGGGAAAGGTGTGCTGCATGCAAAGACTGTGTCACAACCTGGATGGCATTGTAAATGCTGTAGCTGTCTTGAGACAGGATCCTCTCGATCACATCCTGGGGCAGATTGTCCCTCTTCCCTTTCTCAATGCACCTCTTCCAAACTTTCACAGACAACGTATCTCTTGGAGAGAAACAACGAAATGCTGCCCTCCTTAACTGGGCATTATTGAAGAGAATCGTCTCAAAGTCATTATATTGTGTCCCTTTGTTGGTCTGGATCAAGAAGGACAAGTAAACATGGGTGAACTGGAGATCAAACATTCTGAACAACAATCTCACGGTAAGATCCTGCAAAGCTGTTGCAATCCATACTTTTCCCACAGGGGATTTTTTTAACTCTTCAACTCTTTGAATTGTCAATCCAAGATACAACATGGCCTGAGAGTCTACTTGACAGACAACAACATTGACTTTCGTGCTGCTAAGATTGGAAATCAGAAGTGTTCTTCTGACAAAAACCCCTATGGGTATTTTGTTTGAGAAAGCAATACATATGCCGTTCTTTGTGATCACAGCAGAGAAAGTGGCCATAAATCTTTCTCCGCTTTCATTATCTGGAGCCAGGAGGCCAATCCAAGTCCACCTGAAGTGCAGGAGCAGTTTGACAATCCCCAGGTAAGGAGGCTCCTGATTTGGGACTGCTCGATAGAAAAAAGGGTATTGATGTGTCTCGTTTGGTATTTGATTGACGAAACGATAACTGACCTAATGAGAAAGAAAGGGAAAAAAACACAGACTCCTGAGATGATCTAAAATGATTTTTACTAACTGCTGTGTTGCTACAGTAAAGGAATGCACCTCCCTCTGTCTAAAAACAAAACTCATATCATATAAATGAAAACTCCGGGATCTTCATTATTGGTTCAACATCAAAGGGAGTAATAAAAATAATGTATATCCACACAACAGCATCAATAACACTTTTAATATTTATATCATCTGTCTTTATATCATCTGTCTTTATATCATCTGTCTTTCACCCTCCCTGACATTGCCTTCCCCAATGTGGCAATGTGGCAATCTATAGAGATTTTTAATAATACAAGGCGACTCACCCTCTACCCCTTTCATACCTGTGGGATCTTGTAGATGTCCAGTATTGTTGAAATCTGGTTGGACATTTCTGAGTCGGCCCCTTCCAGAACCACCGACAAACTAGTCTGCTTCCCACAGAGGTAGTTTGGAACATGCTGCTGCCCCACAGACAGCAGGTCCACCAAAGCCTCCGAAGTCGTCCTTGCACTGAAATGATTCTCATAGATGTTGTAGCCCAGAGTGATATTGGGTAAAAGGGTTGGGTTCTCATTGATCTCACGAACAGCAAACAAGAAGGGCAGGATGTGCCAGAATGTCGTGCCTTCTAGACTGTTACAAAAAGGGGACTCATCAAGTACTGTACAAGGAAATAATGAGACTTCTTGGGAAGTCCTAACCTTCACATACATACACACACACACACACCGTATTTTTCGCTCCATAAGACGCACTTTTTCTCTCGAAAAAGGTGGAAGGAATAGTACATGCGACTTATGGAGTGAATACAATAACCCAGGGTCCAGCCACCACCACCCAAAAGCCTCCCACTGCCATGCCAGGAGGCCTCTGAACTTGCAGCAGAGACTGCTTGCTGTTCAGACCTCAGCATTCTGCACTGCTGGCTTTCCAAGATCTGCTCCCTACAGCTCAACTGGAAAACCAGGAAGGCAAACAGGCCTGTGGCAGCAAGCAATGCAAACAGCCAATGACCAAATGAGAAGGAACAATTCTATAAAAACCAGGGGAAACCCAGAAACATAGTCCCCCATTTAGGCAGTTGATTTTCCCACATTTGGGGAAATCACAGGGGTCAGCTCATCTGAAGTGCAATAGATGAGCCTTACCCTGGGAAAACCACTCTTACAAGAATGGTATCTTCCCTGCCAGGTCTGAGTCTGAATGGCCCCTAAGCCTCCTGGCCCTTTGTGTGCCCTGCCCTCAAAAGGCATGGTGACCGCCTGGCTGCACCTCCTGATCAGAACAGGGTTGCACAGCCCCAGTGCTGAAAGAGGCCAGGAGAGCTCCTCAGTCCCACAGGACCCCCATCAGGGGCTAGATGTTCCTCCCACAATCCTCCAGTGCACATATATTAGCATACCTAATATGTGGGGAAGGCGGGGAAAGCAGGGGAAATTGAAACTTTCAGTTAGTGAAGAGGCTGCTTGTCTGCTTCCTTGCTAGTCCAAGCAGTTAGAGAGCTGCTTGTTTTTCTTTATAAGCTTCTTGTTTTGAGTTAAACCCTGTTTGGATTAAAAGGTGCTCCGTTTGAGTTGAAACCTGCTTGCCTGGGAAGTGGCTGATCAGCTGTTAGGTGGGGAAAGGGCAGGAACGGAGAAGAGCAGAAAATGGCTGCCGTCTGCAGGCTGCCTGCTGGCATTTAGCTGTTTGGGGCTCTTTTTTGTTGTTCTGGGGTCTACCAAGGCACCGTGAAGAGCCAGGCTCAGTCTACAGTACCTGGTAAATGAATTTCTTTTAGGTTTTTTAAAGTTTCTGACCTTTTTCAATGTATTTCTATGGGAAATTTGGATTCAACTGGCAAACTTTTCAACTAGTTCTGGGCATCTAATAGAGAATGTATTTCCAAAGGGTGTTGCAGCAAGGAAACTAACTGTGCCTCGTGACTTCTAAGTAGATTACAGTACCTGCTTCCTGATTTCAGTTACTATAGTTTGTATTCAGTTTTTTTGGCTGGTCAAGAACATTGTTCCTGGCTTTGTGTGTTGTGCCTTGCATGCTATAAACGTTCAATTATGTCAGAAAATGGAGATTTGGTCTTATGCTGAGCATGTGCTACTGCTGGTGAATGGGATCAGGTTAAGCTTTGTGTTGCTGTTCTTTTGCATAACCTAAAGTAAATAAGGAAAACCAGCTGTTAAATAGTTTAATTCCACTATTTATCCTCCACACAACTAAAAGGGACCTCTCAATGCAGTGCCCAATCAGACAAACCATTTCTAATTTAATATAGGATTGAGCTATAGATGGGCAGAGTTGCACAACAATCTCATCTGTCATTTCTATAAGCATGGGGAGGAGGTGGATGAAAGGAAATGTAAAATATAGGTAGCGTGGTATAGGTCTTATCACTGGCTGATAATGGTCTATATGTTCTTGAATTAAATTTATGGTACATGAGTACACAAAGCTTTAAGTCTCTCCATTTGTTAATGACAGTGGTAATGGTTCTTAATGCCACTGTTGACTGCTGTTCACTTTACATGGTTCAAATGTTATTCTGTTATAGTGTATTAAATATTTTATTACACTATTTGGTTCAGAATATATTTTCCCTGTTTAACCCCTCTAAAAATTATGTGCGTCTTAAGATATATTCCAAGAATGAAAAGAAATAAAGGCCACTTTCTTTTACTGCACACTAAGTTTGACCTTCACAACAATTCTGAATTGCATACAAAAGCCTAAAAATGGGTCCCAACTACCTATCGTGCACGGAAGAGAGGTCTCCTTGAGATAAGATTCGGACCCACTGAGGGAAGAAAATGCAGGAACGAAAGAAGCAGGCTGCAATCTGTGCCAGTTGGAGTGAGTTAAATTTCAGTGTGCACAAGGTTTCTTTTACATCCCACAGTTGGCAGCTTTGCTTTCATTGTTTCATAAGTTAAGATGGGATTCCTCTGCGGTCTGACTTCTCCAGTGGGGTCATCGCTTTCTGCAATAGGTTACCTGCAACTTCTCTTACTTCCTTTATCCTCCTATTCTCCTTTTCTGCTTTGTTAAGCTGCATAGAAGTGAGTAATTCAAGCAAACATCAAGGCTCAGTGGAGATTTGAATCCAGATCTCCCTAGTGCTAGTCAAAAAACGTGTTGCTTATATACCGCCCCATAGCACTTCAAGCACTTCCCGGGAGGTTTACAAGTAAATTATGCAGGCTACACATTGCCCGACCCCGAAAGCTGGGTAATCATTTTACCAACCTCGGAAGGATAGAAGGCTGAGCCAACCTTGGGACAGCTACCTGGGACTGAAGCCCGGCTCTTAAGCACAGTTTTGGCAGCAGTACAGCTGTTAAATCACTGCGCCACATGGCTCCTGCATTCAAGGCTACATGCTGGGTCTCCTCAGGTACAGGAACACACTACACATCTGGCAAAGACCACAGAGTAATTTCACCTGCTCTTGGATGAACACCTAAATGTGGTGAGGGAGTTTCAAAGGGTTGTGACAATATAATATAATGAGGAGAGTCCATTGTTGTCAGGATCATAATTGGTCACATCAGCAGGTCATTCTACTGGCGATGGAGGCAAATAAATTCCTGAACGGCAGCTTCTAGGCAGCAACATTACTGGACGATGTCATTACTGACAACAGCTGCGGCACTCAAAGTAACTTTTGTTGCTGTGCAAAAGAAGGCAATGGTGAACCACTTAGGAATGTTTCTCGCTAGAAAACTGCACAGTCAGGAAGGCTCTCAGTCAGCTGGTAGGGAAAAGCAAAAGACAAGGAAGAATAACCCTGCTACTAATGAAGCAACTAGATTAACGTCGCCACAATAGCTGGTGGCTGATGCACAGCAAAGTCTGATGCCGTAATTCAACTGCAGTTGGACAATGGGACATGAGAAATAGGAACCAAGGTAAACTGGAAATTGTAAAACAAAAAATTGAACATTCAAAAATGATAGCGCTTGGTGTGAATGAACAAAAATGGACTGGAACTGGATATTAACCATCAGAAAACAACTTATTTTACTAGGCATATGAAAGAATCAGAAAACAACAATACCTCTAATGCTAAGGCAAGATGACGCTGAGGAAGTTAGAGATATGAAGCAAAGAATTATACCATAACATCAGCCAGATGTCTTGGGAGAACTTTTAACATAAACGGCATTCACATCTAAGTTACCAGCACAGATGCTGAAGAAGAAATCAAAACCTGTAATGAAAAGGTCCAGGAAGAAACTGACCAGAGATTCCTGAGAATCATAGATGATTGGAAGACATAAGGATGAACCAAAGCAGAACCAGTGGTTTTCAGATGCTGAAGAAAAAGAAATCAAAAGCTTTTATGATTGACCAGGAGGAAAATGATCACACATATCAAAGCACAACGTGCTGACAATCATAGATGGCTGGAACACACAGGTATGAACCAAAGTAGAACCGAGAGTGTTACAATGGAAAGAAACCAGAGATATTATTAATGAAGAATATCAAAGACATACTGTATTGATTATCAAAAGAAAAGCCAAATATACAATAGAAGAAACACGTAAAATAGTTACGGACAGATCAAAAGCAAAAATCTATAGAAATAGGGTAAGGATAAATAACCCTTACAATACTCAGTGCAAAGAAATAGTACAAGAGAAAGGGGAAAACAAGAGATCTCTTCTATAAGACCAAAGAAGTCAAAAGGAAATTTAAACCTACATTACGAATGCTAAAAGATCAACAGAAGAACATAACATCTCACCAGGATGAAATAAAAAGAAGGAGAAAGCAGTATACTGAAGACTTCTACGGAAGATCCTCAAAGCAAACAGATATCAATTGAAAAACCTGTAATTTCTGAATATAAAGTGAAAGTCATGCTCAAAGTGCTTGGAAGAAAGAAATCACCAGGATTGGATGGAATACCTATAAAATATTTGAAGTAACAGAAAAAAATAGGTGTGCATCAATAACTTGATTGTCCTGATGGACAAGACTCAATGCTAGGACAGAATGTGGAGAGAAAGAATGTTTTTCCATAAGCAGATGCATAAGAAAAGTGTTTATCTCCATATCTGTTCATTCTGTAATCAGCTCATTTTATATGGAAAATTAGACTGGATTCAGATCAAGGAGGATTGAAAACTGGTGGGATTAACATCAATAATTAAAAATATGCCAAATATTCAGGTAGAAAGCAGGAATGGCTTGAAACATAAGCCAATGAAATGAATACCGTATTTTTGCACTATAAGATGCACTTTTTTACCACAAAACGGGGGTGGAAAGTCTGTGTGTCTTATGGAACGAAGAAAACATTATTTTCCCCTGTTTTCTTCTGCTAAAAATTTGGTGTGTCTTATGGAGCGGTGTGTCTTATGGTGAAAAAAATACGGTAAATAAAATGCTCTCAAATAAATGCAGTTGACCATTAAGAACATAAAGATGAGAGCTACAGAAAACGTATGTTGCTTTAATCTTGACATTAAAGATTTTCAGATATTAGAATTGTAAATATTTTTATTACCAGTGCATCCAGTCAGCAAAAAAGACTGGAAACTGCAGCCAAGAAATCTGAGGAAGGTTGAGATTGGATGATGAAGAAAACTGATGTGAATATTTTTTTAAAGAATAATAATATAGTGCTGAACGATAGCTTTGCTGATACCCTGGATGGTTAAAAAGAAAACTTGTGAGCCCTAGATCAAATCAAGCCCAAACTGTCTCTCGGGGGGGGGGGAATGATGAACCGGCGTTTGTCCTACTTTGAGCATGTCATGAGAAGACAACAAAGAAAAAGCCAATAATACTAGGAAAAACTGAAGGCGGTAGAGAAAGAGGAAGAAGGTGGGGCTTCATAAAGGATGCTAAAGGTTTGACGTTCAGAGTGATAAGCAGAGGTGCTAATTATATGACATTTTGGAGGCCGCTCATTCATGGGGTTACCATACGTGTGAGGCTACTTGATGGCACATAAGAATAACGAACACACCTAGGAACGCTGCAACTCCCAAACCCAGAAACAACCTGACCAAATAAACTGGATCTGGGACCACCTGTGTCCACAGCCCTGGCTCTCCTGCTGGGGCTTGAATCTTCCAGCCTCTTTCCTGGGGTTGCCAGCAGCGTCACTGAAACAAGCGTATTAATCAACAGAAAGAGTTAAGATACTGTTCTACTAAATACTAGGGTAAAGGGAAAAGAGTCACCTCTTTTATCCCCCAGCATTCCCCACATGTGGAACTGCACAGATTTCAACTCCACCCAAATCCATATTCAAGTGGCAAAGATCACCTTAATGCTAACATTTAAAGAAGAGAAACGTTTAGAATATGACTAGGCATAAAATGTGCCCATAATCTCCACCCCCAAACAAGCCCCATCAATTCAACAGCAAAGACAAATACAGAAGTGGAAAAAAAATCTTAACAACCATTTGCTTTTATAAAAACCAACTTTTCCAAACAATCACTTTCATTACAGAGGTCACAATGATTTTTAGTTACACAAGATGCTATTGCATCAATCATTTCGCCTATCATTTGTTCATCTGAAACTCACATAGCGAGTGTCCATAGAAACAGAATAAAATTGCAATTAAACTTCAGAGGTGGGGAGGCTAAAAGGGTTTGCTCAGGTAGCCATGAAATAACTCAAGGTACCTCTGCATTTCTGAACCACCCCCAGAACCTGGTTTATTAAGGGAAACCTGCAGGAGAGGGGGAAATACATGATTCTCTAGAACCAGATAAGAGAAATCTCCTTTTTGCCCTGAGAAAATTGGAAAATGTGGCATCAGTCACCATTACTTACACAATAACATTGTTGTTGGGAGAACTGTAGAAATGATACGGCTGTAATATAGAATTTGCGGTCGTTATGATCCCAGTAATCTGGTAATCTCCTGGCCTGTAATAATTAAAGAAAGTCTTTCGATCTCTGATCTTCTTCCAGGGGCATTGTCTCGTGATCCCCAAATGAAAAGCACAGGGTGGCAGCATCAGCATCAGCATCAGCAGATACCACTGGATCATGGTGGAGATGCTCAGTAAAGCTCTTTCCATCCTCTCTTCCTCGGTTCTCAGAGCCAACTTGTTAGAAGCCAAACCCTCCCCTCAGGAGCACGACTGCAGTGCCAGCCTCTTCTCTGATACAATTGGGTATCCGGGATGCCTTCTCTCACATCTGACGGGGATATTAGCTTCAATTAAAGCTCACTCCGGCACAACCCTCACCTTTCCTCAGCATCAGCCCCAGATGCTCAGTGGCCCAGGTGGTTTTTATGCACTAGCTTTTCCAGGCTTTGTACAGAAGAAGTTCCTGAGTTCCTCTGAGGCTCTCACCTGGGATTCAAAGGAGGAAAATATCCTTTGCTGAGAAGTGTAATAAATCACTGTGATTTTGATAATTGTTGGGTACAAAAATCACTTCTGCCAGGTCAGCTCGCTTTGCAGCTGGTCCCACGGACAGCTCCAGAGCACAGGCTACTTCATGGGTCCCAAAAGGAGTTTTTCTGGCATGTTTGGCTGTCCTTCAGGGAAGACAAAGGAGGCCTCCATCTTTTCATGCCTCAGGGAGGCCACTGACCATAGGATTCTGTTTGTGGAAGTCCAAAATGCTGGGGCCAATGCTGAGTTAAAACTTCATCAACACAGCTCACCTTGTTCTCCCCCCTCATTCTCTCCCCTTCCCCAGCGGTCGGTGCTGGGAAGAGATTAGTGGTGCTTTATTTATTTATTTATTTATTTATTTATTTATTTATTTATTTATTTATTTATTTATTTATTTATTTATTTATTTACTTACTTACTTACTTACTTACTTACTTACTTACTTACTTACTTACTTACTTACTTACTTATTTATTAGACTCCCAAAACGCCATCACTATGTTCAAACATGCAGTTTGGAGGATGGGGTATGCCGTACCCCCAGGTTGCATTACCAGCCCAGTTTAACACCATGGGTGGCGTGAGTGTGTGGCCATACCCGTCTGTCCCTGACATGGGTTATAATACCGTGCTTCTATGATCTTTTCCATCTGGCGATTAATCAAGGCCATTGGGTGATCACTTCACCCCAGCGACTGAAGAAAAAAATATAGAAGGATCAATATCTGGATTTTTTTTCAGTTGCTAAATAAAGATGTGGAAAAGAAGCACGTGGACAAGGAGGATGATAAGGACAAGGAGAGGCGTAGGATGAAGAAGCAGGATAGGACATGGTCCAACTGGTTACCAGGATTCTTAATTTACGCTGGGGTGATTGTTAAGGCTTAACCGTGGTGAACACAATCCCTCTTCCAATATCTAAATTTGATATACAGGGCGTATGTAGATTTTGCAGGGGAGGCCTGGCTTCATTATGACGAATCGTTTTGTATGAGTGCGATTTCCCCAAATCTTCATTGGGATGAGCCACTGCCAGGTCTCTGGATGTGGCACATGACACCAGCCATACCCAATTTGGGGAACAGGTTTGATAGTGGCCATTTGAACAGAAAGGTCACCCTGAATCAGAATCCCCGCGTAGGAGTGGGTCAGGTGGTTCAACCCCTCCTGCTTTGTTGGGAATACAATGCCAAGGGCGCTTGCACTAGAAAACCATGATGTTTCAGGCATGAGTGTTCAGCATGTGGGGGTCATCATCTCACCACCTCATGTTTTAGAGAAGGGGCCCAGTGTCAGAATAAGGGCCCAGGATGTGGTTAATTGACCCAGCCCAATTAAGGATACAGTTCCGGAAGAATGGTTGAGGGAGTATCCCCACAGAGAGGATGCTAGTTACCTGTTGGAGGGATTCAAATATGGCTTTAGGATTCCGGCAACTGGCGAGCGCAAGGCGTTTTTTGTGTAAAACCTCAAATTGGTGTACGGAATGGAAGAGGTCGTCCAGGTGAATATTGAGAAAGAAGTTAAAGAAGGGAGACTGCTGGGACCCTTTAAAATGGCTCCTTTGGAGACATTGAGGGTTTTGTCATTGGGATTAGTGTCAAAAAGGCCTAAAGCGAGTTAAGGCTAATACACCTCTTGTCCTACTCAGAGGGAGCATCGGTTAATGACACCATCCCTCAGGAGCTTTGTACTGTGCACTACACCTTCTTTAATGAGGCGGTTCGCATGGTACGAAAGTGCTGTGTGGGGGCAGAGCTGGAGAAATGTGATTTAAAATCAGCTTTCCAAATTTTGCCATTTCACCTGCAGCATTTCAACCTGTTAAGAATTCATTTTCAGGGATTTTTTTTAACATTGACAGAGCATTACCTATAGGCTGATCAGTTTTGTGCACTGCTTTGGAGCGTTTCAGCTTGTTTACTGAGTGGAAACTTAGAGTAGGGCGGGCTGTAAGTCTACGGCCCATTATTTGGATGGTTACTTTTTTATGGAGAAAGGAATACAGGAAAATGTAGATTCATTTTAAACACTTTTCAGTCAATAGCACAGGAGCTAGGCTTACCCCTGGCAGAGGAAACTAGATACTGTTCAGCAGATATCGAGGCTGCCTAATAACAAATTAGCTGGCTTTAAGATTAGGGCTAGATCCACAAAATGTTGACATCAACATTCCCTGAGGAAAGACTTTGCACTGATATCTTTGAGTAGGTCGGGAATGGTTGTACACAGGTCTATAAAGTAGCAAACGCCACTTCCCAGATTTCTTTTTGATGATAAAAATGGGGGTATTCCACTGACTGGTGGAATACTCTATATGTCCTTGATCTAATTGCTCCTTAACTAAGGCCTCCACTACATGCAGCTTTTCTTTAGACAATGGCCATTGATCAACCCAGACAGGTGGTCCATGGAGCCAGGTTAATGGCAAGGCTGTGTCAGATTGCATAGAGGCCTGTATTATAAATTTGTCTGCAATTTTGCATTCACCTTTTTCAAGAGATCCCAACCCCAGATGGAAAAGGGAATATACAGAATGGAAGGAGTGATTGTGATTTGTCTAGGAGAGTCACCTAGACTGTCCAGAATAATGGGCTGAAGGCTTTTCTGGGCTTGCTCATAGCCTCCAACTCCCCAAATGTCCTTCACTGGCTGGGTGGGATAGCTTTCTGGCTAGTCTTCCTTTGCAATAATGCTAACATCAGCTCCCATATAGGGATGCCAGATACGTTGGTACTAAAAGGAGGACATAGAAAGACAAAAAGGAGGACATAGAAAGACAAAAAGGAGGACAAAGGAGGACATATTGAATCCACTTTAAACCCACAATCAATACAACATTAGTACAATAGCTGCCAAATAAATGTCTCTTAGTGAACTGACCAAGAAACAGTCATGTTAAAAATTAAAAATAAATTCAATTGAGTCTTTTTTTTCAAACTACCGGGGGTGGACGGGCAGGTGGGGGAGGGGAAAGCCAGGGGGAAGGGGGTCCTTCCACCTCTCCCCCTCCCATCCAAAATTATAACATAAAATATACAAAAGCCTGGCATTTGACCTTTCCCTTCCTGACGGAGGACATTAGGCTAAAAAGGAGGGCATGTCCTCCTTTTGCCTGACATCTGGCAACCCTACTCGCATATATATCAGGCCTTTAAGGACAAGCGATCCCATTTTAAGAGGGAGTCGGGGCTGTGAGTGCTCAATGGTAGTTAAGGCAGCAAATCGAACTAAAACTCCCATTACGAAGGTTGGTAGAAGGACCCATCTGTGTTAATGGAAGCAACAACAATTGAGTGATAGGTTCACCTGCAGGAAGGGCCTGTGGTATATTATATGTGGTTTGAATAATGAGAGATCCCTCATAATCCCCATCAATCCCCATGCGGAGATGCTAGAGCGGGGGAGAATGAGACCCACAGTGTCTTTGGGAATTGGTCCATGATGTGCTGTGTTAACTTTGTAGACAGTGAGAGGGAATTGATAGTCGACCTCTTCAGCCGTGATCAAATCATGATCAGCACTGTTAACAGTAGCAGGTCAGATTTCTTGATCTGGGGTAGTATTCACTGAGTTCCCCCCACTTGATCTGGGGCTGGAAGTCCACCCAACTTGGAATTTCCTGGTGTTGGAACAGACCGGCATTAATTGGCTGAGTGATAACCTTTCTGACACTGAGGGCATTTCCCCCCCCCCTTGCAATTCAATTTCTTAAAAATTTTCTGTAGTTGTGTCAAACTATCGTTATTTGAGATAGCAGACAATGCAATGGGATGGAGGGGAGGTGGGTAAGAGCTGCTGCAAATTAAGAACAGACAGGTGGAGGAGAGACCAACACACAAACATGGAGAGCAGCAGCTTCTAGGCTTGGGTAGGAAGGAGTGCTCTCCTCCACCAGAATGCACCCGCCACCTCCTGTTTCTTCCTTCCAAGGCAAACGTAGTGCTTGTACAGTTCACTAATGAAGAATTGATTCAAATTAATTGAATTTTACATCAGACTGAAAATGAACAACCCACTGGAGGTACCTCAAAATAATTCGCTTTCTGACAAAACGCATATCCTGCGGGGAAAACATGTGTCCGGAGCGTCCTTGTGCATTGTGTATTCATCCTCCCCCCCAAACTCATTTAAACATGCTGAACCTGATTCAAATATGGGTTCCCTTCCTACTGTAACCATATTCTGGCTTGTGTCATTCAAATGCCAGCTCCAGAACAGAAGAGTTCTAACTCCAGTCCTCTGAGGATGCCGGCCACAGAGACTGGTGAAACATTAGGAAGAAAAACCTGCAGAACACAGTATAATGGCCCGAAAAACCTACAAAAACCATATTTCATTTTTTTCTTTAAACTAATGGAGCGCTTCCTCTCCGCCTTTCCTGTCCCTTTCATGTTCTGAGGCTTGGGATGCTGGTGGGGAGCCTTTAACAGTCAAAAACTGAAGTCAGAAGACTTCTGGTGGGATCAGGACCTCCACCATCAATTCAGCACCCATACGTGACTATTTAAGGCTTCCTCCCCCACATCCCAAGGGCAAAAGGGAGCCTTCGGGACCTAGAAATAAAAGGGGAGAATAAAGATTTTCAGGGGTTTAAATTAATTCCTTCCAATCTAGGTTACAGGGCCGAAAATGTCCAACAACAAGATTTTGCTCTGGATTCAATATATACTGGCTGTTCTCCTAATATTACAAACCCGTCTTTCTTTTTTAAAAACAGTGATGAAGGTTATTTTCAGCCAAATTGCTTTTCTCTTAAGATAAAGACCTAAGGTGGGGGTGGGGAGGCTGGGCAACGGCCAAGGAGAACATCTGCTTGAAGAGACATCTCTGTGTGTCGTCCTGCTCTGAAGCTCTTTAAGATCTTCTTGACTGAAGCAACTCTTTCTATAGAGAAAGAGCAAGAACAAAACCATTTGGGCCCCTTAAAGACTAACTCTCTCTTAATGTGAACTTTTGTGGATAAATTCTCTTCCTCAGACAGAAAAACATTTACTTATTTATTTAATTATACTTTTACCTCACCCAACTAGTGGCCATGCCACCAAACTGGGTAGCAAACAAAGGACCTACAGTAATATATACGTAGGAGACCCATAACAAAATTAACATAGGAAAAGCAGGAGGTGGGGGGGAACATCAGCTATAAGAAAAAGTGACGTAACAAATACTGCAGTAATACTAAACGAAATAAATTGTTATGTAAAGAGTATACTATTCAAGAGTGGCAGATGACATCGAGTTCACAAGGACAGGGAAAAGAGGGGGAACCTGATTACTGGCGACAGGATGAATTTGTAGGAAAGCATTAAAAGTTTGTGTGAACAGCCAGGTTTAATCTGTCTCCAGAAGCCAAGGAGGAATTTGGATTTCAACTCCACACGGGGCAGCCACCTCCAGAGGGTTGCAACCACCACAGAAAAGACACAGTTTTTGGAGGCTTCTGAAGGAGTGACATAGAGTGTGCCGTCCTCTGAGGAGAAAAGCACGGTAGAAGAGAGTGGATGTGCTGAGGAAGTGTTGATGGAAATAGATCAGACAGACGCAATAGAAGAGAGATCATCAGAGGTGTGTCTTGTCGATGAGGGGGGGAGGAGTTAGATCTGATAATCTGGGAGGAGATAAAAGAAGAGGGAAATGCGCGGGCTTTCAGACTTTGGCCTGACGTTGATCCAGAAAGATCAAAGAGCCGAGGGGTTCAGACCGAGCCCATGCTCATATTTGGGACATCGGTTAGTGCTGTAGCCGGTTTCCCTAATTTAGCCACGGGAGGAGGTTTACTCCCGATCCAAAATTACCTGGAGGTAGAGGAAAGACTTTTGATCCTTTAGAATGGACTGTAACAGTATATCCGCGAAATCACCCTGGCGGAAGGAGGGTAATACACCCTAGTCCGGAATGCCAGAAGAAACCCTTGGAGGGTGATTGGGCGAGGCACCCTTGTTGTGGCACGGTGTGTGCTGTCTGGAGTGCCCCCCTGCATCCCATGACCGACCACGAGAGATTCGGACCAGCACCTTATTAGGGGAACAAGAAAGACCACGAGATGTACGTTCCAAGAGGTATCATTTATTACCTGCCAACTGTTTACAAGACCCGTTTGATACAAATGAGTTGAGTTCTGTTAGTAATAAAAATGTTAATGTTGAACTATATGAAGAGCCTCCGTGTCTCTTTCCCGCCTTCACCACCAGCGCTCCCCCGGCCAGGGAAGAACCCAGTTACAGGGGTGGGGCAGATTTCTGGGCCTCCCTCAGGGTTGACACTTACAACATCCCAGTAGAAGAGGTGTGGGTGGCATGAGGAGATATTTTGAGGGAAAAGTACTCAGAGAAGTAGCGAGGTCCTGAGCTACCATGTTTCCTCAAAAATAAGACAGGGTCTTATATTAATTTTTGCTCCAAAAAACGCACTAGGGCTTGTTTGGAGGGGACTTTTTTGATGTACAACAATCTACATTTATGCAAATACAGTCATGTCATCTTCTTCTGGTTGCTGCACAAGGCTGGAGGGCCGGGTTTCACTGAACTGGGGCTTATTTTTGTGATAGGGCTTATATGACAAGCATCCTGGAAAATCATACTAGGGCTTATTTCAGGGTAGGTCTTATTTTCGGGGAAAGAGGGTATGAAGGGCTTCCAATGTTGTCATCAGCACATTTGTGGAATGCCCTTGCCCTAAAGAGGTTGTCTCGTGTTAGATGCTCTGCAAGTTGCCACAGGTGGGCAGGAGCTGGAGGATGCTGCTCTGCCTCCTGGGCCATCCCTGATCTTAGGAGATGGATTCATGGCACCGAAGGGAGTCTTTCAAATCAGCCGTGTGAGTTCCTATGACCTAAGGCCATACTAAGGGATAGAATACCTTTATCTTTCTCTTCACCACCAGTTTTCATCTCAATGTATGTACGAATGTGAAGTGAAGAGAGATGTTAATTAAGGAAACACCTAAACTTCGCTATAATTACGGCTGACAAAAATTGCCAAAAACTATTTTTAAGGAGATTGTAGGATCAAGTACCATCCTGAGTTTTGGGCATCAAATGCTCCTTGCTGTTCAGCTCGGGCCTAAAAACAATCATGTAATATTTAGCATGAGAGGGAGGTTGTCAAAAATTATGGAGCATAAAAATCGCTTTTGAACCACCCACAAGGCCTCAGTGTATTGGCAGCACTGGAGATTGAAACAGCAGCGCTCAGCGAGATTTCCTGTCTGCTGAGCCTTTGCAGTAGAAATAGTTGGTGAAGGTTTGTGAAGAAAGATGCCAATTAGAGCTTGTCCTTCTTTAAGGTGTGTCTCCAAAATCTTCCATTCTGTTCTTGAAGGAAGGATGTCAGAGCAACTACACATGGGCCACTGGCATTCAGGCAATGTGAGGGCCCAGGCCTATATCCCCATGCTTATCCCTGGCAACAGAAATCTGTCGGCATGTATTGTCGTACGAAGTGCCCCATAAACTTGATTCTTTCTTCTTTTCTCTTTATTTATTTTTACTTTACTTTTCTGGTTTTCACGTTTTCATTTGAATATTTGTGTAACTTTGTGTTATGTGAATTGTTTATATTATATTGGAAGCCGCCCAGAGTGGTCGCATAGACTAGATGGCCGGGATACAAATCATATAAATAAAATGAATAAGTAAACTACCTTCCACTCAGTCATCAAGGCTACACTCTCTCTACTCTTAAGTCTTATGAAGGATCAGTTATCATTCTGGGTTTTCAACATTAAATGCTCCTTGGTGTTCATGTCAGGTCTAAACACAATAATATAGCATTTGGGGACAAAGATGCAGCCCAGTAACCCCAGACTGGAGGATAAGATGGAGAAGACCTGCACGGCCGCCATGTACTTCCCTTTGGTGCTCAAGTAGGTGGGCACAAAGGACACCCAAACGCTGCAGAAGACCAACATGCTGAAGGTGATCAGCTTGGCTTCATTGAAGGCCCCAGGCAGCTTCCTGGCTAGGAAAGCCAAGGTGAAACAGGTGGCAGCCAGAAAGCCCATATAGCCAAGGGCACTATAAAACATCACAACAGAGCCCTCGTTGCACTGCAGTATGATCAGCATGGGTTGGGAATGCATGTCAGATTCTGGGAATGGAGGAGAGATGCCCAGCCAAACAATGCAGATGCCCACTTGAATACCAGAACAAGAAAGGACAATGTAGTTGGCCAAAGTCTTCCCCAGCCATTTCCTCATTGTGTTCCCTGGCTTAGTGGCCATAAAGGCTACCACTACCATGACGGTTTTTGCCAACAGGGAAGAGACGGCAATCGAGAAGATGACACTGAAGGCAGTTTGTCGGAGAAGGCAGGTCACTCTCTGGGGTCGGCCAATGTATAGAAAGGAAGACAAGAAGCAAAGGAGGAGGGAGCCGAGGAGGACGTAGGTGAGGTCCCGGTTGTTGGCTTTGACGATGGGCGTTTCTCGGTGTTTCACAAATATCCCTAACACCAAGAGTGTATTTAGAGATGAGAACAGGGCCAAGAAAGTAAGGGAGATCCCCAAAGGTTCTTCATAAGAGAGGAAGCTGATAGTTTTCTCAAGACATTGGTCTCGTTCCTCATTCGAAAATTGATCATCTGGACATTTGTTGCAGTCTTCTGCATCTGCGAAGAATTACAACAGCTTCAGCATTCATATAATCCATTTTACATCAGTTATCATCACTGGTCTTTTTCATTTATTAAAAGGGAATGGGGAATATATAGCCTTGAAATGTTGATGGATTGTAACTGCCCTCCATAGTAGAGAGATACAGGTTCATGGGAAATGCAGTCCAACATCAAAGGGAGGTCAGCATAAAAAAGAATTTGTGTGAGATGGATCTTTAATTGTTTTCTATCAAAAGCAGAAGAAGAGCCAACAGTATGATGTGGCTGCAAGAAAGATGAATGATAGTTTAGACCTCATTGACAGAAGTAGTGTCGCCAACTCCCACGAGGTACTGGTGGACTGAAGGGAAAATTAGACAACCATATGTCAGATTTAATTTGAATTGAATTCCTGCATAAAGCAGGAGTTGGAATTATTAATCGTCTTGATATTAGATGTGTATTCTGGTATTCCTTTCCAGGGCTCTGTACAGCATACCTGAGTGTTTTCCATTGTATCCTCCCAGATGTATGGTATGCATCTTTAATAGCATCTAACCAGATTTGAACTCTACCTTCCCCACTCAAACTGCATACTTTAGCTCATCCAAATGTACCGATAGACCAGTTTGAATTCTCTTACAGAACCTTACAAATCCATCTCAAACCCTAACTCTATTTCTGTAACATAGAGGAACTGTCTCAGATGCTTCTGAAGAACGTTGTACAGTGTGTGAGTGGACCCTTGCCTCAGTCCTCTGTTTTTTTCCCACCAGGGGGTTGAAGATTACCTCACACAGAGTTGTGATCTTCTGACACCTGGCCCTACACATCCTACTGGAGCCAAAAGGCATAGGATGCTGACTTCCTTTTTGGTAACCCTCCTTTTAAGTTCTTCAGAAAACAACAGATGTGGGATTTAAAGTGAAAAGCAGAGAGTACAGGTGAGTTCTGCTTAATTATGCGCCTCCTGATCACCTCTTTCGCCCTGGAGTCACCCACCTTCCTGAGTGGAGATGGTTCCTCCTGCACACGGGGCACAGCCATAGCAGCAGGCAGGCTCTCCCTCCTTCACCAGCTTGACATGTCCTGGATGGCAACTTTTGCTGCATCTAGAAAAGGGCACGGTCTGAGCATCAGGAGAAGCAGCGTTGAGAGAAAACATGTTCATTAGGAGATTCATTTCTGCATTAGTGGAAATTATTTCTGGGATAGTTAAGATCTTAAGGGAGACCTTTAATTACATGCTGGGTTTTATTAACAAGTGACACCCTTAACACCATTGCTTTTTTATTCAGAATGGTCTGGAGACCAGGCTGGACCAGGCTAATTAGGATAGCTTAAGGTCTTGTTGAGGTCCAGGATGCATTTGGCATGATCTTTGCATCTGCATGGCATTTGCACCTCAAGGGGCTCCATTTGGCCTGCCTCCCTTCAGAAAACCAAACAATCCCCACAGCAGGAAGTCAGTCTTTGTGTTGTGCAAAAAAGAGAATTGCCGTCCACAACTCTCCAAGAGCTCATATGTCTCCTCTGTCTCCTGGTTGTGGATGATCCCCACGTACGGGACATGATTTACTATAATCTTGCAATTAATCTTAATATAAGGTACAGAACATGAGCAAGGGAAATGTCCTTTTGGTACAGGAACACTCTTTTCATATCCAAGATACCGTAGGAAAAGCATAAGGAAGAAAATGAGATAGACTTTTTAAAAATCAAGAGGAAATCAAGGGATTGAAATGAAACAAGTGGTTTCTCCCACCTGGTTAAACCAGCTGGACCATCCAATGGCATTTTCATCAACGGTCACCTTGATCTCAGGGGAGTCCCGTCTCTCTATACGCCCAACTTCTACTCCGGCGGTCGACTTGTTGGGAAACATTAACCAGTTCACGATATGGAAGTCAGCCGCCAGCTCCCCATTCTCATCCAAATAAACTCCATTCATGGCAATATTGTAATACTGGACATTTTTAAGAAAAGGATGAAGCTAAAAGGACAAGCAAGCTCATTAGGCAAACAGGAAATCCTGTTAGACATCTTGGCCCTCACCAGAATTACTAGGGATTTTTTAAATAATATAACTAGATCACGTAGAACTTGAACTCTGTTAGCAAAAGTGACTAAACTGAGACAATAGTATTTTGAGCACATCACGAGAAGAAAAGACAAAATGAAAGAATACTGGGATAAATTTAGGCAACAGGAAAAGGAATGGTGCAAATAGGAGAAGAATTTACCCACTTAAACAGCCCATTCTCTTGGGTTTGCAGGAGCTGAGCTGGGCTGTGCAGAACAGAATGTAGAATGGAGGTCATTCATTCCTGTAGAATCTGTTAAAACCGAACCAACATCATAGAATACAAGAAGCAAACCGAAATCCTCTCCATTGCATCTAGTAAAATCAGGGGTGGGGTGAGGGAATCAAACCAGAATGGCTGCATATCTGAGCCTGTTCTCATTTAGAAGAGGCTGATACAGGCCATGAAGCCCTGAACCATTCCCCCAAATGGGCACCCGATCCATACATTCTGTAGAGACCGAACCCTATAATATTTATTTATTTATTTATTTATTTATTTATTTATTTATTTATTTATTTATTTATTTATTTATTTATTTATTTATTTATTTATTTATTTATTTATTTATTTATTTTATACCCCGCCTATCTGGACTACCAGTCCACTCTAGGCGGCTTCCAATACAAAACTGAACAATAAAACACAGGCAAGTGCATACTAATTCAATAACAAGTACAATAAAATAAAAAAAAAATAGGGAAAGTAAGAGAAAGAAAAAATAAAGAAGAAAAGATAAGTAAATTAAGAATTGGCTGGAGGGAAGGCCTGAGTAAACAACTATGTTTTTAATTGGGTTTTAAAGGTGCCCAGCGTAGGGGCCGCGCGAATCTCTCTATATATGTCTTCTCCTTCCGGGCCTCTCTCGGCGCCAGGCTCCTCAGCCTCACCTCCTGACTCGCGCGGGTGATCCGGGTAGACCTTGGTGGAAGCAGGCGTTCCGCCAAATATCGAGGTCCTAAACCGTTTAGGGCCTTGTAAGTAAGCATTAAAACTTTGAAGTCGACACAGAAACAAATGGGCAGCCAATGCAATGCGGCCAGCGTTGGAGAAATATGATGGTATTTTCTCACTCCAGTAAGGAGTCTGGCCGCCGCATTCTGCACCACCTGAAGTTTCTGTATCAGCCTCAAAGGCAGCCCCACGTAGAGCACGTTACAGTGGTCTAATCTTGAGATTACGAGCGCATGCACCAAGGTAGTGAGCGTCCCCGTGTCGAGATAGGGTCGCAGCCGGGCAATCCGCCAAAGATGGAAAAAGGCGGTGCAGACTACTGACGCCACCTGCGTTTCCATGGTGAGCGTTGGATCCAAATATATGCCCAGGCTGCGGACCCCACTCTTCACGGCCAGGGCAACCCCCCCAAATGTGAGAGAGTCACCCAAGCCGCCTACCACGGGGGCACCCACCCTCAGAACTTCCGTCTTGTCCGGGTTCAGCCTCAGCCCGTTCTTCTGCATCCATTGCAATACGGCCCCCAGGCAGCGCTGAAGGGACAGGATGGCATCACCTGCAGTTGGTGAAAAGGAGATGTAGAGCTGGGTGTCATCAGCATATTGATGACACGAAGCTCCACATCCCCTGATGACCCCACCCAGTGGCCTCATATACATGTTAAAGAGCATTGGGGAGATGATCGACCCCTGTGGAACCCCACTGTTGAGACTCCATGGGGCTGAGACACTCTCCCCAAGCTGTACTCTCTGGGGACGGTCCTC
This sequence comes from Pogona vitticeps, assembly GCF_051106095.1. NCBI lineage: Eukaryota > Metazoa > Chordata > Lepidosauria > Squamata > Agamidae > Pogona > Pogona vitticeps. Next base: position 27,258,499 of record NC_135784.1, read on the forward strand.
CAAGAAGGAACGGAGCCAGGTGAGTGCCGAGCCACCAATTCCCAACTCGGAGAGCCTCCCCAGGAGAATACTGTGGTCAACGGTATCAAAGGCCGCCGAGATGTCAAGGATGTCCGGTTAGCGAAGAATGATCAACATAAAGCCTTTACCTTATTCAGGTAAAGGTTAGTTGTGACCTTAACAGCTATCCAGTTATGATCTGCCGGGTTCTTCCTCCATCTACATTCCAGCCTTCTCCTTATTCGCTTCATCGCTCGAAGCTCCAGGTTAAACCAGGGCACCGGGCGGGTTCTGCGCCGGAGAGAGCGTTTAGGCGCGATCGTGTCTATGGCCCTGGTGGCAGCCGTGGACCAGCTATCCACCAGAGCGTCGACAGGAGAACTAGCCAGGTCAGCCGTAACACCTCTCATGGCGTCCTGGAATCCAACCGGATCCAGTAGCCTTCGAGGGCGGACCATAGAAATAGGTCCCTGCTCCCTGCGAGGGGGGAGAGCCACTGTGAGGTTACACTTTACCAGATGGTGATCTGCCATGGCAAGGGGACCAACACAAGGTCAGTCACCATCAGACCACACTCGCTCCAATTGGTGGAAAAAACAGGTCCAGCATATGGCCACCCACGTGGGTGGGGCCATTGACATGTTGGGACATGTTCAAGGAAGCCATGGTTTCCAGGAACTCAAGAGCTGGCCCAGAAACCTCTGCCCCCGCATGGACGTTGAAATCACCCAGGACAAGAAGCCTTGGGGATCCCAACAGTGCCGCGGAGACAAGGTCGGCCAGCTCCGGAAGGGAAGTGGCTGGGTTGCAGGGGGCACGGTAACCCAGCAAAATCCCAATACCATCCCTGGCCCCTATCAACACGTGGAGTGCCTCTAGAACTGGTTTTACCACCGAGGAGCGCCTAGTAACCTCCAAGCTGGATTTATAAACAATGGCCCCTCCAGTCTACCCTGGTGCTGGATGGCATAACCCAGCGGACAGATGAGAGCCAGGGGAGGACCCCCCTCCCCGCCAATCCACGTCTCGGTTATGGATGCCAGGTCTGCATTCTCATCCAGGATAAGGTCTTGGATCACCTGGGTTTTATTGGATACAGTCCTGGCATTCAACAGCACCAGATTTAGAGTGGAAGGTTGGCTGGACTGGCTACCTCGATACTGGGGGTTGATCACAGAACAATGAACAGCCATCAAACATCTGTTCATCATTCTTCTGACATGAGTAGGGACTGTGCCAACACCATATCTTCCTTTACCCGTGATCACAGTGATGTTAAAAGGCCCATCACTGGGCGAATAGGCCTGCCACTCCATGCCAGATAAAGAAAGAAAAAGAAAAAAATAGAATAGAAAAGCAGAATCCTAAATAATACCACAACTTAACAAAGTGCAGAGACAAATACAATATGGTTCAAAATTATACAGTGTTATAATTAAAAATCCCGAATACAAAAAATAGTAATAAGTTTTTTAAAAAGCACCCAAATAAATTACTCCCTCATCTAGTCCAAGTCTGTCCTCCTCCGCCTCGCAGCCTTGTCCTTTTAAGTTTTACTGGTCTTAGAGTTTTTATTGTTTCAGAAGTTGTTAATATAAATGTTAATGGCAAGGGAGATGTCGGAGTGAGGATGTTACTCACGAGTTGCATTACAGTGGTGAGTGTGGGCAGCGTTAAAAGCAATAAAGTCCAGGCAAACAAGTTCTCAGACCCTGGCTTTCCCTTTTCCCTTCCTTGAAAGGGAGGTAAGGGTTCCTTGTGCGCAGTCCGGGAAGGGCAGAGTGAACAGTCCGATCTAGGGAAGGAGGCTGCCGTCCGAAAGAACAACATAGTGGCCGCCTGGCAAGTCGGCTCTCTTCTCCCCACAGCCACCCAGGGTCTTCCCCCCACCGTCTCACCACCGGAGCTTGAGATGGTCCGCCTCTCCACCACAGCAACACGAGGCAGGCAGAGCTCCTGGGCAACGCAGCCACCTCCTTTTGCTACAGGAAACTCAGCAGTCCCGGTTCCAGCCTCAACCATGCAGTCGGGAGAGAGCTCGTCACAAAGGGGGGGGGGGGGCGCCGGGTCATCAGGCTCCAGTCTTCTCCCCTCCAAGGCAGCCTCCAATGTCAGCCTGGATCGGAAAGCCCGTTCCCCCACAACGCTCAGACACCGCTTCCTGCGGGCGGGTGAAGGCTTCTGAGCCTCCGAGCTCCGCTGACAAGCCAGAAGACTCCAATCAAGCCCCAACTCCGGCCCTGCGTTAGAGCCCTGGCTCCAGCTCCACCAACCCGCACTCCGTCCGGCAGCCAGTCGTCAGGGAGGCGAGGAGGAGGACCAAGGAAAGAATAGGGGGGAAGAAAGAAGAAAGGAAAGAAAAAGAAAGCAGAAAGAAAAAACAAATAAAAAGTGAGGAAAATCCAAGAGGCAAGCCGGTGCGGTGGAAAGAAGCGCTAGCCGCCCGTCTCCGGCACCATCTTGGGGGAAAAACTAATATAAGGAGACTCCAGACTTGTCTGTGCAGCCGAGAAGCAGATCGGTGAACTGAACATCAAGAGAATTCTCATTTTAACAAAGGATCATTCCACCACCCTGACTGATCACTGGAAAGTGGAGAATGGTTCATTGGGACAACAGATCCCACACAGAAAATCTGCTCCCACTGCCACAGGAGCCTCACAGATCTTGATTTCAGCAATTAGTAACAGTTTTCCCTGGAACCTTCTGTGAACAGAAAGGAGTACCTGCCATGGCTGGATCCTTTGAGCTGCCAGGCTATGCCCACCCATTGTCTTCCTCCAATTTGATCGGGAAAGGTGTGCTGCATGCAAAGACTGTGTCACAACCTGGATGGCATTGTAAATGCTGTAGCTGTCTTGAGACAGGATCCTCTCGATCACATCCTGGGGCAGACTCTCCTTCTTCTCTTTCTCGATGCACCTGTTCCAGACTTTCACAGACAACGTATCTCTTGGAGAGAAACAACGAAATGCTGCCTTGCTTAACTGGTCATTATTGAAGAGAATCGTCTCAAAATCATTATATTGTGTCCCTTTGTTGGTCTGGATCAAGAAGGACAAGTAAACATGGGTGAACTGGAGATCAAACATTCTGAACAGCAATCTCACGGTAAGATCCTGCAAAGCTGTTGCAATCCATACTTTTCCCACAGGGGATTTTTTTAACACTCCAACTCTTTGAATTATCAATCCAAGATTGAGCATGGCCTGAGAGTCTATTTGACAGACAACAACATTGACTTTAGTGCTGCTAAGATTGGAAATCAAGTCAGAAAGTGTTCTTCTGACAAAAACCCCTATGGGCATTTTGTTTGAGAAAGCAATACATATGCCGTTCTTTGTGATCACAGCCGAGAAAGTGGCCATAAATCTTTCTCCGCTTTCATTATCTGGAGCCAGGAGGCCGATCCAAGTCCACCTGAAGTGCAGGAGCAGTTTGACAATCCCCAGGTAAGGAGGCTCCTGATTTGGGACTGCTCGATAGAAAAAAGGGTATTGGTGTGTCTCCTTTGGTATTTGACTGACAAAACGATAATTGACCTAATGAGAAAGAATGGGAACAAAACTCAGACTCCTAGGATGATCTAAAATGATTTTTACTAACTGCTGTGTTGCTACAGTAAAGGAATGCACCTTCCTCCATCTAAAAACATTTTGGAAGATGGCTTCCCTCTTAGAGAGAGAGAGAGATGTATTTGGGACTGTTTTACCTGATTTAGCCCAGCCCTTGCTTCAGTCGAAATTCCCTTTCCCTCCTTCCTTCCTTTCTCTACAGCATCCAAATTACGTTTCATCTTGGGATAACTCACTCCTCTGGTATCATGACATCCATCCATTGTTGTTGCTGTTTCTTATCTTTATTCTTCTACATTTTCCACTAGAGGTTGGACATAACATGGCTATCCTGGCTTTTTCAAGCCAGTTTTCCAGTTCCTAATCCTCTCTGCACTTCTTTTCTATTTATTTCTTAAGCTGTTTTTTTGTGAAATGAGGTCTACCACTTCCGGCTCAGGAAAGGTGATGTATGAAAATGCATGATTCTGTGGATCAAAACTGATATCATATAAATGAAAACTCAGGGATCTTCATTATTGGTTCAACATCAAAGGGAGGAACAAAAAGTAATGTGTATCCACACAACGCTGTTACCTTCCCTACCTTCGGTGGGAAGGTAACAGCGTTCCGTGTCTAAGTCGCACTGGCCATGTGACCACGGAAGATTGTCTTCGGACAAAACGCTGGCTCTATGGCTTGGAAACGGGGATGAGCACCGCCCCCTAGAGTCGAACACGACTGGACAAAAATTGTCAAGGGGAACCTTTACCTTTACCTTTACCTTTATCCACACAACAGCATCAATAACACTTTTAATATTTCTATTATCTGTCTTTCACCCTTCCTGACATTGCCCTCCCCAATGTGGCAATCTATAGAGATTTTAAAAAATAGAAGGCGACTCACCCTCCACCCCTTTCATACCTGTGGGATCTTGTAGATGTCCAATATTGTTGAAATCTGGGTGGAGATTTCTGAGTCGGCCCCTTCCAGAACCACCGACAAGCCAGTCTGCTTCCCACAGAGGTAGTTTGGAACATGCTGCTGCCCCACAGACAGCAGGTCCACCAAAGCCTCAGAAGTCGTCCTTGCACTGAAATGATTCTCATAGATGTTGTAGCCCAGAGTGATATTGGGTAAAAGGGTTGGCTTCTCGTTGATCTCACGAACAGCAAACAAGAAGGGCAGGAGGTGCCAGAATGTCGTGCCTTCTAGACTGTTACAAAAGGGGGACTCATCAAGCACTGTACAAGGAAATAATGAGACTTCTTGGGAAGTCCTAACCTTAACACTGGACTTGTAACATCTGTTCAAAATTTATTTATATATATATTCCAAGAACAAAAAGAAACAAAGGCCACTTTCTTTATTGCACACTAAATTTGACCCTCACAACAATTCCAAATTGCATACGAAAGCCTAAAAATGGGTCCCAACTACCTTTCGTGCATGGATGAGAGATGTCCTTGAGATAAGATCCGGACCCACTTAGGGATTAAAATGCAGGTAGGAAGGAAGCAGGCTGCAATATTTGCTGAATGGAGTGAGTTAAATTTCAGGGAGCACAAGGCCATGTTGTGGCTTTGCTCCAAGAGGGTGACATCTTGAGCCCCCTGGAAATTCTTTAAAACTTAGGGAGTTCATGGCTGGGTATGTAATTTCACCTCTCACCTCCTCAGGACAGAAACTATTTAGGCAGCAATCCATGAAGTGGACAATTAGAAGTAGCAGATGGAAAAGCTGTATTACACTAGCCAAAGCAAAACCAGGAGCAGATTCTCCTACTGGCCACAAATTGTTAATATCAAAATGTACAACTGAATAAAGCTGGAAAAGAACAATAAAATAATTATAGTGACAAAATATTATTTAAATAATATTTCTTATCGTTGTTTAGTCATTTAGTCGTGTCCAACTCTTTGTGACCCCTTGGACCAGAGCACTCCAGGCCCTCCTATTTTCCACTGCCTCCCGGAGTTGTGTCAGGTTCATGTTGGTTGCTTCGCAGACACTGTCCAGCCATCTCATCCTCTGTCGTCCCCTTCTCCTCCTGCCTTCACACTTTCCCAACATCAGGGTCTTTTCCAAGGAGTCTTCTCTTCTCATGAGATGGCCAAAGTACAGGAGCCTCAGCTTCAGGATCTGTCCTTCCAGGGAGCACTCGGGGTTGATTTCCTTTAGAACTGATAGGTTTGTTCTCCTTGCACTCCAGGGGACTCTCAAGAGCCTCCTCCAGCACCACAATTCAAAGGCATCAATTCTTTGGCAGTCTGCTTTCTTTATGGTCCAGCTCTCACTTCCATACATCACGACAGGAAAAACCATAGCTTTGACTATTCGGACTTTTGTTGGCAAGGTAATGTTTCTGCTTTTTAAGATGCTGTCAAGGTTTATCATCGCTTTCCTCCCAAGAAGCAGGCGTCTTTTAATTTCGTGGCTGCTGTCTCCATCGGCAGTGATCATGGAGCCCAAGAAAATAAAAGCTATGGCTATGCCATGCAGGGACACCCAAGATGGACAGGACATAGTGGAGAGTTCCGACTAAACGCAATCCACCTGGAGTAGGAAATGGCAATGCCACTCCAGTATTTTGCCAAGAATGCCCCATGATCAGAGTAATATTTCTGATGAATTCAAATTCCACATAAAACTAAATTTTGATTACTAAACTCCCTGGATCATGAACAACAGTTACAATGGATAGAAACCAGAGATATTATTAATGAAGAATATAAAAGACATTTTGTTTATCAAAAGAAAAACCCAGATACACAATAAAATTGCAGTTGACCATTAAGAACATAAAGATGAGAGCTACAGAAAAACCATATTTTTACCAGTGCATCCAGTCATCAAAGAAACTGGAAACTGCAGCCAAGCAATCTGAAGAAGGTTGAGATTGGATGATGAAGAAAACTGATGTGAATATTTTTTAAAGAATAATAATATAGTGCTGAAAGATAGCTTTGCTTATAGCCTGGACGGTTAAAAAGAAAACTTGTGAGTCCTTGATCAAATCAAGCCCAAACTGTCTCTCGGGGGAAAAATGATGAACCGGAGTTTGTCCTTCTTTAAGCAGGTCATGAGAAGACAACAAGGAAAGAGCCAATAATACTAGGAAAAACTGAAGGCAGTAGAGAAAGAGGAAGAGGGTGTGGCTTCATAAAGGATGCTAAAGGTTTGACATTCAGAGTGATAAGCAGAGTTGCTAATGATATCACATTTTGGAGGCCACTCATTCATGGGGTCAGCATACGTGTGAGGCTACTTCATGGCACATAACAATAATGAACACACCTAGGAATGCTGCAACTCCCAAACCAGGAAACAACCTGACCAAATAAAATTGGATCTGGGACCAACTGTGTCCACAGCCCTGGCTCTCCTGCTGGGGCTTGAATCTTCCAGCCTCTTTCCTGGGGTTGCCAGCAGCGTCACTGAAACAAGTGTATTAATCCACAGAAATGTCCTTTCTTTAAAAAATAGAAAAGAGTTAAGATACAGCTCTACTAAATATTAGGGTAAATGGAAAAGAGTCACCGCTTTTATCCCCCAGCATTTCCCACATGTGGAACTGCACATATTTCTAATCCACCCAAATCCAAATTCAAGTGGCAAAGATCACATTAATGCTAACATTTAAAGAAAAGAAAAGTTCAGAATATGACTGGGCATAAATTTGTGCCCCAAACCCCACTTGCAAAGAAGTCCGATCTACTCAACAGGAAAAGAAAAACAGAAGTCAAAAAAAATTCTTAACAAACATTTTTTAAATAAAAACCAGCTTTTCCGAAACAATATCTTTCAGGCGCTGAAATACATTACAGAGGTCATAATGATTTTTAGTTAAACAAGATGCTATTTCAGCAGTCAATTTGCCTCTCATTTGTTCATCTGAAACTCAAAGGTCGAGTGTCCATAGAAACAGAATAAAAGTGTAAATAAACTTCAGAGGTGGGGAGGCTAAAATGCGGCGGCCAGGCTCCTTACAGGAGTTAGGAAATACCAACACATCTCTCCAACGCTGGCCGCATTGCACTGGCTGCCCATCTGTTTCCGTGTCAACTTCAAAGTTTTAATGCTTACTTATAAGGCCCTAAACGGTTTAGGACCTCGATATTTGGCGGAACGCCTCCTCCCACCAAAGTCTACCCGGATCACCTGCACGAGTCAGGAGGTGAGGCTGAGGAGCCTGATGCCAAGAAAGGCCCGGAAGGAGAAAACATGAAACCGGGCCTTCTCGGCGGTGGCTCCTCGCCTCTGGAACAATCTCGCTCCGGAGATTCACGCGGCCCCTACGCTGGGCACCTTTAAAACCCAACTAAAAACATGGTTATTTATCCAGGCCTTCCCTCCAGCCAATTATTGATTTCTCTCTTACTTTTCCTTCTTTATTTCACTGATGTTGCTGTTTGATCATTATGTATTTGTCTATGTTTTTATTATCTGATTTTATATTGGAAGCCGCCTAGAGTGGTCCGGTGGGCCAGATAGGCGGGGTATAAATAAATAAATAAATAAATAAATAAATAAATAAATAAATAAATAAATAAATAAATAAATAAATAAATAAATAAATAAATAAAAGGGCTGGAGCACCTGCTCAGTTACTGCTCAGAGAACTGGCCACATTTGAAAAGGTAGCCACAAAATAACTAGAGCTACCTCTGCATTTATGAACCGCCCCCAGAACCTGGCTTCTTAAGGGAAACCTGCAGGAGAGGGGGAAGTACATGATTCTCTAGAAGCACATAAGAGAAATCTCCTTTTTGCCAGGAGAAAGTTGGAAAATGTGGCACCAGTCACCATTACTTACACGAGAATATTGCTGGAGGGAGAACTGTAGAAGTCATATGGCCGAAATATAGAATTTGCGGTAGTTATGATCCCAGTAATCTGGTAGTCTCCTGGCCTGTAATAATTAAAGAAAGCGTTTCGATCTCTGATCTTCTTCCAGGGGCATTGTCTCTTGATCCCCAAATGAAAAGCACAGGGTGGCAGCATCAGCATCAGCAGATACCACTGGATCAAGCTGAAGATGCTCAGAAAAGTTCTTTCCATCCTCTCTTCCTTGATTCTCAGAGCCCACTTGTTAGAAGCCAAACCCTCCCCACAGGAGCACGACTGCAGTGCCAGCCTCTTCTCCGATACAATAGGGTATCCCGGATGCCTCCTCTCACATCTGACGGGGAGATTAGCTCAATTAAAGCACAACCCTCACCTTTCCTCAGCATCAGCCCCAGGTGCTCAGTTGCCCAGGAGGTTTTTATTCATTACCTTTTCCAGGATTTGTACACAAGAGGTTCCTGAGTCGCTCTGAGGCTCTCACCTGGGTTTCAAAGTAGGAAAATATCCTCTGTTGACCTTTGCTGAGAAGTGTAATAAATCACGGTGATTTTGATAATTATTGGGTTCAAAAATCACTTCTGCCAGGTCAGCTCGCTTCGCAGCTGGTCCCACGGACAGCTCCAGAAAATATGCTTATTGTGCCACTCGGCCGCAGGGTCTACTTCATGGGTCCCAAAAGGGAGGCCTCCATCTTTCCATGCCTAAAGGAGGCCACTGACCATGTAATTCTGGGTGTGGAAGTCCAAAAAGTAAGTTTCCATAGCTCTTCCCGGCTGACCATGGAGACATTTGACTTCACTTGGTCTTCAGCCTTATGGACTTGGGGAGATTAAGGTAACCTTAATCCATATTATTCATTTCCCCACATTACCTCACAGAAACCATCTGCTGAATATGCTGTGGAAAATTAATGCTGGTATCTGCCTCTGCCACTGAGCCCAAATGGCCAAACCAACATAGGATGGCACACACTATATTTATGGGTGTGCCTCCTTCAAGGAAGCCATGTTTCATCAGTTATCAAATCTTCCCCACTGATGCCTGGACCGAGCGCTGTCTTCTGGGGGCCATCGTCGATGAAATAAAAAATAGTGGGCTAAAAAGTTCATGACATCTTATCTCAATAGAGTTTCTCTAGCTCCTCTTCATCTCATAAAATACCTTCCAATACTTGAAGAGAGGATCTCAGGGCAGCCAGACACAGTACCACTGGCTTATAGTCAGAGTGAGACCTCGGCTTGTCTTCACTTGCCTGTCTCTGGCAACATACATTTGACCTGTATCCTGGGATGGAGCACTTTGCTGCCCCATGGGAATTGCTCTGGGCCTTCAAGGCTCTCTCTGAGGGTTCTTGTTAAGTGTCATGAAGTCCCTTCCATCTTATGCCTACCCTCATAGGTTTCTAGAGGTAAGAGATGTTCGACTTTTGCCACGCCCCAGTGACTTTTCCATGGCTGATTGGGAATTGGAACCCATATCTCTTTAATCCTATTCCCACACTCTGTGCACTGCACCACACTGGATCCCAGCTAGGAAGAGGGATGTCAAAATATCTGGAGTACAGAAATACCCTTTAAAGCAGTGGTCCCCAATGCCTCAGAGTGTTGGGAGTACTGGGGATCAGAAAAAGGAGATCAAGGAAAGCTTGTCATTCTAAACAGTGTGCCTCCCCACACCCGACACTCAAAATCTGTCATAGTGTTCTTGAAGGAGGGACCTCGGAGCAACCAGACATAGTGCCACTGGTATGCAGGCAATGTTGAGCTCGATCCCTATATCCATATGTCTGTCTAGCAATAGAAATCTATCATCATATGTTCTGGGATGCATTGCCTTTCTGTCCCATTGGCCATCCTGCACTTGGTTAAGTCACTTCTAGCTCCCATATTAGGATTTTCAAAGTATGTCAAATGTTCAGGGATTTTTAAATCGACTTTCACTCACCACCACCCCTTCCTTTGGATTATAAATTTGTCTGCAATTTTGCATCCACCTTTTTCAAGAGATCCCGACCCCAAATGGGAAAGGGAATATACAGAATGTAAGGAGTGATTGTGATTTGTCTAGGAGAGTCACCTTGACTGTCCAGAACAATGGGCTGAAGGCTTTTCTGGGCTTGCTCATAGCCTCCAACTCCCCAAATGTCCTTCACTGGCTGGGTGGGATAGCTTTCTGGCTAGTCTTCCTTTGCAATAATGCTAACATCAGCTCCCGTATCAATCAGGCCTTTAAGAACAAGCGATCCCATTTTAAGAGGGAGTCGGGTTCCCTTCCTACTGTAACCACATTCTGGCTTGTGCCATTCAGATGCCAGCTCCGGAACACAGAGTTCTGACTCCAGTCCTTTGAGGATGCCGGCCACAGAGACTAGTGAAACATTAGGAAGAAAAACCTGCAGAACATAGTGAAATGGCCCGAGAAACCTACGTGACTATTTAAGGCTTCCTCCCCCACATCCCAAGGGCAGAAGGGAGCCTTTGGGACCTAGAACTAAAAGGGGAGAATAAAGATTTTCAGGGGTTTAAATTAATTCCTTCCAATCTAGATCAGTGGTTCTTAACCTTTTTGAAAGAAACGCCCCCTTGAGCCATTGAGGAAGTTATCATCGCCCCCCTCCCCACGGTGATGATATCTTATTTATTTATTTATTTATTTATTTATTTATTTATTTATTTATTTATTTATTTATTTATTTATTTATTTATTTAAGACACTTAAATGCAATGACCCCTGAAAACAAAATTCAATTCCAAGAAAATGAAATGCCCCCCAAAAGTAACATTTAATGATTTAGTTTCAAGCGAATTTTAAGAAGCAAAAAGAAATATAAAAAGGGCATGAAAGCAAACTGCAATGCAGGAACTAAAAATTTCAAGACGAAAACTCTGAAACTAAATTAAGATTGGAGGAAAATATACTTTCATGCACACTGTAAAAAGGCTGTAGCCATCTTCACAGGTTTGGCTTGCTCCAGCGCCCCCCTACTGCCCCCTTCTGCTCCAGCGCCCCCACACCGCCCCTTTTCGTTCTACTGCCCCATTGAAAAATGAAATCGCCCCCTGGGGGGCATTATCGCCCACGTTAAGAACCACTGATCTAGATTACAGGGCCGAAAATGTCCGACAACAAGATTTTGTTCTGGATTCAATATACCGTATACTGGCTGTTCTCCTAATATTACAAACTTGTGTTTCTTTTTTAAAAACAGGGACCAATGTTATTTCCAGCCAAACTGCATTTCTCTTAAGATAAAGGCCTAAGGTGGGGGTGGGGAGGCTGGGCAACAGCCAAGGAGAACAATGTCTGCTTAAAGAGAAATCTCTGTTTGTTGTCCCATTAAAAGCCTGCTCTGAGGCTCTTTATGATTTTCTTGACTCGAAGCAACTCTCTCTACAGAGAAAGAGCAAGGACAAAACCCTTTGGGCCCCTTAAAGACTAACTGCACTCTTTTAATGTGAACTTTTGTGGATAAATTCACTTCCTCAGACAGAGAAACATTTACTTATTTATTTCATTACACTTTTACCTCACCCAGCTAGTGGCCATGCCACCAAACTGGGTAGCAAACAAAGGGCATAATATATACGGTACACAGAAGAGCCGTAACATAATTAACATAGGAAAATCAGGGGGTGGGAGGACATTAGCTATAAGAAAAAGTGACTTAAATACTGAGACAACACTAAAAGAAACAAATTGTCAAGTAAAGAGTATACTATTCAGCAGTGGCAGATGACATCAAGTTCACAGGCACAGGGAAAGTGGCGTGGGGGGGAGGAACCTGACTACTGGCGACAGGATGAATCTATGGGAAGGCATAAAAGGTCTGTGTGAACAGTCAGGTTTAATCTGTCTCTAGAAGCCAAGGAGGAATTTGGAATTTAACCCCAGAGGGCAGCCAGTTCCAGAAAGTTGTAGCCACCACAGAAAAGACACAGTTTTTTTGGGGGGGGCAGATTTCTGGGCCTTCCTCAGGGTCAGCTCTCATAACATCCCAGTAGAAGAGGTGTGGGTGGGATGAGGAGATATTTTGAGGGAAAGGTACTCAGAGAAGTAGCAAGGTCCTGAACTACATGTTTCCCCGAAAATAAGACAGGGTTTTATATTAATTTTTGCTCCAAAAACACATTAGGGCTTGTTTTCATGTACAACAATCTACATTTATGCAAATAAAGTCATGTCATCTTCTGGCTGCTGCACAAGAATGGAGGGCCGGGTTTCACTGAAATGGGGCTTATTTCGGGGGGTACGGCTTATATCACAAGGATCCTGAAAAATCATACTAGGGCTTATTTTCAGGGTAGGTCTCATTTTCGGGGAAAGAGGGTATGAAGGGCTTCCAATGTTGTCATCAGCACATTTGTGGAATGTCCTGCAACCCTTGCCCTAAAGAGGTTGTCTCGTATTAGTTGCTCCGCAAGTTGCCACAGGTGGGCAGGAGCTGGAGGTTGCTGCTCTGCCTCCTGGGCCACCCCTGATTTTAGGAGATGGATTTGTGGCAGCGAAGGGAGTATTTCAAATATGCTGTGTGAGTTCCTATGACCTATGATCATACTAAGGGATAGAATATCTTTCTCTTTCTCTTCACCACCAGTTTTCATCTCAATATACGTATGTGAAGTGAAGAGAGATGTTAACTAAGGAAACATATAAACTTCGCTATAATTACAGCTGACAAAAATTGCCAAAAACTATTTTTTAAGAAGATTGTAGGATCAAGTACCATCCTGAGTTTTGAGCATCAAATGCTTCTTGCTGTTCAGCTCAGGCCTTAAAAAAAATCATGTAATATTTAGCATGAGAGGGGGTTTGTCAAAATGTATGGAGCATAAAAATCGCTTTTAAATCACCCACAAGGCCTCAGTGTATTGGCAGCACTGGAGATTGAAACAGCATAGCTCAGCGAGATCTCCTGTCTGCTGAGCCTTTGCAGTAGAAATAGTTGGTGAAGGTTTATGAAGAAAGATGCCAAATAGAGCTTGTCCTTCTTTAAGGCGTGTCTCCAAAATCTTCCATTCTGTTCTTGAAGGAAGGACATCAGAGCAACCACACATGGACCACTGGCATTCAGGCCATGTGAGGGCCCAGGCCTATAACCCCGTGCTTGTCCCTGGCAACAGAAATCTGTCGGCATGTATTGTCCTACGAAGTGCCCCATAAACTTGATTCTTTCTTCTTTTTTCTTTATCTATTTTTACTTTACTTTTCTGGTTTTTACGTTTTCATTTGAATATTTGTGTAACTTTGTGTTATGTTAATTGTTTATATTATATTGGAAGCCGCCCAGAGTGGTCGCATAGACTAGATGGCCGGGATACAAATCATATAAATAAACTGAATAAATAAACTACCTCCCACTCAGTCGTCAAGGCTACAGTCCTAGCGAATGTCATTCTCTACTCTTAAGTCCCTTCCCACTTACACCTACTTTAATAAGGTTTTCAGGGTATGAGGTCACATGTTGATGGAGTGGTTCTATCTTTGCTCCCTCTGCCAAGTCTATAGTGAGTTTCCAGGGTTGAGCAGGGATTCGAACCTGTATCACCTGGTTCTCACTTGGACGCTTTGTTTACTCCACCATACTGGTTCAAAGCCCTTCAGTGAGTGTTGGTGGGTGGGTGGGTTGGATCAAATATCTGGACCTCTGAGACACCTTTCAAATTTCACACATTGCCTTAAGTTATGTTGGGGACATTATGGAATCATAGAACCATAGACTAATGAAGTTGGAAAAGGCCTACAAGGCCATGGAGTCCAACCTCTTGCTAAAAGCAGGAAAGCAAATCAACTGAACATGCAACTTTATTCAGCCAATTGGAAAATATACAAATATGTTGTAATTAGCAATTGATTATGGTGAGTACAGGTGGCTAAAAAAACACAGCCGTGAGAGATAAGTTATCCTAAAGCAAACCCTGATTTGATTGGGTAAAGGAATATAAATTAAGGGAAGACTCATTATGTTCTTTGCAGTTCCTTGTTTGATTGTCTTGGTGAAGTTCTGCCCTGTCAACTACCAAATGTTAAGTTCCTGAGGACACTTTGTCAGTTTGTATAGCCATCTAAATATATTTCTCTGCATGCATTCCTGCTATCTGAGTGTGATTTAGTGCACTGGAAATTCCTGTCTCAAAACTTCGCAAGGAGAAACGTCTGCTAAATCTTTTAAAGTTAACATTCTCCACCACTTGTCCCCTTGTATGGTGCAAGGAAGACAGAATCATACATTCAGTTTCCCCAAAACAAAAATGATTGGAGCAGCCACGGACTCAGCCTTGTATACCCTTCAGCTCTAGTCTTGCTTAAGCCATGCATGACCACAGTCTTTGTGACTTTTAGTACAGATCATTGGCACACTCACCGTAGAGAAGGAGATGCCCACTGAAATTACTCAAACTTTCAAATAAGTCATTTTGATGAATTTTCCTGTACTAGGGGATCAAATACCTTCATCTTTCTCTTCCCTTCTAGTTGTCCTCTCAGTGAATGTGAAGTTAGAAAATGTGTTGAACGCTAGTTCATTGTAAGTACAGGAGAAAAATAACTGTCATTTTCCCCGAAATAAAATGAAGGATCAGTTATCATTCTGAGTTTTTAACATTAAATGCTCCTTGATGTTCAGGTCAGGCCTAAACACAATAATGTAGCATTTGGGGACAAAGATGCAGCCCAGTAACCCCAGACTGGAGGATAGGATGGAGAAGACCTGCACGGCCACCATGTACTTCCCTTTGGTGCTGAGGTAGGTGGGCAGAAAGGACACCCAAACGCTGCAGAAGACCAACATGCTGAAGGTGATCAGCTTGGCTTCATTGAAGGCCCCAGGCAGCTTCCTGGCTAGGAAAGCCAGGGTGAAACAGGTGGCAGCCAGAAAGCCCATATAGCCAAGGGCACTATAAAACATCACAACGGAGCCCTCGTTGCACTGCAGTATGATAAGTCCAGGTTGGGAATGCAGGTCAGAGTCTGGGAATGAAGGAGAGACGCCCAGCCAAACAATGCAGATGCCCAGTTGAATACCAGAACAAGAAAGGACAATGGAGTTGGCCCAAATCTTCCCCAGCCATTTCCTCATTGTGTTCCCTGGCTTAGTGGCCATAAAGGCTACCACTACCATGATGGTTTTTGCCAACAGGGAAGAGACGGCAACTGAGAAGATGACACTGAAGGCAGTTTGTCGAAGAAGGCAGGTCACTCTCTGGGGTCGGCCAATGAAGAGAAAGGGGGACAAGAAACAAAGGAGGAGGGAGCCGAGGAGGACATAGGTGAGGTCCCGGTTGTTGGCTTTGACGATGGGCGTTTCTCGGTGTTTCACAAATACACCTAACACCAAGAGTGTATTTAGGGATGAAAACAGGGCCAAGAAAGTAAGGGAAATCCCCAAAGATTCTTCATAAGAGAGGAAGCTGATAACTTTGTCAACACATTGATCTCGGTCCTCATTCGAAAATTGATCATCTGGACATTTGTCGCAGTCTTCTGCGTCTAGAAAGAATTACAACAGCTTCAGCATTCATATAATCCATCTTACATCAGTTATCATCACTGGTCTTTTTCATTTACAAAAAGGGAATGGGGAATATATAGCCTCTCTATGTTGATGGATTGTAACTGCCCTCCATAGGGAAATGGGAAATGCAGTCCAGCATCAAAGGCAGGTCAGCATAAAACGGAATTTGTGTGAGACAGAGCATATGAATGGCTGAAAAACACAGGGATGATAGGATGTGGAAGGGGGCTCAGCCTGGTACAAAAACAGGAACAACAGCAGTGTCGGCAGCAGCACAACATTCTGCCTCTGATCAATAAGATTCCAGATACAGTGGTGCCTCATATAACGAGCGCCCCGTTTAACGACTAATCTGCATAGCGATGGCTTTTTTGCGATCACTTTTGCAATCGAATTGCAATGTTGCCTATGGGGAAAAATCGCTTTGCGATTTTTCCCCATAGGCACCATTTTCCCCCAGCTGAGCGGCAGGAGCCTCCGAAGGACCACTCCCGCTGCTCAGCTGGGGGAAAATGCAGGCGGTGGCCTTGGAAGGACACTTCCGAAGGATCATTCCGATGCCACCACAGGCATTCCTCTTCGGAGGGACCCCCGCCGCTCAGCTGGGGGAAAATGTTGGTGGTGGGCGGCGGCCTTGGAAGGACCCCAAAGCCACCGCCAACCGCCGACATTTGCCTTCCGAGCTCTCAAAGGGCCCCCCTCCGACATTGGAGAAAGCCCTTTGAGGGCTCGGAAGGGTCTCAGCGGCAGCGGGGGCAGGGTAGGGTGCATCCGAATGGCTTCCAGGCAAAGCACTCTCCTTCGCAAGAGCCCACAGCCCAGCTGATCGGCGGTTCCAAAATGGCCGCTTGTTTCGCGCCTCGCTTATTGAGGCGGTGAAAATGGTGGCCCTATAGAGGATCTTCGCTGAACGGTGAGTTTTTTCCCCATAGGAACACATTAAACAGGGTTTAATGCATTCCTATGGGTTTTTTGTTCCGTTTAGCAATGTTTCCGTATAGCGATGTTAATCTTGGAACGGATTAACGTCGCTATGTGGGGCACCACTGTATAACGAAGTACACAAATGAAAAGAACGTAATAGGGATGGGAAGAGAGGGTTTTTCTATTAGTGCTTTTTCATCATAATGGCTATATACATCCATCCAGCTAAGAGGCAATATGAAAGGAAGTCCAGCTGCTGAGGGCAATGACAGCAACGGACTGTGCCTTCCTGCTGATGGTATCTGGGTAGCTACTGTGAGAAACAGGGTGCTGGACCAGATGATCCACTGATCTGCTCCAATAAACGTCCCCTTATGTTCAGTGTCTGGGAAGCAATGTTCCCTCTAATTTCCGCCAGTGCTAGGTGGTGGCACAACTGGGGTACCACAAGGCTCAATCCTGCACCCACCATTAATGACTTGGATGAGGGGGTGCATGAAATGCCTCTAAAATTTCCTGATGACACAACATTGGATGGAAGAGCTAATACCTCAGAAGGCAGGAACAAAATTCAAAAGAATCTTGACAGGTTTTAGCAATGGGCTGAAAACAACAGAATGAAACTTTAAAGGGATAAGTGCAAAGTGGCTGCAAGAAAGGCCAATGATAGTTTAGACCTCATTAACAGAAGTAGTGTCGTCAACTCCCATGAGGTACTGGAGGACTGAAGAGAAAATTAGACAACCATATATCAGATTTAATTTGAATTGAATTCCTGCATAAAGCAGGAGTTGGAATTATTAATCTTCTTGATTTTAGATCTGTATTCTGGTATTCATTTCCGGGGCTCTGTACAGCATACCTGAGTGTTTTCCATTTTATCCTCCCAGATGTATGGTATGCCTCTTTAATAACATCTAACCAGATTTGAACTCTACCTTCCCGACTCAAACTGCTTACTTTAGCTCATCCAAATGTACCAAATTGGTTGAATTCTCTTACAAAAACAGATGTCCATTTCAAACCCCACCTGTATTACTGTAACATAGAGGAACTGTCTCAGATGCTTCTGAAGAACCTTCTGCAGTGTGTGAGTGGACCCTTACCTTAGACCTCTGTTTTTTTTCCCCACCAGTGGGTGGAAGATTACCTCACATACAGTGGTGATTTTCTACCATAGGCTCAAGAAACCTGGCCCTACACATCCTACTGGGGCCAAAAGGCATAGGATGCTGACGTCCCTTTTTGGTAACCCTCCTTTTATGTTCTTCAGAAAACAACAGATGTGGGATTTACAGTGAAAATCAGACAGTACAGGTGAGTTATGCTTAGTAATGCTTCTCCTGAAAACCTCTGTCGCCCCAGAGTCACCCACCTTCCTGAGTGGAGATGGTTCCTCCTGCACACGGGGCACAGCCATAGCAGCAGGCGGGCTCTCCCTCCTTCACCAGCTTGACATGTCCTGGATGGCAACTTTTGGTGCATCTAGAAAAGGGCACGGTCTGAGCATCAGGAGAAGCAGCATTGAAAGAAAACATGTTCATTAGGAGATTCATTTCTGCATTAGTGGAAATCATTTCTGGGATAGTTAAGATCTTAAGGGGAGACTTTTAATTGCATGCTGGGTTTTATTAACAAGTGACACCCTTAACACCATTGCTTTTTTTATTTAGGATGGTCTGGACAGCTTAATGGGACTAGGCTGGACAAGGCTAAGTAGGGTAGCTTAAGGTCCTGTTGAGGTCCAGGATGCATTTGGCATGATCTTTGCATCTGCATGGCATATGCACCTCAAGGGGCTCCATTTGGCCTGCCTCCCTTCAGAAAACCAAACAATCCCCACAGCAGGGAGGCAGTCTTTGTGTTGTGCAAAAAAGAGACCTGCCGTCCTTCCACAACTCTCCAAGATCTCATATGGCTCCTCTGTCTCCTGGTTGTGGATGATCCCCACGTACGGGACATGATTTACTATAATCTTGCAATTAATCTTAATATAAGGTGCAGAACATGAGCAGAGTAAAAGTCCTGTTGGTACAGGAACACTCTTTTCATATCCAAGATACCGCAGGAAGATCATAAGGAAGAAAATGAGATAGACTTTTTAAAAATCAAGAGGAAATCAAGGGATTGAAATGAAACAAGTGGTTTCTCCCACCTGGTTAAACCAACTGGACCATCCAATGGCATTTTCATCAACGGTCACCTTGATCTCAGGGGAGTCCCGTCTCTCTATACGCCCAACTTCTACTCCAGCGGTCGATTTGTTGGGAAACATTAACCAGTTCACGATATGGAAGTCGGCTGCCAGCTCCCCATTCTCATCCAAATAAACTCCATTCATGGCAATATTGTGATACTGGACATTTTTAAGAAAAGGATGAAGCTAAAAGGACAAGCAAGCTCATTAGACAATCAGGAAATCCTGTTAGACATCTTGGCCCTCACCATAATTAAAGCCGAACCAAAATCATGGAAAACAGGAAGCAAACCTAAATCCTCTCCATTGCATCTAGTAAAATCGGGGGTGGGGTAAGGGAATCAAACCAGAATGGCTTCATATCTGAGCCTGTTCTCATTTAGAAGAGGCTGATACAGGCTATGAAGCCCTGAACCATTCCCCCAACTGGTCAGCCAATACATAAATTCTGTAGAGACCGAACCCTATCATGTAAGGAGACTCCAGACTTGTCTGTGCAGCCGAGAAACAGATTGGTGAACTGGACATCAAGAGAATTCTCATTTTAACAAAGGATCATTTCACCACCCTCACTGATCACTGGAAAGTGGAGAATGGTTCATTGGGACAACAGATCCCACACAGAAAATCTGCTTCCATTGCCACAGGACCCTCACAGATCTTGGTTTCAGCAATTAATAACGGTTTTCCCTTCTGTGAATAGAAAGGAGTACCTGCCATGGCTGGATCCTTTGAGCTGTCAGGCTATGCCCACCCATTGTCTTCCTCCAATTTGATCGGGAAAGGTGTGCTGCATGCAAAGACTGTGTCACAACCTGGATGGCATTGTAAATGCTGTAGCTGTCTTGAGACAGGATCCTCTCGATCACATCCTGGGGCAGATTCTCCCTCTTCTCTCTCTCAATGCACCTGTTCCAGACTTTCACAGACAACGTATCTCTTGGAGAGAAACAACGAAATGCTGCCTTGCTTAACTGGTCATTATTAATGAGAATCGTTTCAAAATCATTATATTGTGTCCCTTTGTTGGTCTGGATCAAGAAGGACAAGTAAACATGGGTGTACTGGAGATCAAACATTCTGAACAACAATCTCACGGTAAGATCCTGCAAAGATGTTGCAATCCATACTTTTCCCAGAGGGGATTTTTTTATCACTCCAACTCTTTGAATTGTCAATGCAAGAAAGATCATGGCCTGAGAGTCTATTTGACAGACAACAACATTGACTTCAGTGCTGCTAAGATTGGAAACCAAGTCAGAAACTGTTCTTCTTAAAAAAAACGTTATGGGTATTTTGTTTGAGAAAGCAATACATATGCCGTTCTTAGTGATCACAACCGAGAAAGTGCCCATAAATCTTTCTCCGCTTTCATTATCTGGAGCCAGGAGGCCAATCCAAGTCCACCTGAAGTGCAGGAGCAGTTTGACAATCCCCAGGTAAGGAGGCTCCTGATTTGGGACTGCTCGATAGAAAAAAGGATATTGGTGTGTCTCCTTTGGTATTTGACTGACAAAACGATAACTGACCTAATGAGAAAGAAAGGGAACAAAACTCAGATTACTCAGATGATCTAAAATGATTTTTACTATCTGCTGTGTTGCTACAGTAAAGGAATGCACCTTCCTCCATCTAAAAACATTTTGGAAGATGGCTTCCCTCTTAGAGAGAGAGAGAGAGAGAGAGATATGTATTTGGGACTGTTTTACCTGATTTAGCCCAGCCCTTGCTTCTGTCGAAATTCCCTTTCCCTCCTTCCTTCCTTTCTCTACAGCATCTAAATTACATTTCATCCTGGAATAACTCACTCCTCTGGTATGCACAACATCCATCCATCGTTGTTGCTGTTTCTCATCCCTGTTCCTCTACATTTTCCACTAGAGGTTGGACATAACATGGCTATCCTGGCTTTCTCAAGCCAGTTTCCCAGGTCCTAATCCTCCCTGCACTTCTTTTCTATTTATTTCTTTACCTGGTTGTGTGAAATGAGGTCTACCACTTCTCGCTCAGGAAAGCTGATGTATGAAAATGCATGATTCTGTGGATCAAAACTGATATCATATAAATGAAAACTCAGGGATCTTCATTATTGGTTCAACATCAAAGGGAGGAACAAAAAGTAATGTATATCCACACAAGAGCATCAATAACACTTGTAATATTTATATCATCTGTCTTTCACCCTCCCTGACATTGCCCTCCCCAATGTGGCAATCTATAGAGATTTTTAATAATACAAGGCGACTCACCCTCCACCCCTTTCATACCTGTGGGATCTTGTAGACGTCCAATATTGTTGAAATCTGGGTGGAGATTTCTGAGTCGGCCCCTTCCAGAACCACCGACAAGCCAGTCTGCTTCCCACAGAGGTAGTTTGGAACATGCTGCTGCCCCACAGACAGCAGGTCCACCAAAGCCTCCGAAGTCGTCCTTGCACTGAAATGATTCTCATAGATGTTGTAGCCCAGAGTCATGTTGGGTAAAAGGGTTGGCTTCTCGTTGATCTCACGAACAGCAAACAAGAAGGGCAGGACGTGCCAGAATGTCGTGCCTTCTAGACTGTTACAAAAAGGGGACTCATCAAGCACTGTACAAGGAAATAATGAGACTTCTTGGGAAGTCCTAACCTTCACACTGGACTTGTAACATCTATTCAAAATTTATTCATATATGTAGTCCAAGAACGAAAAGAAACAAAGGCCACTTTCTTTTACTGCACATTAAGTTTGACCCTCACAACAATTCCGAATTGCATACGAAAGCCTAAAAATGGGTCCCAACTACCTTTCGTGCACAGAAGAGAGATCTCCTTGAGATAAGATTCGGACCCACTGAGGGAAGGAAATACAGGAAGGAAAGAAGCAGGCTGCAATCTGTGCCAATTGGAGTGAGTTAAATTTCAGGGAGCACAAGGCCATGTTGTGGTTTTGCTCCAAGAGGGTTACATCTTGAGCCCCCTGGAAATTCTCTAGAAATTAGGGAGTTCATGGCTGGGTGTGTAATTTCACCTCTCACCTCCTATATCTCAGGAGAGAAACCGATGTCACAGGTATCCTGTGATGTGGAAATGAAGATCCTGAGAAGCTAACAGAGTGCTAGACTGAGTAGAGAAATTTCTTTTACATCCCACA
This sequence comes from Pogona vitticeps, assembly GCF_051106095.1. Lineage (NCBI taxonomy): Eukaryota > Metazoa > Chordata > Lepidosauria > Squamata > Agamidae > Pogona > Pogona vitticeps. The sequence goes on from NC_135784.1 coordinate 27,280,666, forward strand.
GTTGGCAGCTTTGCTTTCATTGTTTCATATGTTAAGATGGGATTCCTCTGCGGTCTGACTTCTCCAGTGGGGTCATCGCTTTCTGCAATAGGTTACCTGCAACTTTTCTTACTTCCTTTATCCTCCTATTCTCCTTTTCTGCTTCATTAAGCTGCATAGAAGTGAGTAATTCAAGAAAACATCAAGGCTCAGTGGAAATTTGAATCCAAATCTCCCTAGTGCTAGTCAAAAAACGTGTTGCTTATATACCACCCCATAGCACTTCAAGCACTTCCTGGGCAGTTTACAATTTAATTATGCAGGCTACACATTGCCCGTTCCCGCAAAGTGGGTACTCATTTTACCAACCTCGGAAAGATAGAACTCTGAGCCAACCTTGTGACAGCTACCTGGGATTGAACACTGGCTCTTAAGCACAGTTTTGGCAGCAGTACAGCTGTTAAATCACTGCGCCACAAGTCTCCTGCATTCAAGGCTACATGCTGGGTCTCCTCAGGTACAGGAACACACTACACATCTGGCAAAGACCACAAAGTACTTGCACCTGCTCTTGGATGAACACCTAAATGTGGTGAGGGAGTTTCAAAGGGTTGTGACAATATAATATAATGAGGAGAGTCCACTGTCATCAGGATCATAATTGGTCACATCAGCAGGTCATTCTACTGGTGATGAGGGCAAATAAATTCCTGAACGGCAGCTTCTAGGCAGTAACATTACTGGACGATGTCATTACTGACAAGAGCTGTGGCACTCAAAGTAACTTTTGTTGCTGTGCGAAAGAAGGCAAAAGGAGGAATGTTTCTCACCAGAAAACTGCACAGTGAGGAAGGCACTCAATCAGCTGATAGGGAAAAGCAAAAGACAAGGAAGAATAACCCTGCTACTAATGAAGCAACTAGATTAACGTTGCCACAATAGCTGGTGGCTAATGCACAGCAAAGTCTGATGCCGTAATTCAACTGCAGTTGGACAATGGGACATGAGAAATAGGAACCAAGGTAAACTGGAAATTGTAAAGCAAAAAATTGAACATTCAAAAATTATAGCGCTTGGTGTGAATGAACAAAAATGGACTGGAACCGGATATTAACCATCAGAAAATAACTTATTTTACTATTCATATGAAAGAATCAGAAAACAACAATACTTCTAATGTTGAGTCAAGATGAAGCTGAGGAATTTAGAGATATGAAGCAAAGAATGATACCATAAGAACAGCCAGACGTCTTGGGAAAACTTTTAACATAAACATCATAAACAATCAAGATTAGACCACTGTAATGCGCTCTACGTGGGGCTGCCTCGAGGCTGATTCGGAAACTTCAGGTGGTGCAGAATGCGGCGGCCAGACTTCTCAGTGTTGTGAAAAAATTCCAACATATTTCACCCACTCTGGCTGCATTGCATTGGCTGCTCCTCGCCTTTGGCACATAACAATAATGAACACACCTAGGAACGCTGCAACTCCCAAACCCAGAAACAACGTGACCAAATAAAATGGATCTGGGACCACCTGTGTCCACAGCCCTGGCTCTCCTGCTGGGGCTTGAATCTTTCAGCCTCTTTCCTGGGGTTGCCAGCAGCGTCACTGAAACAAGTGTATCAATCAACAGAAATGTCCTTTCTTTAAAAAATAGAAAAGAGTTAAGATACAGCTCTACTAAATATTAGGGTAAAGGGAAAAGAGTCACCTATTTCATCCTCCAGTATTTCCTACACGTGGAACTGCACATATTTCTACTTCAGCCAAATCCAAATTCAAGTGGCAAACATCACCTTATTGCTAACATTTAAAGAAGAGAAAAGTTCAGAATATGACTGGGCGTAAAATGTGCCCCAAAACCCACCCGCAAAGAAGTCCAATCAACTCAACAGCAAAGAAAAATACAGAAGTGGGAAAAAATTCTTAACAACCATTTGCTTTCATAAAAACCAGCTTTTTGAAAACAATCACTTTCATTACAGAGGTCACAATGATTTTTAGTTACACAAGATGCTATTTCATCAATCATTTCGCCTATCATTTGTTCATCTGAAACTCAGATAGCGAGTGTCCATAGAAACAGAATAAAAGTGCAAATAAGCTTCAGAGGTGGGGAGGCTAAAAAGTCTGGAGCCCCCCCCCCTCAGGTAGCCACAAAATAACTAGAGCCACCTCTACATTTATGAACCACTCCCAGAACCTGGTTTATTAAGCGAAACCTGCAGGAGAGGGGGAAGTACATGATTCTCTAGAGCCAGATAAGAGAAGTCTCCTTTTTGCCATGAGAAAATTGGAAAATGTGGCACCAGTCACCATTACTTACACAAGAACATTGTTGGAGGGAGAACTGTAGAAATGATACGGCTGAAATATCGAATTTCCGGTAGTTATGATCCCAGTAATCTGGTAATCTCCTGGCCTGTAATAATTAAAGAAAGCCTTTTGATCTCTGATCTTCGTCCAGGGGCATTGTCTCTTGATCCCCAAATGAAAAGCACAGGGTGGCAGCATCAGCATCAGCAGATACCACTGGATCAAGCTGAAGATGCTCAGTAAAGTTCTTTCCATCCTCTCTTCCTTGGTTCTCAGAGCCCACTTGTTAGAAGCCAAACCCTCCCCTCAGGAGCACGACTTCAGTGCCAGCCTCTTCTCTGATACAATTGGGCCTCCCAGACGCCTCTTCTCGCATCTGAAGGGGAGATTAGCTCAATTAAAGCTCACTCCGGCACAAACCTTGCCTTTCCTCAGCATCAGCCCCAGGTGCTCAGTGGCCCAGGTGGTCTTTATGCACTAGCTTTTCCAGGATTTGCACAGAAGAAGTTCCTGAGTCGCTCTGAGGCTCTCACCTGGGATTCAAAGGAGGAAAATATCCTCTGTTGAACTTTGCTGAGAAGTGTAAGAAATCACTGTGATTTTGATAATTATTGGGTTCAAAAATCAATTCTGCCAGGTCAGCTCGCTTCGCAGCTGGTCCCACGGACAGCTCCAGAGCACAGGCTACTTCATGGGTCCCAAAAGGAGTTGTTTTGGCATGTTTGGCTGTCCTTCAGGGAAGACAAAGGAGGCCTCCATCTTTTCATGCCTCAGCGAGGCCACTGACCATAGGATTCTGTTTGTGGAAGTCCAAAATGCTGGGGCCAATGCTGAGTTAAAACTTCATCAGCACAGCTCACCTTGTTCTCCCCCCTCATTCTCTCCCCTTCCCCAACGGTCGGTGCTGGGAAGAGATTAGTGGTGCTTTATTTATTTATTTATTAGACTCCTAAAACGCCGTGGCTATGTTCAAACATGCAGTTTGGAGGATGGGGTACGCCATACCCTCAGGTTGCATTACCAGCCCAGTTTAACACCGCGGCTGGCGTGGGTGTGTGGCCATACCCGTCTGTCCCTGACATGGGTTATAATACCGTGCTTCTATGATCTTTACCATCTGCCAATTAATCAAGGCCTTTGGGTGATCACCTCACCCCAGCGACTGAAGAAAAAATATAGAAGGATCAATATCTGGATTTTTTTTTGCGTTGCTAAATAAAGATGTGGAAAAGAAGCACGTGGACAAGGAGGATGATAAGGACAAGGAGAGGCGTAGGATGAAGAAGCCGGATAGGACATGGTCCAACTGGCTACCAGGGTTCTTAATTTATGCTGGGGTGATTGTTAAGGCTTAACTGTGGCGAACACAATCCCTCTTCCAATATCTCAATTTGATATACAGGGCGTATGTAGATTTTGCAGGGGAGGCCTGGCTGCATTATGACGAATCGTTCTGTATGAGTGCAATTTCCCCAAATCTTCACTGTGATGAGCCACTGCCGGGTCTCTGGATGTGGCACATGACACCAGCCATACCCAATTTGGGGGACAGGTTTGATAGTGGCCATTTGAACAGAAAGGTCACCCTGAATCAGAATCCCCGCGTAGGAGCGGGTCAGGTGGTTCAACCCCACCTGCTTTGTTGGGAATACAATGCCAAGGGCGCTTGCACTAGAAAACCATGATGTTTCAGGCATGAGTGTTCAGCATGTGGGGGTCATCATCCCACCACCTCATGTTTTCGAGAAGGGGCCCAGTGTCAGAATAAGGGCCCAGGATGTGGTTAATTGACCCGGCCCAATTAAGGTTACAGTTCTGGAAGAGTGGTTGAGGGAGTATCCCCACAGAGAGGATGCTAGTTACCTGTTGGAGGGATTCAAACATGGCTTTAGGATTCCAGCAACTGGAGAGCGCAAGGCGTTTTTTGTGTAAAACCTCAAATTGGTGTACGGAATGGAGGAGGTCGTCCAGGCGAATATTGAGAAGGAAGTTAAAGAAGGGAGACTGCTGGGACCCTTTGAACTGGCTCCTTTGGAGACATTGAGGGTTTTGTCATTGGTCATTTTAGGCCAAAAAGCCCTAAAGCGAGTTAAGGTTAATACACCTCTTGTCCTACTCAGAGGGAGCATCGGTTAACGACACCATCCCTCAGGAGCTTTGTACTGTGCACTACACCTTCTTTAATGAGGCGGTTCGCATGGTAGGAAAGTGCTGTGTGGGGGCAGAGCTGGAGAAATGTGATTTAAAATCAGTTTTCCAAATTTTGCCATTTCACCTGCAGCATTTCAACCTGTTAGGAATTCATTTTCAGGGATTTTTTTTACATTGACAGAGCATTACCTATAGGCTGATCAATTTTGTGCACTGCATTGGAGCGTTTCAGCTTGTTTGCTGAGTGGAAACTTAGAGTAGGGCGGGCTGTGAGTCTATGGCCCATTATTTGGATGGTTACTTTTTTCTGGAGAAAGGAATACAGGAAAATGTAGATTCATTTTAAACACTTTTCAGTCCATAGCACAGGAGCTAGGCTTACCCCTGGCAGAGGAAACTAGATACTGTTCAGCAGATATCGAGGCTGCCTAATAACAAATTAGCTGGCTTTAAGATTAGGACTAGATCCACAAAATGTTGACATCAACATTTCCTGAGGCAAGACTTTGCACTGATTTCTTTGAGTAGGTCGGGAATGGTTGTACACAGGTCTATAAAGTAGCAAACGCCACTTCCCAGATTTCTTTTTGATGATAAAAATGGGGGTATTCCACTGACGGGTGGAATACTCTATATGTCCTTGATCTACTTGCTCCTTAACTAAGGCCTCCACTGCGTGACAATGGCCATTGATCAACCCAGACAGGTGGTCCACGGAGCCAGGTTAATGGCAAGGCTGTGTCAGATTGCATAGAGGCCTGTATTATAAATTTGTCTGCAATTTTGCATTCACCTTTTTCAAGAGATCCCAACCCCAGATGGAAAAGGGAATATGCAGAATGGAAGGAGTGATTGTGATTTGTCTAGGAGAGTCACCTAGACTGTCCAGAATAATGGGCTGAAGGCTTTTCTGGGCTTGCTCATAGCCTCCAACTCCCCAAATGTCCTTCATTGGCTGGGTGGGATAGCTTTCTGGCTAGTCTTCCTTTGCAATAATGCTAATATCAGCTCCCATATAGGAATGCCAGATACATTGGTACAAAAAGGAGGACATAGAAAGACAAAAAGGAGGACAAAGGACGACATATTGAATGTTTCATTTGAATCCACTTTAAACCCACAATCAATACAACATTAGTACAATAGCTGCCAAATAAATGTCTCTTAGTGAACTGACCAAGAAACAGTCATGTTAAAAATTAAAAATAAATTCAATTGAGTCCTTTTTTTCAAAATACCGGGGGTGGGCGGGCAGGTGGGGGAGGGGAAAGCCAGGGGGAAGGGGGTCCCTCCACCTCTCCCCCTCCCATCCAAAATTATAACATAAAATATACAAGAGCCTTGCATTTGACCTTTCCCTTCCTGACGGAGGACATTAGGCTAAAAAGGAGGGCATGTCCTCCTTTTGCCTGACATCTGGCAACCCTACTCCCGTATAAATCAGGCCTTTAAGGACAAGCGATCCCATTTTAAGAGGGAGTCGGGGCTGTGCATGCTCAATGGTAGTTAAGGCAGCAAATCGAACCAAAACTCCCATTACGAAGGTTGGTAGAAGGACCCATCTGTGTTAATGGAAGCAACAACAATTGAGTGATAGGTTCACCTGCAGGAAGGGCCTGTGGTATATTATATGTGGTTTGAATAATGAAAGATCCCTCATAATCCCCATCAGTGACGCCTGGTACAACAAATAAACCCCATGCAGAGATGCTAGAGCGGGGGAGAATGAGACCCACAGTGTCTTTGGGAATTGGTCCATGATGTGCTGTTTTAACTTTGTAGACAGTGAGAGGGAATTGATAGTCGACCTCTTCAGCCGTGATCAAATCATGATCAGCACTGTTAACAGTATCAGGTCGGATTTCTTGATCTGGGGTAGTATTCACTGAGTTCCCCCCACTTGACCTGGGGCTGGAAGTCCACCCAACTTGGAATTTCCTGGTATTGGAACAGACTGGCATTAATTGGCTGAGTGATAACCTTTCTGACACCGGGGGCATTTCCCCCCTCCCCTTGCAGTTCAATTTTTTAAAAAATCTTCTGTAGTTGTGTCAAACTATCGTTATTTGAGATAGCAGACAATGCAATGGGGATGGAGGGGAGGTGGGTAAGAGCCTTCGGGACCTAGAAATAAAAGGGGAGAATAAAGATTTTCAGGATTTTAAATTTATTCCTTCCAATCTAGGTTACAGGGCCGAAAATGTCTGACAACAAGATTTTGCTCTGGATTCAATATATACTGGTTGTTCTTCTAATATTACAAACCAGTGTTTTTTTAAAAAAAACAGGGACAAAGGTTATTTTCAGCCAAATTGTTTTTCTCTTAAGATAAAGACCTAAGGTGGGGGTGGGGAGGCTGGGCAACGGCTAAGAAGAACGTCTGCTTGAAGAGAAATCTCTGTGTGTCGTCCTGCTCTGAAGCTCTTTAAGATCTTCTTGACTCGAAGCAACTCTTTCTATAGAGAAAGAGCAAAATCATTTGGGCCCCTTAAAGACTAACTCTGTCTTAATGTGAACTTTTGTGGATAAATCCTCTTCCTCAGACAGAGAAACATTTACTTATTTATTTAATTTTACTTTACCTCACCCAATTAGTGGCCATGCCACCAAACTGGGTAGTAAACAAAGGACATACAGTAATATATACGTAGAAGACCCATAACAAAATTAACATAGGAAAAGCAGGAGGGGGGGGAACATCAGCTATAAGAAAAAGTGACTTAACAAATACTGCAGTAACACTAAACGAAATAAATTGTCATGTAAAGAGTATAATATTCAACAGTGGCAGATGACATCAAGTTCACAAGCACAGGGAAAAGAGGGGGAACCTGATTACTGGCGACAGGATGAACCTGTGGCAAAGCATAAAAAGTTTGTGTGAACAGCCAGGTTTAATCTGTCTCCAGAAGCCAAGGAGGAATTTGGAATTTCACCCCACACGGGGCAGCCACCTCTAGAGGGTTGCAACCACCACAGAAAAGACACAGTTTTGGGGGATGGGGCAGATTTCTGGGCCTCCCTCAGGGTTGACACTTACAACATCCCAGTAGAAGAGGTGTGGGTGGCATGAGGAGATATTTTGAGGGAAAAGTACTCAGAGAAGTAGCAAGGTCCTGAGCTACCGTGTTTCCTCAAAAATAAGATAGGGTCTTATATTAATTTTTGCTCCAAAAAACGCATTAGGGCTTGTTTGGAGGGGACTTATTTGATGTACAACAATCTACATTTATGCAAATACAGTCATGTCATCTTCTTCTGGTTGCTGCACAAGGCTGGAGGGCTGGGTTTCACTGAACTGGGGCTTATTTTTGTGATAGGGCTTATATGACAAGCATCCTGGAAAATCATACTAGGGCTTATTTCAGGATAGGTCTTATTTTCGGGGAAAGAGGGTATGAAGGGCTTCCAATGTTGTCATCAGCACATTTGTGGAATGTCCTGCAACCCTTGCCCTAAAGAGGTTGTCTCGTGTTAGATGCTCTGCAAGTTGCCACAGGTGGGCAGGAGCTGGAGGTTGCTGCTCTGCCTCCTGGGCCACCCCTGATCTTAGGAGATGGATTCATGGCGGCGAAGGGAGTCTTTCAAATCAGCCATGTGAGTTCCTATGACCTAAGGCCATAATAAGGGATAGAATACCTCTATCTTTCTCTTCACCACCAGTTTTCATCTCAATGTATGTACGAATGTGAAGTGAAGAGAGATGTTAATTAAGGAAACCCCTAAACGTCGCTATAATTACGGCTGACAAAAATTGCCAAAAACTATTTTTAAGAAGATTGTACTGTAGGATCAAGTACCACCCTGAGTTTTGGGCATCAAATGCTCCTTGCTGTTCAGCTCAGGCCTAAAAACAATCATGTAATATTTAGCATGAAAGGGGGGTTGTCAAAAAGTATGGAGCATAAAAATCTCTTTTGAACCACCCACAAGGCCTCAGTGTATTGGCAGCACTGGAGATTGAAAGAGCAGCGCTCAGCGAGATCTCCTGCCTGCTGAGCCCTTGCAGTAGAAATAGTTGGTGAAGGTTTGTGAAGAAAGATGGCCAATAGAGCTTGTCCTTCTTTAAGGCGTGTCTCCAAAATCTTCCATTCTGTTCTTGAAGGAAGGACGTCAGAGCAACCACACATGGTGCCACTGGCATTCAGGCCATGTGAGGGCCCAGGCCTCTATCCCCATGCTTGTCCCTGGTAACAGAAATCTATCGGCATGTATTGTCCTACGAAGTGCCCCATAAACTTGATTCTTTCTTCTTTTTTCTTTATCTATTTTTACTTTACTTTTCTGGTTTTCACGTTTTCATTTGAATATTTGTGTAACTTTGTGTTATGTGAATTGTTTATATTATATTGGAAGCCGCCCAGAGTGGTCGCATAGACTAGATGGCCGGGATACAAATCATATAAATAAAATGAATAAACAAACTACCTTCCACTCAGTCATCAAGGCTACAGTCCTGGGGAATGTCATTCTCTACTCTTAAGTCCCTTCCCACTTACACGTACTTTAATAAGGTTTTCAGGGTATGAGGTCACATGTTGATGGAGTGGTTCTATCTTTGCTCCCTCTGCCAAGTCTATAGTGAGTTTCCAGGACTGAGCAGGGATTCAAACCGGTATCACCTGGTTCTCACTTGGACCCTTTGTTCACTCCACCAGACTGGTTCAAAGCCCTTCAGTGGGTGTTGGTGGGTAGGTGGGTTGGATCAAATATCTGGAGCTCTGAGAGACCTTTGAAATTTCACACATTGCCTTAGAAGAAAGATATGTTGGGGGCATTGTGGAATCATAGAACCATAGACTAATGAGGTTGGAAAAGGCCTATCAGGCCATGGAGTCCAACCTCTTGCTAAAAGTACGAAAGCAAATCAACTGAACATGCAACTTTATTCAGCAGATTGGAAAGTATACAAATATGTTGTAATTAGCAAGTGATTATGGTGAGTACAGGTGGCTAAAAGAACACAATCGTGAGAGATAAGTTATCCTAAAGCAAACCCTGATATGATTGGGTAAAGGAAATATAAATTAAGGGAAGTGTTACTATGTTCTTTGCAGTTCCTTGTTAGATTGTCTTGGTGAATTTCCGCCCCGGCAACTACTGTACGTTAAGTTCCTGAGGACACTATGTCAGTTTGTATAGCCATGTAAATATATTTCTCCCCATGCATTCCTGCTATCGGTGTGTCATTCCGGTCTTAAGACTTTGCAAGGAGAAGCTTCTGCTAAAACTTTTAAAGCTAACATTCTTCAACACTTTTTCCCCTTGTACGGTGCAAGGAAGACAGAGTCATACATTCAGGTTTCCCCCAAACAAAAATGATTGGAGCAGCCACGGACTCTGCCTTGTACACCCTTCAGCTCTAATCTTGCTTAAGCCATGCCTGACCACAGTCTTGTAAACTTTTTGTACAGATCATTGGCACACTTACCGTAGAGAAGGAAATGCCCACTGAAACTACTCAAACTTACAAATCAATCATTTGGATGCATTTTCCTGTACTAGGGGATAGAATACCTTCATCTTTCTCTTTCCTTCTAATAATTCCTCTCAGTGAATGTGAAATTAGAAAATACGTTGATTAGGGAAATATGCTAGTTCATTGTAAGTACAGAAGAAAAATAAGTGTCATTTCCCCCCCCAAAAAAATATGAAGGTTCAGTTATCATTCTGGGTTTTCAACATTAAATGCTCCTTGGCGTTCAGGTCAGGCCTAAATACAATAATGTAGCATTTGGGGACAAAGATGCAGCCCAGTAACCCCAGACTGGAGGATAGGATGGAGAAGACCTGCACGGCCACCATGTACTTCCCTTTGGTGCTCAGGTAGGTGGGCACAAAGGACACCCAAACGCTGCAGAAGACCAACATGCTGAAGGTGATCAGCTTGGCTTCATTGAAGGCCCCAGGCAGCTTCCTGGCTAGGAAAGCCAGGGTGAAACAGGTGGCAGCCAGAAAGCCCATATAGCCAAGGGCACTATAAAAGATCACAACAGAGCCCTCGTTGCACTGCAGTATGATAAGCCCAGGTTGGGAATGCATGTCAGATTCTGGGAATGGAGGGGAGATGCCCAGCCAAACAATGCAGATGCCCACTTGTACACTGGAACAAGAAAGAACAATGGAGTTGGCCAGAGTCTTCCCCAGCCATTTCCTCATAGTGTTCCCTGGCTTAGTGGCCATAAAGGCTACCACTACCATGACGGTTTTTGCCAACAGGGAAGAGACGGCAACTGAGAAGATGACACTGAAGGCAGTTTGTCGGAGAAGGCAGGTCACTCTCTGGGGCTGGCCAATGAATAGAAAGGGGGACCAGAAGCAAAAGAGGAGGGAGCCGAGGAGGACATAGGTGAGGTGCCTGTTGTTGGCTTTGACGATGGGCGTTTCTCGGTGTTTCACGAATATTCCTGACACCAAGAGTGTATTTAGGGATGAGAGCAGGGCCAAGAAAGTAAGGGAGATCCCCAAAGGTTGTTCATAAGAGAGGAAGCTGATAACTTTGTCAACGCATTGATCTCGTTCCTCATTCGAAAATTGCTCATCTGGACATTTGTCGCAGTCTTCTGCATCTGGAAAGAATTACAACACTTTCAGCATTCATATAATCCATCCTACATCAGTTATCATCACTGGTCTTTTTCATTTATTAAAAGGGAATGGGGAATATATGGCCTCTCAATGTTGATGGTTTGTAACTGCCTTTAGAGAGATAAAGGTTCATGGGAAAGGCAGTCCAGCATGAAAGGGAGGTCAGTGTAAAATGGGATTTATGTGAAACAGAGTACAGTGGTGCCTCGCATAACGATGTTAATTGGTTCCAGAAAAAAAAAACGTTATGTGAAAACATCGTTATGTGAAGCACCATTTCCCATAGGAATGCATTGAAAACCGGTTAATCCGTTCCAATTGGAACGGATTATCCGGTTTTTTCCCTCCCCCCGCGGCTTGGATCTGACCCATGGCGGCTACCTCAGCCATGGCTGGACTCCCTAGAGTCCGGCCATGGCTGGGGTAGCCGCTGCGGCTCGGATCCAAGCTGCGGGGGGAGGGTGGTGGGATCGGGATGCCTTTCAGGCATCCCGGGCTTGGATCCCACCAACCGCCAGTTACCCTTTAAGCGGTGGAGACAGGCTGGGGGGTGGATCGGGAAGCTTGAAGCCTCTCCGCGCCGCCTACCCCGGCCGTTCTCGGACTTCCAGAAGTCCGGGAACGGCCAGGGTAAGCGGCGCGGGTAGGCTTCAAGCTTCCCGATCCACCCCCACCCTGTCCCCGATGCTTGAAGCCTTCCCGCGCCACTTTCCCCAGCCGTTCTCGGACTTCCAGGCGTCCGAGAACGGCCGGGGTAGGCGGCGTGGGGAGGCTGCCGGCAGCGGGGACAGGGTGGGGGGGGTGTCCGCAAGGCTTCCAAGCAAAGGCCTGGAAGCCTTCGACACCCCGGTACCCTTCCCCCGCCGCCGCTGAGAGCCTTCCGAGGTCTCAAAGGGCTTTCTCCAATATCAGAGGGGGCCCTTTGAGAGCTCGGAAGAGAATTGTCGGCAGGGGACGGTGGCTTCGGGGTCCTTCCGAGGCCGCAGCCCACTGCTGACATTTTCCCCCAGCTGAGCGGCGGGGCTTCAAAGCTCCCGCCGCTCAGCTGGGGGAAAATGGTGCCTATGGGGAAAAATCGCAAAGCGATTGCAAAAAGCGATTTTTTCATTAAACGGGGCGCTCGTTAACCGAGGCACCACTGTATATGAATTGCTGAAAAACACAGTGAGGATAGGATGTGGAAGGGGGCACAGCCTGGTAAAGAACAGGAACAAAAGCAGTGTCGGCAGCAGCACAACATTCTGCCTCTGATCAATAAGATTCCAGATATAACGAACTGCACAAATGAATAGAACGTTGTAGGGATGGGAAGAGAGGGTTTTTCTGTTAGTGCATTTTCATCATAATGGCTCTATACATCCATCCAGCTAAGAGGCAATATGAAAAGCAAGTCCAGCTGCTGAGGGCAATGACAGCAACGGACTGTGCCTTCCTGCTGATGGTATCTGGGTGGCTAGCATGAGAAACAGGTTGCTGGACCAGGAGATCCACTGATCTGCTCCAATAAATGTCCCCTTGTTCCCTCTAATTTCCGCTAGTGCTATGCGATGGCACAACTGGGGTACCACAAGGCTCAATCTTGAACCCACCAATAATGATTTGGATAATGGGGTGCATGAAATGCCTCCAAAATTTCCTTATGACACAACATTGGATGGAGGAGCTAATACCTCAGAAGGCAGGAACAAAATTCAAAAAAATCTTGACAGGTTTGAGCAATGGGCTGAAAACAACAGAATGAAACTTTACAGGGATAAGTGCAAAATGGCTGCAAGAAAAGTCAATGATAGTTTACACCACTGGTTCTTAACCTTTGTTGCTCAGATGTTTTTGGACTGCAACTCCCAGAAGCCTTCACCATCAGTTCTGCTGGCTGGGTTTTCTGGGAGTTGCAGTTCAAAAACACTTGAGTAATAAAGGTTAAGAACCACTGGTTAGACCTCATTAACAGAAGTAGTGTCGCCAACTCCCATCAGGTACTGGAGGACTGAAAGAAAAATTAGACAACCATATGTCAGATTTAATTTGAATTGAATTCCTGCATAAAGCAGGAGTTGAAATCATTAATTGTCTTGATTTTCGATCTGTATTCTGGTATTCCTTTCCAGGGCTCTCTACAGCATACCTGAGTGTTTTCCATTTTATCTTCCCAGTTGTTTGGCATGCATCTTTAATAACATCTAACCAGATTTGAACTCTGCTTTCCCCACTCAAACTGCATACTTTAGCTCATCCAAATGTACCAAATTGGTTGAATTCTCTTACAAAAGGTTGAATTCTCTTACAAAAACAGAGGTCTGTCTCAAACACCACCTGCATTACTGTAACATAGAGTAACTATCTCAGATGCTTCTGAAGAACGTTGTACAGTGTGTGAGTGGACCCTTGCCTTAGTCCTCTGTTTTTCCCCCCACCGGTGGGTTGAAGATTACCTCACACACAGTGAAGTTATGATTTTCTACCACAGGCTCAAGAAACCTGGCCCTACACATCCTACTGGGGCCAAAAGGCATGGGATGCTGACTTCCTTTTTAGTAACCCTCCCTTCAAATTCTTCAGAAAACAACAGATGTGGAATTTACAGTGAAAAGCAGAGAGTACAGGTGAGTTCTGCTTAATTATGCTCCTCCTGATCACCTCTTTCGCCCTGGAGTCACCCACCTTCCTGAGTGGAGATGGTTCCTCCTGCACACGGGGCACAGCCATAGCAGCAGGCGGGCTCTCCCTCCTTCACCAGCTTGACATGTCCTGGATGGCAACTTTTGGTGCATCTAGAAAAGGGCATCGTCTGGGCATCAGGAAAAGCAGCGTTGAGAGAAAACATGCTAGTTAGTAGATTCATTTCTGCATTAGTGGAAATTATTTCTGGAAGAGTTGAGATCTTAAGGGGAGACTTTAATTGCATGCAGGCTTTTATTAACAAGTGACACCCTTCCTTTTTTCTATTCAGGATGGTCTGGAGACCAGGCTGGACCAGGCTAAGTAGGGTCGCTTAAGGTCATGTTGAGGTCCAGGATGCATGGCATATGCACCTCAAGGGGATCCATTTGGCTAGCATTCCTTCAAAAAAACAAACAAATAATCCCCACAGCAGGAAGTCAGTCTTTGTGTTGTGCAAAAAAGAGAATTGCCGTCCACAACTCTCCAAGAGCTCATATGTCTCCTCTGTCTCCTCTTTGTGGATGATCCCCACGTACGGGACATGATTTACTATAATCTTGCAATTAATCTTAATATAAGGTACAGAACATGAGCAAGGGAAATGTCCTTTTGGTACAGGAACACTCTTTTCATATCCAAGATACCGTAGGAAAAGCATAAAAAAGAAAATGAGATAGAATTTTTAAAAATCAAGAGGAAATCAAGGGATTGAAATGAAACAAGTGGTTTCTCCCACCTGGTTAAACCAACTGGACCATCCAATGGCATTTTCATCAACGGTCACCTTGATCTCAGGGGAGTCCCGTCTCTCTATACGCCCAACTTCTACTCCGGCAGTCGACTTGTTGGGAAACATTAACCAGTTCACGATATGGAAGTCAGCTGCCAGCTCCCCATTCTCATCCAAATAAACTCCATTCATGGCAATATTGTAATACTGGACATTTTTAAGAAAAGGATGAAGCTAAAAGAACAAGCAACCTCATGAGACAATCGGGAAATCCTGTTAGACATCTTGGCCCTCACCATAATTACTATGGATTTTTTAAATAATATAACTAGATCACGTAGAACTTGAACTCTGTTAGCAAAAGTGACGAAAGTGAGTCGACACTATTTTGAGCACATCACGAGAAGAAAAGACAAAATGAAAGAATACTGGGATAAATTTAAGGCAACAGGTAAAGGAATGGTGCAAATAGGAGGTGAATTTACCCAATTAAACAGCCCATTGTCTTGGGTTTGGGAGAGCTGAGTTGGGCTGTGCAGAACAAAACATATTGGAGGTCATTCATTGCTGGAGAGCCGAACCAACATCATAGAATACAAGAAGAAAACTGAAACCCTCTCCATTGGATCTAGTAAAATCGGGGGTGAGGTGAGGTAATCAAACCAGAATGGCTTCATATCTGAGCCTGTTCTCATTTAGAAGAGGATGATACAGGCCATGAAGCCCTAAACCATTCCCCCAACTGCGCAGCCAATACATAAATTCTGTAGAGACCGAAGCATATAATATAAGGAGACTCCAGAGTTGTCTGTGCAGCTGAGAAGCAGATTGGTGAACTAGACATCAAGAGAATTCTCATTTTAACAAATGATCATTTCACCACCCTGACTGATCACTGGAAAGTGGAGAATTGTTCATTGGGACAACAGATCCTACACAGAAAATCTGCTCCCACTGCCACAGGAGCCTCACAGATCTTGATTTCAGCAATTAATAACAGTTTTCCCTGGAACCTTCTGTGAACAGAAAGGAGTACCTGCCATGGCTGGATCCTTTGAGCTGCCAGGCTATGCCCACCCATTGTCTTCCTCCAATTTGATCGGGAAAGGTGTGCTGCATGCAAAGACTGTGTCACAACCTGGATTGCATTGTAAATGCTGTAGCTGTCTTGAGACAGGATCCTCTCGATCACATCCTGGGGCAGATTGTCCCTCTTCCCTTTCTCGATGCACCTGTTCCAGACTTTCACAGACAACGTATCTCTTGGATAGAAACAATGAAATGTTGCCCTGATTAACTGGTCATTTTTATAGAGAACCGGCTGAAGATCATTATATTGTGTCCCTTTGTTGGTCTGGATCAAGAAGGACAAGTAAACATGGGTGTACTGGAGATCAAACATTCTGAACAACAATCTCACAGTAAGATCCTGCAAAGCTGTTGCAATCCATACTTTTCCCACAGGGGATTTTTTTAACACTTCAACTCTTTGAATTATCACTCCAAGATACAACATGGCCTGAGAGTCTACTTGACAGACAACAACATTGACTTTAGTGCTGCTAAGATTGGAAATCAAGTCAGAAAGTGTTCTTCTGACAAAAAACCCTATGGGTATTTTGTTTGAGAAAGCAATACATATGCCGTTCTTTGTGATCACAGCCGAGAAAGTGGCCATAAATCTTTCTCCGCTTTCATTATCTGGAGCCAGGAGGCCGATCCAAGTCCACCTGAAGTGCAGGAGCAGTTTGACAATCCCCAGGTAAGGAGGCTCCTGATTTGGGACTGCTCGATAGAAAAAAGGGTATTGGTGTGTCTCCTTTGGTATTTGACTGACGAAACGATAACTGACCTAATGAGAAAGAAAGGGAACAAAACACAGACTCCTCAGATGATCTAAAATGATTTTTACGATCTGCTGTGTTGCTACAGTAAAGGAATGCACCTTCCTCTGTCTAAAAACAAAACTGATATCATATAAATGAAAACTCCGGGATCTTCATTATTGGTTCAACATCAAAGAGAGTAATAAAAATAATGTATATCCACACAACAGCATCAATAACACTTTTAATATTTATATCATCTGTCTTTCACCCTCCCTGACATTGCCTTCCCCTATGTGGCAATCTATAGAGATTTTTAATAATACAAGGCGACTCACCCTCTACCCCTTTCATACCTGTGGGATCTTGTAGATGTCCAGTATTGTTGAAATCTGGGTGGACATTTCTGAGTCAGCCCCTTCCAGAACCACCGACAAACCAGTCTGCTTCCCACAGAGGTAGTTTGGAACATGCTGCTGCCCCACAGACAGCAGGTCCACCAAAGCCTCAGAAGTCGTCCTTGCACTGAAATGATTCTCGTAGATGTTGTAGCCCAGAGTGATATTGGGTAAAAGGGTTGGCTTCTCGTTGATCTCACGAACAGCAAACAAGAAGGGCAGGATGTGCCAGAATGTCGTGCCTTCTACACTGTTACAAAAAGGGGACTCAACAAGCACTGTACAAGGAAATAATGAGACTTCTTGGGAAGTCCTAACCTTCACACTGGACTTGTAACATCTATTCAAAATTTATTTATATACAGTATATATATTCCAAGAACGAAAAGAAATAAAGGCCACTTTCTTTTACTGCACACTAAGTTTGACCCTCACAACAATTCTGAATTGAATACGAAAGCCTAAAAATGGGTCCCAACTACCTTTCGTGCACGGAAGAGAGATCTCCTTGAGATAAGATTCGGACCCACTGAGGGAAGAAAATGCAGGAACGAAAGAAGCAGGCTGCAATCTGTGCCAATTGGAGTGAGTTAAATTTCAGTGAGCACAAGGTCTCTTTTACATCCCACAGTTGGCAGCTTTGCTTTCATTGTTTCATAAGTTTAGATGGGATTCCTCTGCGGTCTGACTTCTCCAGTGGGGTCATCGCTTTCTGCAATAGGTTACCTGCAACTTTTCTTACTTCCTTTATCCTCCTATTCTCCTTTTCTGCTTTGTTAAGCTGCATAGAAGTGGGTAATTTAAGCAAACATCAAGGCTCAGTGGAAATTTGAATCCAAGTCTCCCTAGTGCTAGTCAAAATGTGTGTTGCTTATATACCGCCCCATAGCACTTCAAGCACTTCCCGGGAGGTTTACAAGTGAATTATGCAGGCTACACATTGCCTGAGCCCGAAAGCTGGGTACTCATTTTACCGGCCTCAGAAGGATAGAAGGCTGAGCCAACCTTGGGACAGCTACCTGGTTTTGAGACTCAGGTCATAAGCACAGTTTTGGCAGCAGTACAGCTGTTAAATCACTGCGCCACATGGCTCCTGCATTCAAGGCTACATGCTGGGTCTCCTCAGGTACAGGAACACACTACACATATGTCAAAGACCACAAAGTACTTGCACCTGCTCTTGGATGAACACCTAAATGTGGTGAGGGAGTTTCAAAGGGTTGTGACAATATAATATAATGAGGAGAGTCCACTGTCGTCAGGATCATAATTGGTCACATCAGCAGGTCATTCTACTGGCGATGAGGGCAAATAAATTCCTGACCGGCAGCTTCTAGGCAGCAACATTACTGGACGATGTCATTACTGACAAGACCTGTGGCACTCAAAGTAACTTTTGTTGCTGTGCAAAAGAAGGCAATGGTGAACCACTTAGGAATGTTTCTCGCTAGAAAACTGCACAGTGAGGAAGGCACTCAGTCAGCTGATAGGGAAAAACAAAAGACAAGGAAGAATAACCCTGCTACTAATGAAGCAACTAGATTAACGTCGCTACAATAGGTGGTGGCTGATGTGCAGCAAAGTCTGATGCCGTAATTCAGCTGCAGTTGGATAATGGGACATGAGAAATAGGAACCAAGGTAAACTGGAAATTGTAAAGCAAAAAATTGAACATTCAAAAATTATAGCGCTTGGTGTGAATGAACAAAAATGGACTGGAACCGGATATTAACCATCAGAAAACAACTTATTTTACTATTTATATGAAAGAATCAGAAAGCAACAATGCCTCTAATGCTGAGGCAAGATGAAGGTGAGGAAGTTAGAGACATGAAGCAAAGAATTACACCATAACATCAGTCAGACGTCTTGGGAAAACTTTTAACATAAACAGCATTCAAATCTAAGTTACCAGCACAGATGCTGAAGAAGAAATCAAAACCTGTAATGAAAAGGTCCAGGAAGAAACTGACCAGAGATTGCTGAGAATCATAG
The DNA here is from genome assembly GCF_051106095.1 of Pogona vitticeps. Lineage (NCBI taxonomy): Eukaryota > Metazoa > Chordata > Lepidosauria > Squamata > Agamidae > Pogona > Pogona vitticeps. Next base: position 27,299,314 of record NC_135784.1, read on the forward strand.
ATGATTGGAAGACATAAGGATGAACCAAAGCAGAACCAGTGGTGTTCAGACACTGAAGAAAAAGAAATCAAAAGCTTTTATGATTGACCAGGAGGAAAATGATCACACATACCAAAGCACAACGTGCTGACAATCATAGATGGCTGGAACACACAGGTATGAACCAAAGCGGAACCGAGAGTGTTACAATGGAAAGAAACCAGAGATATTAGTAATGAAGAATATCAAAGACATACTGTATTGATTATCAAAAGAAAAGCCCAGATACACAATAGAAGAAACAATTAAAATAGTTACGGACAGATCAAAAGCAAAAATCTATAGAAATAGGGTAAGGATAAATAACCCTTACAATACTCAGTGCAAAGAAATAGTGCAAGAGAAAGGGGAAAACAAGAGATCTCTTCTATAAGACCAAAGAAGTCAAAAGGAAATTTAAACCTACATTACAAATGCTGAAAGATCAACAGAAGAACATAACATCTCACCAGGATGAAATAAAAAGAAGGAGAAAGCAGTATACTGAAGACTTCTACGGAAGAGCCTCAAAGCAAACAAATTTCAATTGAAAAACCTGTAATTTCTGAATATAAAGTGAAAGTCATGCTCAAAGTGCTTGGAAGAAAGAAATCACCAGGATTGGATGGAATACCCATAAAGCTATTTGAAGTAACAGAAAAAAATAGGTGTGCATCAATAACTTGATTGTCCTGATGGATAAGACTCAATGCTAGGACAGAATGTGGAGAGAAAGAATGTTTTTCCATAAGCAGATGCATAAGAAAAGTGTGAAGTTTATCTCCATATCTGTTCATTCTGTATTCAGCTCATTTTATGTGGAAAATTAGACTGGATTCAGATCAAGGAGGATTGAAAACTGGTGGGATTAACTTCAATAATTAAAAATATGCCAAATATTCAGGTAGAAAGCAGGAATGGCTTGAAACATAAGCCAATGAAAATGAATACCGTATTTTTGCACTATAAGACGCACTTTTTACCACAAAACGGGAGTGGAAAGTCTGTGTGTCTTATGGAACGAAGAAAACAGATTATTTTTCCCTGTTTTCTTCTGCTAAAAATTTGCTGTGTCTTATGGAGCGGTGTGTCTTATGGTGCAAAAAATACAGTAAATAAAATGCTCTCAAATAAATGCAGTTGACCATTAAGAACATAAAGATGAGAGCTACAGAAAACGTTATGTTGCTTTAATGTTGACATTAAAGATTTTCAGATATTAGAATTGTAAATATTTTTATTACCAGTGCATCCACTCATCAAAAAAAACTGGAAACTGCAGCCAAGAAATCTGAAGAAGGTTGAGATTGGATGATGAAGAAAACTGATGTGAATATTTTTTTAAAGAATAATAATATAGTGCTGAAAGATAGCTTTGCTGATACCCTGGATGGTTAAAAAGAAAACTTGTGAGTCCTAGATCAAATCAAGCCCAAACTGTCTCTCGGGGGGGAAATGATGAACCGGAGTTTGTCCTACTTAGAGCATGTCATGAGAAGACAACAATGAAAAAGACAATAATACTAGGAAAAAGTGAAGGCGGTAGAGAAAGAGGAAGAAGGTGGGGCTTCATAAAGGATGCTAAAGATTTGACGTTCAGAGTGCTAAGAAGAGCTGCTAATGATATGACATTTTGGAAGCCACTCATTCATGGGGTCACCATACGTGTGAGGCTACTTGATGGCACATAAGAATAATGAACACACCTAGGAACGCTGCAACTCCCAAACCCAGAAACAACCTGACCAAATAAACTGGATCTGGGACCACCTGTGTCCACAGCCCTGGCTCTCCTGCTGGGGCTTGAATCTTCCAGCCTCTTTCCTGGGGTTGCCAGCAGCGTCACTGAAACAAGCGTATTAATCAACAGAAAGAGTTAAGATACTGTTCTACTAAATACTAGGGTAAAGGGAAAAGAGTCACCTCTTTTATCCCCCAGCATTCCCCACATGTGGAACTGCACATATTTCTAATCCACCCAAATCCAAATTCAAGTGGCAAAGATCACATTAATGCTAACATTTAAAGAAAAGAAAAGTTCAGAATATGACTGGGCATAAATTTGTGCCCCAAACCCCACCTGCAAAGAAGTCCGATCTACTCAACAGGAAAAGAAAAACAGAAGTCAAAAAAAATTCTTAACAAACATTTTTTAAAATGTGCCCATAATCTCCACCCCCAAACAAGCCCAATCAATTCAACAGCAAAGACAAATACAGAAGTGGAAAAAAATCTTAAAAACTATTTGCTTTTATAAAAACCAACTTTTCCAAACAATCACTTTTATTACAGAGGTCACAATGATTTTTAGTTACACAAGATGCTATTGCATCAATCATTTCGCCTATCATTTGTTCATCTGAAACTCACATAGTGAGTGTCCATAGAAACAGAATAAAATTGCAATTAAACTTCAGAGGTGGGGAGGCTAAAAGGGTTCCCTCAGGTAGCCATGAAATAACTCAAGGTACCTCTGCATTTCTGAACCACCCCCAGAACCTGGTTTATTAAGGGAAACCTGCAGAAGAGGGGAAGTACATGATTCTCTAGAACCAGATAAGAGAAATCTCCTTTTTGCCATGAGAAAATTGGAAAATGTGGAATCAGTCACCATTACTTACACATTAACATTGTGGGAGGGAGAACTGTAGAAATGATACGGCCAAAATATAGAATTTGCGGTCGTTATGATCCCAGTAATCTGGTAATCTCCTGGCCTGTAATAATTAAAGAAAGCCTTTCGATCTCTGATCTTCTTCCAGGGGCATTGTCTCGTGATCCCCAAATGAAAAGCACAGGGTGGCAGCATCAGCATCAGCAGATACCACTGGATCATGGTGGAGATGCTTAGTAAAGCTCTTTCCATCCTCTCTTCCTTGGTTCTCAGAGCCCACTTGTTAGAAGCCAAACCCTCCACACGGGAACATGACTGCAGTGCCAGCCTCTTCTCTGATACAACTGGGTATCCGGGATGCCTCCTCTCACATCTGACGGGAAGATTAGCTTCAATTAAAGCTAACTCCGGCACACCCCTCGCCTTTCCTCAGCATCAGCCCCAGATGCTCAGTGGCCCAGGTGGTCTTTATGCACTAGCTTTTCCAGGATTTGTACAGAAGAAGTTCCTGAGTTCCTCTGAGGCTCTCACCTGGGATTCAAAGGAGGAAAATATCCTCTGTTGAACTTTGCTGAGAAGTGTAAGAAATCACTGTGATTTTGATAATTGTTGGGTTCAAAAATCACTTCTGTCAGGTCAGCTCACTTTGCAGCTGGTCCCACGGACAGCTCCAGAGCAGGGTCTACTTCATGGGTCCCAAAAGGAGTTTTTCTGGCATGTTTGGCTGTCCTTCAGGGAAGACAAAGGAGGCCTCCATTTTTTCATGCCTCAGGGAGGCCACTGACAATAGGATTCTGTTTGTGGAAGTCCAAAATGCTGGGGCCAATGCTGAGTGAAAACTTCAGCAACGCAGCTCACCTTGTTCTCCCCCCTCATTCTCTCCCCTTCCCCAACGGTCGGTGCTGGCAAGAGATTAGCGGTGCAGGCGTGGGTGTGTGGCCATACCCGTCTGTCCCTGACATGGGTTATAATACCGTGTTTCTATGATCTTTTCCATCTGGCGATTAATCAAGGCCATTGGGTGATCACTTCACCCCAGCGACTGAAGAAAAAAATATAGAAGGATCAATATCTGGATTTTTTTTCAGTTGCTAAATAAAGATGTGGAAAAGAAGCACGTGGACAAGGAGGATGATAAGGACAAGGAGAGGCGTAGGACGAAGGAGCCGGATAGGACATGGTCCAACTGGCTACCAGGATTCTTAATTTACGCTGGGGTGATTGTTAAGGCTTAACTGTGGCGAACACAATCCCTCTTCCAATATCTAAATTTGATATACAGGGCGTATGTAGATTTTGCAGGGGAGGCCTGGCTTCATTATGACGAATCATTCTGTATGAGTGCGATTTCCCCAAATCTTCGTTGGGATGAGCCACTGCCGGGTCTCTGGATATGGCACATGACACCAGCCAGACCCAGTTTGTTGGACAGGTTTGATAGTGGCCATTTCAACAGAAAGGTCACCCTGAATCAGAATCGCCCCGTAGGAGCGGGTCAGGTGGTTCAACCCCTCCTGCTTTGTTGGGAATACAATGCCAAGGGCGCTTGCACTAGAAAACCATGATGTTTCAGGCATGAGTGTTGAGCATGGGGGGGGTCATCATCCCACCACCTCATGTTTTAGAGAAGGGGCCCAGTGTCAGAATAAGGGCCCAGGATGTGGTTAATTGACCCGGCCCAATTAAGGATACAGTTCCGGAAGAATGGTTGAGGGAGTATCCCCACAGAGAGGATGGTAGTTACCTGTTGCAGGGTTTCAAGCATGGCTTTAGAATTCCGGCAACTGGCGAGCGCAAGGCGTTTTTTGTGTAAAACCTCAAATTGGTGTACGGAATGGAGGTCGTCCAGGCGAATATTGAGAAAGAAAAAGAAGGGAGACTGCTGGGACCCTTTAAAATGGCTCCTTTGGAGACATTGAGGGTTTTATCATTGGGAATAGTGCCAAAAAGGCCTAAAGCGAGTTAAGGCTAATACACCTCTTGTCCTACTCAGAGGGAGCATTGGTTAACGACACCATCCCTCAGGAGCTTTGTACTGTGCACTACACCTTCTTTAATGAGGAGGTTTGCATGGTACGAAAGTGCTGTGTGGGGGCAGAGCTGGAGAAATGTGATTTAAAATCAGCTTTCCAAATTTTGCCATTTCACCTGCAGCATTTCAACTTGTTAGGAATTCATTTTCAGGGATTTTTTTTTACATTGACAGAGCATTACCTATAGGCTGATCAGTTTTGTGCACTGCTTTGGAGCGTTTCAGCTTGTTTACTGAGTGGAAACTTAGAGTAGGGCAGGCTGTAAGTCTACGGCCCATTATTTGGATGGTTACTTTTTTATGGAGAAAGGAATACAGGAAAATGTAGATTCATTTTAAACAATTTTCAGTCAATAGCACAGGAGCTAGGCTTACCCCTGGCAGAGGAAACTAGATACTGTTCAGCAGATATCGAGGCTGCCTAATAACAAATTAGCTGGCTTTAAGATTAGGGCTAGATCCACAAAATGTTGACATCAACATTTCTTGAGGCAAGACTTTGCACTGATTTCTTTGAGTAGGTTGGGAATGGTTGTACACAGGTCTATAAAGTACCAAACGCCAGTTCCCAGATTTCTTTTTGATGATAAAAATGGGGGTATTCCACTGACGGGTGGAATACTCTATATGTCCTTGATCTAATTGCTCCTTAACTAAGGCCTCCACTGCGTGACAATGGCCATTGATCAACCCAGACAGGTGGTCCACGGAGCCAGGTTAATGGCAAGGCTGTGTCAGATTGCATAGAGGCCTGTATTATAAATTTGTCTGCAATTTTGCATTCACCTTTTTCAAGAGATCCCAACCCCAGATGGAAAAGGGAATATGCAGAATGGAAGGAGTGATTGTGATTTGTCTAGGAGAGTCACCTAGACTGTCCAGAACAATGAGCTGAAGGCTTTTCTGGGCTTGCTCATAGCCTCCAACTCCCCAAATGTCCTTCACTGGCTGGGTGGGATAGCTTTCTGGCTAGTCTTCCTTTGCAATAATGCTAACATCAGCTCCCATATAGGACTGCCAGATACACTGGTACCAAAAGGAGGACATAGAAAGACAAAAAGGAGGACATATTGAATGTTTCATTTGAATCCACTTTAAACCCACAATCAATACAACATTAGTACAATAGCTGCCAAATAAATGTCTTTTAGTGAACTGACCAAGAAACAGTCATGTTAAAAATTAAAAATAAATTCAATTGAGTCCTTTTTTTCAAAATACCGGGGGTGGGCGGGCAGGTGGGGGAGGGGAAAGCCAGATGGAAGGGAGTCCTTCCACCTCTCCCCCTCCCATCCAAAATTATAACATAAAATATACAAAAGCCTGGCATTTGACCTTTCCCTTCCTGACGGAGGACATTAGGCTAAAAAGGAGGGCATGTCCTCCTTTTGCCTGACATCTGGCAACCCTACTCCCGTATAAATCAGGCCTTTAAGGACAAGCGATCCCATTTTAAGAGGGAGTCGGGGCTGTGCGTGCTCAATGGTAGTTAAGGCAGCAAATCGAACCAAAACTCCCATTACGAAGGTTGGTAGAAGGACCCATCTGTGTTAATGGAAGCAACAACAATTGAGTGATAGGTTCACCTGCAGGAAGGGCCTGTGGTATATTATATGTGGTTTGAATAATGAGAGATCCCTCATAATCCCCATCAATGACGCCTGGTACAACAAATAAACCCCATGCAGAGATGCTAGAGCAGGGGAGAATGAGACCCACAGTGTCTTTGGGAATTGGTCCATGATGTGCTGTTTTAACTTTGTAGACAGTGAGAGGGAATTGATAGTCGACCTCTTCAGCCGTGATCAAATCATGATCAGCACTGTTAACAGTATCAGGTCGGATTTCTTGAACTGGGGTAGTATTCACTGAGTTCCCCCCACTTGACCTGGGGCTGGAAGTCCACCCAACTTGGAATTTCCGAGTGTTGGAACAGACTGGCATTAATTGGCTGAGTGATAACCTTTCTGACACCGGGGGCATTTCCCCCCCTCCCCTTGCAATTCAATTTTTAAAAAAATCTTCTGTAGTTGTGTCAAACTATCGTTATTTGAGATAGCAGACAATGCAATGGGGAGGGAGGGGAGGTGGGTAAGAGCCTTCGGGACCTAGAAATAAAAGGGGAGAATAAAGATTTTCAGGGGTTTAAATTTATTCCTTCCAATCTAGGTTACAGGGCCGAAAATGTCCGACAACAAGATTTTGCTCTGGATTCAATATATACTGGCTGTTCTCCTAATATTACAAACCAGTGTTTCTTTTTTAAAAACAGGGACGAAGGTTATTTTCAGCCAAATTGCTTTTCTCTTAAGATAAAGACCTAAGGTGGGGGTGGGGAGGCTGGGCAACGGCCAAGGAGAACATCTGCTTGAAGAGAAATCTCTGTGTGTCATCCTGCTCTAAAGCTCTTTAAGATCTTGACTCGAAGCAACTCTTTCTATAGAGAAAGAGCAAGAACAAAACCATTTGGGCCCCTTAAAGACTAACTCTCTCTTAATGTGAACTTTTGTGGATAAATCCTCTTCCTCAGACAGAGAAACATTTACTTATTTATTTAATTATACTTTTACCTCACCCAACTAGTGGCCATGCCACCAAACTGGGTAGTAAACAAAGGACATACAGTAATATATACGTAGAAGACCCATAACAAAATTAACATAGGAAAAGCAGGAGGTGGGGGGGGGAACAGCTATAAGAAAAAGTGACTTAACAAATACTGCAGTAACACTAAACGAAATAAATTTTTATGTAAAGAGCATAATATTCAACAGTGGCAGATGACATCAAGTTCACAAGCACAGGGAAAAGAGGGGGAACCTGATTACTGTTGACAGGATGAACCTGTGGCAAAGCATAAAATGTTTGTGTGAACAGCCAGGTTTAATCTGTCTCCAGAAGCCAAGGAGGAATTTGGAATTCAACCCCACACGGGGCAGCCACCTCTAGAGGGTTGCAACCACCACAGAAAAGACACAGTTTTTGGGGGTGGGGCAGATTTCTGGGTCTCCCTCAGGGTTGACACTTACAACATCTCAGTAGAAGAGGTGTGGGTGGCATGAGGAGATATTTTGAGGGAAAAGTACTCAGAGAAGTAGCAAGGTCCTGAGCTACCGTGTTTCCTCAAAAATAAGACAGGGTCTTATATTAATTTTTGCTCCAAAAAAAACGCATTAGGGCTAATTTTCAGGGGATTTTGTTGATGTACAACAATCTACATTTATGCAAATACAGTCATGTCATCTTCTTCTGGTTGCTGCACAAGGCTGGAGGGCCAGGTTTCACTGAACTGGGGCTTATTTTTGTGATAGGGCTTATATGACAAGCATCCTGGGAAATCATACTAGGGCTTATTTCAGGGTAGGTCTTATTTTCGGGGAAAGAGGGTATGAAGGGCTTCCAATGTTGTCATCAGCACATTTGTGGAATGTCCTGCAACCCTTGCCCTAAAGAGGTTGTCTCATGTTAGATGCCTCATCATCTAACATGAGACAACCTCTTTAGGGCAAGGGTTGCCACAGGTGGGCAGGATCTGGAGGTTGCTGCTCTGCCTCCTGGGCCACCCCTGATCTTAGGAGATGGATTCGTGGCGCCGAAGGGAGTCTTTCAAATCAGCCGTGTGAGTTCCTATGACCTAAGGCCATACTAAGGGATAGAATACCTTTATCTTTCTCTTCACCACCAGTTTTCATCTCAATGTATGTACGAATGTGAAGTGAAGAGAGATGTTAATTAAGGAAACACCTAAACTTCACTATAATTACGGCTGAAAAAATTGCCAAAAAATATTTTTAAGAAGATTGTAGGATCAAGTACCATCCTGAGTTTTGGGCATCAAATGCTCCTTGCTGTTCAGCTCAGGCCTAAAAACAATCATGTAATATTTAGCATGAGAGGGGGGTTGTCAAAAAGTATGGAGCATAAAAATCGCTTTTGAACCACCCACAAGGCCTCAGTGTATTAGCAGCACTGGAGATTGAAACAGCAGCGCTCAGCGAGATCTCCTGCCTGCTGAGCCTTTGCAGTAGAAATAGTTGGTGAAGGTTTATGAAGAAAGATGCCAAATAGAGCTTGTCCTTCTTCAAGGCGTTTCTCCAAAATCTTCCATTCTGTTCTTGAAGGAAGGATGTCAGAGCAACCACACATGGTGCCACTGGCATTCAGGCAATGTGAGGGCCCAGGCCTATATCCCCATGCTTTGCTCCCTCTGGCGAGTCGATAGCGAGTTTCCGAGACTGAGCAGGGATTTGAACCGGTATCACCTGGTTCTCACTTGGACGCTTTGTTCACTCCTGAGGACACTATGTCAGATTGTATGGCCATCTAAATATATTTCTCCCCATGCATTCCTGCTATCTGTGTGTGATTGCTGTCTTAGGACTTTGCAAGGAGAAGCTTCTGCTAAATCTTTTAAAGCTAACATTCTCCAACACTTTTCCCCCTTGTACGGTGCAAGGAAGACACAGTCGTACATTCAGGTTTCCCCCAAACAAAAATGATTGGAGCAGCCACGGACTCAGCCTTGTACACCCTTCAGCTCTAATCTTGCTTAAGCCATGCCTGACTAGAGTCTTGTTGACTTTTAGTACAGGTCATTGGCACACTTACCGTAGAGAAGGAAATGCCCACTGAAACTACTCAAACTTTCAAATCAGTCATTTTGATGCATTTTTCTGTACTAGGGGATAGAATACCTTCATCTTTCTCTTCCCTTCCAGTAATTCCACTCAGTGAATGTGAAATTAGAAAATACGTTGATTAGGGAAATACGCTAGTTCATTGTAAGTACAGAAGAAAAATAACTGTCATTCCCCCCCCCCCCCCCAAATATGAAGGATCAGTTATCATTCTGGGTTTTCAACATTAAATGCTCCTTGGCGTTCAGGTCAGGCCTAAACACAATAATGTAGCATTTGGGAGCAAAGATGCAGCCCAGTAACCCCAGACTGGAGGAAATGATGGCAAAGACCTGCACGGCCACCATGTACTTCCCTTTGGTGCTCAGGTAGGTGGGCACAAACGACACCCAAACGCTGCAGAAGACCAACATGCTGAAGGTGATCAGCTTGGCTTCATTGAAGGCCCCAGGCAGCTTCCTGGCTAGGAACGCCAGGGTGAAACAGGTGGCAGCCAGAAAGCCCATATAGCCAAGGGCACTATAAAACATCACAACAGAGCCCTCGTTGCACTGCAGTATGATCAGCATGGGTTGGGAATGCATGTCAGATTCTGGGAATGGAGGGGAGATGCCCAGCCAAACAATGCAGATGCCCACTTGTACACTGGAACAAGAAAGAACAATGGAGTTGGCCAGAGTCTTCCCCAGCCATTTCCTCATCGTGTTCCCTGGCTTAGTGGCCATAAAGGCTACCACTACCATGACGGTTTTTGCCAACAGGGAAGAGACGGCAACTGAGAAGATGACGCTGAAGGCAGTTTGTCGGAGAAGGCAGGTCACTCTCTGGGGCTGGCCAATGAATAGAAAGGGGGACCAGAAGCAAAAGAGGAGGGAGCCGAGGAGGACATAGGTGAGGTGCCTGTTGTTGGCTTTGACGATGGGCGTTTCTCGGTGTTTCACGAATATTCCTAACACCAAGAGTGTATTTAGGGATGAGAGCAGGGCCAAGAAAGTAAGGGAGATCCCCAAAGGTTGTTCATAAGAGAGGAAGCTGATAACTTTGTCAACGCATTGATCTCGTTCCTCATTCGAAAATTGCTCATCTGGACATTTGTCGCAGTCTTCTGCATCTGGAAAGAATTACAACACTTTCAGCATTCATATAATCCATCCTACATCAGTTATCATCACTGGTCTTTTTCATTTATTAAAAGGGAATGGGGAATATATGGCCTCTCAATGTTGATGGTTTGTAACTGCCTTTAGAGAGATAAAGGTTCATGGGAAAGGCAGTCCAGCATGAAAGGGAGGTCAGTGTAAAATGGGATTTATGTGAAACAGAGTACAGTGGTTCCTCGCATAACGATGTTAATTGGTTCCAGAAAAAAAAAACGTTATGTGAAAACATCGTTATGTGAAGCACCATTTCCCATAGGAATGCATTGAAAACCGGTTAATCCGTTCCAATTGGAACGGATTATCCGGGTTTTCCCCTCCCCCCATGGCTTGGATCTGACCCATGGCGGCTACCTCAGCCATGGCTGGACTCCCTAGAGTCCGGCCATGGCTGGGGTAGCCGCTGCGGCTCGGATCCAAGCTGCGGGGGGAGGGTGGTGGGGATGCCTTTCAGGCATCCCGGGCTTGGATCCCACCAACCACCGGTTACCCTTTAAGCGGTGGAGACAGGCTGGGGGGTGGATCGGGAAGCTTGAAGCCTCTCCGCGCCGCCTACCCCGGCCGTTCTCGGACTTCCAGAAGTCCGGGAACGGCCTGGGTAAGCGTTGCAGGTAGGCTTCAAGCTTCCCGATCCACCCCCACCCTGTCCCCGATGCTTGAAGCCTTCCCGCGCCACTTTCCCCAGCCGTTCTCAGACTTCCAGGCGTCCGAGAACGGCCGGGGTAGGCGGCGTGGGGAGGCTGCCCGCGGCGGGGACAGGGTGGGGGGGTGTCCGCAAGGCTTCCAAGCAAAGGCCTGGAAGCCTTCGACACCCCGGTACCCTTCCCCCGCCGCTGCTGAGAGCCTTCCGAGGTCTCAAAGGGCTTTCTCCAATATCAGAGGGGGCCCTTTGAGAGCTCGGAAGGGAATTGTCGGCAGGGGACGGTGGCTTCGGGGTCCTTCCGAGGCCGCAGCCCACTGCCGACATTTTCCCCCAGCTGAGCGGCGGGGCTTCAAAGCTCCCGCCGCTCAGCTGGGGGAAAATGGTGCCTATGGGGAAAAATCGCAAAGCGATTTTTCCTCATAGGCAAGATCGTTGTGCGATTGCAAAAGCGATGGCAAAAAAGCCATCGCTATGCGATTTTTTCATTAAACGGGGCGCTCGTTAACCGAGGCACCACTGTATATGAATTGCTGAAAAATACAGTTGAGGATAGGATGTGGAAGGGGGCACAGCCTGGTAAAGAACAGGAACAAAAGCAGTGTCGGCAGCAGCACAACATTCTGCCTCTGATCAATAAGATTCCAGATATAACGAACTGCACAAATGAATAGAACGTTGTAGGGATGGGAAGAGAGGGTTTTTCTACTAGTGCATTTCATCATAATGGCTCTATACATCCATCCAGCTAAGAGGCAATATGAAAAGCAAGTCCAGCTGCTGAGGGCAATGACAGCAACGGACTGTGCCTTCCTGCTGATGGTATCTGGGTGGCTAGCATGAGAAACAGGTTGCTGGACCAGGAGATCCACTGATCTGCTCCAATAAACGTCCCCTTATGTTCAGTGCCTGAGAAGCAATGTTCCCTCTAATTTCCGCTAGTGCTATGCGATGGCACAACTGGGGTACCACAAGGCTCAATCTTGAACCCACCAATAATGATTTGGATAAGGGGGTGCATGAAATGCCTCCAAAATTTCCTTATGACACAACCTTGGATGGAGGAGCTAATACCTCAGAAGGCAGGAACAAAATTCAAAAGAATCTTGACAGGTGTGAGCAATGGGCTGAAAACAACAGAATGAAACTTTACAGGGATAAGTGCAAAGTGACTGCAAGAAAGGTCAATGATAGTTTAGACCAGTGGTTCTTAACCTTTTTGAAATAAACGCCCCCTTGAGCCATTGAGGAAGTTATCATCGCCCCCTTCCCCGCGGTGATGATATCCTATTATTTATTTGTTTGTTTGTTTGTTTATTTATTTATTTATTTATTTATTTATTTATTTATTTATTTATTTATTTATTTTGTATGTATGTATTTATTTATTTATTTAAGACACTTAAATGCAATGACCCCTGAAAACAAAATTCAATTCCAAGAAAATGAAATGCCCCCAAAAATGATTTAGTTGCAAGTGAATTTTAAGACGCAAAAAGAAATATAAAAAGGGCATAAAAACAAACCGCAATGTAGGAACTAAAAATGTCAAGACGAAATCTCTGAAACTAAATTAAGATTGGAGGAAAATATATATTCATGCACATTGTAAAAAGGCTGCAGCCATCTTCACAGGTTTGACTTGCTCCAGTGCCCCCCTACCGCCCCCTTCTGCTCCAGCGCCCCCACACTGCCCCTTTTCGTTCTACCGCCCCCCTGAAAAATGAAATCGCCCCCTGGGGGGCATTATCGCCCACGTTAAGAACCACTGGTTTAGACCACTGGTTCTTAACCTTTGTTGCTCAGATGTTTTTGGACTGCAACTCCCAGAAGCCTTCACCATCAGTTCTGATGGCTGGGGTTTCTGGGAGTTGCAGTTCAAAAACACTTGAGTAATAAAGGTTAAGAACCACTGGTTAGACCTCATTAACAGAAGTAGTGTCGCCAACTCCCATCAGGTACTGGAGGACTGAAAGAAAAATTAGACAACCATATGTCAGATTTAATTTGAATTGAATTCCTGCATAAAGCAGGAGTTGAAATCATTAATTGTCTTGATTTTCGATCTGTATTCTGGTATTCCTTTCCAGGGCTCTCTACAGCATACCTGAGTGTTTTCCATTTTATCTTCCCAGTTGTTTGGCATGCATCTTTAATAACATCTAACCAGATTTGAACTCTGCTTTCCCCACTCAAACTGCATACTTTAGCTCATCCAAATGTACCAAATTGGTTGAATTCTCTTACAAAAGGTTGAATTCTCTTACAAAAACAGACGTCTGTCTCAAACAGCACCTGTATTACTGTAACATAGAGTAACTATCTCAGATGCTTCTGAAGAACATTGTACAGTGTGTGAGTGGACCCTTGCCTTAGTCCTCTGTTTTTCCCCCCACCAGTGGGTTGAAGATTACCTCACACACAGTGAAGTTATGATTTTCTACCACAGGCTCAAGAAACCTGGCCCTACACATCCTACTGGGGCCAAAAGGCATAGGATGCTGACTTCCTTTTTAGTAACCCTCCCTTCAAATTCTTCAGAAAACAACAGATGTGGAATTTACAGTGAAAAGCAGAGAGTACAGGTGAGTTCTGCTTAATTATGCTCCTCCTGATCACCTCTTTCGCCCTGGAGTCACCCACCTTCCTGAGTGGAGATGGTTCCTCCTGCACACGGGGCACAGCCATAGCAGCAGGCGGGCTCTCCCTCCTTCACCAGCTTGACATGTCCTGGATGGCAACTTTTAGTGCATCTAGAAAAGGGCATCGTCTGGGCATCAGGAAAAGCAGCGTTGAGAGAAAACATGCTAGTTAGTAGATTCATTTCTGCATTAGTGCAAATTATTTCTGGAAGAGTTGAGATCTTAAGGGGAGACCTTTAATTGCATGCAGGGTTTTATTAACAAGTGACACCCTTCCTTTTTTCTATTCAGGATGGTCTGGAGACCAGGCTGGACCAGGCTAAGTAGGGTCGCTTAAGGTCATGTTGAGGTCCAGGATGCATGGCATATGCACCTCAAGGGGCTCCATTTGGCTAGCATTCCTTCAAAAAAACCAAACAAATAATCCCCACAGCAGGAAGTCAGTCTTTGTGTTGTGCAAAAAAGAGAATTGCCATCCACAACTCTCCAAGAGCTCATATGTCTCCTCTGTCTCCTCTTTGTGGATGATCCCCACGTACGGGACACGATTTACTTTAATCTTGCAATTAATCTTAATATAAGGTACAGAACATGAGCAAGGGAAATGTCCTTTTGGTACAGGAACACTCTTTTCATATCCAAGATACCGTAGGAAAAGCATAAGGAAGAAAATGAGATAGAATTTTTAAAAATCAAGAGGAAATCAAGGGATTGAAATGAAACAAGTGGTTTTTCCCACCTGGTTAAACCAACTGGACCATCCAATGGCATTTTCATCAACGGTCACCTTGATCTCAGGGGAGTCCCGTCTCTCTATACGCCCAACTTCTACTCCAGCGGTCGACTTGTTGGGAAACATTAACCAGTTCACGATATGGAAGTCGGCTGCCAGCTCCCCATTCTCATCCAGATAAACTCCATTCATGGCAATATTGTAATACTGGACATTTTTAAGAAAAGGATGAAGCTAAAAGGACAAGCAAGCTCATTAGACAATCAGGAAATCCTGTTAGACATCTTGGCCCTCACCATAATTACTAGGGATTTTTTAAATAATATAACTAGATCATGTCGAACTTGAACTCTGTTAGCAAAAGTGACTAAACTGAGACAATAGTATTTTGAGCACATCACGAGAAGAAAAGACAAAATGAAAGAATACTGGGATAAATTTAAGGCAACAGGTAAAGGAATGGTGCAAATAGGAGGTGAATTTACCCAATTAAACAGCCCATTGTCTTGGGTTTGGGAGAGCTGAGCTGGGCTTTGCAGAACAGAACATATTGGAGGTCATTCATTGCTGGAGAGCCCTTAAAGCCAAACCAACATCATAGAATACAAGAAGAAAACTGAAACCCTCTCCATTGCGTCTAGTAATATCGGTGGTGAGGTGAGGGAATCAAACCAGAATGGCTTCATATCTGAGCCTGTTCTCATTTAGAAGAGGATGATACAGGCCATGAAGCCCTAAACCATTCCCCCAACTGGTCAGGCAATACATAAATTCTGTAGAGACCAAACCCAGATTTGTCTGTGCAGCTGAGAAGCAGATCGGTGAACTGGACATCAAGAGAATTCTCATTTTAACAAAGGATCATTTCACCACCCTGACTGATCACTGGAAAGTGGAGAATGGTTCATTGGGACAACAGATCCCACACAGAAAATCTGCTTCCATTGCCACAGGACCCTCACAGATCTTGGTTTCAGCAATTAATAACAGTTTTCCCTGGAACCTTCTGTGAACAGAAAGGAGTACCTGCCATGGCTGGATCCTTTGAGCTGCCAGCCTATCCCCACCCATTGTCTTCCTCCAATTTGATCGGGAAAGGTGTGCTGCACGCAAAGACTGTGTCACAACCTGGATGGCATTGTAAATGCTGTAGCTGCCTTGAGACAGGATCCTCTCGATCACATCCTGGGGCAGATTGTCCCTCTTCTCTTTCTCAATACACCTCTTCCAGACTTTCACAGACAACGTATCTCTTGGATAGAAACAATGAAATGTTGCCCTGATTAACTGGCCATTTTTATAGAGAACCGACTCAAGATCATTATATTGTGTCCCTTTGTTGGTCTGGATCAAGAAGGACAAGTAAACATGGGTGTACTGGAGATCAAACATTCTGAACAACAATCTCACGGTAAGATCCTGCAAAGATGTTGCAATCCATACTTTTCCCACAGGGGATTTTTTTATCACTTCAACTCTTTGAATTGTCAATCCAAGATACAACATGGCCTGAGAGTCTACTTGACAGACAACAACATTGACTTTCGTGCTGCTAAGATTGGAAATCAAGTCAGAAAGTGTTCTTCTGACAAAAACCCCTATGGGTATTTTGTTTGAGAAAGCAATACATATGCCGTTCTTTGTGATCACAGCCGAGAAAGTGGCCATAAATCTTTCTCCGCTTTCATTATCTGGAGCTAGGAGGCCAATCCAAGTCCACCTGAAGTGCAGGAGCAGTTTGACAATCCCCAGGTAAGGAGGCTCCTGATTTGGGACTGCTCGATAGAAAAATGGATATTGGTGTGTCTCCTTTGGTATTTGACTGACGAAACGATAACTGACCTAATGAGAAAGAAAGGGAACAAAACACAGACTCCTAAGATGATCTAAAATGATTTTTACTAACTGATGTGTTGCTACAGTAAAGGAATGCACCTTCCTCTGTCTAAAAACAAAACTGATATCATATACAGTAAATGAAAACTCCGGGATCTTCATTTCTGGTTCAACATGAAAGAGAGTAATAAAAATAATGTATATCCACAAAACAGCAACAATAACACTTTTAATATATATATCATCTGTCTTTCACCCTCCCTGACATTGCCCTCCCCAATGTGGCAATCTATAGAGATTTTTAATAATACAAGGCAACTCGCCCTCTACCCCTTTCATACCTGTGGGATCTTGTAGATGTCCAGTATTGTTGAAATCTGGGTGGACATTTCTGAGTCGGCCCCTTCCAGAACCACCGACAAACTAGTCTGCTTCCCACAGAGGTAGTTTGGAACGTGCTGCTGCCCCACAGACAGCAGGTCCACCAAAGCCTCAGAAGTCGTCCTTGCACTGAAATGATTCTCGTAGATGTTGTAGCCCAGAGTGATATTGGGTAAAAGGGTTGATTTCTCGTTGATCTCACGAACAGCAAACAAGAAGGGCAGGATGTGCCAGAATGTCGTGCCTTCTACACTGTTACAAAAAGGGGACTCATCAAGCACTGTACAAGGAAATAATGAGACTTCTTAGGAAGTCCTAACCTTCACACTGGACTTGTAACATCTATTCAAAATTTATTTATATACAGTATATATATTCCAAGAACGAAAAGAAATAAAGGCCACTTTCTTTTACTGCACACTAAGTTTGACCCTCACAACAATTCTGAATTGCATACGAAAGCCTAAAAATGGGTCCCAACTACCTTTCGTGCACGGAAGAGAGGTCTCCTTGAGATAAGATTCGGACCCACTGAGGGAAGAAAATGCAGGAACGAAAGAAGCAGGCTGCAATCTGTGCCAGTTGGAGTGAGTTAAATTTCAGTGTGCACAAGGTTTCTTTTACATCCCACAGTTGGCAGCTTTGCTTTCATTGTTTCATAAGTTTAGATGGGATTCCTCTGCGGTCTGACTTCTCCAGTGGGGTCATCGCTTTCTGCAATAGGTTACCTGCAACTTTTCTTACTTCCTTTATCCTCCTATTCTCCTTTTCTGCTTTGTTAAGCTGCATAGAAGTGGGTAATTTAAGCAAACATCAAGGCTCAGTGGAAATTTGAATCCAAGTCTCCCTAGTGCTAGTCAAAATGTGTGTTGCTTATATACCGCCCCATAGCACTTCAAGCACTTCCCGGGAGGTTTACAAGTGAATTATGCAGGCTACACATTGCCTGAGCCCGAAAGCTGGGTACTCATTTTACCGGCCTCAGAAGGATAGAAGGCTGAGCCAACCTTGGGACAGCTACCTGGTTTTGAGACTCAGGTCATAAGCACAGTTTTGGCAGCAGTACAGCTGTTAAATCACTGCGCCACATGGCTCCTGCATTCAAGGCTACATGCTGGGTCTCCTCAGGTACAGGAACACACTACACATATGTCAAAGACCACAAAGTACTTGCACCTGCTCTTGGATGAACACCTAAATGTGGTGAGGGAGTTTCAAAGGGTTGTGACAATATAATATAATGAGGAGAGTCCACTGTCGTCAGGATCATAATTGGTCACATCAGCAGGTCATTCTACTGGCGATGAGGGCAAATAAATTCCTGACCGGCAGCTTCTAGGCAGCAACATTACTGGACGATGTCATTACTGACAAGACCTGTGGCACTCAAAGTAACTTTTGTTGCTGTGCAAAAGAAGGCAATGGTGAACCACTCAGAAATTTTTCTCGCTTCAAAACTGCACAGTGAGGAAGACACTCAGTCAGGTGATAGGAAAAAGCAAAAGACAAGGAAGAATAACCCTGCTACTAATGAAGCAACTAGGTTAACGTCGCCACAATAGCTGGTGGCTGATGCGCAGCAAAGTCTGATGCCGTAATTCAACTGCAGTTGGACAATGGGACATGAGAAATAGGAACCAAGGTAAACTGGAAATTGTAAAGCAAAAAATTGAACATTCAAAAATTATAGCGCTTGGTGTGAATGAAGAAAAATGGACTGGAATCGGATATTAACCATCAGAAAACACCTTATTTTACTATTTATATGAAAGAATCAGAAAGCAACAATGCCTCTAATGCTGAGGGAAGATGAAGCTGAGGAAGTTAGAGATATGAAGCAAAGAATGATGCCATAATATCACTCAGACATCTTGGGAAAACTTTTAACATAAACAGCATTCAAATCTAAGTCACCAGCACAGATGCTGAAGAAGAAATGAAAACCTGTAATGAAAATGTCCAGGAAGAAACTGACCAGAGATTCCTGAGAATCATAGATGATTGGAAGACATAAGGATGAACCAAAACATAACCAACGATGTTCAGATGCTGAAGAAAAAGAAATCAAAATCTTTTATGATTGACCAGGAGGAAACACACAGGTATGAACCAAGGTAGAACCGAGAGTGTTACAATGGAAAGAAACCAGAGATATTATTAATGAAGAATATGAAAGACATATTGATTATCAAAAGAAAAGCCCAGATACATAATAGAAGAAACACTTAAAATAGTTACGGACAGATCAAAAGCAAAAATCTATAGAAATAGGGTAAGGATAAATAACCCTTCCAATACTCAGTGCAAAGAAATAGTACAAGAGAAAGGGGAAAACAAGAGATCTCTTCTATAAGACCAAAGAAGTCAAAAGGAAATTTAAACCTACATTACGAATGCTAAAAGATCAACAGAAGAACATAACATCTCACCTGGATGAAATAGAAAGAAGGAGAAAGCAGTATACTGAAGACTTGTACGGAAGATCCTCAAAGCAAACGGATTTCAATTGAAAAACCTGTAATTTCTGAATATTTATTTATTTATTTATTTATTTATTTATTTATTTATTTATTTATTTATTTATTTATTTATTTATTAAACTTATATGCCGCCCATTTAGACATAGTCTACTTTGGGGGGGTCACAAAACACAGAGTAAAAACAGTTTATATATATTGACAATTTTCAACATTTATACAAAAGACGATAGTTAAGAAGAGGTAAGTTAAGTAATGCCTGGAGGGAAGACCTGTCTATATAACCAGGTTTTGAGTTGGTTTTTAAAAATGCCCAGCAAGGGAGCCAAATGGATCTCGGGGGGGGGGGGAGTTTGTTCCACAGACATCAAAATACTATTTATGCCCACCCTAACAGCAAAACAAACGACAATTATAAAAATATAAAAATATAAAGAGAAAGACATGCTCAAAGTGCTTTGAAGAAAGAAATCACCAGGATTGGATGGAATACCCATAAAGCTATTTGAAGTAACAAAAAAAAATAGGTGTGCATCAATAACTTGATTGTTCTGATGGACAAGACTCAATGCTAGGACAGAATGTGGAGAGAAAGAATGTTTTTCCATAAGCAGATGCATAAGAAAAGTGTTAAATTTATCTCCATATCTGTTCATTCTGTATTTACCTCATTTCATGTGGAAAATTAGACTGGATTCAGATCAAGGAGGATTGAAAACTGGTGGGATTAACTTCAATAATTAAAAATATGCCAAACATTCAGGTAGAAAGCAGGAATGACTTGAAACGTACGCCAATGAAAATGAATAAATAAAATGCTCTCAAATAAATGCAGTTGACCATTAAGAACATAAAGATGAGAGCTACAGAAAACGTATGTGGCTTTAATGTTGACATTAAAGATTTTCAGATATTGGAACTATAAATAATTTTTACCAGTGCATTCACTCATCAAAGAAACTGGAAACTGCAGCCAAGAAATCTGAAGAAGGTTGAGATTGGATGATGAAGAAAACTGATGTGAATATTTTTTTAAAGAATAATAATATAGTGCTGAAAGATAGCTTTGCTGATACCCTGGATGGTTAAAAAGAAAACTTGTTAGTCCTTGACCAAATCAAGCCCAAACTGTCTCTCGGGGGGGAAATGATGAACCGGAGTTTGTCCTACTTAGAGCATGTCATGAGAAGACAACAATGAAAAAGACAATAATACTAGGAAAAAGTGAAGGCGGTAGAGAAAGAGGAAGAAGGTGGGGCTTCATAAAGGATGCTAAAGATTTGACGTTCAGAGTGCTAAGCAGAGCTGCTAATGATATGACATTTTGGAAGCCACTCATTCATGGGGTCACCATACGTGTGAGGCTACTTGATGGCACATAAGAATAACGAACGCACCTAGGAACCCTGCAACTCCCAAACCCAGAAACAACCTGACCAAATAAAATGGATCTGGGACCACCTGTGTCCACAAGCACTGGCTCTCTTGCTGGGGCTCAAATCTTCCAGCCTCTTTCCTGGGGTTGCCAGCAGCATCACTGAAACAAGTGTATTAATCAACAGAAATGTCCTTTCTTTAAAAAATAGAAAAGAGTACAGCTCTACTAAATATTAGGGTAAAGGGAAAAGAGTCACCTATTTCATCCTCCAGTATTTCCTACACGTGGAACTGCACATATTTCTACTCCACCCAAATCCAAATTTAAGTGGCAAAGATCACCTTAATGCTAACATTTAAAGAAGAGAAAAGTTCAGAATACGACTGGGCATAAAATGTGCCCCAAACCCCACCCACAGAGAAGTCCAATCAACTCAACAGCAAAGAAAAATACAGAAGTGGGGAAAAATCTTAACAACCATTTGCTTTTATAAAAACCAACTTTTCCAAAACAATCACTTTCATTACAGAGGTCACAATGATTTTTAGTAACACAAGATGCTATTTCATCAATCATTTCGCCTATCATTTGTTCATCTGAAACTCAGATGGCGAGTGTCCATAGAAACAGAATAAAATTGCAAATAAACTTCAGAGGTGGGGAGGCTAAAAGAGCTGGAGCCCCCCTCCTCATTTACTGCTCAGAGACCTGGCCACATTTGAAAAGGTAGCCATGAAATAATTAGAGGTACTTTTGCATTTATGAACCACTCCCATAAACTGTTTTATTAAGGGAAACCTGCAGGAGAGGGGGAAGTACATGATTCTCTAGAACCAGATGAGAGAAATATCCTTTTTGCCATGAGAAAATTGGAAAATGTGGCACCAGTCACCATTACCTACATGAAAACATTGTTGGAGGGAGAACGGTAGAAATGATACGGTTGAAATACAGAATTTGCGGTAGTTATGATCCCAGTAATCTGGTAATCTCCTGGCCTGTAATAATTAAAGAAACCGTATCGATCTCTGATCTTCTTCCAGGGGCATTGTCTCTTGATCCCCAAATGAAAAGCACAGGGTGGCAGCATCAGCATCAGCAGATACCACTGGATCAAGCTGGAGATGCTTAGTAAAGCTCTTTCCATCCTCTCTTCCTTGATTCTCAGAGCCAACTTGTTAAAAGCCAAACCCTCCCTGCAGGAGCATGACTGCACTGCCTCTTCTCTGATATACTTGGGTATCCAGGTCGCCTGTTCTAGCATCTGAAGGGGAGATTAGCTCAATTAAAGCTCACTCCGGCACAACCCTTGCCTTACCTCAGCATCAGCCCCAGGTGCTCAGTGGCCCAGGAGGTCTTTATGCACTAGCTTTTCCAGGCTTTGTACAGAAGAAGTTCCTGAGTTCCTCTGAGGCTCTCACCTGGGATTCAAAGGAGGAAAATATCCTCTGCTGACCTTTGCTGAGAAGTGTAATAAATCACTGTGATTTTGATAATTATTGGGTTCAAAAATCACTTCTGCCAGGTCAGCTCGCTTCGCAGCTGGTCCCACAGACGGCTCCAGAAAATATCCTTATTGTGACACTCGGCTGCAGGGTCTACTTCCTGGGTCCCAAAAGGAGTTGTTCTGGCATGTTCGTCTGTCCTTCAGGGAAGAAAAAGGAGGCCTCCATCTTTTCATGCCTTAGACGGCCACTGACCACTGACTGGGATTATGGGTGTGGAAGTCCAAAATGTTGGGGCCAAATGCTGCGGCTCGCCTTGTTCTCCCCCCTCTCCCCTTCCCCAACAGCCAGTGCTGGTAAGAGATTAGCGGTGCTTTATTCACATAGTCCCACCTGCTGGTCGACATTTAGAAATATTTTAAAACTTAATAATAAATAAAATTTATTATTATTATTATTATTATTATTATTATTATTATTATTATTATTATTATTATTATTATTATTATTATTATTATTATTATTATTATTATTATTATTATTATTATTATTATTAACAACAACAACAACAACAACAACAACAACAAAACAACAATAATAATTTATTAAATTAATTTTATTTATTATTAAATAAAATATTATCAATATTATTAATAATAACAACAACAACAACAAAACAACAACAACAAAACAACAACAACAAGAAGAACAACAAGAACAACAAGAAGAACAACAAGAACAAGAACAAGAACAAGAACAAGAACAAGAACAAAAACAAGAACAAGAACAAGAACAACAACAACAACAACAACAACAACAACAACAACAACAACAACAACAATAATAATAATAATAATAATAATAATAATAATAATAATAATAATAATAATAATAATAATAATAATAATAATAATAATAATGCACAGTAAAATAAAATAAAAATATAATAGACAATACATTAGTTGTTTAGCGAGGCATGGAAGATAGATTAGCCTCATTACTGTAATAAATACAAAAAGGTACTGGTCTGGCAGTGGACATTTTTCTCCGGCAGTCTATGCACCATATGACACACAGAGTTTTAGGACTCCTAAAACACTGTGGCTTTGTTCAAACATGCAGTTTGGAGGATGGGGTACACCGTACCCCAGGTTACATTACCAGCTTAGTTTAACACCACGGCTGGTGTGGGTGTGTGGCCATACCCGTCTGCCTCTTACATGGGTTATAATACCATGCTTCTATGAGCTTTACCATCTGGCAATTAATCAAGGCCATTGGGTGATCACCTCACCCCAGTGACTGAAGAAAAAATATAGAAGGATAAATACATGGATTTGTGAGGAGGAGGAGGATAGAGAAACAGCTAAGAGTGAGCCATCCCCTCATGTAATTGAGGTAGAATCAGAAAGATCAAAGAAACCCGAGACAAGAAGACAAGCAGAAGAGGTAGAGGAAAGTCACGAGGTGAAAGTAGAGGGAGCTTGAGAGGAAGGAGCGCGCGCAAAAGAGAAGCAGTTGGGACCGTTAGAGAGCCCAGAGGCAGGAGACAGAAGATCGTTATACTGCAAAAGGGAAAAGTAACAAAGGTTAAGAACCACTGGTCCAACTGGTTACAAGGGTTCTTAATTTACGCTGGGGTGATTGTTAAGGCTCAACCGTGGTGAGCACAATCTCTCTTCCAGTATCTCATTTTGATATACCTGGCAAATATAGATTTTGCAGGGCATGCCTGGCTTCATTATGACAAATCGTTCTGTATGAGGAGTGCGATTTCCCCAAATCTTCGTTGGGATGAGCCACTGCCGGGTCTCTGGATGTGGCACATGACACCAGCCAGACCCAATTTGGGGGACAGGTTTGATAGTGGCCATTTGAACAGAAAGGTCACCCTGAATCAGAATCCCCGCGTAGGAGCGGGTCAGGTGGTTCAACCCCACCTGCTTTGCTGGGAATACAATGCCAAGGGCGCTTGCACTAGAAAACCATGACGTTTCAGGCATGAGTGTTCAGCATGTGGGGGTCATCATCCCACCACCTCATGTTTTAGAGAAGGGGCCCAGGAGGCCGTTAATTGACCCGGCCCAATTAAAGTTACAGTTCTGGAAGAGTGGTTGAGGGAGTATCCCCACAGAGAGGATGCTATTTACCTGTTGGAGGGCTTCAAACATGGCTTTAGGATTCCAGCAATTGGCAAGCGCAAGGCGTTTTTTGTGTAAAACCTCAAATTGGTGTACGGAATGGAAGAGGTCATCCAGGCGAATATTGAGAAGGAAGTTAAAGAAGGGAGGCTGCTGGGACCCTTTGAAATGGCTCCTTTGGAGACATTGAGGGTTTCGCCTTTGGGAATAGTGCCAAAAAAGGCCCAAAGCGAGTTAAGGCTCATACATCTCTTGTCCTACTCAGAGGGAGCATTGGTTAACGACACCATCCCATCTTTGAGTAGGTTGCAATTCAATTTTTTAAAAATGTTCTGTAGTTGTGTCAAACTATCGTTATTTCAGATAGCAGACAATGCAATGGCGATGGAGGGGAGGTGGGTAGGAGCTGCTGCAAATTAAGAACAGACAGGTTGAGGAGAGACCAACACACGCACATGGAGAGCAGCAGCTTCTAGGCTTGGGTAGGGAGGAGTGCTCTCCTTCATCAGAATGCACCGGCTACCTCCTGCTCTTTCTCTGTAGAGAGAGTTGCTTCGAGTCAAGAAAATCATAAAGAGCCTCAGAGGTGTAAGCGGGAAGGGACTTAAGAGTAGAGAACGACATTCCCCAGGACTGTAGCCTTGATGACTGAGTGGAAGGTCATTTATGGGGCACTTTGTAGGACAATACATGACGATAGATTTCTGTTGCCAGGGACAGGCATGGGGATATAGGCCTGGGCCCTCACATTGCCTGAATGCCAGTGGCACCATGTGTGGTTGCTCTGATGTCCTTCCTTCAAGAACAGAATGTGGTTACAGTAGGAGGGGAACCCATATTTGAATCAGGTTCAGCATGTTTTAAATGAGTGGGGGGGAGGATGAATACACAATGCACAAGGAAGCTCCGGAAACATATTTTCCCCACAGGATATGTGTTTTGTCAGAAAGCGAATTATTTTGAGGTACCTTTCAGGTTCTGAGGCTTGGAATGCTGGTGGGGAGCCTTTAACAGTCAAAAACTGAAGTCAGAAGACTTCTGGTGGGATCAGGACCTCCACCATCAATTCAGCACCCATACGTGACTATTTAAGGCTTCCTCCCCCACATCCCAAAGGCAGAAGGGAGCCTTCGGGACCTAGAAATAAAATGGGAGAATAAAGATTTTCAGGGGTTTAAATTAATTCCTTCCAATCTAGATTACAGGGCCGAAAATGTCCGACAACAAGATTTTGTTCTGGATTCAATATATCGTATACTGGCTGTTCTCCTAATATTACAAACTTGTGTTTCTTTTTTAAAAACAGGGACCAATGTTATTTCCAGCCAAACTGCATTTCTCTTAAGATAAAGGCCTAATGTGGGGGTGGGGAGGCTGGGCAACGGCCAAGGACAGCAATCTTGAAGAGAAATCTTGAAGAGAAATCTCTGTTTGTCGTCCCATTAAAAGCCTGCTCTAAGGCTCTTTATGATTTTCTTGACTCGAAGCAACTCTCTCTACAGAGAAAGAGCAAGGACGAAACCCTTTGGGCCCCTTAAAGACTAACTGCACTCTTTTAATGTGAACTTTTGTGGATAAATTCACTTCCTCAGACAGAGAAACATTTACTTATTTATTTCATTATACTTTTACCTCACCCAACTAGTGGCCAAACTGGGTAGCAAACGGAGGGCATAATATATACGGTACATAGAAGAGCCGTAACATAATTAACATAGGAAAATCAGGGGGTGGGAGGACATCAGCTATAAGAAAAAGTGACTTAAATACTGAGGCAACACTAAAAGAAATAAATTGTTAAGTAAAGAGTATACTATTCAGCAGTGGCAGATGACATCAAGTTCACAGGCACAGGGAAAGCGGGGTGGGGGGGAGGAACCTGACTACTGGCGACAGGATGAATCTGTGGGAAGGCATAAAAGGTCTGTGTGAACAGTCAGATTTAATCTGTCTCTAGAAGCCAAGGAGGAATTTGGAATTTAACCCCAGAAGGTAGCCAGTTCCAGAAAGTTGTAGCCACCACAGAAAAGACACAGTTTTTTTTGGGGGGGGGCAGATTTCTGGGCCTTCCTCAGGGTCAGCTCTCATAACATCCCAGTAGAAGAGGTGTGGGTGGGATGAGGAGATATTTTGAGGGAAAGGTACTCAGAGAAGTAGCAAAGTCCTGAACTACATGTTTCCCTGAAAATAAGACAGGGTTTTATATTAATTTTTGCTCCAAAAACACATTAGGGCTTGTTTTCATGTACAACAATCTACATTTATGCAAATAAAGTCATGTCATCTTCTGGCTGCTGCACAAGAATGGAGGGCCGGGTTTCACTGAAATGGGGCTTATTTAGGGGGGTACGGTTTATATCACAAGGATCCTGAAAAATCATACTAGGGCTTATTTTCAGGGTAGGTCTCATTTTTGGGGAAAGAGGGTATGAAGGGCTTCCAATGTTGTCATCAGCACATTTGTGGAATGCCCTGCAACCCTTGCCCTAAAGAGGTTGACTTGTGTTAGATGCTCTGCAAGTTGCCACAGGTGGGCAGGAGCTGGAGGTTGCTGCTCTGCCTCCTGGGCCACCCCTGATCTTTAGCAGATGGATTTGTGGCAGCGAAGGGAGTATTTCAAATATGCTGTGTGAGTTCCTATGACCTATGATCATACTAAGGGATAGAATATCTTTCTCTTTCTCTTCACCACCAGTTTTCATCTCAATATACGTATGTGAAGTGAAGAGAGATATTAACTAAGGAAACATATAAACTTCGCTATAATTACAGCTGACAAAAATTGCCAAAAACTATTTTTAAAGAAGATTGTAGGATCAAGTACCATCCTGAGTTTTGAGCATCAAATGCTTCTTTCTGTTCAGCTCAGGCCTTAAAAACAATCATGTAATATTTAGCATGAGAGGGCGGTTGTCAAAATGTATGGAGCATAGAAATCGCTTTTAAACCACCCACAAGGCCTCAGTGTATTGGCAGCACTGGAGATTGAAAGAGCAGCGCTCAGCGAGATCTCCTGTCTGCTGAGCCTTTGCAGTAGAAATAGTTGGTGGAGGTTTATGAAGAAAGATGCAAAATAGAGCTTGTCCTTCTTCAAGGCGTGTCTCCAAAATCTTCCATTCTGTTCTTGAATGAAGGATGTCAGAGCAACCACACATGGACCACTGGCATTCAGGCAATGTGAGGGCCCAGGCCTCTATCCCCATGCTTTGCTCCCTCTGGCGAGTCGATAGCGAGTTTCCGAGACTGAGCAGGGATTTGAACCGGTATCACCTGGTTCTCACTTGGACGCTTTGTTCACTCCACCATACTGGTTCAAAGACCTTCAGTGAGTGTTGGTGGGTAGGTGGGTTGGATCAAATATCTGGAGCTCTGAGACACCTTTCAAATTTCACACATTGCCTTAAGTTATATTGGAGGCATTGTGGAATCATAGAACCATAGACTTATGAAGTTGGAAGGGGCCTATTAGGCCATGGAGTCCAACCTCTTGCTAAAAGCAGGAAAGCAAATCAACTGAACATGCAACTTTATTCAGCAGATTGGAAAGTATACAAATATGTTGTAATTAGCAAGTGATAATGGTGAGTACAGGTGGCTAAAAGAACACAATCCTGAGAGATAGGTTATCCTAAAGCAAACCCTGATGTGATTGGTTAAAGGAAATATAAATTAAGGGAAGTGTTACTATGTTCTTTGCAGTTCCTTGTTTGATTGTCTTGGTGAATTTCTGCCCCGTCAACTACTGTATGTTAAGTTCCTGAGGACACTATGTCAGTTTCTATAGCCATCTAAATATATTTCTCCCCATGGATTCCTGCTATCTGTGTGTGATTCCTGTCTTAAGACTTTGCAAGGAGAAGCTTCTGCTAAATCTTTTAAAGCTAACATTCTCCAACACTTTTTCCCCTTGTACGGTGCAAGGAAGACAGAGTCATACATTCAGGTTTCCCCAAAACAAAAATGATTGGAGCAGCTACGGACTCAGCCTTGTACACCCTTCAGCTCCAATCTTGCTTAAGCCATGCCTGACCACAGTCTTGGTGACTTTTAGTACAGATCATTGGCACACTTACCGTAGAGAAGGAAAGGCCCACTGAAACTACTCAAACTTTCAAATCAGTCATTTGGATGCATTTTCCTGTACTATGGGATAGAATACCTTCATCTTTCTCTTCCCTTCTAGTAATTCCTCTCAGTGAATGTGAAGTTAGAAAATATGTTGATTAGGGAAATACGCTAGTTCATTGTAAGTACAGAAGAAAAAGAAGTGTCATTTCCCCCCCTCCCCCCAAAAATATGAAGGATCAGTTATCATTCTGGGTTTTCAACATTAAATGCTCCTTGGCGTTCAGGTCAGGCCTAAACACAATAATGTAGCATTTGGGAGCAAAGATGCAGCCCAGTAACCCCAGACTGGAGGAAATGATGGCAAAGACCTGCACGGCCACCATGTACTTCCCTTTGGTGCTCAGGTAGGTGGGCACAAAGGACACCCAAACGCTGCAGAAGACCAACATGCTGAAGGTGATCAGCTTGGCTTCATTGAAGGCCCCAGGCAGCTTCCTGGCTAGGAAAGCCAGGGTGAAACAGGTGGCAGCCAGAAAGCCCATATAGCCAAGGGCACTATAAAACATCACAACAGAGCCCTCGTTGCACTGCAGTATGATCAGCATGGGTTGGGAATGCATGTCAGATTCTGGGAATGGAGGAGAGATGCCCAGCCAAACAGTGCAGATGCCCACTTGTACACTGGAACAAGAAAGGACAATGGAGTTGGCCAGAGTCTTCCCCAGCCATTTCCTCATCGTGTTCCCTGGCTTCGTGGCCATAAAAGCTACCACTACCATGACGGTTTTTGCCAACAGGGAAGAGACGGCAACTGAGAAGATGACACTGAAGGCAGTTTGTCGGAGAAGGCAGGTCACTCTCTGGGGTCGGCCAATGAATAGAAAGGGGGACAAGAAGCAAAAGAGGAGGGAGCCGAGGAGGACATAAGTGAGGTCCCGGTTGTTGGCTTTGACGATGGGCGTTTCTCGGTGTTTCACGAATATTCCTAACACCAAGAGTGTACTTAGGGATGAGAGCAGGGCCAAGAAAGTAAGGGAGATCCCCAAAGGTTCTTCATAGGAGAGGAAGCTGATAGCTTTGTCAACGCATTGATCTCGGTCCTCATTTGAAAATTGATCATCTGGACATTTGTCGCAGTCTTCTGCATCTGGAAAGAATTACAACACTTTCAGCATTCATACAATCCATCTCGCATCAGTTATCATCACTGGTCTTTTTCATTTATTAAAAGAGAATGGGGAATATATGGCCTCTCGATGTTGATGGATTGTAACTGCCCTCCATAGTAGAGGGATAAAGGTTCATGGGAAATGCAGTCCAGCATCAAAGGGAGGTCAGTTCTGAAGAAAACAACAGATGTGGGATTTACAGTGAAAAACAGAGAGTGTAGGTGAGTTATGCTTAATTATGCTCCTCCTGAACACCTCCTTCGGCCTGGAGTTACCCACCTTCCTGAGTGGAGATGGTTCCTCCTGCACACGGGGCACAGCCATAGCAACAGGCGGGTTCTCCCTCCTTCACCAGCTTGACATGTCCTGGATGGCAACTTTTGGTGCATCTAGAAAAGGGCATCGTCTGGGCATCAGGAGAAGCAGCGTTGAGAGAAAACATGCTAGTTAATCATTTCTGCATTAGTGGAAATTATTTCTGGAAGAGTTGAGATCTTAAGGGGAGACCTTCAATTGCATGCAGGGTTTTATTAACAAGTGACACACTTAACACCATTGCTTTTTTTTATTCAGGATAGTCTGGAGACCAGGCTGGACCAGGCTAAGTAGGGTCGCTTCAGGTCATGTTGAGGTCCAGGATGCATTTGGCATGATCTTTGCATCTGCATGGCATCTGCACCTCAAGGGGCTCCATTTGGCCTGCCTCCCTTCAGAAAAACAAACAATCCCCACAGCAGGGAGGCAGTCTTTGTGTTGTGCAAAAAAGATACCTGCCGTCCTTCCAAAACTCTCCAGGACTTCATATGGCTCCTTTTATCCCCTGGTTGTGGATGGGCTTCTCTGATACCCATGTACAGGACACTATTTACTATAATCTTGCAATTAATCTTAATATAAGGTACAAAACATGAGCAAGGGAAAAGCCCTTTAGGTATAGGAACACTTTTTTCATATCCAAGATACCACAGGAAAAACATAAGGAAGAAAATGAGATAGACTTTTTAAAAATCAAGAGGAAATCAAGGGATTGAAATGAAACAAGTGGTTTTCCGCACCTGGTTAAACCAACTGGACCATCCAATGGCATTTTCATCAACGGTCACCTTGATCTCAGGGGAGTCCCGTCTCTCTATACGCCCAACTTCTACTCCAGCAGTTGACTTGTTGGGAAACATTAACCAGTTCACGATATGGAAGTCAGCTGCCAGCTCCCCATTCTCATCCAAATAAACTCCATTCATGGCAATATTGTAATACTGGACATTTTTAAGAAAAGGATGAAGCTAAAAGGACAAGCAAGCTCATGAGACAATCGGGAAATCCTGTTAGACATCTTGGCCCTCACCACAATTACTAGGGATTTTTAAAATAATATAACTAGAACATGTCGAACTGGAATTCTGGGAGCAAAAGTGATTAAACTGAGTCAATAGTATTTTGAGCACATCACGAGAAGAAAAGACGAAATGAAAGAACACTGAGATAAATTTAAGGCAACAGGTAAAGGAATGGTGCAAATACAGTAGGAGGTGAATTTATCCAATTAAACAGCCCATTGTCTTGAGTTTGGGAGAGCTGAGCTGGGCTGTGCAGAACAGAATGTAGAATGGAGGTCATTCATTGCTGGAGAGCCCTTAAAGCCGAACCAACATCATAGAATACAAGAAGAAAACCAAAATCCTCTCCATTGCATCTAGTAAAATCGGGGGTGAGGGAATCAAACTGGAATGGCTTCATATCTGAGCCTGTTCTCATTTAGAAGACGCTGATACAGGCCATGAAGCCCCGAACTGGGCAGCCAATACATAAATTCTGTAGAGTCCGAACCCTATAATATAAGGAGACTCCAGACTTGTCTGTGCAGCTGAGAAGCAGATCGGTGAATTGGACATCCAGAGAATTCTCATTTTAACAAAGGCCCATTTCACCACCCTGACTGATCATTGGAAAGTGGAGAATTGTTCATTGGGACAACAGATCCCACACAGAAAATCTGCTCCCACTGCCACAGGAGCCTCACAGATCTTGATTTCAGCAATTAATAACAGTTTTCCCTGGAACCTTCTGTGAACAGAAAGGAGTACCTGCCATGGCTGGATCCTTTGAGCTGCCAGGCTATGCCCACCCATTGTCTTCCTCGAATTCGATCGGGAAAGGTGTGCTGCATGCAAAGACTGTGTCACAACCTGGATGGCATTGTAAATGCTGTAGCTGTCTTGAGACAGGATCCTCTCGATCACATCCTGGGGCAGATTCTCCCTCTTCTCTCTCTCAATGCACCTGTTCCAGACTTTCACAGACAACGTATCTCTTGGAGAGAAACAACGAAATGCTGCCTTGCTTAACTGGTCATTATTATCGAGAATCGTTTCAAAATCATTATATTGTGTCCCTTTGTTGGTCTGGATCAAGAAGGACAAGTAAACATGGGTGAACTGGAGATCAAACATTCTGAACAAGATTCTCACGGTAAGATCCTGCAAAGCTGTTGCAATCCACACTTTTCCCACAGGGGATTTTTTTATCACTCCAACTCTTTGAATTGTCAGTCCAAGAGTGAGCACGGTCTGAGAGTCTATTTGACAGACGACAACATTGACTTCAGTGCTGCTAAGATTGGAAACCAAGTCAGAATCTGTTCTTCTATAAAAAACTCCTATGGGCATTTTGTTTGAGAAAGCAATACATATGCCGTTCTTTGTGATCACAGCAGAGAAAGTGCTCATAAATCTTTCCCCACTTTCATTATCTGGAGCCAGGAGGCCGATCCAAGTCCACCTGAAGTGCAGGAGCAGTTTGACAATCCCCAGGTAAGGAGGCTCCTGATTTGGGACTGCTCGATAGAAAAAAGGGTATTGATGTGTCTCCTTTGGTATTTGACTGACGACACGATAACTGACCTAATGAGGAAGAAAGGGAACAAAACTCAGACTCCTAGGATGATCTAAAATGATTTTTGCTAACTGCTGTGTTGCTACAGTAAAGGAATGCACTTTCCTCTGTCTAAAAACATTTTGGAAGATGACACCCCTCATAGAGAGAGAGAGAGAGAGACATATTTGGGACTGTTTTACCTGATTTAGCCCAGCCCTTGCTCCTGTAGAAATTCCCTTTCCCTCCTTCCTTCCTTTTTTTACAGCATCCAAATTACATTTCATCCTAGGATACCTCACCCCTCTGGTATGCACGGCATACATCCATTGTTGTTACTGTTTCTCATCCCTGTTCCTCTACATTTTCCACTAGAGGTTGGACATAACATGGCTATCCTGGCTTTCTCAAGCCAGTTTCCCAGGTCCTAATCCTCCCTGCAATTTTTTCCCATTTATTTATTAAGCTGTTTTTGTGAAATGAGGTCTACCACTTCCGCTCAGGAAAGCTGATGTATGAGAAGGAATGATTCTGTGGATCAAAACTGATATCATATAAATGAAAACTCAAGGATCTTCATTATTTGTTCAACATCAAAGGGAGGAATCAAAAGTACAGTGGTGCCTCGCTTAACGAGCGCACCGTTTAACGAAGAATCCGCACAGCGATTCCTTTTCCGGGATCGCTAATGCGGAGGCATCGCGTCGGCCCCAATAGGCGAAAATCGCCTTGCGAAGATCGGTAAGCTTTGCAACCCGCGGATCAGCTGTTCGGCGGGTCCAAAATGGCTGCCGGAACAGCCGAAATGGCCGCGCACAGTGTTTTCGAGCCGTCCCCTCCCTTAACGAGGGCGCGAAAATGGCTGCCGGCCATAGGAAGCATCGCTGAACGGTACGTTTTCGGCCCACTTGGAACACATTAAACAATGTTTAATGCGTTCCTATGGGTTTTCTTGATCCGTTCAGTGATGCTTCGCCATAGCGAAGGTTAATCCGGAACGGATTAACCTCGCTATGCGAGGCAACACTGTAATGTGTATCCACACAACATCATCAATAACACTTTTAATATTTATATCATCTGTCTTTCACCCTCCCTGACATTGCCCTCCCCAATGTGGCAATCTACAGTGGGGCCTCGCACAGCGAGGTTAATCCGTTCCGGATTAACCCTCGCTGTGTGAAACATCGCTGTACGGAAGTAAAAAAGCCAATCGGCACGTTTACTTACCGTACAGCGATGCCGGCAGCCATTTTCGCGCCCTCCCCTCGCAGAACGTGGGAGCGAAAATGGCTGCGATCAGCTGTCCGGCGGGTCCAAAATGGCCGCCGGAACAGCCAAAAGGGGCCGGGGCGCAGCGTTTTCGCGCCCTTGGTAAGCAAGGGGAGGGCGAGAAAACACTGCGGGAAGCCCCGAAATGGCTGCGCACAGCATTTTCGCGCCCTCCCCTTCCTTACCAAGGGCGCGAAAACGCTGCGCCCCGGCCCCTTTCGGCTGTTCCAGCGGCCATTTTGAAGCCACGGAACAGCTGATTGTCGGGTCGCAAAGTGAAGGTCAGTAAGCGAGCAGCTTACCGACCTTCGCTCTGCGATTTCCCGCCTATACGGGCACCGTTTTGCGATCGCATTTGTGATCGCAAAAATGGCCTCGTAGAGCGAACTCATTGCTCTACGAGGCGCCCGTTCTGCGAGGCACCACTGTATAGAGATTTTAAAAACTAGAAGGAGACTCACCCTCCACTCCTTTCATACCTGTGGGATCTTGTAGATGTCCAATATTGTTGAAATCTGGTTGGAGATTTCTGAGTCGGCCCCTTCCAGAACCACTGACAAGCCATTCTGCTTCCCACAGAGGTAGTTTGGAACATGCTGCTGCCCCACAGACAGCAGGTCCACCAAAGCCTCAGAAGTTATCCTTGCATTGAAATGATTCTCGTAGATGTTGTAGCCCAGAGTGACATTGGCTAAAAGGGTTGGCTTCTCGTTGATCTCACGAACAGCAAACAAGAAGGGCAGGATGTTCCAGAATGTCGTGCCTTCTAGACTGTTACAAACAGGACGCAACAGGTAGAAGCCGATAATAAGACTTATTGGGAAGTCCTAACCTTAACACTTGACATGTAACAGCTATTCAAAATTTATTTATATATATATTCCAAGAACTAAAATAAACAAAGACCACTTTCTTTTACTGCACACTAAATTTGACCCTCACAACAATTCAAAATTGCATATAAAAGCCTAAAAATGGGTCCCAACTACCTTTCGTGCATGGAAGAGAAATATCTTTGAGATAAGATAAGGACTCACTTAGGGATTAAAATGCAGGAAGGAAGGAAGCAGGCTGCAATCTTTGCTGAATGGAGTGAGTTAAATTTCAGGGAGCACAAGGCCATGTTGTGCCTTTGCTCCAAGAGGGTGACATCTTGAGCCTCCTGGAAATTCTTGAAAACTTAGGAAGTTCATGGCTGGGTATGTAATTTCACCTCTCACCTCCTATATCTCAGGACAGAAACTATGTAGGCAGCAATCCATGAAGTGGACAATTAGAAATAGCAGATTGAATAGCTGTATTATACTAGCCAAAGCAAAACCAGGAGCAGATTCTCCTACTGGCCACAAATTGTTAATATCAAAATGTAGAACTGAATAAAGCTGAAAAAGAACAATAAAATAATTATAGTGAGAAAATATTATTTAAATAATATTTCTGCTGAATTCAAATTCCACATAAAAATAAATTTTTACTAAACTCCCTGGATCATGAACAACAGTTACAATGGATAGAAACCAGAGATATTATTAATGAAGAATATAAAAGTCATTTTGTTTATCAAAAGAAAAACCCAGATACACAATAGAAGAAATACTTAAAATAGTTACGGACAGATCAAAAGCTTAAATCTATAGATATAGGGTAAGGATAACCCGTACAATACTCAGTGCAGAGAAATAGTACAAGAGAAAAGGGAAAGCAAGAGATCTCTTCTAAAAGACCAAATAAGTCAAAAGGAAATTTAAACCTATATTACAAATATTAAAAAATCAACAGAAGAACATAACATCTCACGAAGATGAAATAAAAACTATGGGAAAGCAGTATACTGAAGATCCTCAAAGCAAATAGATTTCTTTGAAATTGAAAGAGCTGTAATTTCTGAATATAAAGTGAAAGCCATGCTCAAAATGCTTGGAAGAAAGAAATCACAGAGATTGGATGGAATACTCATAAAGCTATTTGAAGTAACAGAAAAAAATGGGTGTTCATCAATAGCTTGATTGTACTGATGGACAAGACCGAATGCTAGGACAGAGCGTGGAGAAAAAGAATGTCTTTCCATAACCAAACGCATCAGAAAAGTGTGAAGTTTATCTCCATATCCGTTCATTCTATATTCAGCTCATTTCATAATGAAAATTACTGTAGACTGGATTTAGATCAAGGAGCATTGAATACTGCTGGGATTAACTTCAATAATTAAAAATATGCCAAACATTCAGGTAGAAAGCAGGAATGACGTGAAACATACGCCAATGAAAATGAATAAATAAAATGCTCTCAAATAAATGCAGTTGACCATTAAGAACATAAAGATGAGAGCTACAGAAAACATATGTGGCTTTAATGTTGACATTAAAGATTTTCAGATATTGGAATTGTAAATATTTTTAACCAGTGTATCCACTTATCAAAGAAACTGGAAACTGCAGCCAAGAAATCTGAAGAAGGTTGAGATCGCATGATGAAGAAAACTGATGTGAATATTTTTTAAAGAATAATAATATAGTGCTGAAAGATGGCTTTCTTGATACCCTGAATGGTTCAAAATAAAACTTGTGAGTCTTTGCGAAGGCTTTCACGGCCGGGATCTAATGGTTGTTCTGGTTTTTTCGGGCTCTTTGGCCGTGTTCTGAAGGTTGTTCTTCTGAAGGTTGCTGTCCTCTGAAGATGCCGGCCACAGAAACTGACGAAACGTCAGTAAGAACAACCTTCAGAACATGGCCAAAGAGCCCGAAAACCCAGAATAACCAAAACTTGGGAGTCCTTGATCAAATCAACCCCAAACTGTCTCTAGCGGGGGAAAAATGAAGAAACAGAGTTTGTCCTACTTTGAGCATGCCATGAGAAAACAACAATGAAAAAGCCAATAATACTAGGAAAAAGTGAAGGCGGTAGAGAAAGAGGAAGACTAAATATGAGATGGTGCGGCTTCATAAAGGACGCTAAAGGTTTGACGTTCAGAGTGCTAAGCAGAGCTGCTAATGATGTGACATTTTGGAGGCCACTCATTCATGGGGTCACCATACGTGTGAGGCTACTTGATGGCAGATAACAATAATGAACACATCTAGGAACCCTGCAGCTCCCAAACCCAGAAACAACCTGACCAAATAAACTGGATATGGGACCACCTGTGTCCACAGCCCTGGCTCTCCTGCTGGGGCTTGAATCTTCCAGCCTTTTTCCTGGCATTGCCGGCAGCGTCACTGAAACAAGTGTATTAATCAACAGATATGTCCTTTCTTTAACAATTAGGAAAGAGTTAAGGTACAGTTCTACTAAATACTAGGGTAAAAGGAAAAGAGTCACCTCTTTTATCCCCCAGCATTTCTCACATGTGGAACTGCACATATTTCTAATCCACCCAAATCCAAATTCAAGTGGCAAAGATCACCTTAATGCTAACATTTAAAGAAGAGAAAAGTTCAGAATGTGACTATGCATAAAATGTGCCCCGAACCCCACCCGCAAAGAAGACCAATCAACTCAACAGAAAAAAAAAGTGAAAAAAAAATCCTAATAACCATTTGCTTTTCTAAAAACCAGCTTTTCCAAAACAATCACTTTCAGGAGCTGAAATACATTACAGAGGTCACAATGATTTTTAGTTACACAAGATACTATTTCAGCAGTCAATTCACCTATCATTTGTTCATCTGAAACTCAGAGGGCGAGTGTCCATAGAAACATAATAAAAGTGCAAATAAACTTTGGGGGTGGGGAAGGCTAAAAAGGGCTGGAGCCCCTCCTCAGTTACTCAGAGAACTGGCCACATTTGAAAAAGTAGCCACAAAATAACGAGAGGTACCTCTGCATTTATGAACCACCCCCAGAACCTGGCTTATTAAGGGAAACCTGCCAGAGAGGGGGAAGTACATGATTCTCTAGAACCATATAAGAGAAGTCTCCCTTTTGCCATGAGAAAGTTGGAAAATGTGGCACCAGTCACCATTACTTACACGAGAATATTGCTGGAGGGAGAACTGTAGAAATCATATGGCCGAAATATAGAATTTGCGGTCGTTATGATCCCAGTAATCTGGTAATCTCCTGGCCTGTAATAATTAAAGAAAGCACTTCGATCTTTGATCTTCTTCCAGGGGCATTGCCTCTTGATCCCCAAATGAAAAGCACAGGGTGGCAGCATCAGCATCAGCAGATACCACTGGATCATGCTGGAGATGCTCAGTAAAGCTCTTTCCATCCTCTCTTCCTTGGTTCTCAGAGACAACTTGTTAGAAGCCGAACCCTCCTCGCAGGAGCATGACTGCAGTGCCAGCCTCTTCTCTGATACAATAGGGCCTCCTGGACGCCTGTTCTCGCATCTGAAGGGGAGATTAGCTTCAATTAAAGCTCACTCCGGCACAACCCTTGCCTTTCCTCAGCATCAGCCCCAGGTGCTCAGTGGCCCAGGTGGTCTTTATGCATTACCTTTTCCAGGATTTGTACACAAGAGGTTCCTGAGTTGCTCTGAGGCTCTCACCTGGGTTTCAAAGTAGGAAAATATCCTCTGTTGACCTTTGCTGAGAAGTGTAATAAATCACGGTGATTTTGATAATTATTGGGTTCAAAAATCACTTCTGCCAGGTCAGCTCACTTCACAGCTGATCCCATGGACGGTTCCAGAAAATATGCTTATTGTGACACTCGGCTGCAGGGTCTACTTCATGGGTCCCAAAAGGAGTTGCTCTGGCATGTTCGTCTGTCCTTCAGGGAAGACAAAGGAGGCCTCCATCTTTTCATGCCTCAGGGAGGCCACTGACCTGTAATTCTGAGTGTGGAAGTCCAAAAAGTACGTTTCCATAGCTCTTCCTGGCTGACCATGGAGACATCTGACTTCAGTTGGTCTGCAGCCTTATGGGCTTGGGGAGATTAAGGTAACCCGAATCCATATTATTACGCTGTGGGCTGGCTGTGCTTTAGTCTGTTCTGCAGCAATGTCACAGAGCACTCCTAAATTGTGGGGTGGTCTCTCTTCCTGCCCCATTGGATTCCCACAAGGAGGTGGTATGTGAGGTAATACAGAGAGTAGTCTTCCCCTTTTCAAAAAAAAAAAAAACACCAAAAAACAGGGCTCTAAAAGCTAACGCTTCATTTCCCCACATTACCTCACAGAAACGATCTGCTGAACATGCTGTGGAAAATTAATGCTAGTTTGTGCCTCTGCCACTGAGCCCAAATGGCCCAACCAACATGAGATGGCACACACTATATTTATGAGTGTGCCTCCTTCAAGGAAGCCATGTTTCATCAGTTATCAAATCTTCCCCACTGATGCCTGGACCGAGAGCTGTCTTCTGGGGCCATCCTCCATGAAATAAAAAAAAGTGGGCTAAAGTTCATGACATCTTATGTCAATAGAGTTTCTCCAGCTCCTCTTCATCTCGGAAAATACCTTCCAATACTTGAAGAGAGGACTTCAGGGCAGCCAGACACAGTACCACTGGCTTGCAGTCAGAGTGAGACCTCGGTTTGTCTTCACTTGCCTGTCTCTGGCAACATACATTTGACCTGTATACTCGGATGGAGCACTTTGCTGCCCCATGGGAACTGCCCTGGGCCAGTAATGCTCTGCCTTCAAGGCTCCCTCTGAGGGTTCTTGTTACATGTCATGAAGTCCCTTCCATCTTATGCCCACCCTCATAGGTTTCTAGAGGCATGAGATGTTCTACCTTTGCCATGCCGCAGTGACTTTTCCATGGCTGATTGGGAATTGGAACCCATATCTCTTTAATCCTATTCCCACACTCTGTGCACTGCACCACACTGGATCCCAGCTAGGAAGAGGGATGTAAAAATGTCTGGAGTACGGAAATACCCTTTAAAGCAGTGGTCCCCAACCTTGGGCCTCCAGATGTTCTTGGACTACAACTCCCAGAAGCCTTCACCACCACCTCTGCTGGCCAGGATTTCTTGGAGCTGAAGTCCAAGAACATCTGGAGGCCCAAGGTTGGGGAACCCTGCTTTAAAGCATCCCCAATGCCTCAGAGTATTGGGAGTACTGGAGATTAAAGAAGGAGAACAGGGAAAGCTTGTCATTCTAAACAGTGTGCCTCCCCACACCCTACACTCAAAATCTGTCATAGTGTTCTTGAAGAAGGGACCTCGGAACAACCAGACATACTGCCACTGGTATGCAGGCAATGTTGAGCTCGATCCCTATATCCATATGTCTGTCTAGCAATAGAAATCTATCGTCATATGTTCTGGGGTGCATTGCCTTTCTGTCCCATTGGCTATCCTGCACTTGGTTAAGTCACTTCTGGCTTCCATATTAGGATTTTCAAAGTACAGTGGTGCCCCGCACAACGGTCGCTCCATAGAGCGACGAAATCGCGCAACGGAGCCGTTTTTGCGATCGCAAAAGCGATCGCAAAACGGCACCTAGATAGGGGGAATTTCTCAGAGCGAAGGTCGGTAAGCCGTTCGCTTACCAACCTTCGCTTAGCGCCCCGCCGATCAGCTGTTCGGCGGGTCGAAAATGGCCGCCGCGCGCCCCAAAATGGCTGCGCGCAGCCTTTTCGCACCCTCGTTCAGCGAGGGGAGGACGCGAAAATGGCTGCCGGCCATCCAGGGACGTCGCTGTACGGTAAGTAAACCTGCCGATTGGAACGCATTAAACGCTGTTTAATGTGTTCCAATGGGCTTTTACATTCCGTACAGCGATGTTTCACACAGCGAGGGTTAATCCGGAACGGATTAACCCTCGCTGTGTGAGGCACCACTGTATGTCAAATGTTCAAGTATTTTCAAATCAACTTTCACTCACCACCACCCCTCCCTGTGTCCATCTAACAAACCTATTCAGACCAATGAGTAGGCATCCTTCAGTCTTGAGAGACTATGGCGGTGGCTCCTCGCCTTTGGAACAATCTCCCTCCTCAGATCCGCGCGGCCCCTACGCTGGGTACATTTAAAATCCAACTAAAAACATGGCTTTATGGCCTTCCCTCCCGCCAGCATTTAATCTAATTTAATTTTAATCTTCTCTTCCTTATCTATCATTTATGATTTTTGGTATGTTTTGTTAATCATCCGATGTTTTGATTTTATATTATAATTGTATATATTTTGTTGTTAGCCATTCAGAGTGGTATAAATACACCAGATGAGCGGGATATAAATCAAATAAATAAATAAAATAAAATAAATATGGTAACCTTCTCAGCCATGTCTAGTGTGGCTGAGAAGGCCAGTTTGAGAGTGACATTTCCTTCCACACTGAAGATAAATACAATCTCTCCCCTGTCCAGCTCCCTGATTTAGCTAGTTTCAGGACTGTCTCCTTGCCTCGGCCTGCTGTACAAGGGTCTCTTCAAATTGGGAGAGGCTGTGATGCAACGCCTGCCTCCAGGCTGAACGCTCAGATGTCAAGGTTTCCCATCTGTTGGGGTCTGTTCCTAAGGCCTTCAGATCCCGCAGATTCAGACCAGATCCAGACCACATTGAAACCAATGTGGAGGATAGATCAGGGGTCTCCTACCAACTCTCAGACTGAAGAAGCTACTTGGATGAGTATTGAAACATTTCCTGAAAAATTAGGACCACACACACAAGAAAGACCACTATTAACAACTGTTAACAATCCAAGACAATGAGTGGAGAAGGATTGCAAAAGTGGGATTATCCCTCACCCCCAGTCCTTTGTCCATCTAAGGAACCTATTCAGACCAGGGTGAAGTGAAACCAATATGGAAGATATATCAGGGGTCTCCTACCAACTCTCCTCAGACTGAAGAAGGTACTCGGATAAGTTGTAATACGTTTCAACCTAATAAAAAAGTCCAGTTGCCATGACTCAACTTCCAGATAACCTTGCCTGCATGACTGAGAATCTTCACAGATATATCTTGTTAACCTACATTTTTAAAGATAAAAACCTGGGGTGGAGGGAGGGTGGGAAACTACCAAGGAGAATATCTGCTTGAGGATAAATCTATGTGTGCCATATGATTATTAAAGAGTTCCTCTGAAGCTCTGAATAATATTTTGGTTATCCCTATTCCTAGAATAGATCGAAAAGCGACACTTGTTAAATTCGCCTCTAGGATTCTTGTATTCCTTTCTAGGACTCTGGCCAGGAAACCTGAACATTTCCCATGTTATCTAGTATGTTTGGATGTGCTAGTTTAATAACACCCAAGCTAGATTTGAAATGTGCTTTTCCCACTCAAACTGCACACTCCGACTTATGAAATGTACCTATAGTCAAGTTCAAATTCTCTTGCAAAAACAGACATCCCTCCCAAACCCTTCCTGCATTACTGTAACTGAGGGGATCACAAACTTCTGAAGAACTTCCCGCCATGTTTGAGTGGATCTAATCCTCTGCTTTTCCCACTGGTTGGTTGAAGGTTATGCCACACATAAGGAAGTTGAATTTCTCTGTCATGAGCTAAAACACTGGTTCTTAACCTTGGGTTACTCAGGAGTTTTGGACTGCAACTCCCAGAAGCCTTCACCACCAACTGTGCTGGCTGGGGTTTCTGGGAGTTGCAGTTCAAAAGCATCCGAGTAACAAAGGTTAAGAACCACTGAGCTAAAAGAATCCTGGCCTCTTTGTCTTACGAAGTCAAAATAACACGGGATGCTGTTTTCCCATTTTGCTCACCCACCCCCATGTTCTCCCCCACAAAGAACAGATGTGTGATTTACAGTGAAGAAGGAAGAGTACAAGTGAATTGTGCTTAAGGACACCTCCTTCATCAGCTTGACATGTCCTGGATCGCAACTACTGGTGCATCTAGAGAAACACACGGTCTGGGCATCAGGAGAAGCATCCAGGAAAACATGTTAAGAGGTTCATTTCAGCAATAGTCAAAATGGTGGATTGAACAGTTTAGATCCTAAAGGGAGACCTTTAGTCTTCTCTTTGGTGGAATGCACTACTG
Source organism: Pogona vitticeps (assembly GCF_051106095.1). Lineage (NCBI taxonomy): Eukaryota > Metazoa > Chordata > Lepidosauria > Squamata > Agamidae > Pogona > Pogona vitticeps. The sequence goes on from NC_135784.1 coordinate 27,341,725, forward strand.
GTGAAGGTGCACCATGCCCCTTCCCCCCTAACATTTAGAAGGCATTTAAAAACTTTGCTTCCCAGCAAAGCAGCTCAGGATATCCTCTCCTCATAATCCCCACCCCCACACCCAGACCTGTTATCACTGTCTTGGGTTGTTTTATATCTTTGCTGGTTGGCTGCAATAAGCAGGATGAGCTCCTATCTTTATGTGCTATTGAAAGTACATAAATTTAATAAATAAATAAGCACATAGCTGGTGTTACTAATGAGTGATCCTCTACTCTTGTCATTTTATTAGGGCTTGGCTACATCTTTCAACTGAGATATCTAGCCGGCTGGACCAGACTAAGCAGGGTCTCTAAAGGTCATGTAGAGCAGTGGTTCTTAACCTTTGTTACTCGGATGTTTTTGAACTGCAACTCCCAGGAACCCCAGCCAGCACAGTTGGTGGTGAAGGCTTCTGGGAGTTACAGTCCAAAACTCCTGAGTAACCCAAGGTTAAGAACCAGTGATGTAGAGCCCTGGTTCCCAACCTTGGGTTACTCAGGAGTTTTGGACTACAACTCCCAGAAGCCTTCACCACCAACTGTGCTGGCTGGGGTTTCTGGGAGTTGCAGTTCAAAAACATCCAAGTAACAAAGGTTAAGAACGAGTGATGTAGAGTACCATCTGGTGTGACCCTCAAATCCACATGACACAGGGGAGGAGGAAAAGGAGGAAGAGGAGATGGCAGCAGGACCAAGTAAAGCGTGATGGGGTGGTGGGAAGGGGATGGGAGAGCAGCCTGTGGGGCTGAGGGGGTCTAGTTTTCCCTCCCCCCAGACACAAACTTCTTTTAAAAAGAACAACCAATTTGAGGTTCATTTTTTAAAACAAACGTTTGAATGGTTTGTGGTTCGTGGACAGCCATGAGTTACAAACCACCATGAGGCACTCCTTCTGTGGTTCGTGGCCATCTCTAGCTCTTAAGGATTTTGCCACAATTGATGACCAAACTAGACATCATGACAACTAAGTATTCCGTGTGATTTTTGTCCTCCTGCTATGGGATTTCCTCAGAGGTGGAATGCTTCTCCTCCACCTGGTGCATGCTTCAGTTTTCCGAATTAAGCCTGTGTTTACCGTTCAATGATCAATCAGATCTAAAGGGATGAAACAAAACATGCTGGAAATAACGTGGATGAGCAAAATCCCATGACATGATAAATGTATGCTTTTTCATCTTTCCAGGAAGCACTTTTCTAAAATCATGCCAGCTGTTCGGGATGTGCAGGGGAAAAATCTTCCATTTTCCAAATGATTCTACAACAGGGAGCCAGCCTTCATGCTATGCAAGAAGAGGACTGTAACTCTCTTGCAACTCTCCAGATGTTCACACAGCTTCTTTTGTCTCCTGGTTGTGGATGGGCTTCTCTGATCTCACAATTAATCTTTGTGTAAGGTGAAGAAAATGGCAAGCGTCCCTCCCATTGGTACAGAAGCACTATTTTCACAGCCAAGAGACTGTAGGGAAGAAAATGACAAGGAATAAGAAAATCAAGGAAAAATCAAGGAAATGAAGGGAAACATGGAAATAAAGTTTCACCCACCTGGTTAAACCAACTTGACCACCCAATGGCGTTTTCATCAATGGTCACTTTGACCTCAGGGGAGAGAGATCGTCCCCTCTATATGCCCAGTGTCTACTCCAGCGGTTGACTTATTGGGAAACTTTAACCAGTTCACAATATAGAAGTCAACAGCCAATTGCCCATTCTCATCCAAACAAACTCCATTCATGGAAATATTGTAAGTTTTTTAGGAAAGGATGAAGCTAAAAGAACATGTAAGCTCATTACACATCTTGACCCTCCCTGTGTGGTTCACCTGAAGCTTCAACAAAAAAAACCTTAGTGCTTATTTTCAGGATGTGCACGCCCATGGGTGGGACCATCATCCTTCTCATCGTGTGTGTGTGGGGGGGTGTCTTTGCGACCTTTCTCGGATCGCCTCGCGACACCTCGAGGGCCGAGAGGGGGCGTGGAAAAGACAGAGGGCATTTAAGGGGAGGCCACCCCATTGTTTAGCGGGCAACAGGGACGGTAGGCTGCTGCTCCTGGCTCGTTTGGAGGACACGTGGGCGTGCACAAGGGTCCCGGGCCAGCAGTGGACCAGGATCGGGCGAGACCTAGACGAGACTGAGCTGCGGACGTGAGAGGGGGGGAAGAGCAACGGTTCCCCCCCCCCCCCGGCGGTGGGAGATCCCTTCGACAGCGACACTCGCTCCCAAACCCCTTATTCCACCCCCAAGTCCGGCGCCCCCCCTTCTTGTTGCCCTACCCGGGAGAAATCCGGGTGGGGATTCTTCCAGGATCTGCCCCCCCCCCCCGCGGATCAAGGCTCCCTCCCTCGGAGATCGCTTCCCTCACACGGTCTCTGGGTGTGTGCCGGGCGGCGAAGCGCAGCGTTTGCGCCCCCGAACCACACGCGTGGGCCCCAGGCAGCTCCTTCCTCCTCAGCGGCCGGGGTTTGCCTGATTTTGCGTGGCTCCTTTTCGGGTTAAAACGGGGACTCCCCCCCCCCATCTTTGTCCCGCGTGGGAGGATCGCTGTGGGTGGCTGGGATTCCCTCGTTGGGGCTTTGGGCCGGGCCACGTGGCGGCCTCAGGCTTCGGGCGCCTGAACGCCGGCGGAGGGGCTGAGCAGGGATTCCCCCACCAGCTAACCCCCCCCCCCGTTGTTACCGGGCGGCTATTTGCGGGGCCACGTGGCTGCCCAGGCTCCCCCCCCTCCTTGGAAGAGGGATTTCCCTGCCCTGGGGATTCCCCCCTCCCTTGGAACAGGGATTTCCCCGCCGGGTTGGGGAGCTCCTGGAGGGGATTCCCCAGCCCATCCGGAACACCTGGCTTCCCTCTTTGTTGCGCAGCCAGGTAAGGGATTCCCAGGGAACCCAAGGCAGCTTCACCACATCCTAAAACTAGAAAACATCAAAGGGTAGCGAGGCTGCAGGAGCAAACTGGGACAAAAATACATCACCCGCCTGGTGCCTGGCATAAATAAAGCTGGGAAGCAAATCGTTTTTGTCCTGTGCTGACTCTGTTAACAGTTTCAGACTTGGGTTCTCAGGACACTGGAATACAGCATTGCTATCATTGGCGCAAGGAAAGCTGAACCTGTGAGACGCCCTCCGTTTTCTCTTTGTGTAAAATAGAGGAAATAAAAACGGACACATAGACAACTAGAGTTCTCAGTGCTTTCCTGTTCTCACTGGGAGGGGGAAAGGGGCCTCTGGGATATCTACTTCTGGCCTCTCCTTTACTAGCAGAGACCAGATAGCTCACCCCTTTAGGTTAGGGGCTTCCAAGCCAGAGGCTGGGGTTTGATTCCCACCTCGGGCCAGATTGAGTTGCCACAAAGTTTCTTTTTATTTTATTTTAAAAAAATTAATAAAATGGAATGAAGTGAAATGCTTTAAAATGGAGTACAATTAAATAAATAAATAAATAAAACAAAAAATAATAAGGAACAGTTAGGTTAAGGGGACACCGCAAGTGGTCTCCCAGCCAAAGGGGGCGCAACACATAACTCTCTCTATACAGTATAGATATACATACATACATACATACATACATACATACATACATACAAAAAATAAAAATAAATAAAATAAAATAAAAATTTATAATAAGAATAATAATAAATAGATAGGTAATTTAGAACACGGAAACCAGGCGCAGCGATGTCGGCTCGCAAGCTGCAAGGTAACCAGAAGGGGAAACAGCGAGCCAGGAAGCGCCCAGTGCCCGAGCTATCCCCTCCTCAGTCTTCATCAGATGAGGAGGCATGGCCAGTATGGCAGAAGTTGCAGCAGCAGGTGGCGGCCCTGGAGAGGGCACGGCTAGCACGGGCACCCCCTGCCAGGGGAGGGGAGCAGCCCCGCAGGTCCACCCGGGATGCCAAAGGGCACTGCAGGGCAAAGCTTTGGGCCATAGCGCAGGACATTAAGAGCAAAGTTGCCATTTTAGAGGCGGAGCTACAATCAGACGAAGCCAGCGATGATACAGTGGCACCACCAGAACGTAGTGGGAAGTCCAAGGTGCACACCGCGTCAGAATCAGGTGCATCATTGGCAATAACGGGGAGCAGGAGCAAAGCCTTGGAGGAGACCAACCGGGTCAAGACTGTGGCCCCGCCGGTACCAGGTGAGTTTCTCCTGCAGCAGGGTCTGAACTCACACCAACTAGCTGGGCTGAGGGTCGGCAACAGCCTGGCGTAAGCACAGGGATCTTGTTGCTGCTCCGGAGGGGGAGGGTCCCCAGCTGGGGCATTGGCCCCCCTCAGGAATCAGCCCCACATGGCACTGGGCTAGCACCAGCCAGCCGTCATTGGCATTGCAAGGTGCTGGGGGCACACAGGCAGCCACAGTGGTGGCACCGCAACCGTGCCCTGCTGGTGGTACACAGAGTCCATGGCCATGGCACCACAAGGTGCTGCCACCCCGCACCCGGCCACCGCTACTCCGCACCCGGAGCTGGCTGGAGGTGCTCAGCTGGGATTCCCCCTTCCTGTTCTGGGTCCTTTAACTTCCTGTCCATCCCAATGATTCCCCCTTTAACTTCCTCTCTGTCCCCATGATTTCCCCTTTCACTTCCTCTGTGTCCCCATGATTTCCCCTTTCACTTCCTGTCCGTCCCCATGATTCCCCCTGAAACTTCCTGTTCCGGTTCTGGTCTTCCGGGCGCAACGGCAGCCACTGGCTTTTTCCCCACCCTCTCATTTTGGGCACTCAAGCCGAAAAAGGTTTGCCTCCACTGGACTAGGGTCACGGCGGCACTCAGGGAGGACTTGGAGCTTTGGAGACAATTTTTGGAGCAGTACAACGGGATGTCCTTTTGGAGGAGCAAAAGGTTGCTCAGGGCCGAGTTTCAAGTCCAATCGGATGCGGCGGGGTTGGCTGGATTTGGAATTTACTATAAGTGCCGGTGTTGTGCTGGCACTTGGCGAGACCAGTGGCACCAGGTGGGTGTTACGAGGGACTTGACATTCCTGGAATTTTTCCCATAGTGGGTGTGCTGTGGCTCTGAGCAGAGGAATGGTCCAATTCAGTTGTGCATTTCTGGTGTGACAACCAGGCGGTAGTGCATGTCATCACTTCCCACTCTGAGAGAGTCATGGCCCTGGTAAGAGCATTCACATTGCGGGCATTGAAATTTAACATACTAATACAGCCCTTCCAGGGCTTCTCCGCTTCCATGGGAGGCTTCTCAGAGGTCCCCCGCGCGCCGATCATGCCCCTGCCATTGACAACAGTATAGTGGATGCCTTTTCACATCAACAGATGCAACTGTTCAGGGAACTAGACCCGTGGGCCAGCGAGGTGCCGGAGATCCTTCCCCAAGAGGTTTGGTCAATTGGCGCGAAGAAGCGGAGAGGGCGATAAACATGGCCCTTGAACCAAGGACAAGGAGTGAGTACTCAGAAGTGAGTAGAGAATTTCAAAAATTCAGAGAGTCAGTGGGGTTGGAGCAGAGTTGGCCCATCCCAGTCGACCATTTGCAACAGTTTATCGTCAGCCTGCACAGACAGGGTTTGGCCCCGGGAACGATCCAAGACAAGCTGTCAGCGTTGGCTTTTCAGGCCAAAGCCAGGGGCCTCCCAGAATTTTCTGATGATTTTCGAATAAGAAAGATGATTGAGGGCTTGGCCAAAGAAAGGGACAGGGCCAAAGACTCGAGAGCACCCATATCGCCCAAGCTGTTGAAGGGTACAATGGGGTCTGGACCTACGGAATTAATCCGTATTGGAACGGGGTTCGTAGGTCGAAAAGTCCGCAGGTCGAAAATGCATTCCCCATAGTAAGGCATTGAAAACCATTTAATCCGTAACCTGCCCAAGAAACTCCCCCCCCCCACAAAATTAGAATAAATTTTAAAAAATAAAACCTTACCTTTCTGAAGCCTTCCAGGGGTCCCACACCGCCGCCAACGCCACTGCCGGAGGCCTCCGAGGGCCTCAGCACCGCTGCTGGAGGCCTCTCGGAGCTCCACCGCCATCGCCGCTGCTGGAGGACTCTGAGGGCTTTGGTGCCGCTGCCAGAGGCCTCTCGGAGCTCCCCCACCCCTGCTGACACAGGCTTTCCCAGGGTGGACAGGCCTACCAGGGGAGGGCTTCCCCTGGTAGGCCCGGTCTGCCAGGCTTTCCCAGGCAGTAGACCGGGCCTACCAGGGGAAGCCCTACCCTGGTAGGCCCGGTCCACCCTGGGAAAGCCTGCGTCGGTGGGGGGGAACCTCCAGAGGCCTTTCCCGCCACCATGGGAGGCCTCGCGGAGGTTCCCCGCCACCACCGATTGTGCCTCCGAAGCACTATCGGAGGTGGGGGGAATTTCGGAGAGGCCTCAGATGGCGGCGGGGGAGGCCTACGGAGGTCCGTCACCGCTGGGAGCTGCACTGGGCGATCCCAGCCATGCTTGGACTCCACTTACAGACTTTTCAACATCCGAGATTCTGCCACCGCTGCTGCTGGGAGCCGAGCGGTGGCGGGGGAAATCCAGGAATCCGAGCATGGCCGGGATCACCCGGCACGGCTCCCAGTGGCGGCGTGGACCTCCGGATGCCCTCTAGGGCTTCTCCGCCGCCATGGGAGGCCTCTCAGAGGTCCGCCGCTGATCATGCTTCAGCGGCACGATCGGCGGTGGGGGGGGACCTCCAAGGTTCCTCCCATGGTAGCGGAGAAGCCCTGGAAAGCATTCGGAGGCATATCTGTGGCCTACGGACTGGAAGGGGGAGGCGGGGAAAGCGCCAAATTTGAATTTGGTGCTTTCCCCGCCTCCCTCTTCTGGTCCGTAGGTCGATTCTCTGGCCGCAAGTCGATTGGAAATCTTGTGGCCGGAGAATCTAGGATGTTGAAAAGTCCGTAAGTGGAGCCGACCGTAAGTCGAGACTCCACTGTATGTGCCAACAACGGGGATCCATTTGTCGGGATGAATACGAGGTAAGCTTGTTTCAGGTGGCGACCTTTCTAATGTTTTTCACCGCCCTAGGGATTAGCGAAGTAGTCGCAGGAGGAAAAAGGGATGGATCCAGGGCAGCCTTGCAGTGGGCTGACGTCCAGATGAGGGACGGTGTGGTGCAGGTGCCCATACGCTGGTCAAAGGTGACATTGACATGTGACATTGTCGCCATGCCAGATGGACAGCATATGCCCCGTAAGCAGAAGAGGGGCGGAGCCGGGATACGTTTTCATTCACAAGAACGGCTCACCCCTAAGGAAGTACCAGTTTGGGAAGCTAGCCGAGGTTGCATTACAAAAGGAAGGGGGCTAGGGCCAGCAATTCGGCACACACTCCTTCAGGATTGGGGCCGCTTCAATGGCAGCGGCCCTTGAATTACCAACCGCAGGAGATCAAGCGGATTGGCCACTGGGCATCAAAAGCATATCGCTGATACGTTTGGCCGCTACTTAACGCGTAGGCACAAGGCCTACTTTGTTATGTTTTGCAGGCACCCCGGCAGTACCGAGGAGGAGACACATCATCATGACAGGCCACAGTTTTGTGTTTTGGGCCAAGAGACATGCTGCCACATCTCCACGGGGGAGCGACCTAGGCCTTGATGGGCGGGCCCACATGGATTGGAGAGGGCACCACGGCATGCTGTGGAGTCAGCTTTGTCAAGCGGTTGCCTTTGGCCAGCACCCGCCAGACGTGCTGATGATACACCTGGGCAGCAACCATTTGGCTCAGTACCCGGGAAGATCCTTGGTAGTCCATGTGATATGCGACCTTACCTGGCTGAAAGGCACATATCCGGAGATGCAGATTATATGGTCGACAATCATACCTCACCTTTTTTGGAAAGGGGTGAGACAACCATGCCTCCAACCATGTTTAGCGGGCAACCCACCTGCCCACCCTATATTCTAGTGCGAGAGTAGCTGGTCGCCCTGTTGGGGGCCGGATAGGAATTTTTGACCCGTCTCTGGATTGGACAGTGGAGGCGGGGATTTTTCGCCTATCCCGCACTGGATTAGGAGCGTTGGCCTTGGCAGAGGTGGTAGCATAATTCAGTCACACTGGGTGGGTAGTGCGGATTCAAAGGTAACAGAACTTGGCTTATATGGTAACGGCACTAAATGGTAGCGTATCAGAACGGACAGCACTGCTGATCAGGCAATCACAGTGTAAGGAAAGATATGTTGGGCACACTCCCAGACCCACAGATGGCACAGAGGGAGGGAAAGAGGGTCTGGGAAAATTGGAGGCCGATAGTTATCCGATGGTAACAAAGAGGAGAATAACTGAGGCCTGAACTCGGCCTATTGGCTGATCAAGGTCAAGTGAGAGCCCAAGAGGGAAATCTGAATCCGCACTACAGCAGGACCCCCCTTTGCCAAATGATTGGCAATGTTCATGATGATGTAATGGACTTTAATAAAGTGTGGCCCATATTTAACCCCATTCGGATGGTCTTGTGTGGTTATTCCGGGATAAGGGAGCAAAGTGCTCCCCAAGTGGTAAAAGATGCCTGTCACTCTTTTCCACACCATAACTTGCATTTACTTGGTTTTGTTTTGGTATTTGTTTTCCAGAAAGGAAAGATGTCAGATCAGATAACTGATGCCTGATGTACCCTAGGAATCCTTTAGATTTTTATAGACTTCTGGGAGGATGGTGGATCAGAAGCTTGTGTTTGTCCCAGCTGGCATTGATCCCAATAAAGGGTTAAATCCAGAATAAAATCTGTCAGTCATCATATCAAAATCAATCTACAGTGCTTCTATGTTCCATATGTACAAAATTACTATTGTAACAATGAAACATTTACAGCCAAATAAACACCGTAGGTACATATGTTTAAAATTTCATCCTTGCTGTCTATGACATGATGCCGCTGATAAAACCTACGTTGTTGACAGAACTTAAGTCATAAAATCCAAAACTTAAAAGAGTTTTAAAAATATAATAAAAATATGAAAACAAATATCTTGGTTACATTTGAAAATATAAAAGCGAAAAGCCTAAAAAGATACCTTAAAAAAAACAAAGGGCAGAGAAAGCAGCTCTTCAGATATTAAAGTTCTTATAATGAAAAAGTTTTGTCGCTTTAATTGATATTTAGCCTTGCTTTAAAAGTATATTGAAAATACCAAAGGAAAATGTACTTAGCCTCCAAGGCATATTATGCTGTTTAATATCTATATGGAGCTGCTAGGGGAGATCATCCAGAGATTTGGAGTGGCGTGTCATTATGCTGATGGCACGCCGCTCACGCTCTCCTGCCAGGATCTGCCCGTTGTACAAAAACAACTCAGGCAGGCCGTCTGAGGAGGCTAACTCCGAGAGAGGCCAGGAGGAAGAAGACCAGAAGCCAGGCCTGCTCGGCGGTTGCTCCTCAACCGTGGAATGAACTCCTTTTGCAATTGGTTTGGCCCCTTCGCTGGTGATTTATAAAAAATCACTAAAACCTTGTTAATGATTCAGACATTCCAGAACACTAGACCTGCAGATTCAGCTGCGCTTAGTCCGCCATTTAAGTATCTTAAATGTTCTAAATATTTTTATGCATATGTATTTTTATTTTCATGTAAAATACTGTTTTATTTTTATTTTATTATTTTTATTTTCTGTTCTGTTAAATTGTTTTTTCAATTATGTTGTTTATGTATGTTGTAAACCACCCGAACTGGCCTTTGGCTAGATGGATGGCATGAATATTAAACAAACACACAGAGAAAATATTTCTAAAAGCTCACCAAGCCTGGCTAGGTAAAATTACAGAGAAAAATCCATCATGTTTGTTGTTCTATGATGTCTATTGCCCAAGGCGGCATGGAGTTGTAAGGCTGTGACAAATGCCCCCTTATTCTGTCTCTCTGTTCTCAGTTATATTTATACTTTTATCTATTCTTCACCAACCATAAACAATATCTTACTGCTCAGGTTTTACAAGTGTAGGAAACTGTTGTAAGTTCTGTTGTTTGTTGTTTAGTCATTAAGTCGCGTCCGACTCTTTGTGACCCCATGGACCAGAGCACATCAGGCCCTCCTGTCTTCCACTGCCTCCTGGAGTTGGGTCAAATTCATTTTTGTCGCTTCGATGGCACTGTCCAACCATCTCATCCTCTGTCGTCCCCTTCTCCTCTTGCCTTCACTCTTTCCCAACATCAGGATCTTTTCCAGGGAGTGTTCTCTTCTCATGAGATGGCCAAAGTATTGGAGCCTCAGCTTCAGGATCTGTCCTTCCAGTGAACACTCAGGGTTGATTTCCTTAAGAATCGATAGGTTTGTTCTCCTTGCAATTCAGGGGACTCTCGAGAGCCTCCTCCAGCACCACAATTCAAAAGCATCAATTCTTCGGCAGTCAGCCCTGTTTATTGTCCAGCTCTCACTTCCATACATTGCTACTAGAAAAACCGTAGCTTTGACTATGCAGACCTTTGTCGGCAAGGTGATGTCTCTGCTTTTTAAGATGCTGTCTAGGTTTCTCGTTGCTTTCATCCCCAGAAGCAGGCATCTTTTAATTTCGTAGCTGCTGTCACCATCTGCAGTTTAACCACTACACCATGAGACTCCTCATAAACTTATTAGTCCACCTCTTGTTCATCTGAAACACACACCACAAGTGCCAATGGAAATAGAGCAAAAGTAGAAGTAAACTATTAGAGGGAAGGCTATGAGCCTCTAGTCAGTCACTGCACACAGGTCAGGGGGGAAAAATACAATATCAGCCAGAGATACTGGCAGCTGCCCAGAGGGTCTGAAGTGTATTCAAATATAAATCTCACAAGCTGCAGCATTTGAAATGGCAGTCATGAAAAAAGTACCTTTGCAATTATGAATCATCCCCAGAATCAATTTTATTAAGGAGACGTCGGGATTAGGGGAGAGCACACAATTCTCCAGATACCAGAAACCTAATTCTCATTGTTGCAGTGGGACAGCGGGAGAATGTGGCATCAAAACAAAGCGAAGTGTGCTGCTTATTCACCACTCCTCTTAAAGCACTCTTTGAGCAGTTTCCAATTTAATTATTCAGGCTACACATTGCCCTCCCTCCCAGTGAGCTGGGTACTCAATTTACCAACTTCGGAAGATAGAAAGCTGAGTCAACCTAGAGCCAGCTACCTGAGCCCATAGAATTCAGGTCAAGAGCAGAGTCTTAACTATAGTACTGCACCATGAGGCTCCTAAACATCTGTCACTATTTCTTACATGACAAAAATGTTGGTGGGAGATCTGTTGAAATCATATGGCAGAAATACAGTATTTGTGGTAGTCATGATCCCAGCAATCTGGTAATCTCCTGGCCTGTAATCATTGAAGGGAATTATTCTGTCACTGATCTTATTCCAGGGGCCTTGTCTCTTCACCTCCCCACAGAAAGCAGGGAGAAGTAACATAAACATCTGCAGAAGCAACCATGCCCTCCTCAACTCCTTGATACCTTGTCACTAGACTCTGAGGTAACTAATTAGAAGCCAAACACTCCCACAACAACACAGCTACAGTGCCTTCTCTGAAAACATGGGAGCCCAGCAGTGCTGCCGTCTGATCTGAAGCCGGGTGGGATGGGGTGGGGAAGTTGTCACAATCAAGCCATACTTTGACATCCCCCTTGCTTTCCCTCAGTGACAGCCCCAGGTGCTCAGGGGGGCAGGAAGTATCTATGCCCTAGGTATTTATGAGCATGATTTGAATCATCTTCACATATCTCTGGCATCAGTTTCAAAGTTAACTTTTGGAGTGGGTGGAGAAATATACCCCTGAGCTTTGATGAGAACTTGGGGGGAAAATCACCATGATTTTCATAATTATTGGGGGGGGTCTAGAATGACTCCCGCAACACTGTTGACTCGCCGAAGGGTTCCCTTTGCAGCTGCGTAGCTGGCAAAAACATGTTTTCCGGACTCCGTGATGTAATCTATTTCATGGATTACAGAAGGAGCTATTGCAGCAACATTTGGACAAACTTTATGGAAGACAAATGAGGCCTCTTGTCTTTGTAGGCCCCGAAGTTTCTGATTCAGATAGACCAGTCTCCTTGGTGTCAAGGAGATTCTGGGAGGGGCAGCCCATAAAGTAATGTTCCCAAGTTCACCTCCGCTGACATCTGAGACCTCTGGTTTCTCTTCTTTTAGCCTTTTGTTTCTGTCCATGGAGTTTTCTTGGCAAAGATACTGGAGTGGCTTGCCAGTTCCTGCTCCAGGTGGATCGCGTTTAGTCAGAACTCTTCCCTTAAATAATTTGAGAAAAAATTGAGGGTTCTATACACGGAAGACAGCTGTTTACTGCTGCCTTTTGCGAAGGCATGGGGCTTAGCAAAAAGGAAGGGGAGGCATTTCTCCCTTCCTTTTTGCTAAGCTTTCCCCTTCCTTTTTGCTAAACTCTGTGCCTTCTCAGAAGGCAAGGAAAAGAAACAGTCACTTTGACAGCTGCTTTCCTTGCCTTTTGCAGAGGCATAGGGCTTAGCAAAAAGGGAGCTTTTTCTAATCTGGGTTTAGAAAAGGAGGGGTCATCTTATACATTGGGTCATCTTATAAATGGAAAAATATGGTAAGTCCAGCCTGAGAGCCTGGAATTGGGTAGCTTGAAGCTAAGGGTGGGGTTCACTGGGCCTTTTGCCAGTGAGACTGGCATAGGGAACAATAACTATCCTGGGGACACCAAATGCTTCAGCCTGCCAGAACCTTTGAGTTCTCTGTGCAGGAAGGAGACGTCCTCCCATGCACTCCCTTTTTGTCTTGATTCAAACTTAATACAAAAGAACGAGGGTCAGACTTTGCTGGGTATCCCCCATTCTAGCTCTGTCACCAATGTCAGAACCGAGGTAACTCACTCAGCCAGCCATCCACTCTATCCTTGATGTTGTTAATCGCCATATCTATCTTGAATAAAGCTCAAATTATTCAGGACTTGATCCTGAATGAAGCGGCAGACCTGGCATATATATTACTGAGACCTGGGTGGCTGCAGAGCGAGGTATGACCCTCTCACCCATCTGCCCACCCGGACATTCCATCCCTCATCAAGGTAGACTAGAGGGTCTGGGGGGGGGGAGTCGCCATTATTTATAAAAACATCTTTGAGGTGGTCAGGCTCTCTGCCTTGACAGTCCCAGGCCTGGAGGCCCTCCATGTGTCGGTGGGAGCTAGGGATGAATTTTGGGATGATGCTGGTTTAGCGTGCTCCCCACGACCCAGCACTCTCCTTTTGAGAGCTGACGGGTTTCATTGAGGTTCCCCAGGCTTCTTGTCCTGGGGGGCTTTAATGTCCATGCCGAGGTTGGGGCCACAGTTCCAACTCTTGAGTTCTTGGAAACTATGGCCTCCTTAGACATGTCCCAACTTGTTAACAGCCCCACCCATGTGGCTGGTCATACACGAGACCTGGTATTCTCAACTGGACAGGGAGTGAATGATCCAAGGGTGACCAACTTGACATCAGTCACTGTGTCATGGTCGGACCACGGCCTGATAAACTGCAATGTCTCGGTGGTATTTATTTATTTATTTATTTATTTATTTGATTTTTACCCCGCCCCTCTAGACCATGTCTACTTGGGGCGGCTTACAAAATAAAACAAAACAGTATAAAAATATATAAAATCATAAAAATTACAACTACAGTTTCAATTTAAAACAATTAATTTAAAGAGAGGATTACCAAGATGGAATAGCAAAGAAAAAGAGAAAGACTTAATTGACTGGAGGGAAGGCCTGCTTGAATAACCAAGTTTTTAACTCCCTGCACCGCAGGGAGCAGGGACCTATTAAAATAGTCCACCCTCACAGGCTATTGGATCCAGCCAGTTTCCAAGATGCAATGCAGGGGTTACTGGCTGAGCTAGTTGGTGCTCCTGTTGAAGCTATGATGGATGGTTGGTACACTGCCACCAGCAGAGCAGCTGACACAATCACACCTAAACGCCCACTTCTTTACCGAACACACTCAACTGCTTGGTATAACTGGCAGCTATGTGTGATGAAGCAAAGTAGGAGGAGGCTAGAGAGCCTTTGGAGATGGGACCCGACAGAAGCTAATTTAATAGCCACTAAAATTGCATCTAACACCTACTTGGCTAAAGTGAAGGCCATATCTTACTTTGTGTCCCGGATAAGTGAAGCTCGTGACCATCAGGCTGAACTTTTTCGTATTGTGCGCGATTGTGATTCCTACCAGTGCCTTTATCTCCTTCCTTCTCATTGTGGTGTAAGGATGAGTCATGAACATCAAGGTCTTCTAATAAAACATCTTTATTCTTTGACAACTTACCCAAGTCTCTTGCTTCAGAGGTGGATCATAACATTTATCATCTTCAAACTCTAACAAATTTCCCTTTAACGTTAAGGGTGATGAACTCCAAACTTGGCCATACTATACTTTGGTGATAAGCCCAAGGATTCGGGTGCAGTTATGTTAGGTGTCATTGAGGGGGGTGGAAAACCCAGCCCACCTGTGGCTCCCAGACATTTCTGCCCAGGTTTTGTCTCAACCTTGGTCTGGATGGACTGACCCCACAGGGTTTCCCAGGAGTCTCCATACATTGTCTGTGTTCTCTCTTTTTGGTCTCCTGTTGCCAGGCTTTGAACTGCTTTCTCCTTTCTCTTCAGTTTCCCCCCAATAAGGTGGCTTTCTATAGATTTGTCTCTTCCACTCTTTCTCGGCATACTAACTTGGGACTTTGAACTCTATCCACTCCCCTATCCAGGGGTCTTCCTCTTCTATCTTCAACTGCCCCTCTCCCTCCTCCTCCCCCCTTCCTTTTATCCCCTCCATCTTTCCAACACAATCCCTGTAATTCTCCTATTATGATAGACAGGTGTCCCTCGGTGCTTCTGCTTGAAAAGATGGACGGTACACTATGTGGAGGTACTCCCAGCCTCACGGCGATTTATCCGGGATTGGACCCTGCACTGTCAATGGAATCTCACTTACCGTCTGTGGTCCACACTGCCTACTTCCATCTAAGGCGAATCGCTCAGCTGCATCCCTAACTTGACACTGGGTCCCTCACCACACTGGTTCATGCACGGGTAGTCTCGAGATTAGACTGCTGAAATGCTCTCTACATGGGGGTGCCCTTGGTGCTGTCATGGAGACTTCAGCGGGCCCAGAACTTAGCCACCAGATTACTAAGTGGTGTGAGGAGACATCAACATCTGGCCCCCATCCTGGCCACCCTGCACTGGCTACCTGTTAGTTTCCATGCCAACTTCAAGGTAATGGTGTTAACATAAAAAGCCCAAATGGTTTGGGACCTCATCGTCTGGCAAAACGCCTCCGTCTGACCAGATCTCCCCATCCTGTAAGATCTTCCCAAGCTGGACGGCTGAGAGTTTTGGCCCCGAGAGAGGCCCAGAAAACAGTGACCAGAAATTGGGCCTTCTCGGCAGTAAGCCCACAATTGTGGAATGTTCTCCTGCCCAATATTTGCCTAGTGTCTTCATTGGGAACCTTTAAGCGATTATTTAAAACATTTTTATTCAGACAGGCCTTCCCAGACTCTACATTATCTTGAATCAACAGTTAATGTTCAACCCTGCCATTTTTTCCTTTTCCTATGTTAAAGTTTGCTGGTATTATTTTTATTTTTTTAAATATTGGATTGATTAATTTATACTTTGCCCTGTTATTGTTTTGTTTCGTTTCTATACTCTGTTATACTATGTAAACCATCCAGAGTGGCCTGGGTTGTCAGATGGGCAGTATAGAGATCAAATAAATAAATACTCCAGTTGTAACTTACTACTGGCTTTCAGTCATTCTGTTCCTTTGAAATTTTAAAGTATTGTCCTCTCAGATTTTGCAGGGAAGATATGATGATATTCCCTGATGGAATCCACAGGGCATACTTTGTTTTACAATTTCCATACTGAGTAATTTTAAATTGATCTTTTTCATATGAGGTGTCACAAGATATCTGTGAAGCAACTCCTCCCTCTTTTTTAATGGCATTAAAATGCCTCGCCTCCCACCAAGAAATCTGATTCAGATTATGCACACTTCCCTATTAGGTCTATTCAGACACCATTCCGTTTGTCAATAACTATCCTTTTCTCTTCAGCGGATAAATTTTCAAAATAAATGCATCTACGGTTTTAGTAAAGTAACCCTGGGAGGCATCTACCCCTTGATCAAAGTTCCCTGAACCATCATCTCAATTATACAATAGATGTCTCTATATTCCAAAGCTATATTCCCAACTGGGACCTAAATTACTCAAGCTTTTTTGACTCATAAATGAGTTGTCTCATGATAATTTAAGGCTTGCTGTACTAATGATTCTGCCTCCTTGTTTACTTCATACCATATTAATTAAACAACTCACTGGGGATTTTTCTGTTTATTTTCCACTCCACATTCGAAGAGTTGACACGGTGTGTTGAGAGGGCAAGAGAGTAATTGGATACAAGTTTCTGAAGCAACATTTCACTCTAACTCCTGTCAACAAGAATGTTATCTCTAAGGATAACACTTGCTCTTTAGTCATTCACAGATGTTATTATTGCTCTTACATTACTATAATCAAATATGTATCCCATGCTTTCGACATCCATTGTCACAACAGAGCCCAGGTTTGCCCACTTCAAGATCTGTAGTAAATGTAACTTTTATTGAAACTCATTTAATAGTCTCACAGAATTGGGACAGTTACACAGAATTACCATGTTTCCCTGAAAATAAAACAGGGTCTTATATTAATTTTTGCTCCAAAAAAAATGCATTAGGGCTTATTTTCAGGGGATGTTTTATTTTTATTTTATTTTTTTCATTTACAACCATCTATGTTTATTCACATACAATCATGCCATCTCCTTCTGGTTGCTGCACAGTGGTGGAGGACGGGGTTTCACTTAACTAGGGCTTATTTTTGGGATAGGGCTTATATAAAGAACATCCTGAAAAATCATAATAGGGCTTATTTTCAGGTTAGGCCTTGTTTTCAGGGAAACAGGGTACCTGACATTTCATTAAGATGGGAGCAAAATATTGTCTAATACTTAGCACTCCATGCTTCAAACGTGTGATTTCCAACTTTTGGTCCCCAGATGTTATTGAACTAAAATTCCCAGAAACCTTCACTACTGGCTCAGCTGGCCAGAATTTCTGGCCAGGAGTTGTGGTTTAAGAACATCTGGGAAGTCAATCTTGGGAACCATTGCTTTAAAGTATCATATGTTTAACCACAAACAGTATTTGATGTACATCCAGAAGAACATTTCTGTGACATTAAATCTTCAACAGCTTCTTGTATATTCAGATCTTCACATAACAGATCAATGTGTGCTGCCTATATACCGCTTCCTGTAACTTGAGTCCATTGTTGTGTGTTCTGCACTCTGGGATAATCAAGGACAAATCCTGCCTCTTCTCTGTATGACAGCCTTTCAAGTATTTGAAAAGTGCTATCATATCTATCCTGCATCTTCTTTTCTCAAAGCTATACAGTACATGCCCAGTTCTTGTCTGCATGGGTATTGGAATCCCCCGGGCAGGTCACAGGGGACGTCTTCAAGTTAGGAGGTCAGTTGGGTTCCAGTAGCGCCTCTAATTGTGATTGTGTCTATTTTCCTATGTGGAACTGGGTTCAATACTGCAGAAAATTGAGCTCCTGTGTCAATCAAGAATGTCCTGAGTTTATTTCCCACCCATAATTTTACTGGAGGCACCGTGGGTGGGTCCTTCGTCTGCCCCTGACTCCCTCAGTCTGACTCCTCTTCCAAATTGTGGTAGGCTCCTTTTTCCTGTCTCTTGTCACCCTTTTTGACATTCTGAGAACATTGCGCTCTCCAGTGGCCAAAACCCTGGCAACGTGAACACTGGTCTTTTGCTAGCGAGGAGTACGGTTTCCCTTGTGTCCACGGTCCCTTCCGTACACTTCCGCCCCTGTCTTTATTCTGGACTGAGGGTCTGGCTTGGTTGGCCATCTGGACACAGCCATGACCATAGCTTTAGCTTTGACCTTTTCCTTCTCTACAGGCCGGGCGTGAAATACTTTCTGAGCCTCAGCTCGAAGGGAAGAGATGTTTTGTCCCATAGCTCCTGGCATTTTCAAAAGTTTCCGCTTTATGTCAGGAGCAGAGTGGGTCGTAAAAAGGTAGTGCATTAGTGGTATAGTCCCTGGGTCATCTAGACTTTGAAAGGTATGTTTTCGGACCCCGTCTCTCAGATTCTGTAGAAACTCTTTTTCACCCTGCCAGATCTCAACCGTGTCCCACTGATTTTTAGGGACCACTACCCATCTGAGACCACCAATTATACTTTGGATAAAAATCCAGATATTTGCCTCCCCTTTGTAGAAGTCCGCGGTAATAGCATGACTATTATTGGGATCCCAAGTTATGGGAGGTGATGTTTGCCAAGGGACCATGTCATCTGGGTCTGGGAGGAGGTTATTTGCCTGTCTCGATTCTGACTCAACCTCTATAGCTTTTTCTATAACTAACTGTTGCTCCACTTCATTGAGAATTAACGTCGGGGCAGCCTTAATGTCTTCCCAGGTGATCATACGGATATTGAACAAACTCTCCACTGCAGCTATAACTCCTTGAGCATTGGAGGTACGTAAAGGTCCCTGTTAGTACCTGTTCGTGACCTGGCTGGATAGCTCAGTGTGTTGGATATTCTGTGGCTGAGTGAGAGGTAGGGAGTTCATTTCCCCACTATGCATGTGATTGCACAGCCAAATGGTCCCCTCTTGGATGGGGTAAATAAGGCTCAAAAGGGTTGTTTGGAAGTGCACATATTTCAATTGATCCTTTGGTACAAACAAAGGATCAAACAATGGCCATGGCTTCCTTTAGTGAGTCAATCCATCTTATGTTACGTCTTCCTCTTTTCCTACTGCTTTAGTTTTTCCAAACATGACTATCTTTGCCAGAGAGCCTTTCTGTCCAGAGGCAGCCATTTTAGGGGATTTTCCTTCTGCTGGCCACAGGATTATATTATGCCTTCTACAGTATACTCAAGTATGAGGCTAACAGGATACTTTAGGTTGACCAGATGTAAAATGGGACTAAACTCCTGCACGTTAAAGATGCAATTTCGGCAGGTGAACTTAGATTCCTGGCTAAAGGCAACTCTTAAAGGAACAGGAAGTCCTGCCCTTATCTGCTTCTGACTGCTCAGTTTAGGACTATATCTCCTGACCCCCTGCACTACAGGATAACCAGTAAGTTCAACTTGCTTTTGGTTTAAAAGGAAAATAGGCACACTTGTTATACAGGGACTCCTACCAGTAGTAGCCAGTAATGAGGGATTACAGACTTTGTAACCCCATCTCAAAAAGCTGGTATAATTCAATGGCTTGGAGTGCTTGGAATGCAGAGTGAGTGGCCTTGTGCAAGCCGCATGACTCCAGAAGTCTACCAGACTAGATCTGAAATAGTGTCTTAAGCCACAGCCAAATGTGATATTATGTTGTTATGTACTGTTATTTTGCTTCCCAACCAAGCAGACCCAACCTTGCAGAGCAAGGCTCAAAGGTAAAGTCTATTACTGTATTCTTTACACATCGCTACATGTTTTGCTTTGATTTGGATTGATGCATTGAGCAGGGGGCTGGACTCCATGGCCTTATGGGCCCCTCGCAACTCCATGATTCTGTGATGTTTTGGCTGTTTCCTTTATCCAAGCTTCAAAAGAACCGGAGTCATGTTAAAGCATGACTAGGTGTGAATTGCAACCAAATACCACTGTCCCTTTATCTTCAGAGCTGTGATTGAATGCATTACCCCATAGTCTCTGTATTTTCTCTCATATGTCTGAAAAAGCTGACATTAAAATTTAACAGTCTTTAAGACTTGTTTTGGGTGTGTAGTGGGTGTTTTTTTTTTCCTTGCTAATATGCTTCTGAAATACTTTGCCCAGAGAACCCTGGAAAGGGTTGTGATTAGTCTGAATCAACCTGGTAACATGTATTTATTATTCCATCTTCCCCTAGCTTTAGTTGCTCCACCTCTTCACCTGCCATTCATTCATTCATTCATTCCCCCAGGGCTTCAGCTCCCTCTGTTATTTCACACACACAGGGCCAAACAGTCATTCATTGGCTGTTGTAGAAAGGCATGGCTGTACCCAACCATCCCCATTTATATACAGCCGTCAGTTGCAGCTTTGGCTTTCTCTTCGTTAAGCGTTGGAGACTCAGTCTGTTATCAGGGGGCTGGTTATTCCTTGCTTGTTTTGCCTTCAAAGCAGCAGCTTTACTCCCCTCTGTTGACGCTTACTGAGTAGCATTTGGCCCACTTCTGTTTTCCCTGTGGCAGCATAAGCAATAGAGCCAATCCGACATTTTGGTGGGTACTCCATGTTTGCTGTTTTGTTCTTTATCTTCCCTTCTTCTCTCCTGTCCCACTTGTTGTGTAAACAATGCAAGAAGATGCAGGCAATAAGGATGCAAAACTGCCATTTGCTTTTCATATATCTAGTCTCAAGCTTCACAGTCCTGTTTCTTGAGTTAACTGTCTAAAGTTCTTGCTTTTAATTTTTAGATGTTTGTGCTTTCCTCTTACCCCCAAACCCTACTTCATGTCTCCTGGGTCTAAAGCAGTGGTCCCCAACCTTGGGCCTCCAGATATTCTTGGACTACAACTCCCAGAAGCCTTCAGCACCATCTCTGCTGGCCAGGATTTCTGGGAGTTGAAGCCCACGAACATCTGGAGGCTGGAGGTTGGGGACCACTGGTCTAAAGAATTCAGGAGTGGGCATACCAGTCCCTCTTTCTGGGGATGATCTGGAGCCACACAGATGCCAGATGCCACACAGGTGGCAGGGCACATAACCCCATTGGCCACAAATGGTCCAGGTGATCTTGTGTGCCAGGTGCCAGGGTGGGGAATTTCAGCTCCTGGCTCTGCAGCCAAACACTCCAACCCACTTCTGTCTCAACACCCCCTAACGGAGTTCCTTGTTTAAATGAGTATTTTGCCATAGCCATAGGGTGAGCAGCAGACTCCTTATATCAAAGGAAGGCTTAAGAAACGATTTCAGACACAGTGATCCAAATATTGCTGGACTACAGCCCCCATCGTTCTTCCCCATGGGCTACTCCAGCAAGGGCTGATGGGAGCTGAAGTCCAATAACACCTGAAGAACCATGTGTTCTTCACCTTTGTTCACTATATATTGAATATTATTTAGATATTTCATTGGTAAAATAAATAATAAGCGGGAGATAATTACTTAACTTCTTTATTAGTTGATATCCTGCTTTTCAAGGCAGAGTACCTGCCTCTCTGCTGTTTCCTCAAAATGATACTGTGAGATCGGACAGGCTGAAAAACTGTGCCAGTTCCATTTATTTATTTATTTATTTATTTACAATATTTTTAGCCGCACCATTGCCAGTGGCTTCTGGGCGGCGTACAGCATTAAAACTTAAAAACATTAAAAACATTTTAAAAGACAATATAAAATAGCATATATTAAAATAATTCTTAAAACATGATCATTCATTGAATTTCATGGTGAAGAAAAGATTCATGGTGAAGAAAAGATTCTACCTCTTCCACCAATAACAGCTAGATGGTCCTGGCTGTCATTGTAATTTAAAAGGCTCTTTAGGAAATGAGTTTATACTTTAAAAAGATCTCTAGTTGCATACTATCTCCTCCGCCATTTCAAAAAAGACCTTCAATACATTCAATTTTTGCTTTCAGTGACATTAACCTGCTTAGTATTTATTTTGAGTTTAATTCATTAAATATACCTTGATTATCTTGTATTTATGTTTTGTGATTACTTGTGAACTGCCCAGAATGACCATTGGTCAGATGGGTGGTATATAAATCAAACAAAGAAATAAGATAAATTGTAAAATTATTTTTATTTCTAGCTGTAGAAGGAGGGTCTGGAAAGGCTTGTGTTGTGTTAGTCATCCAGAACAGCAGACATAGTGAAAAAGAAGGGGGAAAAGCTGGCTCTAGAGACCAATTTAAGGTTCTTACAATGCTCCTGAAATAACGGTCTTCTGTCTATGCCATGGTTTACATACCTCTTACCTTGAGGCCAAATCTGGCAGTCCTTTAGTTACCCAGAAGGCCAGACCTTCTTCCAAATTGACACAATTGATGATTTACCAGTTCCTATACAGGGGTTTCTCCCATTCTTAAGGTTCGAATGCCTCTCTTAACACTTCGCTACTAGCACCAAAATACTTATAAGTAAAATATGCTGGGAGATGGTGGGCCTGCCCTTAGCCTTTCAATCTACTTACTACTAGAATGTATTCTTCCCAGCCACCTAAGAAATTTTATGAAATTGAGTTTTGCCTCAATACTGAAAGAGGTTCCGACCTTTGCTCTCTGGGTCCTACATTCTAGGGCAGTGGTTCCAAGTCCTGGATCCCCAGGTGTTTTTGGACTTCAGTTCCCAGAAATCCCGGCCAAAACAGCGAGCGGTGAAGGCTTCTGGGAGTTGCAGTCCAAGAACACCTGGGGACCCAAGGATGGGAACCACAGCTCTAGGGCATTGTGGGATAGTTCAAAGGTTGGGTAGAATCACAATTTGGGAATGTTATCCTTTTCTATTACAGATTCCCAACTTTCCACCAACAACAACCGTTTTGGCTGGGGAATTCTGGGAGTTGTAGTTAAAAAGAGCAATCTTTCCAATCTCTGGCTAGATCTAGCCATTCCATTCAGAATGTGAGGCCTGGGAAAGAGTTAGGGGGGACCTTAGCTTTTTTTCCCCCCAAGCATTCCAGATTCTTGTTCCAGTCAGCTCTGGGTTCTTCAACCTTAAGGATATTAAGTAAAGCTTGTTTAACATGGAGAAGGGAAGACTGAGAGTAGCCGTGTTCAAATGATTGAAGAGCTGTCAGTTGGAAGATGGGGCAAGCTTGCTTTCTGTAGCTCCAAAGGGTAGGATATAAAGTGACCGATTCAAATTGCAAAAGAAGAGGTTTTGCCTAAACATTAGGAAGAATTGATTGCCAGAAAGAACTGTCTGACATTGGAATACAGTAGATAGTTTCAGAGGATGATGGATCTCTTTCACTGGAGATTTTTGAACAGAGGTTTGAGGGCCACCTCCTAATAGGGAGGCTTTCGCTGCGACTTCCTATTGAGCATGGAGCTGGACTCAATGTTCCTTGTGGTTCTTCTCAGTTCTAAAGTTCTCTGACTGTATCATTCTCTTTCTTTTTCCCCCCAAGCCTGTTTCCGTGTTTCTTGCACTCCGAGCAACAGAAACAGCATGGCGTTTGAGAGGCTTCAGGCAGAAGTGACCTGCCCCATTTGCCTAGACCTTTTCAGAAATCCCGTGATCTTGGACTGCGAGCACAGCTTTTGTCGTGCTTGCATTGAGAAGTCCTGGGCCCCTTTGCCTGCCAGTGGTCTCTGCCCTCTTTGTCAAAAGGCAATCTGGGGAAAGAAACTCAAACCCAATAGGCAGCTGGCCAACTTTGTGGAGATCACCAAGCAGCTTGACACCCAAGTGAAGAAGCAGGATCCCAAAGTGAGGAAAATCTGCGGAAAGCACGAGGAGCCCACAAAACTGTTCTGCAAAGACGACCAAGTCCCGATCTGTGTGGTATGCGACCGATCCAAAGGTCATCGAAACCACAATGTGGTTCCTGTAGAGGAAGCTGCTCAAGAGTACAAGGTCTGGAGGAGCTACCTTTTCATGGGGTTGGGAAATCGGGGAAGGATATTTTGAATGAAGAACCAAGAACTCACTTGCAAGATCAAGGACAACTTTCCTTCCAGGCAAAATTAAAGGGGAAGAAAGAAAGAAAAAGAGAAACAAACTACTGCTGCATTTTAAAAACTAACATTTGTTTCAGTGTGGGCTTTCATGAGTCAAAATCCACTTCTTGAAACACAGGCACGCAAATACATGTCCTCTATATGTATACATATCCCTAAATATAATGAACACGTATTTGCACTCCTGTGTCTGAAAACGTAATTTCAATAAGTGAAAGTTTAATAGTAAAAATTATGTGCCATCAAGTCCATTTTGACTTACGGTGGCCCTTTCGAGGGTTTTCTAGGTGGAGAATATTCAAAAGGGGTTTGCCGTTCCCTTCTTCTGAGGGTGTCCTGGGACTGTGCAGCTTGTCCAAGGCCACACAGGCTGGCTCTTCTGGATTGCACAATGGGGAATCAAACTCCCAAAGACTGGCTCTGCAGCCCGATATCTAAACCACTGAGCTATCCGGATTACCCTAAAATAAATCTATTAGTCTTTGAAACACCACAATATTTTGTTTCTCCCTCTCTCTTTCCCTTTCCATTCTTCTCCTTTAATTCTGCCAGTGTGCTAAACCAGACTAACACAACTTCTCATTGGAAAGTAAATTTCCTGAAGTTATTTGCTTCAAAATGTCTTTCATCTGTATTTACAATCTACCCCAATGAAGGACTTCCATGCATTTTGGAAACAAGTTGGAATGTCTAATTAGATGATCTCTAAGGATTTTCAAGAGGGGCAGCATCTGGAGAAACGAGCTGCTGTAGTCCATGCAAGTTTATGTCAAATGCACCTTGTAGCCTAAAACAAATAAAGGGTTATAAGGAGGAGCAACAGATAGAGAGTGAGGGGGCTGTCTATTCAGATAAAGAGTGACGGGACAGTCTGAATAAAATGGGAATTAAATGGAGAAACAAGCATGTTCAGAGTAACAGACCGCCACCAGTGTCTTCCTAAAGAGAATTATGACTCTGAAAACATAATCAAATTTGTGAACTGCTTTTCCCTTCAGGAGCTCATTTCTACATTCCTGGAAAGGCTAAGAAAGCAGAGAGAAGAGGTTCTACTGCATAAATCTAATGCAGAGAAGGAAAGCCAAGACCTACTTGTATGTATCACTTGAGAGTACTCCTACTGGCAGGGTATGGTCGCCAAATACAGAACTTTTGCATTAAGCCGCTACATCTAATCTATCTTGAAGACTCACAATATAGCGAAGGGGACAACTTGACATTTTTTAAACTTAGGAAATCCATTCATGGACAGTGCAGGAGGAAAGAAATCCCTAAACTTACTTACAGAAGCCACGAAGGGTGGCTCCCATGTTTGCAGGTCTGTTGGTGGCCAACATTTCTCTAATTATAAAAGAGCAAGAACAGCAGGAAATGGTCTCAAGAGTGCAATGACACACAGAGAGAAATGCGAGTTCACTTGCTGTTAAGTTGCACTCAGGAGTTCAGGTTTCCCCAGGTCTGTCTGAATTAACACAGAGAGGAGGAAATTGGCTAAACAGCCTTGTTTGCTACTAGTTAATGTAGCTCTCTTGTAGCTCTGCTGAGACACATTTACAGAAGAGCTACTAACAAGGGTAGAGTACAAATTTCCTCCTCTTGTTTCCTTTTCTTTTTTTTCTTCTATGTGCCTTAGTGCAACAGCACTGGCATCACACTGTTTTTTAAAAAAGGAAAAAGAAATAGTATATTGTGCCTGGATGGGAATAGCAAAGAATAAGGGATTGTTTTCTGCATCAGTTCACGTGATCATACCACTTGAACAAATTAAAATTGGATAGAAGCCTCTGTGGCCTCTGTGGCAGAGGGGAAAACTACAGATTGGGAGGGAAAAACTTCAGACTGATTTAAATTTCCTTTTATGTCATGTGTTCAATGGAGAAAAATGCAAATCAGGTCATCCCACCGATGTGCCAGACCTTCAGAGAGAGGAAAGAAACCTGAAGTCTTTTCCAGTTAAGTTTTTTTTTTAAAAGTTAACACCATTTTCATTTAACAAAAACCCATTGTTATAATTTTATGGTACAAACTATTTTATTTTTAATTTTAAAACATTAAAATGCAACTTTGCCTATTTGGCCACACCTTCACCTTTAGTCCCTCTTGGGAGTGCAACCTGCAGGTTCCTGGCAAATTAGGAAAAATGGTGTTCGGCCCAACTCATTCAACCTGATCTAAAATGAAGAAATCGTTGATGTCTGCTCTATTCCGATTCACTTCTATCCCCTTGTTGCAGAAAAAAACAGAGGGTGAGAAGCAAAAGACAAAGTTTGAGTTCCAACAGCTGCGCCAATTCCTGGACAAGCAAGAGGAGTTTTTGCTAGCCCAGATGGACTGGGCTTGGAAGGAGATTGTGAAGAAGAGAGATGAGGGGCTAGCCAAGTTCTCCCAGGAACTTGCTTCTCTGAATGGCTTAATCCAAGAGATGAAGGAGAAGTTTCGCCTGCCAGATGATGAACTTCTGCATGTAAGAGGTGTTCTGTCAACCATTGCCATCTACCTGCAGCAATCCCATTTCTCTACTTGGCCTTGGTCATTAGGGAACCCCCCCAAGTGGCATCACTGACACATTAGAGGAGGGGTTCTCAACCTTGGGTCCCCAGATGTTCTTGGACTGCAACTCCCAGAAGCCTTCACCACTAGCTGTGTTTGCAAGAGCTTCTGGGAGCTGCAGTTGAAGAACATCTGGAGACCGAAGGTTGGGAACCACTGCATTAAAGATGGGCTACTTCTAACTTCCAGATGTTGTCTGGGCTAATAGAGCAATGCTGAGAGAGATGGGCATTTCAACCCATAG
The DNA here is from genome assembly GCF_051106095.1 of Pogona vitticeps. Lineage (NCBI taxonomy): Eukaryota > Metazoa > Chordata > Lepidosauria > Squamata > Agamidae > Pogona > Pogona vitticeps. Next base: position 27,368,187 of record NC_135784.1, read on the forward strand.
TTGTTCCTGTGTCTTGCTAGGGAGCTAACCAGAGGCATCTGGTTCCCCACTGTATGAACAGAATATTGGGCTAGACAGGCCTTCAGTTTGGTCCAGTGATGGCTGTTATGTTCTTATATTCTTAAAGCTGCTTGACGCCAAATCAAGGTACTTCAGCTCTGTCTTCTTGTACTGGCTTTGGGCTCCTGACATGCATAAGGAGAGTCCTTTGTCGTGTCTGAGCTCCTGGGACAGAACTTGGTCCCTTTCTCATGTTTACATATGGGCCAAAAGGGAAATGGGGGAGGTTGCTACACAAGGTTAGCAAATTGGTGCTCTTAAGATGATTGGGATAAACAACTCCCATTACAACGAAGCCATCATGGCCATTGGTTAGGGTTCATGGGTATTGAAATCTATCGACATCTTGAAGGTATCATCTTGCCTGCTTCTGCTCCAGGGAGTAACCCATGCTAGCCACTGACTTCTCTCTTTTTCTCTCTTTTTCTCTCTTTCCCTTTTCTAGGAGGTCAAAGGCATTTTGCAGAGGTAAGTGACTTCTTGGCCTTTGGTGTGATGTCAGGATGGCATAACGTGTCGGAAGTACAGGAGCTGGTTCAACATAATGGAGAATCCTCTCATTTCTGTTGTGTTTGGAATAGTTTGGTAGGAAGCAACCAAAAAAAGAGCAAGTTTCAGGTTAATGGGAGAGTATGTGTACTGTCACTTATTAGGAGACACTGTATTTATTTATTTATTTATTTATTTATTTATTTATTTATTTATTTATTTATTTATTTATTTATTTATTTATGAATGATAATCATGTGCTGTCGAGTCATTTCTGACATGGCAAACTCTTTTGAAGGTTTTTCAGGTAGAAACTACCCAGATGTGCTTTACCTTTCCCTTCGGCAATTTTAGACTCCTTTCAGCCTGTCACGCCTGACACTGTCGCCAGGGCGCTGGATCGCTGTCGTGCCACCACCTCCTCCCTGGACCTCTGTCCGGCCTGGCTAATCAAAGCAGCCAGGCCTACGACAACGGAATGGGCCACTGCAATAATTAATGGGTCTTTCCTTGAGGGCAGATTTCCATCTGCTCTCAAGGAGACACTCATTAGGCCCATCAGGAAGAAACCAAGTTTGGCAGCGGACGAAATTGGCAATTATAGGGTGGTGGCCGACCAGCTTCAGGCGTACCTGGACGAAACAGATGCCCTGGATCCATTTCAGTCGGGCTTCAGGCCGCACCACGGCACAGAAACGGCATTGGTCGCCCTGTGTGATGACCTACTGAGAGAGGCCGACAGGGGCAACGTGTCCCTGCTGGTCCTCCTCGACATCTCAGCGGCCTTTGATACCATTGACCATGGTATCCTCCTGGGGAGGCTCTTCGAGTTGGGAATTGGGAGCCTTGCTCTGGCCTGGCTCCGTCCCTTCTTGGAGGACCGTCCCCAGAGAGTGCAGCTTGGGGAGAGCGTCTTGGCCCCGTGGAATCTCAATTGTGGGGTTCCACAGGAGTCGATCATCTCCCCAATGCTGTTTAACATCTATATGAGGCTGCTGGGTGGGGTCATCAGGGGGTGTGGAGCACGGTGTCATCAGTGCGCTGATGATACTCAGCTCTACATCTCATTTCCACCTTCCTCAGGAGATGCCGTTCTGTCCCTCCAGCGCTGCCTGGGGACCGTACTGCAATGGATGCAGGAGAACAGGCTGAGGCTGAACACGGACAAGACGGAGGTACTAAGGGTGGGCGCCCCCACAGTCGGGAGCTTGGGAAACTCCCTCTCCTTTGGGGGGGGTGACCCTTCCTGCTAAGGATGGGGTCCGCAGCTTGGGGATCCATCTCGACCCGGCGCTCACTATGGAGTCCCAGGTGGCGTCGGTGGTCCGAACCGCCTTCTACCATCTTAGGCGGATTGCCCAGCTGCAGCCCTATCTCGATGTTGGGGCACTCACCACTTTGGTGCATGCGCTCGTAATCTCAAGATTAGACTACTGTAATGCGCTCTACGTGGGGCTGCCTTTGAGACTGCTGCGGAAACTTCAGGTGGTGCAGAATGCGGCGGCCAGACTTCTTAGTGGGGTGAAAAAATTCCAACACATTTCACCCACTCTGGCCGCATTGCATTGGCTACCCATCCGATTCCGCATCGACTTCAAAGTGTTGATGCTTGTATACAAAGCCCTAAACGGTTTAGGGCCTCAATACTTGGCGGAACGCCTTCTACCACCAAGATCTACCCATGTCACTCGCGCGAGCCAGGAGGTGAGGCTGAGGAGCCTAATGCCGAGGGAGGCCCGGAAGGAAAAGACAAGAAATCAGGCCTTCTCGGCGGTGGCTCCTCGCCTCTGGAACAACCTTCCCCCTGATATTCACGCGGCCCCCTCGCTGGGTATTTTCAAAAAGCAACTAAAAACATTGATGTTTCGGCAGGCCTTCCCCTCTAGTTAATTCCTGTTCCCCCTCCTCTTTTCTTTCCTAATGTCTAACTCAATTGTCGTAAGTTTTCCTTTATGTAATTCTGCTGTTTTTATTGTATCCCTTGCTGTAAGCCGCCTAGAGTGGTCTATCGACTAGATAGGCGGGATATAAAATAAATGGATGGATGGATGGATGGATGGATGGATGGATGGATGGATGGATGGATGGATGGATGAATGAATGAATGAATGAATGAATGAATGAATAAATAAATAAATGAATGAATAAATAAATAAATAAATAAATAAATAAATAAATAAATAAATAAATAAATAAATAAATAAATAAATAAATAAATTTTTCTGGGGCCATCCTGGGACTGTGCAGCTTGCCCAAGGCCACCTAGGCTGGCTGCTCAGGGTGTTATCTATTTAAGAGATGGTGTGAATATCTGGGAGGGAAATACTATGGGAGGTATATCCAGGAGGGTGGAGGAGAGAGAGAAGATGGATGGAAGGAGCTGGATAAAACGGAGTGCTTTGGGCAGATGATCCCAGAAAGTAAACAGATGCTAAAGACCTGTAGGCAGTCTGGCCTTCCAGGTTTTGTTGGATGGCAGCTCCCATCATTCCTTATAGTGGGCTTTTCTGTGGTGAAGGGGGCTGATGGGAATTTTTTTTCCATAAGTTCTGGAGAAATGCACCTTGCCAACTCCTGTTGCAAATAAATCAAGCGGCAGTTTCCCCAGGACCTTGCAGCTTCAATTAAAATATATCTCAGTAATAGTAAGCTGCTGGCTGAGTCACTGTTCTGCATTGCTTTCTGGTGTTCCATTTTCCTTTATTCATAGCTAACATATCTGATGAGAAATAAGAGCTCGGCAGTTTAGGCATTAGAGTTTGATTCCCCACTGGCTTTCCTTGACAGGGGATGGTCCTGATGATCTATAGGATCCCTTCCAGCTCTGCAGGTCTAAGATTATCTAAGATTAAAGATATGCACCTTCCCTCTCTCTTGGTCTCCCTTTATCTCCAGGAGTAAGAAAGGAAAGTTTGAAAATCCTTTGGTTTTCCCATCCTCACTGAAATGGAAAGTTTGGGAATTCTCAGATATCAATCCTGCTCTGCAGAAGTTCTTGAAGAAATTCCGAGGTATTGGCATATCCTTGTAGGTCTTTCTGACCAGGAGAGGGTGGGATCCCTTTGGGAGCAAGGCTCTGTGATTTACACCTGCACCTTTATCATGACTTGCATTCCCTGAACAGGTGGCAGCTGATGGAATGGGCAGGAGCCCATGAAAGCTTTTGCCGAATAAAACCTGTTCGTCTCCAAGGTGCCACAAGACAGAGGTGGCCTACAGACTGAACAGGGGTTGGGGAGATACCTGCATTTCCACAACGCACGGTGGAAAAATAGTTGTGTCTAAATTCCAAAAATTTTCTAATGCTGGAGCACTGGGTTAGCATTTTTAGATGTGGCTCCTGTCTCACAAAATACACCTTGAGGCAGAATATGGACATTTTTAGTTTTTTAGGCGACAACCTCCAGAAGTCCTTTGATCGCATGGCCAGGAATCTTAGAAAAGTCCCTTTTTTATTTATTTCAATATTTTAAAATTTATTTTTTTTTTAACCTGCATTTCTCCTTTAAAAGGACCCAAGGCGGCTTACAACAATTAAAAGAGAGCATTTCAGTTAGGCACTGTGAGTATACAATGCTAAAAGAATCAATGAATACAATACCAACAAAAAAATAAGCAACACCAAAACGGATTCAATGCAGTAAGGCACAACAATCCACTCGTCAGACATTCACTCAGGGAAAAGCTTGCCTGAAGAGAAAGGTCTTTGCCTGCTTCAGGAAGGACAGCAAAGAAGGGGCCAGCCTGGTCTCCTGTGGGAGGGAGTGCCAAAAGTCTGCGAACAGCAGCAGAGAAGGCCTTCTCCTGGGTCCCCATCAAATATGAAGATAGTGGGACCAAGAGGAAGGCTACTACTTTCCATACTCCCCAGCCAGCATGGTCAAAATACCACATGTGTTGGCAACAGTTTTTTAATCTAATAATCGGAAAATACTATGGTTGGAGCAGTAAATCCAGAGGCACAGAAAAAAGTCAGTGGTAAGACTCTGCCTGGAATTGATGCTATTGTGTTTTATATGTGTTTTAGGCTTCCCTTTAATTCTCGTTCCTTCCTTCCATAGTTGCCCTGGCATCTGCATATTCAGTGAGAAAAGGTAAATCATATGGCACAGGGTTTTGAAGTGAGTTTTGAAGTAACAGACTGCCGACTTGCAACTAGTTGTTTTTAAGGGAGGGTTTAATGAAGTTATATTTCTTAAATACAATAATGAACAGGAGCAAAGCTAGTTTATTGGCACAAGAATAAACCCTCTTAGAATGACAGTCCCACCTAGAACCTTGCAGACAGGGAAGGAGAAAGCAAGAATTTACTTTGGAGAAGGTGTGATTGCATATCAGGTGTAGGAGGAAAAGCCTTCACCCCAGTTCAGACAGTAAGCTATTGAAATAGACTTTCCACATAGTCCAGAACTCTGTGTGCCTATAGCAGTTCTTGACTCTGACAGAGGCTTAAACCAGCCCAATGCTGCTTTGCTACAGAAATTGTAGCCCGTTGTTTGTTTCTGGAAGAAACAGGGATGGTGTGGGGCTTCCTGACCATCCATAGGACATGTCACAACCAACAGCTACTAGAGTCAGATGGAGGCTTTGGTAGAACAAGGGCAACGCCTTAGCTATGGCACGTTCTGCTCAATGATACCCTTATTTCTGTCCGACAGCAAATGTGACCCTGGATACCATCACCACCAATTCTCAGCTCACTCTATCTGAGGACCAGAAAGGTTTGACACTGAGTGATGGGCCACGGACTCAGACCGCAGGGTCTCTGCAATTCCATCATCAGCAGTGCGTGCTGGGACATAAATCGTTACACTCTGGCAGAAGCTACTGGGACGTTGATGTGGAGAAGGAGGGCGCATGGGCTGTGGGTGTGTCGGAATATAATGTGGAACTGGAAAAAGATATCCAGCCTGGTCCGAAAGCTGGAATTTGGGCCATTGGGAGGTGGGAGGGTCAGTACCGGGCTGTTGTCCCCCCAGATTACCCTCCTCTGTCTCTGAACAGGGAACCCCAAAGGATCCGGGTGTATCTGAACTACAGCGCTCGGGAGCTGGCGTTTTTTGATGCCAATACAGCAGCCTTGCTCTGTACTTTCACGCTAACCGAGTCATATTTTGCGAGATTCTACCCCTTCTTTTGGATATGGAAGAATTCACACCTAAGGCTCTGTAAATGAGGTCGTAACTAATTCTGTTTATCTTGCCTACTTGCTGAGCAACCAGCCTTATGCCCACTTTCTCTTCATCATCCCCCTCAGACGTTGGTGTGTTTGGAGGTAGATTCCTCCCTGGGAAGAATCCAGCAAGCCAGATAATGTCAGAAGGGGTGGGGCCCTATCCTGATACCTCTTTCCAACATTCATTGGCACTTCACCCTTGATGAGAGAGGCATCGTGTCCTGGATCCTCTGTGGGACCAGACTGGAATCTCCCATAGGCTAGAGTAGACCTCAGAGCCAGAGGTAACCTTCCTCTGGCACAGCTCAACCTTGAATAGGACTTGTAAAACTTTATGTTTCACTATAAAGAAATTCTTATTTTCCTTGCTGAGTGGTCTCCTAAGAGTACATCCTCTAGTGAAGAGGTGACTGTGTTCTAATCCTCCAGATGTTGGACTATAACTCCTTTCCTCTCTCACCATTGTCTTTACTGCCTAAGGATGATTAGAGGTGTAGTGTACAGACTCCTTGCCCCTTTCCTCCCTCCCAGTGTGTCATGAAAAACCAAGGAGAGGGGAAGAGAAGCCACTTCTGATGGTGTTTCTCCCAGGACCTGAAGATATTCTTGTCCACACTGTGATAAATCAGGCAGAAGTTGGCTGCTGCCTACTTTCGTCCTGACTAGGCTGGAAGGACTGTCCTTTCCGTGTGTACTTTCAATTGATGCCGGCTTGTTGCACAGCCTGGGAAAGCTAGTTTTTGGACTGTAGCTCCCAGAATCCCAACTCGAAATGTAAATTTTCACAGCTCTGGTATGCTGGGAGATGTTACACTGAAGACGTTTTTAAACAAATTGTTTTTCTGTGGCTGCTTTGTGCCTTCACATTCATAGATACTGTTCTATATATGTTACAGGCTCCCAGGGAGATATATAAATTAAATAAAAATTTCATTAATGAACATAAATAATGTGATCGTTTTCTTGAAAAACTCCCAGTGCTCACTTTTGTGGCATTGTGAGCGTTGTCTTCTGAATCTCAGGGGTGTGTGTTTGGGCAACCTTTGGAACCCCCCCCCCCACGGTTCCCATTACCTGTGTGTGTGGACCATAGAGGTGCCACCCCTGCCTGTGAGGGGGCACAAAAAAGTGGAGAATCACACTTCTGGGCACTTCCAGAAAGTATAATTTTGACACTTAAATCATGTTGAACTATCTTCTGACACATCCACACACCCCTTGGAGTTGGGGGAGGGGGAGATTGAAGCCAAATGTGGATCTCTGGTCACTTCTGGGTTCATCAGCAGAGGGTGATGAGGCCTGCAGTAGGCCTCCATGAGATATAAAACTGGGGGGGGGGGGCAGACTCTGTGAAGTTGCCCATCCTTGCCCTCTTATAATGTACTGCACATTATTCTACTCCAGAATATTTTCAAGGTTTGCTAAGGAAAGGTAAGGGGCCTTAAGCCGACAGGCCATGGAGATCTGTGAAAGGTAGCTGAGGACCTCTCCTTATTCGGAAAATGGCTTGGTTTCTGCACTGTGGTGGGAAGAAACAGCCAGTGTTTGGCCAGTGGTGCTGTGGAAAAAAAAAGGAGGGTGGGAGAGGCATGTTCTTTCTAGAATCTGGAATGCAAGTATAGGTCATCATCATCATCATCATCATCATCATCATCTTAGAACTGCAGAGCTGGAAGGGAACCTGTGGATCGAATCCAGCCCCTCTCATGAAGACACAGTGGGGAATCAAATTCTCAAGCTCTGGTTCTGCCGCCAGATGCCTAAACCAACGGTAGCATTCCTTGCAGTATTAAAAGTCCAGGTTCAAGTCCCCACTGAGCCCATAAAGCTCACTTGGGGGTCACCCTCTCTCGCTCTCCAATCCACTGAGCTATTCAGCAGTTGAGAGTCATACAGAGGCAAGCCCTTGGTTCATGTCACCCAGTTGCATCAACACTGAATGAGCAGCTTTCTGGCCAAAGTCTTCTGTAGTTCCACTGCCTGGTGATTTTCCATCAAAGTACTAACTGGATCTTAGCTTACAAAAGTAATGTCTGTGGATTTGAACTCGGGTCCCTCCAATCTAGCACAAGCCATGAGTGTGGCTCTTTTTTTTCTAAGTGCACTGTAGCGTTCCCCTTTATGATGTCAATGGTTCATGTTTTGTTATGTGAATTGTTCGTGCTTATTCATGTTGCTGAGAGGCAGAGCCGAGAGAGGTGGGGCCTGAGATATTCAGAGAGCCAGAGTCAGAGATGAGTAGAGTGACAGAGTGGATAGAGTGTGGAATTAGAGTGAATTTGAGGAGTGATTAGAGTTAGGAGTGTATTATAAAATAGAAGGTTGTTGTTAATAATAAATTTACCTAAAGAAGATATTCATGAATCACTATCAATTTCTGTAATCAATAAACAAAAGTTCTATTTAAAAGACTTTGAAGTGTGGACCTGAATCTTCATCTTCCTGAAGTAATGGTGATTTAGTGATCACCTGGTGGCAGCAGTGTAGAAGAGGGGATTGTTTGCCTTCATGTGCTCTTGAGTTTTGACGGTCAAGAAAGGGGCACTCTCCGATTCAGCCTCAGAGGTGGGAAAGAAGGAGGAACAGGGGCGCTGGGAGGGAAACGGATGATACCTCTTAAAATAAAGATGGGGAGCAAAAAAAAAAAAGGATGCATGGTCAACCAAGGCTGAAGGCAGGGCGAAATAAAATTCATCGTAAAAGTAGGAAACAATAAAGCAAGCAAGCAGTAACTTGTGTGTGTCAGGTAGGTCTGGCCCAGACGGTGTGGCTGTCCCAAAGCTTGCAATGGGGATTTTCTTTACCAAGCGAGACTTGAGCCTCGTGTTTATTGCTGTCCAGGAATTCATTCTTGCCAGTGAAGCACCCCGGGCATTCACTGTCCGAGCAGATCATAAACTCGAAATAATGTGGTCCTTCCCCCCCCCTTCCTTCCTGATCCATTAGGACCCTGTATCCACAGGAGATCGGTTTCAAAGCTGTTACCACCCCCGCGGATGCTGAAAAATAGTGAGCACTATTTTAATCGTGAACGCTATATATATAGCATAGTGTCTGGCTCCCTCTAATAGTCAGTTCTGGTAACTTTAAAAATGTACTATCTTTTAAAATGTACTCTTTCTAGGGATTTTCTTTCAATATTTTTAATATTTTCAGACTCTGGATAAGTGGATCAGTGGATACTGATCCTGTGGATAAGGGAGTGTTTGTCAAGGTATGTTTCAAGGAGCTTGGAATGCAGTGAAATTATTGGTGTAAAAAAGAAGTGGCACAAATAGTGAATGTGTTTTGATGCTCCCCCCCCCAAAGAAGGACTTCTTGTCACAAAACTTGAGGTCACAGCCCAGTTGGAACAAGGCCGTGAGTTTCAGATTCCCATTACCTGTGTGTGTGTGTGTGTGTGTGTGTGTGTGTGTGTGTGTGTGTGTGTGAGAGAGAGAGAGAGAGAGAGAGAGAGAGAGAAAGAGAGAGAAAGAGAAAGAAAGAAAGAGAGAGAGAGAAAGAAAGAGAAAGAGCAAAGACAGGGCAGACTTCAGAAATCCCGTGGAGTGAGAGAAGCTTGGGTAAACCGTTTTGAGGTATCCTATGCTCATGTTAGAGTCAGAGCTGGGAAATGTTCCTTTTTCGTCACCAGGAATAAGCAAATCTGCGCACTCGTAGATAATGCTTGTCTCTTGGGGAATGGGACGATCAGATTTCTGGGATTTTCGCTGCCAGAATTTATCCACAATTCTGGCAGCAGGGTCCTCAAAACAGCAGGTGATTGAGGAGCTTTCCCTTTTCTTATGGTGCTCCTTTTCACATGCTTCTGAGCTGCATTGAATAACAAGGAAGCAGCTTGAAAGAGCAACCTGAGAATTGCAGTGCTACCTGGGACTTGCAAGCATTTGTGGGAAAGATAGTACTGTGGGAGCCGCCCTCTGCTCTGCCAGAAGCCTATGTGGGTCCTGTTTGTGGTGTGAGAATCATGTCCTGAGCCAGTTTTAGGCTTTAGAAACCATTTTTAGAAACAAACTGGCCCACTGGTTACTTCTAGTTTCTTAAAGAAAAATCTTTTAAGGCATAAAATATAAAATATGAAAACTTTTCTACTTTCTTGGAGCATATTAAAAGTTGACCAGTCCCAGTCAAAAAGACTGAATTCACCAAAAAACTGCACCATTTTGCTTCCAAATAAAACTTTTAATAAAACAGTAAAAGATCAAGCTTTTAACAGGAAATAATGTCCTGCCATCTTCAGGATGCAAATGGCATACCAACTACACTGCATACAGCAATATACAGTGGTGCCTCACATTACGAGCGCTCCGTTTGACGACGAAATCGCATCATGACGAAGATTTTGCGATCGCAAAACGATGTTCCCTATGGGGGAATTTCGCTTTGCGATGATCAGTCCCCTGTTTCGCTAACCAATTATTGCAAAGCGATGATTTTCGGCCAGCTGATCGGCGGTTTCAAAACCGGGTGAAAAACATGGCCGCCCGCTGTTTTCTGGCACGGTTTCCTCGCTGCACGGGCAGCGAAAATGGCTGCGCTATGGAGAATCTTCGCTGGACGGTGAGTTTTAAGCCCCTAGGAACGCATTAATTGGGTTTTAATGTGTTTCTATGGGCTTTTTAAAATCGCATGACGACGTTTTCATTCGACAGCGATTTTTTCGGAACGAATTAACGTCGTCATGTGAGGCACCACTGTACAATCAATGTGATTACAGCACAAAACATTCCAAGTGGAGTAATTGCTTAATTAACTTACTACTGTCCTGATGAGATCAGTTATATAGGAAGCTACGAGTCACTCTTTCCCCTTCCTCACAGTTCACCGCATTACTTCACTATCTCTAAAGACGTAAAAGTCTCAAATTTCAAGAATGTAATTGAAACAGGTTTTTTGTTACATTAACGCCCAGTTTCCCAGCCGTGTTTTGCCAATGCAGACTTTTCTTTTTGACCCAATCTTAAATAATGTTGATGTTCCTTGCATTGAATTTCAGTGTTTCTTCCTGTCAGTCTGATATATGTCAAACCACAAGAACCACAGTACAGTGGGGTCCCGCTTGACGATTACCTCGTTAGATGAGGAAATCGCTTAATGATGAAGATTTTGCGATCGCAAAATGATGTTTTAATAGGGAAAAAATTCACGATGATTGGTTCCCTGCTTCGGGAACCAATTTTTCGCTTAACGACAATCAAAACAGCTGATTGTCGGGGTTCCAAAATGGCCGCCCACTTTGCAAAATGGCTCCCCCCTGTGTTTTAGGACAGATTCCTTACTATACAGGCACCGGAAAATGGGTGCCCTGTGGAGGATCTTCGCTGGACGCTGAGGTATTTTGCCCATTGGAATGCATTGAACCAGTTTTAAATGCATTTCAATGGGATTTTTACTTTCGCTTGACGACAATTTCGTTCTACAGCATTTTTGCTGGAACGGATTATCCTTGTCATGCGAGGCACCACTGTATCTCATAAACACCTGGCAGTCCCAAGCCCACTGAATGAAAGGGTTAAAATATCTTTCTGATTGTACCCATTCAACTGAAATGTTTGCCTGGGAAACTCATTTTTTTCTAAATGATGTGCTATGGTTCTTGCTCTGTATTAGCATATACATCACTGAACGTTTTTGCACAGGGTAATGAAGACTAGCACTATTCAAACAGGTTAGTGTGAGTTGTTTTCATATATGCACTTCTACCCAAAGAACCATCTTTATTCCTATATACTAATGCATCCAGGAAAGGTAATTTTCTGTCTCTTTCTAATGTGAACTGTACATTATTATGGATTGTATTTAAATGTGCTACAAAATCATACATTTTATTTTCTCCATGTGGCCAAATCAAGGAAGTTTTATTTACATATCATGTAAAAAGATTATTTAAAAGGTGGGGCGCTAAAGCCTGCTTTTCCAGTGCTTCCATATAGAAATCAGCTACTACTGGGGGCAAGGGAGATCCCATTGTTCCTCCGTCTACCTGTTCAAAAAACCTTTCCATTAAACATAAAATAAGTTGGAAGCTAAACCTTCACATTTTTGGTCAACTCAGTCTGTTTGATTGGGATTGGCCAACTTTTAATTAAAAATATGTTTTCTACAGCAAATTTCCCTTTCACCCAGTGTCTTCTGGAGAGACAGAGTGTACAATGTGGAGGTGTCAATTATAAATTCATATTAAATTATATGGCTTGAGAAAATAATAAACTGAAATGGGGAAACATTTCATTCAATGAAATTAATATAAATGAATATGAAATAGCCATTTTGTATTGTGTTCATTGAACTATATTAACCTATATTAATTCAAGGGGTGTGTGATTTTACACTCCAGCCCTTAAAAGACCCGCTCTAGGGATCCCAGGAAACTGGAGAAATAGGTTGTTGAGATGTTAACCTCTGGAGAATTTAGAGACTTGGCAGAAAATTGTCACTGAAAATCCAAGAGTAAAAATAAGATAGATTTTACCTTGTTTAGACTTGGAGAAGACACACCAATTTTGTTATTTATTCTGGAATTTCTGCCAGGAGGGATAAAAATGATGTGATAGGATGTGACATATTTAGATGTATTTTGCTCTGCCACACTTTCTGTCGCTTTTATAATATCTAGAGATGTGTATTGTAATAGATCCTGAGTAACTTTCTAAAGTGACTCATATGAGAGTTTGTACATTTTTCATTTTTAGCATTGAGAAAATAGTTCTAGTCTTGAATATTTTGAATTATTAAATTTAAGCTCTATACCATAAGTACAGAAGACACAAGCTTAGTAGATCATATCGTTCTTTTCTGAACTGTTAAGTACTAAATATGATACCCAGGAGAAAGAGCTAGATTAAACATAAAGACGACAAATAATTTCCTTGCCAGTTGTGTGTAAACCCCAAATCTCTAAGTCTCTCGTAGGGAGTCTGCATAAGACAGGAGCCCTGTGAAGACATTCAGATATTCCTATGTGGAATCTGAAAGAGGCAGTCTGGAGTGACCTGAAAGACATTGTGGAGGCCCCACGCAGTCTCCTGCTCTAGGTGAACATCCCACTCCGCCTCGTGGCGCAGTGGTTAAAACGCTGTACTGCAAGCTAAAACTGTGCTCACGACCTGGGGTTCAAATCCCAGGTAGCCGGCTCAAGGTTGACTCAGCCTTCCATCCTTCCGAGGTTGGTAAAATGAGTACCCAGCTTGCTGGGGGGGGGGGGGCAATGTGTAGCCTGTATAATTAAAAATTGTAAACCGCCCGGAGAGTGCTTGTAGCGCTATGGGGCGGTATATAAGTCCAATAAAATAAAATAAAAAAATAAATAAATAAATAAATAAATAAATAAATAAATAAATAAATAAATAAATAAATAAATAAATAAATAAATAAATAAATAATTGCCTAAATGTGGTTGGCTTGAGTCTAAGACTGATATTTCATGGGGCAGTATTCCATTCAAGATTTATGTGTGCATGGAATTTGAACTGCAGAAGTTGTGGCACTGTGATGAGGTGCCATCATGTGCGACCAGATACAGAACCAGCACCGCCTTAAATTGCTACAGTAGATTCCACACTGGGAGCTCCATGCATGCATATACAGTCATAGTAGGCATCCTTCAGTCTCGAGAGACTATGGTAATATGCTCTGAATAGAGGTCTTGGAACAGCGTCTAGTGTGGCTGAGAAGGCCAATTCGAGAGTGTCAGTCCCTTCCACACTGAGGACAAATACAATCTGTCCTCTACCCAGTTCCCTGATTTGGCTGCTTTCGGGACTGCCTCTTTGCCCCAGCCTGCTGGACAAGGGTCTCTTCAAAATGGGAGAGGCCGTGAAGCACCGCCTGCCTCCATGCTGAACGCTCAGATGTCAAGGTTTCCCATCTGTTGAGGTCCATTCCTAAGGCCTTCAGATCCTGCTTGAAGATATCCTTGTATCGCAGCTCTGGTCTCCCTCAAGGATATCTGCATATACAGTACAATCCCTGTATCCACGGAATTGGTATCTGTGGTTTCACTTATCCGCAGTATGAAAATATTAAAATACATTTTTTAAAAAAACTAGGAAAACATATTTTCATGATGTGTTTACTAGAACTGGCCACTAGGAAGCTGACAGCATGTTATATATTCTTGTTACATCTTATGGTCTCTGGTTCCCTCTGTTGGCCAGTTCTGCTAAGACATGAAAACACATTTTTCTGGAGTGTAGCAAATGCTATACATTCCATGTATAGTGTTCAGTAGTATCTATAGTTTTTGCATCTGCAGGGGAGGGCTTGGAACTAATCCGCCACAGATATGGGGGTCCTACTATATTTAGAACAGAATCAGCTGGAGGTATCCAACATTTGTGTTTTTTGACTACAACTCCCAGAATTTATGACTCATTATGCCAAAGAAGTTGGCTTATTAAGTCACTGATTCAGTGAGCCTACTGTAGTACAGTTCACTACACTAATCAACAGGATTTTGACCATAGAAAAATCAGAATATAGACTCATTACTTTTTGGAATCAACCAGTCTGAACCCCATTGCCAGTATGACCACAGGACACAATATTCTAAATAAGTAGCTTCTCCAAGATTTCTGATTGTATATATTTGCATGCGCACCCATACTTGTACACACACGGGAGAACTGAATACAACTGATTGGCATGGAATATAGCACCACGTTAACCCTCCTTTGATGAGCAGCTTCTAGGGCAGAAATGGAGAGCTGAGGTTCTGCAGATATATTGGGCTTTCCGGATTACTTCCCGTGTTCCCTAGGCTGGCTGGGATTGGAGTCCAACCAACAATATGGGATGGGGATGGAGGGAAACACCAGAGCTCCATTGTTCTAAGTGCATTTGAATGAGCACCGGTGGAGACAACCCTATGGAGCTGCTACTTCCTAACAGAGCGGACTCCTGTACGTACCTTTGCAAGGTGACCAGCCGGTTCGGCATTCTAGCATCATATGAAGGAAGGACTGACACCCCATTGGGGAATTGTCACATAGCTGCTAGCAAAAGACTCAGACCCTCACCCCCACCCCTGATACCAGGAAGAAACACCATCACTTGAGAATGGCACAGTCTTGAATGGCTCAGGGTAGGATCCGTTCCACATATCTCAAAGCAGTGGTTTCCGAACTTCAAAATCAGGATGCCTTTTAGATTTCTGGCAAACCCTCATGCTCCCTGTCTTCTCCTTTCCCACCCTTTTGACTTCCCTTTCAACAATTCATTCCATAATTCGACCTTAAACATTTCATTGCCTTCTGCTCTGTACTAGATGGAGTTAAAGTCCCTTTGAAAACACAGGTGTGCAGGCTGGGTATGCTCCTTAAATTTGTCTCTGAGCCTGGATGCCCAAGGTTCAGTCGTGGCCAGGAGTTCCTTTGCAAATTTAAAGCTAGTGTACCTACCAGGTATGCCCGTTCCTGGAGAGGTCTGGTCTGGCCATGGTGACATGCCTTAGTTACATCCCGGCTGGATTACTGTCAGATGCTCTACCTAGGTTTGCCTTTGGAAAGTGCTTGGAAGAAACTTCAGCAGGTCTAAAAAGCTGCAGCCAAGTTTGTTAACTGAGGCTGATTACAGGGATCACATAACCCATCTGCTACGGCAGCGCTAGTGGCTGCTGATCCATTTCCAGGCACAATTCAAGCATCTGGTTTGAATCTTATAAAGCCCTAAATACAGCTTCAGCCCAAGCTACTGAAGGACCACATCTCCCTCTATGTGCCTGCTTGGGTGTTAAGATCATCAGAAGAGGCCTTCCACTGAGTTCCACCATCTTCACAGCTGGGCTTGTTGGGGACACAAGAGAGGGGGCCTTCTCTGTTGCTGCTTGCAGACTTTGGAACTCCCTCCCACTGGAGGGCAGGCTACCCCCATTTCTGGTGTCCTCCCATAATCAAACAAAGACCCATCTCTTCAGGCAGGCTTTCCCTTCACGACTACATGGTTTACATTTTGTTGCTTTCAAATCTTGTTTTTCATACAGCTTTCCCCTAACATTTTAAACATAATGTTATGAATTCTTTCATATTTGAATAATAATTTACTATTTTTAGTTTTCCATCATGTCTTTTTTTAATGATGTGAGATGCCTTGGGTCCTTTTTTAAGGAGAAAGGTCAGGTTAAAAACATTTTAAATAAATAAACAAACAAACTAGAAAAGACTATTGAGTGTAAGGATATGTCTCTGGATACCATGGTCCTATTACTATAGTGAATACTAAAATTAGGTAGAACCTTTGGATGCTGATGCAAACAAAATAATCTCCATTTTCCGTTTCCTTCTCTGCAAAGAGGATCTGGGAGGGGATTGAAGTGTAGAATTGTCTAGCATCCTAAAACAGACGAAGACTTTTAATTAAGGCACTTTCCTAGGCTCAGAAGGCCTCAATGGAGTGCCTGTAGAATTTAGAGGCTGCCCCAGAATTGGGTCCTCAACTACAGTGGCGACTTTGGCTTTAACACCTATACAAAAAGAATAAATGTTGGAACTTTTTTCTTTTTGTAGGCTGCCTCTTTCCCCCTCCCTGTCTCCAATTCTTGTTTGCTGCCTGCATTATGTCTTCTACAAAAAACTGGCTGTGGTCATTCAGGAGCTGCAGTCTAAAAAGGGAACTTTTCTATCCTCCGCCCACCACAGCTCTCCACAAGAAAAGCTTTCCATTCACA
The DNA here is from genome assembly GCF_051106095.1 of Pogona vitticeps. Classification (NCBI taxonomy): domain Eukaryota; kingdom Metazoa; phylum Chordata; class Lepidosauria; order Squamata; family Agamidae; genus Pogona; species Pogona vitticeps. The sequence continues at coordinate 27,384,575 of NC_135784.1, forward strand.
AACAATTTGCTTATTCATAACAAATCTCAGAGGTCTTCTATAATTGGGAAAGGTGCAGCTTCCACTTTCATCTTTGCCAACTTATTTAGGGGCCGAAGATAGCTTTTTTTTTTTCCTTCCAAGACCTCAAATGTCCACGAGGGTCACATGGGAGGGTTCCACTCTCATCCCGCCACTGGTCACCTGAGGAGGTGGTCCCCAACCTTTTTGACACCAGGGACCGGTTTAGTTGAAGACCATTCTCCCAAGGGACCGGGGGAGGGGTTGTATTTGTTATGCATTAGGTTGTTGGAAAATAGCTTTGAATCGAACTCATAAAGGAAATGGCGAGGAGGACGTGAGCTTCAATTGAAGCTCCGCCTCCTGTCAGATCAGCAGCAGCTTAGAAATTAATTAGCGCAGGCTCCTATGAAATTCTAATGCCACAGGCACAGCTGATCTAGCAGCAGGAGGAGGGGAGTGGGGAGCAAAGCTCCGCCTCCTGTCAGATCAGCAGCGGCATGAAAAGCCAATTGGAGCACACAGACAAGAGGCGGAGCTTCATTTGCCACTCCCCTCTTGTCTCGGCGGCCCAGTCCTTCCAAGGACACAGACCATGACCAGCCAGGGAATTGGGGACCCCTGACAGGGCTGGCTCTGGAGACACTCCCCTTCCTTCTTAGGTGGACAGGAATTTGAGCAGAAGAAGGGGCGGACAACTCCAACCCACATAAAAATTCGGCCCGTTTCTCCTCGAGAGCCTTGATGTCTCCTGAACTGGTGTAGAATAAGAGGGGTTGAACAATTAACTTACGTGATTAAAAATGGGGGGGGGAGACCCACACACAATGATATTCCTGAAATATAACAGAAATCTCAATGCACGCAAATTAGAGAGAAGCAAAAACATAAACTAGAGTGCAATAAACACACATAGAAGTTGCTTCGTATGATAAGAACTGGATTACAATGGAGTGTTTAGGATTTAATTCAAATGTTAATGCATGCAAATTAGAAAGCACAGCACATAAAGCAGAATTTACAACACAGAGAGCATCACTAAGACCACAGAGCACATCAGGGCTTGATGCCCACCAACTGAAATGTGACGGCATTAAGAATAAATATATCTGAAGTGTACTTAATATATGCCACACATATGTTAATTATTATTTCTATGGATTCTGATGGAACCCTAATGACATACAGTGTAAAATAAAGAACTCAGAAACCATCAAAATGAAGTCAACGACAGACTAATTTTAATGACAATCTATTTTTTTCCCCAAGCAGTCTTGCTATTTCTAACTGGACTTTCTAATGATCAGAATTCATTAAGCAAGACATGAAAAGCGTAATTCACTCAACACATCCATTACATAATTTCTCTTTGGTGAAAAGAATATTGTAAATGTTATCCCATGTTATTATTTATTGTATTCATATACTACTTAATGTAGTAACATTTCTAACTGATCCACATTAAAAAAAATCATATATGACACAATATATCTTTTTGCAGCTGGAAAAAAAAGGCAGGTGTTATTTTAGCCTGCACTAACAGAAATCTCCTCAGGTACTAATCCTGCAGGATTCTGCACTGGTTAGGCCTCATCTTGAGCATTGTGTCTAGTTCCGGACACTGCACTTTAAAAAGGATGCCAACAAATTGGAATAAGTTCAGAGGGCAACACAAATGATCAGGGGATTGGAAACCCAGCCCTATGAGGACTAGAACTGGACATGTTTAGCCTGAGAGAAGAGGACTGAGGGGAGATAGGATAACACTCCCTGCATTGAGCAGAGGGTTGGACTCAATGGCCTTACAGGACCCTTCCAACTCCCATTACTAAACTACCGGTGGCTTAGTACTACAACTTTGGGGATGCGCCTCCTGTGTCAAATTTTGTGATGATTTGCCTATTTCATCCACAAGCCACTTGTAAGTCAAAAAATTGGTATTTTACTCTTTTTCTTTCTTTTCCTCCCCTTCCTTTGTTTCTTGCTCCCTTTCCACTTAAATGGAATGGCGGTAAGTGGCAACCAGTGTAGTGTAGTACAGAGAGTGCTGGTCTGATGCTAGAGAGCTGGGTTCAAATCCCTGCTGAGACATGGAAACCCAATGGAAGGTGGCACTAAATGAAACGACTCCCTAAATATGTTTCCTACATACCCCGGAAGTCCTGCTAGGGTCTGCATAAGTTGATAACACATAACAAGGAAATGGTATTAAATAATAATTATTGGCTAGCTCAGAGGTTTGGCTATCTGGGTGCAGAGCCAGAAATTGGAAATTCAATTTTGCACTGTGACTCTGGGAGAAGAGCCAACCTGCGTAGCCTTGGGCAAGCTGGACGGTCCCACGGCTCCCCCAGAAGAAGGGAATGGGAAGCCACTTCTATATTTTCTCTACCTCAAAAACTCTGAAAAGGGTGACCATAAGTCAGAATTGACTTTATAACACATTATTATTATTACTGTTGTTGTTGTTATAACAAAATGTCAAGCTGTGATACAACAGATGAAGAGTCGGGGGACTAATTATAGAAAAAAAAACATCATACATTTTCAATAAAAACAAGAAAAGCAAAAAGATGAGTTTACCTAAATATATACATTGGGAGTGTGGAGGCAGTCTGTCCTAAACAGTACCTGAATTCCATTAATTCAGTAAGGAATTCAGTATTAGAAGATCACAAACATAAAAAGAAATCAAAATTAACAAAATACAAAAGCAGTGAAGATAATTGTCCTTGTAAGTGCTGGGCTTGCAGTCCTCCAAGGTGCCATAGTAACCAGGATTAAATGAATTCCAGCCACTTCTCAAAGGACCTGCTCAGCTACATCTCTCTTCTCTCCTTCAGAGAAGGCTGGGATAAGTGGAACCAAAGTACTAGGATGGGGCCAATGTGGAGACGTAAAACCCTTTTCAATCATAAATGGACAAGAACAAACAAAAGCATAGAGAGGCTGCTTTTTTTGGGCTTTCGAACTCCCTGCCTGCTTGAGGATGCTTGAAATTATAAACCCGCCCCCCACAAAAAATTTAACCTTTCTGAGCCCTGAGGAAAAAAAGAATGCTTTCTTTCCTCTGAACACAGAAAAGGCAGAGCAATCAGGCTGGCTTTAGTCAAAGGCCTAGATAACCCAGCTTCTTATTTCCACAGGGTGACCAAACAGGAAATTAATCTACAAGTCATGAGTGAGAGGCTATGAGAACAAACCCCTTCTTGGGTCGGTGGTAACTTCCAGCATTAGAAATACTATATTTTGGGGATTTTCTTTTAATATTTTCATACCGTGGATACGTGAATCAGCAGATCCCGATCCCGTGGATAAGAGTTCCTACTTTACTTAGGTATAATGAACTCCCCCTTACCTTTTCTTCAATGTCAAAGCAATGTCAAAGCTTGCAACATTTCATCCTGGCGAGTTCTCATCCCATGCAAAAGAACACACTATGAAGAAAGGAGCTTTTAATAGGGGAATGCTGCCCATTTTATTCTATCTGAGGTGTGTCTAAAATGTTTGACAGTATGACCCTTTATCCACCGACTCCCTTGTCCATGGTCTGAAAATACTAAAAATAGTAAAAGAAAAATCTCCAAAATATATATTTCTAATTAAGAGGTTCCCGAGACCAAGCTATGTATATCATTCAGTATAATCTGTGTTTTTCAGCGTCTGTAGGGGGTGCCTGGAACCGATCCCCAAGGGTCCTACTATAATTGTTTAACTAGCAGTATGTTAGTATTGTTGACTGAAGCCCTACTGAGAATGTTGTAAGTCACAACTAGAGTATACCTATCGAATCAGTGAAGATTTGATGAGACATCTCCTCTGTCAGTGCCCTTGATTCAATGGGCCTACAGTAGTGGTGACTTACTACACTAAACAACAGCATTTCAGTCATCCACTTGTGTTTCCAATTATCCTTGATTTTTAAATTGTTTTGTTGTCCCTCCATCTGGTAGGATAGAAATGGGATGAAATAATAAGTAAATAAATGAATGAAGAATACACAGGATCCCAAGTGAAGCTGCATCTCAAAGACCTCAAAAGACACAGGAGCAAAGACCTCATTAGCATCGCCTTCATTCCAAATTTCCTCACAATGTCATCATCATTTACTTCATGCTCCAAGCTTAAACTGGGCTTACGTTAGTGCAAGGAAGTACTGAACACCTCCTTGTGCATGTTCTGGGAGCAAAAATCTATACCCAGAATAGCGTGATATGCAAGTGGTACAGAGTAACAGAATCCTGGCCTTAGTTTGCCTTCAGGGGCCCATTCTGCTGTGGAATTATCTTCTTCCAGATACAGTGGTGCCCCGCATAGCAATGTTAATCCGTTCCAGGATTAACGTCGCTATCCGGATTCATCGCTATGCGGGGGGGGGGGACCCCATAGGAACGCATTAAACTCCGTTTAATGCGTTCCTATTGGGGAAAAACTCACCGGTAAGCGAAGATTCCCCCATCCGGCTGCCATTTTCGCTGCCCGGTAAGCGAGGGGAGGGCGCAAAAACGCTGCGGGCGGCCATTTTCTGCACCCGCCGGCCATTTTGGAACCACCGATCAGCTATTTTCTAAACATCGCAATGTGATGTTTAGCCTATCTAAACATCACAATGTGATTGCATTAGTGGTAGCAAAAAATGCATCGCTATGCAGATTCGTTGTTAAACGGTGTGCTCGTTAAGCGAGGCACCACTGTACTAGCTTTCTTCAGATATCAGGTGGGCTTACAGTCTAAGGGAGAAAATGCTACTCTTTTCCCTCAGTAAGGGCTTATTAACTCTGTTGTGCTCTGATACTGCTCACCTTATCGCATTCTCTAATGTTTAAACAGGTTTTATTGCTTGGAAGAACGCTTGCTGCGTTTTTTAGGTTTCTCTTTCTGGTGCGTTCTGAGGTGCCTGGAAAAGGCCGAAGGGTCAGCAAAGCCCCATCCACATTGGGAGCATTTGTAAGGTTTTTCTCCCGTGTGGATTCTTTGGTGGATGACCAGCCCTGAGGAGTAAGCAAAACATTTCCCACACTGCAGACATTTATACGGTTTCTCTCCTGTGTGGATGCGGAGGTGACCGACAAAAGAGGTGGTGTCGGTCAAACATTTCCCACACTCAAAACATTTGTAGGGTTTCTCTCCCGTGTGGACTCTTTTGTGCCGTGCAAGGTCTGAGTGGTATGGGAAACATTTCCCACACTCTAAGCACTTAAAGGGCTTCTCTCCCGTGTGGACCCTCTTGTGCTGTACGAAACCCGAATGTCCCGCAAAGCATTTCCCGCACTGTGAGCACTTAAAGGGCTTTTCGCCCGAGTGAACCCTTTTGTGCCTTGTGAAGGTTGAGCTATCCGCAAACTGTTTCCCACACTCTGAACACTGGAACGGCTTCTCTCCTGTGTGCAATCTCCTGTGACACGCCAGGCTGGACTGAACGGAAAAACACTTCCCACATTCTGTGCATTTATAAGGTTTCTCTCCTGTATGGACTCTCTGGTGGCTTGTAAGAGCCGAGAGGGCAGCAAAACATTTCCCACATTCTGAGCATCGATGGGGTTTTTCCCCTGTATGGATTTTCTGGTGGCTAACGAGGTGCGGCTGCTGACCAAAATATTTCCCGCACTCTAAGCATTGGTACGGCTTCTCCCCTGTGTGGATTCTTCGATGGTTCAGAAAGGCTGACTGCTGAGCAAAGCACTTCCCACACTCGGTACATTTATAAGGTTTTTCCCCAGTGTGGACCCTTTTGTGGTTCGCCAGCTGTGAATGCTGAATGAAGCATTTCCCACACTCCACGCACTTGTACGGCTTCTCGCCTGTGTGATATCGCCGGTGGCTCGCGAAGGGTGACTGGTGAGCAAAGCATTTCCCACAGTCCAGGCACTGGTAGGGTTTCTCCCCGGTGTGGACTCTCCGGTGGCTTGCAAGCTGACAACGCTGAGCAAAGCATTTCCCACAGTCCAAACACGGATAGGGTTTTTCTCCCGTGTGGACTCTTTGGTGTATTATCACTTCTGCTCTTGTGGCAAAACATTTTACACACTCCGAGCATTTATAGGGCTTTACGCCGGTGTGGATTCTCTCATGTTTTGTGAGGGTTGAACGGTCAGCAAAACACTTCCCGCATTCAGAGCACTTGAAAGGTTTTTCTCCAGTGTGGACTCTCTGGTGGGAGACAAGGCCCGACTTCTGAGCAAAACCTTTCCCGCATACGGAGCATGAATGTTTTCTCCTACGATCACCTGTTAGCAGAAAAGGCAAACAGAGGCATAGTAAACTCCGTAGCCTAGATGAGAGGGAAAAAGAGACTGGAAAATTATGTAATAGTAAAACTCATCCCCTCAATGAGATCAATTTTTCAGAGCTGAAGGCCACCTCCATACAGTGGTGCCTCGCTTTACGATTGCCCCACATTACGATGAAACCGCATTACGACGATCTTTTTGCGATCGCAATTGCGATCACAAAATGATGGTCTGAATGTTTTTTTTTCGCTTTGCGATGATAGGATCCCTGCTTCGGGAACCGATTCTTCGCAAAACGACGATTTTCCTCCAGCTGATCGGCGGTTTCAAAATGGCCACCGGCTAAATAAAATGGCTCCCCGCTGTTTTCTGGGACGGATTCCTCGCTGTACAGGCACCGAAAATGGCCGCCCTATGGAGGATCTTCGCTGGACAGTGAGTTTCCAGCCAATTGGAATGCACTGAAGGGGTTTCAATGCGTTTCAATGGGCTTTTTATTTTCGCATTACGACGTTTTCATTCTACAGCAATTTCGCTGGAACGAATTAATGTCGTAATGCGAGGCACCACTGTATTGTCATCTAGTTTATGCCAATCCCTCACCGGAGCTGGTGCTAGTGACCTTCTTTACACCCGAACTCTGGCTACCCGCCATCAAATGTTCTTCCCCTCGTTTCTTCCAAAGGAGGCAAAGTCAGACTTGAGTGTCGGTAACCCTTGTCGAGGAAAAAAAAAGAGAGAAACAGAAGTGCCTAGATTAACATGGATATTTTAACTCTTTAAACTTTCTTTGAGAACCTCCAGAGAACGATGTGTTTCTCATGATCAAGAGGTGATTCCCAATAACCAACTAGATCTACCCTCTTGATTCCATAGGCGTTTCCCCCCACCTTCTACAATTATTATTTCCACAAAGAAAATACTATAAAGAGGCTTGTGACACCTTGAAGACTAAGAGGTCTGTGAACTACAATCCAGTTAAGTACATTCTGAAGGAGGCTACGGTCCACCAAAGCTCAAGCCATAATCCTGTTGCATTACACAAGCATGGAAGGATGACTGTGCATCCCCCCCCCCACAATGCCACCAGGCTCCCCTTTTTGCATGCCTCTCTTGTGAGATCAGTCGCACAACTGGTTGCGTGATCACTAGGAGAACAAGAGACCTTTCAGAGCCAGAAAAGCTAAAGTAGTCCTTGCATTTTGAGCAGAACCCTGTCCATTGTTTTTAAGGTGCCACGAGACTCTTTGTTCCACTGCAGTAAAGGGCAGTTGTGTGGTTCAAACAAAATTATATTCAGATGCAAATATAGGTGATACCTTCATGGACCACCAAAAAATCATCACACAATAAACCGAGCTTTCGTGGATTAAACACCACTTCATCAGGATTGTACCAGTGTGAAGAACTTAAAAGCTCAAACTTTTAAGTTTTGGACTTTAGGTTTTTCACACTAGTACAATCCCGATGAATTGGTGTTTAATCCATGAAAGCTTAGTTTACTTTTTGTGATGGTTTTTTTAGTGCGCTATAAAGACTCTTTGTTCTTACTGCCACCAACCACCCTGATTTCCCCTTCTTCTTTTAAATTTTTTATTCATTTTCCATTGGGTAAGGGAAGATCATAGGGAATTTGGATCAGGGTACTGAGGCAAATAAAAAAATACAGAATGTGATAGAGAACAGTATATATTGTTATTACATTTGTTGATATGTTTCTTACTAAGCTTACTGTACTTCATACTTGTCTTACCCTTTTTTCTAAGCCTTTAAAATCTATTTTCTTTCTCATAATGTTAACCCTTTCATATTCTCATCTCTCATCCAGCTATACAAAGGTTCCCACTTCTTTCTAGCCTCAGCGATTTCTTTGTCTTTTAATACTTCAGTTAAAATATCCATCTCTGCTGCTTCAAGAATTTTTTCTATTAACTCCTGGGTTGTTGGAGTCTCCTCTTTTTTCCAGTATTTAGGCATATAAAATTCTTGCTGCTGTGGTTACCTGTATGATCAAATATCTTTTTTTCTTCTTCTGTTGAGTCTGCTATTATATTTAACAAAAACGGTTTAGGTTCCTATGGAATTATAGAGGATAACATTTTTTGTAAAAAACTCATGGATTAGTTTCCAAAAGCTCTTCGCTTCCCTACAAGTCCACCACATATGATAAAAGCTACCTTCTTTTGATTTGCATATCCAACATTTGTTAGAGGTGCATTGATATATTTTCAATAATTTTCAGGTGTCATATACCATTTGTAGAACATCTTATACATATTTTCTTTGTAATTAATTGCTTTTGCTAGCTTAATATTACCCTCCCATATTTGTGACCATGACTTTAAGTTAATATTGTGGCTCATAGTTTGGGCCCATTTTATCATATCTGCTTTAACTATTTCATCTTGCGTTTTTAATTCTAGTAGATAATTATCACATTCAGGGGGACACAGGTTCCCCATTCCTGCAAAGGAGAATAGGAATTAAGACTGGGGAATGAGGTTGGCACGAGCCCTTGTTTTAATGGCTGGCATCATACATTTGTCAATCTGTACAGAGGGACACACAAACAATATTAATACATTTTATAAACTATTACTGTGCTTCCTCCAAAACCGGCTTGGAAAGATTACAAGTCCCAGAATCCCCCAAGCCAACAAGGCTATCATGTGTGCTCACTGGGAGATTCTGGAAGCTGTATTAAAATATTTGCATATTTTCTGTTTATTGAGCTTTTAACTATTGTTGTTTAATGATGTAGGCGGCCATGGGTCCTTTTTAAGGAGAAACACAAGAGTGAACAGATTTAAATTAAATTAAATTAAATGAGTAGCCCCAGCTAGAGAATGAGAATGGGACAGGTACCTATTTCTGTTCATCCATGTGATGCAGTGGGTGGAGGTCCCCAAAGGCTTCATATAAGTATTTGTGGATATTTATTCCGCTATTCCCTTTTAGAAGAAAAGGTTCCTTGATTAGTTTCTGATCTCAAAACCAGTTCTTGCAGAGTTATAACTGGGCCTACAGATGATCAGCCTTTACAGTGGCAGCATTTGGCATCATCCCGAAGACTCCTTTGTTAACTGTATTATAGGAACAGCAAGTGCGAGATGCTCTCCCTCACAGCAGCACAGAAGAACAACAGCAGAGCGAGCGAGCGAGCGAGCGAGCGAGAGAGAGAGAGAGAGAGAGAGAGAGACAAAACCCTGGCAAAAGGCAGGCCCATTTGCTAGAACCACATAAAACCACCCAGTCTTTTTAGAGGCCAGAAGCCCCGCCACCCCCACCGGAATATTATGCTAACACTAGAATTCTAGCATCCGCACGATTACTTCTCCCCGCTTCCGCAGATGGGGCGGCGGCGGGGGAACAGAAGTGAAATGATAATATACAGTAGATGCATCCCTTCCTTCGTTTTATGCTACTCTCTCTCTCTCTCTCTCTCTCTCTCTCTGTGTGTGTGTGTGTGTGTGTGTGTGTGTGTGAGAGAGAGAGAGAGAGAGAGAGAGAGAGAATGTGTTGGTGTGTTGAAAGAGACTCGCATGGATCCCCCCCCCGTGGTCCGACATGGGATGTTACCCCCACCCCCACCCTGCAATCTTCTCTCTCCACTTCTTTTGAAGCCACTCTTTAAAAATCGGTTCCGTCTGGGCGGCGCAGAGCACACCCATTGTCTTAAGCAGGATTCACCCCAGACCTCTTCGTTCCTGGCCCCTGGCCCCCTCCTTCTGCCCCTTTTGTACCTGCAGAGTCAGACAAAGGTGGGAGAGCCCCAGAACCCACGCACACCATCCCCCCCCCAATTCTGCCCCTCCTCACCAGCGAGGCCGCGCCGCCTCCCGAAGGAGGTTTCCCTCTTGGCGTTGGCGGGGCTGCTTCCACCCTCGCCCCGTTGCCTTCGGCTTGCAGGCACCGTGCAAACAATCCCCAAAACCCGGGCCCTCTCTCCCTCCCTCTTCCCCCCAGGGATCGGAGAGCTGAGGCCTGCAGTTATTGTCGGCCCAGCATTAGCTGGGAATTGTAGTCTTCTCAGCTTTCAGGTTCAGAGGCTTGTGGGAGTTGTGGTTTCTGCCGGCCTTTTTTGCAAGACAGCTGCCCTTCTGCCAAAAAAGAAAAAGAAAGAAAGAAAGAAAGAAAGAAAGAAAGAAAGAAAGAAAGAAAGAAAGAAAGAAAGAAAGAAAGAAAGAAAGAAAGAAAGAAAGAAAGAAAAAGATGTGGATGCGTAATGATCTTTCATACTTTTGACTGAAGAAAGATTGAGGACATTTTCTGTTTTGTTTTTGTTTTTTGTTTTGTTTGTTTGTTTGTTTTCGTCTACAACACCTGGACTTATTGAGCAGAACACTCAAAATAAAATTGCTTCCTTTTGCCACTGGATCCTGCTTGATGGTACTGGGCAACAACTTCGACATGCAAAGCAAAAACTGCAATAATTTTGGATGCCTCCTAGGTCCACCATCACAGTAGTAAGCCTCTCTAAACTGAGTGGGCCTTAATTTTTCATTGACATTGCATTTAGGTAAAAAATAAGTGGCATCTACATTTACCTCATAGTAAACCCTTTGACTGTGTGGACCACAGCAAACTATGACAAGTCCTTAAAGAAATGGGAGTGCTTGACCACCTTATCCATCTCCTGAGAAACCTATATGTGGGACAGGAAGCAACAGTTAGAACTGGATATGGAACAATTGACTGGTTCAAAATTGGGAAAGGAGTACGACAAGGCTGTATATTGTCCCCCGACTTATTCAACTTATATGCAGAATACATCATGCGAAAAGCCAGACTGGAGGAATCCCAAGCCGGAATTAAGATTGCCGGAAGAAATATCAACAACCTCAGATATGTAGACGATACCACTTTGATGGAAGAAAGTTACGAGGAATTAATTAAAGAATCTTGTAATGAGGGTGAAAGAGGAGAGCACAAAAAAATGGCCTGGAGCTCAACATAAAAAATAAAAAAAACTAAGATCATGGCCACTGGTCCCAACACCTCCTGGCAAACAGAAGGGGAAGATATGGAGGCAGTGACAGATTTTACTTTCTTGGGCTCCATGATCACTGCAGATGGTGACAGCAGGCACAAAATTAAAAGACGCCTGCTTCTTGGGAGGAAAGCAATGACAAATCTAGACAGCATCTCAAAAGCAGAGACATCACCTTGCCAACAAAGGTCCACATAGTCAAAGCTACGGTTTTTCCAGTAGCGATGTATGGAAGTGAGAGCTGGACCATAAAGAAGGCTGACTGCCAAAGAATTGATGCTTTTGAATTGTGGTGCTGGAGGAGGCTCTTGAGAGTCCCCTGGACTGCAAGGAGAACAAACCTATCAATTCTGAAGGAAATCAACCCTGAAAGCTCACTGGAAGGACAGATCCTGAAGCGGAGGCTCCAGTACTTTGGTCATCTCAGGAGAAGACTCCCTGGAAAAGACCATGATGCTGGGAAAGTGCGAAGGCAAGAGGAGAAGGGGACGTCGGAGGACGAGATGGTTGGACAGTGTCATCGAAGCTACCAATATGAATTTGACCCAACTCCGGGAGGCAGTGGAAGATAGGAGGGCCTGGCGTGCTCTGGTCCATGGGGCCACGAAGAGTTGGACACGACTTAACGACTAAACAACAACAAACCCTACTGAACACTGTGGAACATAACTTACAGACAATACCTAGTGATGTGCTTTCCGAATATCACTCTCCTTTTAACTTTTATTTTTCCTAGACTTCTTTCTATCAAGGGGAGGGGGCATAATAGAGCAGGAATCATGATCTTTCTCAGTTTTGCTGACCTTGTAACAAAATTGCAGTCAAATAACATAAAAATCCTGTGGCACTCAGATGACATAAAAAGCGTTGAATTGCTTCATTGTTAAAAAATTTTTAACATTTTGTTTTAATTTGTAGTTGTTTTTAAAATGTATTCAGTCTAGTCTTTCCTGAATCAACACACCCCACTTTTTGAAAGGTAGGATGACATGGGTGGATGCTTACAAAAACAGAACAAAAAAAACCCAGACATTCAGCTCAGTTATAATAAAGCACCAAATACATTTATTAAAGACAGGTAAGGGTGAATGGAATACAAAGCAAATGATACAGAGCCACAGACAGAAACGGAAGTCAAAGGGTTCTGTTCTATATATGTGCTTGTAATTCTACCGTAGCTTAAAGAGGCAGCTGCCAGACATCTAATAAAATATTAGACCCTTTAGGGCTGGATCCCTCATTCACAAAAAGGCACCCAGCGCTTGTCAGCGAAGTTAACCACTAGCCCACCTGTGTCCCAGCCATAGATGAGAAAAAGACCTCCTTTCAAATTAAGAGTCTCTGCACCTCTAGACAACTGGGCAGGTGAAGGTCGCCAAATATTTTTCTGTTCTGTTTCATTATGTGAATAATCTAAACACCAGATTATGGCTTTCGTTCCACAGAGTTTCAGGTAGCAGGCGACCTGCTTTGTACACAGAAAGACTAGCCGGGACTCAGTCTCTGGTGGTTCCAGTTAAACAGATGAACCAGACTGGCTTTTTCCTCATGAGTGGCCTCATTTTTGCCTCAGGCGGCAGGTTTTGGACATCAGGAGAAGGTGGCAAAAGGGTTATGATGAGATCTGTTATTATTGGGATAGGGAGAATTCATTTTATATTCCCCCCCCTTCTTACTACTATATTACTGGACTTAAGCTAGCCAGCATAATATCTGGCTGTGGAGCCAAAGGTTGGGAGTTCGATTCCCCCTCTGGGAGAAGAACCAGCCTGGGTGGCCTTGGGCCAAAGCTGAACAGTCCCAGAGGTCCCCCCCCCCAGAAGATGGGAATGGTCAACCACTTCTGAGTATTCTCTACGTGAAAAACCCTGAAAAGGGTGGCCATAAGTCAGAATTGACAGTATATCATCATCATCACTAATTACAGAATTTATACTACCAAGGTAAAGGTAAACGTTCCCCTTGACATTTTTTAGTCCAGTTGTGTCCAACTCTAGGGGGCGGTGCTCATCCCGTTTTTCAAGCTGTAGAGCCAGCGCTTGTCTGACGACAGTTTCTGTTGTCACGTGGCCAGCGTGACTAGGGAACGCCATTTTTCCTTCCCACCGAGGTGGTACCTATTTATCTACTCGCATTTACATGCTTTCGAACTGCTAGGTTGGCGAGGAGCTGGGACAAAATGATGGGAGCTCACTCCGTTGCGTAGATTCGATCTTACGACTGCTGGTCTTCTGACCCTGCAGCACAGGCTTCTGCGTGGGAGCATTCCTATCTTGATATGCCTAAATAAGTTGCCTGGCCTGAGACACTATGCCCTACGATTTGGACGGTGAGAAACACCATTTCCTGTTCTGCCTCAGGTGGCACCATATTGAGGACCAGGTACCAACAACTTGGCAAATCTTAACCACTCAGAGAAGACAATACTGGGCAGGATGGACCAATGGTCGAACTTAATATAAGGCAATACATTTTGCGTGGGCACTTCTGGTTATCCTGGACTTGCACAGAAAGGGGCGGGAATCCTAATCAGAGTGTGGCACCTTCCATGCTAAAATATCAGCAGACCTGGAAGATCACAATAATATTTAGGAAACTGAAAAACACACCCCCGAGGGTGTAGAGCATCTCAAAATAGTCCAGCAACAGAGAAATTTGTCATGCTGAGTGAGAGAATGGATTGGTATACAGTAGATTGAACCCTGAACAGGAGAAATCCAGGATATCAAATTTTATTGCAGGTCCTGTTACATAAAATTTTAAGTAACAACCTTTACTAGCCTTCATTAACTCATCTGATTCCCCCTTTAAACCCCTTCATGTTGGCAACCCTCAATGCATCCAGTGGCAGCAAGATCCCTAAAAATATATCTAGTGCTGTATATAAAAGTATTTCTTTTTGCCATCCTGCCTCTTTTATCATTCATTTTATTGACAGCTCTGATTCTCCCTCTGTTATGACAGAGGAGTAAAGAATCTATCTTTCTCCACTATATATAATTGTATGCACCTCTCTCATATCCATTGGTGCTGGCTGGATAGCTCAGCGGTTTAGCTGTCTTGCTGCAGAGCAAAGGTTGAGAGTTCAGTTCCCCTACTGTGCCTCCTAAGAAGTATAGCCAACCTGCATGGCCTTGGGGAAGATGCATAGTCTTAGGGTGCCCCCACTTCTGAGTAACCTCTACCTAGAAAACCCCAAAAAGGGTAGCCATTAGGCAGAACTGACGACATGATTATCATACTCATTACTCACCATTTTCCTATGACCGACTGAAACATTATAACTATTCCTCAATGGGGCATTGTTCCAGGAACCATAACTGTCCTGGTTTCCCTTTTCTGCAATTTTCCTAACTTTTACAATCTGTTTTTGGAGATGTGACCAGAATTACACACCTTATGTAAATTCTGAGGAGATCTCTGTACTGTACATTAAAAAAATGTACATAACAAACATGTACCACTATAGCTGAATTGTATCTATAGTTGTAGATGTAGTACACCTGTTAGTCTGTGCAAGCATTGTAGGTGAAAAAAAAAAGTAAAAAAAAAAGACAAACATGTGGTGGCACCTTAAAGACTAACTTTTATATTTTTTTAATGTGAGCTTTCGTGGACAAGTCCACTTCATCAGAGAGTAGACTGATGAAGTGGACTCGTCCATGAAAGCTAACATTAGAAAATGTAAAAGTTAGTCTTTAAAGTGCCACCACATTTTTGTCTTTCTTTTACTTTTTATTTTGTTTTCACCTATAATGAATTATATCTATCCTCATAAATTATGCTCTCTGTCAGTTTTTAATACCAAACACACAGTGTCAATACAGGGCATTCAATGACATGTCTCAATTGTTACTTGGAAGCGTTTTGTAGTTGGCATGTTATTATTTGCTAGCTGATATGCAACATTTGACTATATTTGCTACCTAACATGCAACATTATTATGACTCAAGTTTGACAGACACCATGCAATGATATGTCAGTTTTAAGCATATTTAAATAACTGGCATGCAAAATATTAATTAACCCTTGACACATAATAGTGTTTATTGTTTGACAGCCGAAATGAAACACTATGTAGTATTTCTTAGCAGTCATGCAATAGTATCTACCATCTATCAATATTTCACAGCTGACATGCAATGGCATTTAGTATCTGAGTACTTCAAATCCACTAGCTTATGGCAATTTATATTTGACACGTGATTTAAAAAAAAAGAAGAGACCGCCTGATAAATTCTCAAGTGCTTGTATTCTGTGTTGAGCTTCAGATTCAGAGTCCCAATATTGATACTTGAAGTGACAACAAATTTCAAAATGTTCTGAAGACATTCATTCCTGCTTTTGTCTCATTTAGGTCTAACCGCCTTTGGCTTGTGGCGTTACCACACCACACCCCTAACTGATGTCGGCCAGCAATTCTGCTTCTGTTTTGTTATTTCAATGATTGTTCAGTAACGTTCAAGGCGTTCCCAATGCTTCTGCTTCTGTGTGGATTCCTTCCTTCTGACCGAGGGTCCCTTGGAGACTGATCCACTTCCCTGCTGCAAGCCAATCGTACAGTTTGTCTTTGGGAGCAGCTTCTCCAGCATCGCAGAAGGCTTGCTTGGTCAACAAAATGTTCTCCACACACTGGGCCAGAGGATACCCTGGGATTAAAACAAAAACAAGTAACAAGATTCAGAAATCATGACTGACGAAGAAACTTAAAGATTTGGATTCTGGCATTGAGCAGTGGGGGGTTGGACTCAATGGCCTTTATACTAGGACCCTCCCAACGCTATGATTCTCTGATTCAAAGATTCTCAATGAACAAGGTGACCTCAAAACTCTCAGTCTGGAGAACCACAAAAAGGCCCACCCAGGACTCAAAACTCGCCTGTTGATGGTATTTTAGTGCTGCAATAAACGCTGTTTCCCAGGTTTTAAAGAAAAAATATACCTAATCTGATGAAGAGTCCTGCAAGTCTTCAGAACTCGCTCCTCTGTGATATTTTAGGAGGCCAGTAATAGTTACAGTATATTACACAAACCAATGTGTTCATTTGGAAGTGGAACAAGCAGTGAGACTCAAAACATAAAAAGAATAGGTTCTATTCCAGCAACATTCTATCCCAACATACAGTTACATTTATCTGATATCATTTTAAATGCCATGGCCTCTTCCTGTGGAATCATGAGATCTGTATCCTAATGACACAAAATTCCCTGGAGCGCATTATTAGTCTTTAGAAGAGAATTCCGTGTGCCTTGTCAAATTATAAACCTTAGGATCTCCTGGGATAGAACTACTGGAGGTTTAAAAGGCCTTGGAGAAAGAAAAAAAGATAGAAGGATTTGTCTCCTCTAAAACAAGGCATGCTTCACAACATGCTTTAACAAAAAAAATGTTTTGTTTTGTTTTTAAAAGTAGAGGAGCCTTTTTAATGCCAGAAGAATGTCATGGGGCCCAGAAAAAAATGGTCTCGGATCCCTGGAACTTGTCCACCACTATTCTAGATGCATAGAAATACAAATGCTTTTAAATGGAAAGGGAAGGAATAGCCTGATTTTTTAAAAAGGGAAGTACTGTAATAATGCTTAGAGTGGTCTTAACCGACCAGATAGGCGGGATATAAATAAAATAAAATAAAATAAAATAAAATAAAATAAATAAATAAAGAAACAAACCTGACTGGTCAGCATCACAGGGAGGCAGGTAAGGGCCAGCTAGGCAACATCTGTGACTGGTACAACACGAATGACAACAGCTGCGCACAGCGAGCATTAAGTGCCGGTTCTGGGGGAAGGTCCAAATGGCCCAGGAACCTATGGTGTCAATATTCCCACATCTAACCCAAACTCAATATAGCTCTTTCTGCATAAAAAATAATCCCCTGGTTAGTTCAGCATTTTGCTGCGTTGCCAATGTTGTATTCCATTTGAGCGATACAGTTTTGCACGGTGGGGTGAAAAATGACACCTTTCGCCTTTCCACCTCTCCCTTTCCTTTCTCCTCATTTTATCCTTACAACAACTCCGTGAAGTTGGTTAGGCTTCGAGTGGCCAAAGGTCACTCAGTGAGCCGAATGGCCAAGAAAGGATTGAACACAAGACTCTGTGGTTTGACTTTTCATCCACGATACCATAGCCAGTCTCCCACATTCCACATTTTAACTCTATAATTGCCTGTGCTCCTGCGCATTTATTGATAGAGAGACTACACAGGAAATAAACATACATATAGCTTTGAACAGAACAGGGTGGGTCAAATCTCACATCCTTACTGAGCTACAAAACTCACCAGGTGAAACTGGGGCCACCCACCCTCTCTCCACCTGCTCTATTCTGCAGGGTAATTTGTAAGGATATAATATAGAGGAGACCATGGATAAGTGAACCAGTGGATACCGATCCCACGGAGAAGGGGATAGATTAAAAAGCAGAAATATGAAAATAAATTACAGAGCATCCTACCCAAAGAGTAAGTTACCATTTCGGTCACTGAAATAATTTACTCCCTCTGCTATGAAAACAGCAGCTCACCTATATGTTGCCTTTGATGATGAATTAAGCTCCTATTTGCACTAAACTTTTTCCCACACTCCAAGCAGGCATAGGGTTTCTCTCCCGTGTGGACACGCTGGTGAGTGACAAGATGTGTCCGGTTAGCGAAGCATCTTCCGCACTCGGTGCACTTGTAGGGTTTCTCGCCCGTGTGGACCCTCTGGTGCTTCACAAAGGCCGAGCGATCAGCAAAAGCTTTCCCACACTCCAAGCAACGATGGGGCTTCTCGCCCGTGTGACGCCGGTGGTGCCTCGTAAGGTGTGAAGGAGACCCAAAACACTTCCCACAATCCAAGCATTGATAGGGCTTCTCTCCCGTGTGGGTTCTCTGGTGTCTCACAAAGGTAGAACGCTCCGAAAAACATTTCCCACATTCTAAGCACTTACAAGGTTTCTCTCCTGTGTGGACTCTCTGGTGGCTCACGACGTGCGACTGACGGGCAAAAGACTTCCCACACACCAGGCACTTGTAGGGTTTTTCCCCTGTGTGGACTCTCCGGTGACTCCCAAGGTGCTCCTGACGCGCAAAGGTTTTCCCACACTCCGCACATTTATAGGGCCGCTCTCCTGTGTGAACCCTTTGGTGTTTCGCAAAGACAGAACGGTCAGCAAAACATTTCCCACAGTCCGGACACTGGTACGGCTTCTCCCCAGTGTGGACCCTCTGGTGTTTCAGAAGATGGGACTGTTGAACGAAACTCTTTCCACACTCCAAGCACTTGTGAGACCTCTCTACTGCATGAATTCTCTTGTGGCTCACAAGTGCCGACGGATCGGCGAAACATTTCTCACACTCCAAACACTTATAGGGCTTTTCGCCCGTGTGATACCTCCGGTGGATCACAAGTTGCGACTGGCAGGCAAAATGCTTCCCACATTCCAAGCACTTATAAGGGGTCTCCCCTGCATAGATTCCTTGGTGTCTAGCAAGGTGGGCTTTGCGGCCAAAGTATTTATCACACACCAGGCATTTATAGGGTTTTTCTCCAGTATGGACAATCTGGTGGCTCATAAGGTGCGAATGGCAACCGAAGCACTTGCCACATTCTAGACATTTATAAGGTTTCTCTCCTGTGTGGATTCTCATATGTCTGGTAAGGTTCGGTTTCTGAGTAAAACGTTTCCCACACACAGTGCATAAGTGTTTTTTCCTCGGGTTATCTGCAAGGAATAAACAACAGGCAAACAGGAAGAAAAATAATTCAGAAGGGAACATAGGGAACTATACTAATTTTTCATAAGTGTAAAACCAAACTTTGAAATTTTACAGGAAAAAAACATGAAACATTTTCTACTGTCTTCTTTTCTTTGAATAAGTATTATTCAATGATGCAATCTCTCTTCCATGTGGTGTTATCCTACCCACATGGCACTTCAGGTGAAAATGGTGCCTATGGAGGACTCCAGGAGTAGAAAAGGGCCTATTTTGACCAATATCTTTAACCTTTATACTGTTGTTGTTTTTGTTGTTGTTACTACTGAGGATACTCTGGTGACCTTGAAGACCATAAAAACGCCCATACAGCCTACCTCTATAGTAAATTAATGCTTAGAAACAGCAAATAATAAAACTGAGCAAAAGGTGGGGAATAAACCAAACCAAGCCCATGAACAAATAATATCAGCAGCCAAAAATTAAAAGATATCATATAAAACTGACATAGCATACTGCTGATCTAAAAATACTCATAATATTTCTTTAAAATGGAGAATAAAAAGGGTTTCAACTGCCTTCAAGAAGGCTGGAATGTTGTTTGGAGGGTAGAGCATAGAAAATTTACATTTTTGGACTACAACTCCCAGAATCACCCATCCAGCATGATCAATGGCTGGGAAATGCAGTTCAGAGGAATAACATTGCTCAGCTTTGTGTCCAACAAAATTCTCCGTGAAATGCATGGTACCAAGACCGAACAGGTGCTGGTCTGACGGATGGGCTTCAGGTTTCCAAATCTTGTTTTAAATCAGGGTTTGGCATTTATGCTTAGTATGTGCTCAGAGGCAATATGTAAGAAAAGCCTGCTGGATCAGACCAAACAGACCAGACATGGTACCAAGACTGTACAAGGCTTAACCCAGAACTGGCATCACTGCCTACTGCAAGTGCTCCTCATTCATGAAAGCAGGAATGGACCCTTCTGCCCCTCACAGAATCAAGGGCAACCAACTTCCCTACAAGCAGAAGAGGCAGCCCCCAGCTCTCTCCATCCTTTCCTGCCACTAGAAAGGCAGACTACCATTTTTATATTGTTACTGTGGAGGTTTCGTAAGCTGCTACAGAAGGCTGAAGAACAGACTAAAAAGGACTATAATACTCCTTGCCACAGGATGTGGCGATGGCATCTGGCCTAGATGCTTTTAAAGGGGGATTGGATAGATTCCTGGAGAAAAGTCCATCGCAGGTTACAAGCCATGGTGGGGATGTTATAATCTCCAGGCTTAAAAGGAAGGTGCCTCCAAATGCCAGATGCAGGGGAGGGGGATCAGGAGACAGGGATCTAGTTGTCCCGGGTGCTCCCAGAGGGATCTGGTGGGCCCCCTGTGAGATACAAGGAGCTGGACCAAATGGGCCCCCAGGCCTGATCCAGCAGGGCTCTTCTTATGTTCTTAATACATTTTAGAAACCAAATAAAGCCCAAAATCTCACCTGAGTTTGTGTCAAAGATCTTCTTTCCATCGAAGGCATGAGGCTCTGGCACACAAGGGTCTTCCCCTTGTTCCAGACGTGAGATGAGTCCGGGCTTAGGAATCGGAAGACCTTCTCGGGAAAAGGAGAGAAAAGGAATCATTAAGTTGGAAGTACAAGCCTGTAAGAAAAGAGACTGGCGAAACGTTAGGAAGAACAACCTTCAGAGCCCGAAAAACCCACAACAACCATGTAAGAAAAGCCTGCTGGATTAGACCAAAAGCACAACGTTCTCTCACTTTCCACAAGGGCCCACTTGAGGATCCTACACGCAAGGCTTGGAAGCAATACAGGCCTTCCCTAATCCTTATTCCTAACATATGGCACCCATGTCAGAAGGGCAACAAATTTCCCAACCCTGATTGAAAGCAAGAGTTGGGAACCTGAAGCCCATTTATCAGTGGAAAGATGGCTCCTTTTTTCGTCCACCAGACACTGCTGGACTCCAAATCCCATCATTCCTAACCATTTGCCATGCTCGCTGATGCTCATGGGAGATGGAATCCAACATCATTGTGATCAGGTTCTCCTGAAACCAGAGGCGGTCCCCTTTGTTTGGGTGGGAATAAAAGTCGGAGGCGATTTTAAAAATAGAACAGAATAGGTTTTATTTTCAGTAACCGCAACATCAACCAACTCAAACTATCTAACGTATTCAACTCCAGCAAAATCTTATAACTGCGGACCTTCACATCTGGAGTCATTATATCGCTCCTCACATCGGGGCAGGACCAAAATGCTCCCGATCTGTCATCACCCGCAAGGGCATGCTCCTGACCGCGGAAACTGTTCCACAGCAAGGGTGTCTCGCCCAGTCCCCTTCGCGCGGTGGCCAGTTGAAACAGGGACTGGGGCGAATCACCTTCCTCCCCCCACACTGACCACTACTGTCCATTCTAGTGGTTCGATCGTCGCCTTGCCCGGCTTAGTTACAAGAGGGTCTGGAAGTAAGCCTCCACCTCTTTTTAGGTTAGGGAACTCCTTTATCAGACTCCAGACCTCTTCTGCAACCTCCTCCTCTCCCGTCTGCTTTGTGGTCTCGTCCGTTACAATTCTGAATTCCTGCACCTCTTCCTCCTCCTTTATAATCTCCTCCCACACTATCAGGTCTAGCTCCTCCCCCTTGTCATCTGCTAAGCACACTTCTAGAGTTTTCCTCTCCTCCCCTTCTATCTCTACTAAAACTCCTTCCACGCACCCCTGATTTTCCTGTGAGGTCTGCTTCAGTGAGGATGGCTCGCTAATGTCTCCTCCTTCACAATCATCCAGAAGCCTGCACATTGCCCAATGGAAGAACAGGATGCCTCTGAGCTCATACTGAGCATAAGAATTTGTTTCCAGTGCTAGAACTAAACCGAGGCCACTCTTCTGTCAAAGGGAAGTCCATTTGTTCATTCATTCATTCGTTTATTCATTCATTCATTCATTCATTCATTCATTGATTTATTTGTTGGATTTCTATCCCGCCCATCTAGACCTAAGGTCTACTCTGGGCAGTTTACAAATTTAAAAACAATAAAACAAAAAACCATATATTATAGATCCAAGGTGGTGAAAGTATAAGAAATTAAGATACGGCAGGAGGGAAAGCGTGCCCAAATAGCGAGGTTTTAAGTTTGTTCCTGAAAACACCTAGTGAGGGAGCCAGGCGGATCTCTCCACTGGCAAGTTGTTCCAAAGGTGAGGGGCCACTGCCAAGAAGGCCCAGTTCCTCATTCTTTCCTTCCGGACCTCCCTCGGTGTTAGGCCCCCTCAGCCGCCCGCCCTGGCTGGAATGAGTAACTCTGGCAGAACTGGGTGGGAGAAGGTGCTCTGCCAGATAGCGAGGTCATAAACCGTTTAGGGTTTTATATGTAATCGTAAGAACTTTGAAATCAACGTGGAAACGAATGGGCAGCCAATGCAAGGCGTGGGGGAAATATGTTGGTACCTTTTGATTGATTTATTTATTTTTATTTATTTTATTTATACCCAGACCATCTGGTCTTGCAACCACTCTAGGCGGCTTGATCCTTGTAAGAAGTCTGGCCGCAGCATTTTATACTATCTGAAGTTTCTGCGTCAGTCACAAAGGCAGCCCCACGTAGAGCACATTGTTGTTGTTGTTCAGTAGTTAAGTCGTGTCCGACTCTTCATGACCCCATGGACGAGAGAACGCCAGGCCCTCCTGGCTTCCACTGCCTCACAGAGTTGGGTCAAAAGTCTGGGAGGGCATTACAGTAGTCTAATCTTGAAACTACGAGTGCATGGACCAAAGTGGTAAGCGCCCCCACATCAAGATAGGGATGCAGCTGGGCAATCCGCTGAAGATGGAAATGTGCAGAACGGACCACTGATGACACCTGGGTCTCCATGGTGAGCGTTGGGTCCAGATGTACACCCAAACTGCAAACCTCACTCTTGGTGGTAAGAGTCACCCCCCACACACACACACAAGGAGAGGGAGTTTCCTAGACCACTGATGTCTGGGACACCAACCCAAAGAACCTCCATCTTACCCGGATTCAGCCTCAGTCCATTCTCCTGCATCCATCTCAATACAGCCTCCAGACAGGGAGACGAAACAGCATCCACTGTTGTTGGAAAAAAGGAGATGTAGAGCTGAGTATCATCAGCGTACTGATGACACGAAGCCCCACATCCCCCAATGGCCCCTCCCAGTGGCCTCATATAGATGTTAAACAGCATTGGAGAGATGATCAAACCCTGTGGAACCCCACAACTGAGGCTCAGGGGGCTGAGAAACTCTCTCCAATTTGCACTCTCTGGGGACAGTCCTCCAAGAAAGAATGGAGCCAGGCAAGAGCCAGGCCACCGACTCCCACCTCGGAGAACCTCCCCAGGAGAATACCGTGGTTGATGCCTATCTCACTCCTGAAGCACTACTGCTGGGGACCTGGGGATGTCAGGGAAGTAAGTACCCCTGTATTAGAAGTACAGCTGGTGGTCGTGATCCCACTCCACCTCCTCCACATGCAAAGCAATAGACAACCATCGGGGAGTCCAATTCATCCTGTGGCATTAACAGCATCTCTGTGGCACTCTGGATGCTGGTGACGACCTCTGATCGCATCCCCTTGTCCATGCAAACAGGAGCTCAAAGGCTCCTCCATGCCCAAGCTGGGCACCCAGTCTCAAAAGAGCCTTCACCAGACCCAGCTCTTGATAATACTCCTGTACAAGTTTTTTTTTTCACTCTGGATTTCGGCCTTGTCTCCACTTTATTCTAATGGTATTCCTAACAGCGCAATAGGTGTGGCTACAAACGAAACAAATAAGTTTATGAAATACAACGATGCATGTCAGGTTTTACAGCTCCTTATCGCATTTTAATTCTTCCAGCATTTTAATTCTGATACTGTGAATTGTAGTAGGACCACGGTACCCACTGGATCGAGTAAACCCTGCAGTTTACCACAGCACTATAGATAATATACAAGGGGGGCAGATCTTGCACCCTTTCATGTGTCTCTTTCTCTGCTGTATAAAAGCGTTTGCTACTATCAGCGGTTTCAGCCATTTGCGGTAAAGTGTGGAATGGATCAGATCCCCCACGGAGAATTCTGTATTCTAGTTTGAGCAATACAGTATAACCATAACAATATAACCATAACAAGATATTCTTCAAACGCAACATGCCAATGTTTCCTCACAGCATATCTTCACGGATTCCATCTGTTACTACGTTTGCTCTTCTTTAAGATCCAAACCTTATCTTCCCTCACATTGTATCTTACTCCTAACTGTTCTCATCTACAGTGGGGTCTCTACTTAAGAACTTAATCCGTATTGGAAGGTGGTTCTCAAGTGGAAAAGTTCTTATGTAGAATCTGCATTTCCCATAGGAATGCATTGAAAACCATTTAATCTGTAGCTGCTCTTTTCCGTCCATAGAAACTAATGGGAAGCTGCTATTCCGCCTTCTACCACTAGAGGGGGATATTTTTTCTTTTTTTCCCCTTAGGTGAGGGAACAGTGTTAAAAGCACTTCTGACGAAGCTAATTTTGAAGCAATGGACTGAAAACCAATTAATCTGTTCTGGCTGTTTTTTTGTTATGTAGAGGTGCGTTCGTACATTGAAGCATTAGTTCCCATAGGAACTAATGCAAAGCAGGTTAATACGTACTCTACCACTAGGGGGAGAACTTTTTTTTAACCTAAGATGACCTAAGGTTAAAAAAAGAGCAGGAAAGTTTTTTTTTCCTGTTCTTATCTTGGATTTTTGTTCTCAAGTAGAAGCAAAATTTAGCAAATGGAGCTGTTCTTAAGTGGAATTGTTCTTAAGTAGGGACGTTCTTAAGTAGAGACCCCACTGTATACAATGTGTGTGTGTTTAGTCGTTTAGTCGTGTCCGACTCTTCGTGACCCCATGGACCAGAGCACGCCAGGCCCTCCTGTCTTCTACTGCCTCCCGGAGTTGTGTCAGGTTCATGTTGGTTGCTTCGCAGACACTGTCCAGCCATCTCATCCTCGGTCGTCCCCTTCTCCTCTTGCCATCACACTTTCCCAACATCAGGGTCTTTTCCAGGGAGTCTTTTCTTCTCATTAGATGGCCAAAGTACTGGAGCCTCAGCTTCAGGATCTGTCCTTCCAGTGAGCACTCAGGGTTGATTTCCTTTAGAACTGATAGGTTTGTTCTCCTTGCAGTCCAGGGGATTCTCAAGAGCCTCCTCCAGCACCACAATTCAAAGGCATCAATTCTTTGGCGGTCTGCTTTCTTTATGGTCCAGCTCTCACTTCCATACATCACGACAGGAAAAACCATAGCTTTGACTGTTCGGACTTTTGTTGGCAAGGTGATGTCTCTGCTTTTCAAGATGCTGTCCAGATTTGTCATCGCTTTCCTCCCAAGAAGAAGGCGCCTTTTAATTTCAGGGCTGCTGTCTCCATCTGCAGTGATCATGGAGCCCAGGAAGATAAAATTTGACACTGCCTCCATATCTTCCCCTTCTATTTCCCAGGAGGTGATGGGACCAGTGGCCATGATCTTAGTTTTTTTGATGTTGAGTTTCAGACCATTTTTTGCACTCTCCTCTTTCACTCTCATTACAAGGTTCTTTAATTCCTCCTCACTTTCTGCCATCAGAGTGGTATCATCTGCATATCGGAGGTTGTTGATATTTCTTCCGGCAATCTTAATTCCGGCTTGGGTTTCTTCCAGTCCAGCCTTCCGCATGATGTATTCTGCATATAAGTTAAATAAGCTGGGGGACAATATACAGCCTTGCCGTACTCCTTTCCCAATTTTGAACCACTCAGTTGTTCCATGACCAGTTCTAACTGTTGCTTCCTGTCCCACATATAGGTTTCTCAGGAGACAGATAAAGTGGTCAGGCACTCCCATTTCTTTAAGAACTTGCCATAGTTTGCTGTGGTCCACACAGTCAAAGGCTTTCGCATAGTCAATGAAGCAGAAGTAGATATTTTTCTGGAACTCTCTGGCTTTCTCCATAATCCAGCGCAAGCTAGCAATTTGGTCTCGAGTTCCTCTGCCTCTTCGGAATCCAGCTTGTACTTCTGGGAGTTCTCGGTCCACATACTGCTGAAGCCTACCTTGTAGGATTTCACTCTTAAATGTCTTTCTCCTTTTCAATATCCTTCCTAGCTGAAGCCAACTTCTGTCTAGCTCTTCTTGAACTCCAATCCTAGATAAACACTGATTCTCTCTAGCCCTATTCAGGTTTTCTAGCTTGAAAGCTATCCTTTTCAAATGTACTAACGAATGTTAAAATCTTTAACATTTCTGTCCAGGGTGGGGACACATAAAGGCCCTACTTCCAGCTTTATCATCACTACCCCACCCCACCCCTAGATGCCAATCAAAGCTCTCCCGGCATCTAGCAAATGAAGACGGGGGTTTCTTACCCAGCGAGGCCACAGTCCCGTAATTTTCTATCATGACCTCTTTGTACAATGCCCGCTGATTTGGGTCCAGGAGTGCCCATTCTTCCTTTGTGAAATACACAGCCACATCCTCAAAGGCTACCAGGCTCTGTGAGAAAACAAAACAAAACAGCCTTATAAGCCTCCACTGCCTCATAATTTTCCTCAGCAGCTTGACGACAGTCACAAATAGAGAAAAATAACACAAGCCAGACCCCAGAGGTGTATTTCTGCTGGATCCCACCGTTTTGTCCAAAATCAGCAACTTTCCCTTTCTCCTGTAGCCCACCTCATACACCCTAAGATCATGTAACTGCTGGACAGCTCTCTGGTTTAGATATCCGGCTGAAGAGGAAGAGGTTGGGAGCTCAATTCCCCCTTGTGCCTCCTTGTCAGGAGCTGGACTTGATGATCCAGAAGGTCCTCTTCCAGCTCTGCAGTTCTAAGATCAAGGTTATCTGGAAGACCACAGAATGCTGAGGGACCATATTTTTGACACCACGGAGGACAGCAGCAGTAGAATGTCTTAATGGAAGTAGATACCAAATATACTGCTAAATCTTGCCCAAAGGCTTCTAATAGCACATTAAAAGCTAGCAAGCTTTATTTGGCATAAGCTCTGGCGGATGGCAGTGGAGCGACTAACATGAATTTGACCCAACTCCGGGAGTCAGTGGAAGACAGGAGGGCCTGGCGTGCTCTGGCCCATTGGGTCTCGAAGAGTCGGACACGACTAAACAAGAAGAAGAACTGGTGGATCGCGGTCTGTCTGAACCAAGGCACAGACTGTTGCCTCAACTGAAGATATTCACAGACAGGAAAGAGGATGAGGAAAAGCTGAAATTCAAAAGGTAAGAAGATACAAAGACTGACCTGCCATCTTAAGGGTGGCTGTTAAAGAAACCCTACTTGGGTAGTACAACATCCTCACATAGATAAGATTAAAAATATATTGCCATGAAAAGACACTGTTCCGTCCAAGATCCCACGTGGAAGCAAGACGAGCTGTCTCTGCTGAGACCGTATTTCTCTCTTATTGTCACTCCAGAGAAAATTCACCTGCCAGCCACAGAGATTGTCAAAACGTCAGGAAGAACAACCTTCAGAACATGGCCAAAGAGCCCGAAAAACCCCAAACAACCAAAATTCACCTCACTTTGGCTCCGGAAGCTACTTCGGAAGATGAGGGATACTTGACTAAGTAATACAACGAGTGAGAAAGATCTTGGAATGGTTGTAGATTAAAAGCTAAATCTGAGCCAACAGCATGAAGTGGCTGCAAAAAACTTGCAAATGCTAGTTTAGGATGCATTATCAGAAGTATGGTTTCCAAATCCCATTGAGTTCCCCTCTGTACAACACCAGTTAAGCCTCATCCCCATCCTTTAAGAAGGATGCCAACACATTGGAGCACGTTCAGAAGAGGGCAATGAGAATGATCAGGGGATTGGAAACCCAGCCCTATGAGGACTAGAACTGGGCATGTTTAGCCTTGAGAAAAGAAGACTGAGGGGAGATTGAAAAGTGTTATCCTAACACTTGAAAAGTAATCACACATGCAGGATCTGTTCTTGATCATCCCAGAGTGCAGGATGCATAATAATGGGCTCAAGGCATAGGAAGCCAGATCTAGGATAGGTATCAGGAAAAGCTTAACTGTTAGAACAGTAGGAGAATCGAACCAATTACCCCAGGAGGTGGTGAGTGCTCCAACAATGGAGGCGATCAAGAGAAAAGTAGATACCTGTCAGTCAGATCTGCTTTGATTTAGATTCCTGCATTGAGCAGGGAGTTGGACTCTATGGCCTTATAGGCCCCTCCCAACTCCATGATTCTAAGATTCTTCTGGGAGCGCTATATAGTTTGCCAAAGCCACACAGGTCACCTTTTCTCTTGGAAAGTACAGGGGAGAACTTAACTTTGGACCTCTGGTTCTGCAGCCAAGTGCCCAGCCTGAAGGAAGATACCACTTTGGAATTCCCCCTCCTGCTAAAAGCAGTTCTTTCCAAATAGAAAAAGAGACCCACAGCCAGAGTTAAGCTATTCTGTATGTCCCCCATCCCCCCCCCACTGCCCTTGAGCTGATTTTCTGCTTGCAGGGGATTTTGAGGTTGGAAAAGCATTCGAAAGTGGCATCCCGTTCCAAAAACCTGCAGTATAGCAATCAACGTTATCACGTCATTTAGCTGCTCACACAGACCCATGCATTCTGTGGTGGATTTTGGTGGCCGAAGGTAATCTGACACACAGATATACTTCAGTCACCGCTGTGTCACAAGGCACTGTACTCTTTGACTCCTTTAAGGATGCAAAACTACCTGGAAAGGTACAAGAACTAATGAATAATGACAGTTTTACTTTGTAATCCACCTCCTTAAGATACCACTGCAAATATTATAGGTGAAAACAAATTTTTTAAAAAGTTAAAAGATAAAAAGACAAAAACTTGGTTTTTAAAGACTAGTATATTTTTTGGAGGGGAGCTGTTGTGCACAAGTCCACCGCACAGACTAACAACCACTGCAAATATGATACATCATCAACATGCCTAGTGCTTTAGAGACAAAGAAGCCAAGGATCTTACAATCTAATTAGATGGTTGATAGCAGAAAAAGACACAAAAGGCCAGACACAGGTAGCTAGGGATACTTATGAGAAAGTAGTTCTGCACAATTTATTATCCTGTCACCAGAAAATACAGACGCTGGGTTAGTTGAGAGGTTGCTGCTTTCTACCTAAAAAAATGACTATACATACTCATGCCTTCTGTTTTTGTGTTGTGTTTGTTGGTGGTGATGTTTTGTTGCTTTTTTGCACCACTGCGGCAACGATTTTTATGATGTTGCAGAGTTTGTTTGCTTTTTTATGATGATGTTGTCGTCAGCAGCAGGCAAAGAGAGGAATCAATAGGTGAAGGGAGCTCTAATCCACACCAGGGCATGGCTGAGGGCTTCGTCTCTAAGGCGCCACCAGCCTCGATCCGAGTTAGGAGGCGAGGGCGGTGTTGTGAAACTTGCATGTAAATAAACGTAATGAGGATAAGGATACATGCCTGCGAGCTGGGCTTTTTTTATTGCACCGCAGCGTCAAAAGAAAACTACAGCAGTCATATATTTTTTCCCTTCTTCTATTTTTAATGAGGCAGTAAGCAGCCCGAGACGCAAGTTGTGTTTGGAGGAGGTGGACTTGAACGTCAGCAATGTTAGAAAAAACCTCACACACAGACGATCTGAGACACTGGTCTCGATTTTGCTGCAAAATCTTAAGATCCTGGACTTAGAAAAGCACTAATCCTGCCAATATACACGGCATAATTAATAGATGCTATTGCTCGGTTTGAATTTAAAAGCAGAAAATCAGGATCAGAAACATCTATCTTTTTTTTCCCCTCCGCCATTTTTAAGAAGTCATAATTTGTGCTCCTGTTTCCCCCCCTTTCCTAAATGCTTCCCAAATACACACAAGAGCGAGCCAAAACCCAGTCCCTTCCATTCCTCCCCCTCTCGATCCATTTAAAAAGTGGGGGGGGGAGGGACTCAAACAAAGGGGAGACAGCTCAGGATTTTTCCCCCTTCTAAAGTTCTGGGAAATCCTGCAAAGCCACCGACTGAATAACGCCACCCGTTACTCGTTACACGCTTCGCCTCCGCTCGTTACCTGCATTGGCGAGGAGTCCGTTCCAGGGCTTCCTTCGGGTCCGTTTCTTGCTCGGGCAACTCGCTCGCTCGCCCGCCCCTCCCCCGGTCGAAGGGCTGCCGCGCTCAAGCGACGCGCACGCCCATTTTCTCCCCTTCCCCGCACAGCCATTCATTCCGCGTCTAGGCGCTCGGTCTTCCTCCCAGCAGCCAATGAAACGCGAGGGTATTAAGAGGCGGGTCATCGAGACGCCCCGTTGCTCTGTGGGAGTTGTAGTCTCCCTGCCCTTTCAGAGCCTCTCCTGTCCCGTTCTCTTCCACCAAACCCGCCTGTGGTTACGACGGAGGCTTGGTTCGCAGCGCCGAGTAATCAGCGCCTCAGTTTCCCTTCTGCATTTAGGGGGGATAGCTGAATATGTAGTCGGCTACATCTTTTAAAACAGCTTGGGAAAGCCACTTGTTTGGACTGCAACTCCCAGAACCTCCAGCTCCACAAAAGTAACTTTTCCAAGCTTTAAACTCCTAATAGACAAGCATGCTTTTAATGCACCTGTATGTTGGGGCATTGTGGTTTGTCCCATCATAAAGCTGTCAAAGTTAAGCTGTCTCTTTCTACTCAGTTTTCAGCTTTAAATACTGTCTTCCAATGTAAGCCGCCTTGGGTCTTTTTTTAAGGGGAAAAGTATTTTAAATAATACATTAAATAAATAAACTATAAAATGTTCAGAAGTGGTTTATCATTGCTGCTTTCTGCACAGTACTAAGAATTTGCGTGAGTGGTACTGCCATTGTCTATGAAAGACCCTCCATGAGTTCCACCTGACACTTTGCTGATTGTTGTTGTGGGTTTTTCGGGCTTTTTGGCCATTAGATCCCGGCCGTGAAAGCCTTCGCAAATACTTTGCTGAATCCCTTCAAGAGTTTCTCTGCCCCTTTCATCATTGGAACTGCTGCCTATCTTCTGCTGGTGTGACACTTTGTGCCACACCATGACAAGATTCATCAGAAAAGAACAATGCTAGGAAAAGTTTAAGGCAGCAGGAAAAGAGGAAGAGTAAACATGAGATGCATTGACTCCATCAAAGGAGCCACAGGCTTCAACTTCAACCAGTTATTGGCAAGTCTTTTGACAGCTAACTAATTGGTAGGGTTGCCATAATCTAACAATAACATGAGGACACAAGGGCAACATGCAAAAATAAATAAATAAAATAAAATAAACAATAAAAGAGAGAGAGGAAATATATTTAACAAAACAGAAGGCAAGACACATACATGTATTTGTGAACCAACTGCATATGCCAACGCATGTGAGCAAATGCACACAACTGCAATGTTGATATAATTAATAAAAGTGTAAACAGAAATGCAGCACATCTCTCCTTAGGACAACGGTGTACCAGGTGGCTCAATCTAGCTTCTGTTTTAATTTCTGACTTTAGAGCAGAGGTCTCCAAACTTTTGACCTCAAGGGCCACATTGGATATTTTCAACATTCTTGAGGGCCGAAGGAACAGGAATGTGCAAGTGGCTGCACCTTCGCACCCTTCCGCTATACACAGCATGCTCTCTGGCTCCCTCTAGTGACCAGTTCTGGAAACTTAATCTGTAGAAATCTATATTTCCAGGATTTTTCTTTTAATATTTTCAGCCTGCGGATAAGAGAATCAGAAGCTGACAGAATAGGAAACATAAGTCACCAATTGTATGCTAGTCTACCACACAGTTCCACACTTAATAAACCATGGTTTACTGCAATGTGTAAACTTCTCCAGTGCCTTGAAGATGTTCCCCCCCGCGTGCATGCAGGGGGTGGAGATCCGTCCCTGTGGCCCAGTCCTGGGAAGCCCACGGACCGACACCGGGCAGTGGACTGGGGGTTCAGGACCCTTGCTCTAAGGAGTGTGAGAAGCCATGTTTTGGGGGGGCCACATCCCAAACAATGTACAGTACCTTGGTTTATGAAATTAATGCGTTTTACAGCAGAGGTTCCTAACCTTTTTGTCACCATGGACCGGTTGGGGGAGGACGGGATCTGTGTGCAGGGAAGGCGGGGCACCCCCGTGCCCATGAGGAGGGGCAGGGTGGTGCTTTTGCGGGTGTGTGCGCACACATCTGCGCATGCATGGAGGGGGTAGGGGCATGGGCTCAAGTGCAAGCATGCACAAAGGGACAGGGCTCAAGGGCATGAGTGCGCACTCCCACTCGTGTGTGAAGGGGCAGGGGTGTTCAGGGGCACTCCCACAGGTGTGCGCACAAGCATAAAGGGGTGAGGCACACTCGTGTGCATGCACGAATGGGTTGCGTGGGGGGAGTGCATGTGGGGGGGGGGCTTGGGAGATCTGTTTCCAAGGCCCAGTCCACTCCACTCCAGCCCAGCCCAGGGACATTACATGCTGTGAAAAAATCGTAAACTGAAATGTGAATTGCCATAGGAACAGACTATAAACCTCCAGGGCCAATGCATCCTGGGGAAACTTTCTTCGTACTCGGGGAAAAAAAGTAAAACAAGGCATTATTTTCAATGGATTTTGCTTCTTAAACCGAAAATTATGTTAACTACGGCATTCGTAAACCAAGGTACGACTATGTAATTTAAAAAAAAAAAATCCTGGTGAGTGGCCGCCAGCCCATGTCAGCAGTGTTCGACTAGATGGCCCAATGATCTGGCCCAACGTAAGGTGGAGTCCTTTGTTCTTATGGATCTTTTCTGGCTGACATAAACCCTTCCAAAGAGTTCTTCGAAACACAGTCTTCCACCAGCAGGTACAAATGTGTCTGTCAAGCGAGCCAAGTTTCCCAAGTTCTGGCAGCTTTTGAATCAAAAGATCTGAACATTTAATTTATCTAAACCCCTAGCCTACATTTCTCTTCTGAAAATTCACAGATGATCCACTGTTATTCACACCAAGGCAGAAAATCTTGGGAGGAATATGTCAAATACAGCCAAATTTCAGATTTAGTCCATTCAAAATGGCTAAGTTATATTTATTCAAAAAGTTTTTTTGGTAAAGTCTGCTTAATTTCGTGGTAACCTTTCTGCACACTCATAAACAAAAGCGATTTGTTCATTTGTAAGTTTTATAAAAATGATGGACTATGATAATTTATGCAAAATTAACCACTCTGTTCCCTAGCTCTGGAAGGAAAATGGGATATATAAATACATATAGGCATATTTCTCATTTCCAGAGCTTGGAAGTTTCTTATTGCAGTAGTCCCCAA
Source organism: Pogona vitticeps (assembly GCF_051106095.1). NCBI lineage: Eukaryota > Metazoa > Chordata > Lepidosauria > Squamata > Agamidae > Pogona > Pogona vitticeps. Next base: position 27,417,772 of record NC_135784.1, read on the forward strand.
CTTTTTTGGAACCGCAGACCGTTTGGGAGGTGGGCTCCATGCGCGGGGGCACCCCCACACTCGCGAATGGGTGTGTTGCACAAGTGTGCAAGTGTGTTACCCCCTGCGCATACACATGAATGCAACACACTCTCCCATGAGCACGACATGCCAAGTGGGCGTCCGTGCAGGGTGTGTGTGTGAAGATCTGTCTCCACAGCCCAGTCCTGGGTAGCCCACGGACCGGCACCGGGCCGCAGACTGGGGGTTGGGGACCCCTTTCTAACTGGACTACGAAATCCTACAACCAGCACAGTACTGGCCATGTTAGGTTGGGCGATTCTGGGAAAAATACTCTGAAATTCTTTGTTACAACAAGTTTTGCTTATTTATACGTTGACACAGGATTTACAGGCCATCCATAAGCAGATATTTGTCAGAGAGGTAATATGTTACTCGTTTTGAGATTTACATTTTTTTTTCAAAGCCGGTCTCACCTGCACATTTCCCATGTTAAACTATGCTCCATTTTCTACACTACGGGGAAAGGCTTGGTCCATTCATAATACATCTCATCCACATGGGTTCTCTCATGACTGATGAGAGCAGACGTCGAAGGAAAACAGTCCCCACACATTAAACAGGTATAAGGCTTATCCTCCGTGCAGGTCCTCTGGTGTCTTGCAAGGTCTGTACCGCGAATGAAGCACTTCTGGCATTTCAAGCATCTGTGGGTTCTCTCTGTTGGGTGAATCCTCTTGTGTTTGGCTAAAGGCAAGGCATCTGCAAAACACTTCCCACACAGCAAACATTTGTAGGGTTTCTCTCCCGTGTGGACTCTCTGATGTCTCATAAAATGCGATTTATCCGCAAAACGTTTCCCACACTCCAAGCAGTCGTAGGTCCGATCTCCCGTGTGAACCCTCCGATGTTTGGAAAATGATGAAGGTTCAGAAAAAGTCTTCCCACACGCCAAGCATTTGTAGGGTCTCTCTCCTGTGTGGACGCGCATGTGTTTAGCCAACGTTGAGGAATCCCCATAACACTTCCCGCATTCCAAGCATTGATACGGTTTCTCCCCAGTGTGGACTCTCTCGTGTATAGCAAAAGCTGAGGAATCCGCAAAACATTTCCCACAATGGAAACATTTATACGGTTTCTCTCCCGAGTGGACTCTCTCATGCCGTGTGACATGTGCTTTTGCTGCAAAGCATTTCCCACACTTCAAGCATTGGTAGGGTTTCTCTCTGGTGTGGACTCTCTGGTGTCTCACAAAGTTGGACCTGTTCGCAAGACACTTCCCACACTCCAGGCACTTAAAAGGTTTCTTTTCTGCATGGACCTTTCGGTGTCTCAGAAAAGGTAGTTTCCGAGGGAAACACTTCCCACACTCCAAGCATTTATAAATGGTCTCTGATGTATGAACTCTCTGGTGTCTTGCAAAGGTTGAGGGATCTGCAAAACATTTCTCACACACCAAGCATTTGTAGGGTCTTTCTCCTGTGTGAACCCTCCTGTGTATTGCAAAGGATGTGGCGTAAGCGAAACATTTCCCACACTCCAAGCATCTATAGGGTTTCTCTCCTGTGTGGACCCTCTGGTGCTTCATGAAGATGGAAGGCTGAGCAAAGCTCTTTCCACAATCCAAACATTTGTAGAGTTTTAGTCCTGTGTGGGTTTTCTGGTGGTCTCGGAGAGACGATTGCTGACGAAAGTGTTTCCCACAGTCCAAGCATTTATGGCGCTTCTGTCCTGTATGGATAGACTGATGGTCCATGAGAGATGACTTCTGACTGAAACATCTCCCACACTCATAGCACTTATATGGGAGCGTCCCAGTGTGGAATCTCAGATGAACCATCAGATGTGATTTCCAAGCAAAACACTTCCCGCATTCCAAGCATTTACAGGGTTTCTCCCCTGTGTGGATCCTCCTATGGCTCATGAGATTGGATTTAGTCGTGCAACGCTTCCCACACTCTAAACACTTGTATGGCTTCTCTCCTGTGTGAACTCTCTGGTGGATCACAAATTTAGACTGCTGAGCAAAGCATTTCCCACATTCCAAGCATCTATAGGACTTCTTTTCTGCATGGACTCTCTGGTGGTTCATGAGATGAGATTTTTGAGTAAACCATCGTTCACACTGCAAGCACTGAAACGGCTCCTCTCTGGTGCAGACTGCCTGGCAGTTGGGAGGACTTGGTCTTTTTGCAAGATGCCCCTCTGAGATTATGATTAAGTGTTGTTTCCTGCATCCATCTTTGGGAGAAAAAAGCAAACAGAGGAGAAGAAAAAGATACTTCAGAGAATGACAAAGAAAACAAACCCAGGAAGGAGCCTCAAAGGGAAAACCAAGTTGTTAAGACTTTGGCAATAGATTATGTATGTATGTATGTATGTATGTATGTATGTATGTATGTATGTATGTATGTATGTATGTATGTATGTATGTATGTATGTATGTATGTACGTACGTACGTACAGTGATGCCTCGCATAGCGAGGTTAATCCGTTCCGGGTTAACCTTCGCTATGTGAAAACTTTGCTAAGCGGAAAGTAAAAAGCCATTGGAACGCATTAAACATCATTTAATGCGTTCCAAATTGGCTGAAAACTCACCGTTTAGCGAAGTTTCCTGGGTCCGGCAGCCATTTTTGCGCCCTCGGTAAGTGAGGGGAGGGCGCGAAAATGCTGCGCGCGGCCATTTCGGGCGTCCAACGGCCATTTTGGAGCCGCCGAACAGCTGATTTTCGGGCGTCACAAAGCGAAGATCAGTAAGCGAAACGCTTACCGATCTTCGCTATGCGAGTTTCACCCATTGGGGCCGACCCTATGCCTCCGCATTAGCGATCCCAGAAAAGGGATTGCTATGCGGATTCGTCGTTATACGGTGCGCTCGTTAAGTGAGGCACCACTGTATGTATGTATGTATGTATGTATGTATGTATGTATGTATGTATGTATGTATGTATGTATGTATGTATGTATGTATGCATGCATGTATGTATGTATGCATGCATGCATGCACGCACGTATATATTTCATTAGCTTTATAAATCACCCCATTAGTGCAATGCACTATTCTGGGAGGTTCACAAGTAAAATAACAAAGCAATAACACGTGTGAGACTATAAAAACATAAAACCATCAGAACAGCAATGATACGAAGGCACTTTATAAGAGTGAAAGCGGAGATGCAGCATCAGGCAGAGTTGTTATGGAAGGCGTTCTAGAAGAACAGTATTTTAAGCTGCCTTCTGAAGGTTAGCAGGGAGGGGGCCAGGCACAGCTCCACAGGCAGCTGCTTACACAGAGTCGGTGCCACTGCAAAAAAGGCCCGGCTCCTTGCAGAAGACCTCTGGGCCTCCCATGGAGTGCCGACACAGAGGAGCATAGCCAGGAAGGCTCTGGTGGATTTGGGGCAGAGGACATTGTGGAGAGACACTCCGACAAGTAGCGTGGTCCCAAACCATGAACGGCTTTGTACATGAGCATCAAAACCAGGAACCTAATCCAGGACAAAACAGGTAACCAATGAAGCTGAGCCAAAACTTGGGAGTGACGTGATCAAATCTGCTCACACCAGCCACCAGTCTGGCTGCTGCATTCTGGACCCACTGTAAGTACTGAGACTTTCTATCAACATCTGCCTCTCTCATTTCCACAGCTTTGAGAAGTTACTTATTTGGAATACAATTCCCAGAATCCCACAGCCAGGACAAGCACTGACCCTGTTGGCTGAGAAATTCTAGGAATAATGGCTATGCTCATCTCATTCCCTTCCCCTGCCCCCGAACTCACTGCAAAATGTAAACGCAACCTTCTTATGAGCTAAGTGTTTTACTGTGATGATGACTTGAAAGACACAACTCTGCAGCCAAGGTTGCATTCTGGAGGAGAGGAGAGAGTTATGGATGTTGGAAGGCAGTGAAATTTCTAAATCATAGTGAAAGAAATTGGTGAACATATGGAACGGAAGCAAGCCATGGTTTTGTTAATAGCAAAGGGCTGGCAGGGGAAAGAAAATATGATGCTCTATCAGGAGAATCTATCTGTGAAGATTCTCAGTCATCCAGGTGAGGTTATCTGGAAGCTGAGTCATGGCAACTGGACTTCTCATTAGGTTGAAAGATTTCATGACTCATCCAAGTAGCTTCAGACTGAAGCAGCTATTTGGATGAGTCACAAAATGTTTCAACCTAGTAAGAAGTCCAGTTGCCATGACTCAGCTTCCAGATACAGTGGTACCTCGACTTACAAATTTAATCCATATTGGAATTAAGTTCATACATTGAAAAGTTCATACGTCGAGGCAAACTTTTCCACTAGAATGCATTGAAAACCATTTAATCCATATCTGCTGTTTTCCGTTTGTTGAGGTCGAGGCGCTGTTCATAGGTAGAGGCACTAGTTCCCATAGGAACTAATGCAAAGCCGGTTAATCCGTATCTACCACTAGGGGGTTAATTTTTTTATTTTTTTCCTCTTTTGACCTAAGGTGAACTTAGGTCAAAAAAAGGGCAGGAAAGTTTTTTTTCCTTTTTTTCGGTTCGTAAGTCGAGGCCCCGTTCACAAGTCGAAGCAACTTTTTGTGACCGGAGCCGTTCATAACTCTTTCGTTCACAAGTAGGGATGTTCTTAAGTCGAGGTTCCACTGTATCTCAGGAGAAATAAGATCTGACAGGTAACAATGGATCACCAAGATGGAGATGATTATTTTCAAATAAGCAAAATGAAAGTGATGCAGGGGAAAAACAGCCAAGGAACACGGCTTTAAATGGGTAAATGAGAACAGAGAAAAATAAAGAAAAATTCAAAGACAACAGAGCTGAGGTTGAAAGACAGAAAATGAAAGTGAAAAAGAGTCGAGGAGGGGGGGGAGTACAATTACAAGGTCCCTTACATGGGGCAGCAGGCATGAACTTTAGCCACCTTTAGAATTCTTATTGAGAAAGGAGATAAACATCTTGGAATGAACAAATATTAAATGAAGATCAGCAGGCCAGGCCAATGCTTTGCATAAAATAAGATGCTGCCGCATAACACACTCCAGAATCCTTTGTAGTAGTCAGGTGCTGGATGATTAGCATGTATAGATGTTTCAAAATAGGAGTCTATGCGAAACGGATTCCCTCAAAGGTCCAAAAATCACTAAGCTCAGGTGGATCCACACAAACAAGGCTAAGAAATGTAAAATCTGCAGGACAGCCCTTCCTTCTGGCATTTGAAGGAAGTGACAGAACCCTAAGAAGGGAGGCCTCATTTCAGGAGAACCGGGATCAGAATTTCAAGAAATCAGCCCCATCCTCACCTGCGCTGGAGTGCTCCCTTTCATCCAAGACCTCAGAATTTGGTACCCAGGGTTCCTCCCCTTGTTCCATCCGGGAGAGAAACTGAGGCTTGAGGACAGGAATTCCTTGGCCAGGGAAAAAAAGAAAAGAAAATGTGGAATTTTAAGATGTTGTTGTTACCATGGTCTGCCTCACAACTTGTTTTGGTTTGGGAAGCCGAAGGCAACTCCCCACTCCATCACAGACAGCTTGCTGGGAGTCACCTCCCTGCTCCATGAAAAGGGCAGTCTTGCTACCATTCGATTCTAGAGGGAGAGCCTCTCAATAAACTACCCTTCCCATGGAGCAGTGAGGTGACTAATAACAAGTGGATGGAAGTAATCAAGATCTTCAGTGAATGGATATTAATTTGTTGTTTTGTCGTTAAGTCGTGTCTGACTTTTTGTGACCTCGTGGACCAGAGCACGCCAGGCCCTCCTGTCTTCCGCTGCCTCCCGGAGTTCGGTCAAATTCATGTTGGTCGCTTCGATGACACTGTCCAGCCATTTCATCCTCTGTCGTCCCCTTCTCCTCTTGCCTTCACTTTTTCCCAACATCAGTGTCTTTTTGAGGGAGTCTTCTCTTCTTATGAGATGGCCAAAGTACTGGAGCCTCAGCTTCAGGACCTGTCCTTCCAGTGAGCACTCAGGGTTCATTTCCTTCAGAATGGATAGGTTTGTTCTCTTTGCCAGTCCAGGGGGCTCTCAAGAGCCTCCTCCAGCACCACAATTCAAAAGCATCAGATATAATATTATATCTGCAGATATAATAATGATGAGTTCTTACTGAGAAGCAGCAATAGTCAGAATATTATCAATATTTCCAGGCTATTAGGAAATGAGAAACTGGTCAGCATCCTATGGATTTATTTATTTATTTGATTTATACCCCGCCCATCTGGCCTATAAGACCACTCTAGGCAGCTATATGTATGTAATGCTTACATACATAAGCATTATATAGATAAGCATTATGTTACATACTACCAAGACATACGTAAATCACGTACGTCTTGGTAGTAAACTGCTATTGCTAATGAGACACTGGTTGTACTTCTGGGCCCATCCTCGGTTGTGCGGTTGGGTACACAACAAGGAATACAGCCAGCACCTCACTCACAAGCATCCATTTGCTAAGACTTACACAGTTTCCTGTACTCAAGCTTAAGCTGGCTGCAGAATTCTGGCCACTGATGCCCCTTACCCAAGGAGACCACATTGCCATAATTCTCCACCATGACCTCCCGGTACAAGGCCCTTTGCTCTGGGTCCAGCAGAGTCCACTGGTTCTCCGTGAAATAGACGGCCACATCTTCAAAAGTCACAAGGTCCTGCAAGAAAAGAGAGATCTTATCGGAAGCTCCACAGGGGTAGGAACTGTTTCTAAAGCTCAGTCGTAGCTGGAGAACATTAAACTGTCCGATCAGAGGAAAAGACACTTTTTTTTTTTTACAATTTCTAGCTGAAAGAAAGGAGGAGAGTGGCGCTTTTTGTTTTCTGGCTGTTTCCAGCTCCTTGCTTTCCCTCTCTTCACATCAATGATCCCTCCCCATCTGCTTCCAGAGGCTCTCCTTACCTGTCCTGGCTCTACTGCAGCCCCTTGCCTTCCCCTGAAAGGAAAATACAATTGCAGTAGTGACTTGGATGCCATTCTTCCCAGTCTGGAATCAAGGATAAAAGCAAAGGGTGAGTATTTCTGAATACATACAGGTTTTCAATATTACACCCTCAAAACACAAGGTACTGAAAACAGGACTCCATACAAAGGGAAGAAGAGGCTAACCTCTCCACAGTCTTGGCAATTAGGAATAAGAAACCTGCCTTATGGCAAGTGGGAACCTTGTTTTGTGTATCTTCCATACATAGCATGTGACCTATTTGATGTTGCAAATGGCAGTGACTTGCCGAGAAAACCAGAACTGCCACAACCTTTCTCCCCAATAATGGTAGCTTCCTACTCAAAGAGCATCTTCCCTCTGGGGAAGGACCTAAAGGAGACATTCCCCCCCCCCCACAACTCGACATGGAATTGGGTGTTCTTCCTTTGCCTATATTGGTACACCCTGCAAATTATCTGGTTTCCATTAGTCTTCCCCAGTTTGGTGCTCCCCAACTCTCATCATGCCCTGGACAGCATGGCTCTGAAGGCTGGGGACGATGGGAGTTTTAGTCCCACACACCAGACGGAAATCAGGATGCGGAAGGCTGCTTTAAAAGCCACCCTGGTGATGCAGTGGAAATTTTTAAAAAGCAGGCTATACTTAGTGGGTTAATCTATTTATTTATTTATTTTATTTAATGTATATGCCGCCCACACTACCCAAAGGTCTCTGGACGAGTATGCCCCATGTTCAAATAATGATATCACACCCAGACATGTTATCATCACAGTATAGTCTGTGGCTCAATGTATTAAAAAGGGAGAAAGGGTATAGAGGACGGACATTTAATGGCTGCTCATATTAGGGCTCCTTTTCTTAACATTAGTAATAATGAGTCTTTTTTTTCCCTACAAAGACAAATCAGGTTTTAAAAAAACTCTTCCCAACTTCTTGGCATTTCAAACATTCATACCGGGTTTTTCTTCTACCTTTTCTCCTCCTTCTTTGACTCCCTTCTCCAAAATATATATTAAAAAGGAGGCATAGAGCGGGAGGGCAGCCTTAAGCAAACGCATGAAAAGCCAAATTCTAGGAAATCCCCCCCCTTTTTAAATTCCAGAGAACATTGTTGACCCTGCACTTACCTGCATGTGCCAATGGCGGAGGGGGTTTAACAGCTGCCCCAGGAAGCAGCTTCTTTCTCCACCAAGTCCCGAACTAGCCACCGCTGCCTCTGGACTGCTGCACTAAAGCTACGCCCACGATCTTTTTTTTTTTGGTTCAGCCAATCACGCAGCTCCGTGGCGGCCCGTCTTCCCCATTTCAGCCAATCAAACTTGGGGATGGTCCAGACCAGGTACAGAAAGCCCCAAGGGTTGTTGGGAAATGTAGTTCCGTCCTTTCCCAGCTTTCTCCCTAGGCGTCTTGCTTTACGAGGTTTTATATGAGACGCGAGGTCGTTTCTTCTGATGACCCCCCCCCCTCTCTCTCTCTGGACAGCCGACTGGTTGCATTAAAAGGAGGGGGGGGTTTGGAAAGGACCATTTTGATCCATCGCAGGGGGGACGCGACGTTTCCCGGAATTATGGTACATAGAGAAGGTTAGGAAAAGATGGACTTTGTAGATGAGGGGCAGGTAAAGGGCGCAGGACCGAATGAAGGTGAATTGCAATGGCGGTGGCGCCTTCCTTATTTGGACTCGCTTATCTGTAGATCCCTTCATCTGCGAGGGATCGATCCCAGGTCCCCTCGCCAGCAGATCCTGGAAAACTACGATTATAGCGAATTCTGCTTTAATAGGGAACACTACACATAGATAGCATAGTCTCTGCCTCCCGCCAGTGGCCAGCAATGGTAATCACATGGTGGAATTCATCTCTCTAAGCAAACATTATACAGTACTACTGTACACAGCATAGTTTCTGGCTCTCTCTCGTGGCCAATTCTGGGAACTTCGTCTTTAGAAATATATATTTCTAGGATTTTTCTTTTAACGGAGACTGGCGAAACGTCAGGAAGAACAACCTTCAGAACTCGGACAAAGAACCCAAAAAAACCCACAACAACCATCGTTCTCGTGTACTATTTATCAGTCCCAATATCACCATGTTTGCCTTTCAGGTTTTACTTCCATTTGCCTCTACGCATCTCTGCAAGAGTGGATTTTCAACACTTCAGATCGAAACAATGGCAAGAAAGAGACTGAAGTTTGAGAATGACACGAGGTTGGCTTGAGGTTGGCTTTGATAAATACTCATCCACAAATTTTGCACCTAGTTGCCCACATGCAAGTACAGCCATCACATTACCCATTAGCTTAGAATGCTAGTCTGAAAAAATCTATTTTAATGTTTTCTTTACTTCACTAAAAATGCTTTTTATGTAACTGTGTCGCGGTGTGTGTGTGTGCTGGTGGTGTTTATTATAAAAGGGGACCACAACTTCAAAAAAAGGTTGGAAAACACTGGATTGTACTTACTGATGCACATAAATTTTTGTTTTGGACTACAACTCCTTGGATTTTGTAGGTAGGCTTGTCAGTGCCTGTGCTGACTGGGTTGTCATGGGGGTTCTGATCCAAAAACACAAATCTGCACATCATTAATAGATATACTGTACATTGATCAGCCGTAACATTAAAACTACCTGCCTAATATCATGTACAAGGTCCCCCCCCCTTGTGGTGCCAGAACACCATCCAATGCACTCCGATGCATGAACTTGCACTGGAAGTGTCACAAATAGACTACTGTAATGCTTTTTACATGGGCTTCCCTTGGGGCTGATGCGGAAGCTGCAGTAGGTCCAGAATATGGAGGGATTCCAAATGAGAGACTGGGTCTCAGGATGTAAAAAAAGACGTGATAAACTTTGTTGTTTAAAAAGCTCAGCATGTTTTGGCGAACGGCCTTCTTCGGGAACTTAACATCGAAATAGAAATATATTATTAGTCTCTAAACAGCAAGATTTCTTGCCCTTACTTTAGTCCTGCCCCGACTGTCTTGCTGTCCTTGACTTAGCTTCCAGGTGTGTATGAATGCATACCACTCTTCTGGGGGATTTGTTCTTGTGATTACCAGTCGGAGCTGACAAACTTTTACAACTGTGATATGTACCAAAAATGTTGCTATCAATCCATATGGGAAGATCATGTTGTGTGCCTCTTATACTATATTATTGGCAGTTCTCCCTTGCTTGCTGTTTATAGACTAATTTATTTCTATTTTTATGTCAAGCTCCTGAAGAAGGCCACTTGCTGAAATGGATCGACCTTTTTTTAACAAGGATAATGTTTATCACGTCTTTTTTTTTTAACATCCTGAGACCCAGTCACTCCATTGGAATTCTGCCACTGGTAGAGATATCAATTCCCTGTTTTCTGCTTTATCCAGAATATGCTGGCCAGGTTAGTGGGTACAGTTGGTAGACACCAACATGGGTAGAGTTGGTAGATACCAATGTATCTCCTCAACTGTGGCCGCATTGCACTGGTTGCCTGTTTGCTTCCACACTGACTTCAAGGTGATGGTTCTAACATATGAAGTCCTAAACAGTTTGGGACCTCGGTACCTTCCGGCAAGAACTGCCCATCCTACTCATTCATCCCAGGCGGGATGTCTAAGAGAGACCCAAAGAGACAAGACTAGGACTCGGAACTTCTCAGTGGTTACACCTAGACTCTGGAATCAACTACTTCCAGACGTCTGCCTTGCCCCCTCACTGATAACTTTTAAGAAATCATTAACAACCCACTTGTTTAGCCAGGCATTTCTATCAATGGAAACACACGGAAAAGTTCAGCCACTGAATCTATCGTGCAGTCCTTTAAAACATCTAATGGTTAATTATGTAATAGTTTAATTATAGCTTTTATTTTATGATGTTTCTATGTTGATTTTATTTTACCTGTAGTCTTGCCTTATTGTTTGATTATGTTGTGAACCACCCACAGTAGCCTTGGCTAGACGGGTGGTATATAAATAAAAGAAAATGAAATAAAAATTAGAACAAAATATTCCACCAAAGGTGCAACTTCTTTTCACTGTCACAGTTTATCAGTGTTACAGCAGTTATGCCTCTCCTACCATTTAGTGATAAGGTAAAGGTAAAGGTTCCCCTTGACAATTTTTGTCCAGTCGTGTTCGACTCTAGGGGGCGGTGCTCATCCCCGTTTCCAAGTCATAGAGCCAGCGTTTTGTCCGAAGACAATATTCCGTGGTCACATGGCCAGTGCGACTTAGACACGGAACGCTGTTACCTTCCCACCGAGGTGGTCCCTATTTATCTACTTGCATTTGCATGCTTTCGAACCGCTAGGTTGGCGGGAGCTGGGACAAGCGACGGGCGCTCACTCCGTCACGTGGATTTGATCTTACGACTGCTTGGTCTTCTGACCCTGCAGCATAGGCTTCTGCGGTTTAGCCCGCAGCGCCACCACGTCCCCCCCATTTAGTGATAACAGTTTGAAATAGTGGAGGATTCCACTTGACATCTTCATATCATGATCACTCAATTTATCTGCTGATCAGGAGCAAACTCATCAGTTCCTTGATTCTGCGCCTACGCCCACCTACATAAGCTACTCTTCGGCATGTTGAACCCCAGGGATTTAGCCTAGTCAGTTTAAAATTATGTCCATAAGACAGTGTGGGGTTTTCCAGCTGAGGTTTTTGTTCCACCCTTCCTCTGAATCATCCACAGACTTCTACAGGAAATTCAAGTGACAGCTTTTCCATCTGTAACTCTCCTAGGCTCTTCCATTCCTTATCCTATCTTCAGAAAGCATGTTTAAGAAAGAAAAAAAACTCAATAGCTGCATGATGCCTTTTGGATATGATTGACTGATTGATTAAGGGTGTTCTGCTATTAAAGATCTGCAGTAATAAAACCACCACACCCTCCTTTTCAATTGTCCAACTGAAAGTACAAAATGTGTAACAGCAAACCTCCACTTTCCATCAGTTTATTGGCTTCTGTTAATATCTGTGTCTTGTAAAAACATTTACACTTAACACTCCACGTCTATGGATTTGTCCCTTGTAGTAGTATTATTTCTAAAAAGAAGGGAGTGAGGGGGGAGCACCATGGGTCATCTGTCTGAAACAGAGTGCATTGCTGTTATTATGTGCCATCAAGTCATGTCTGACCTAGGGTGATCCTATAAATTAATGACTTTGAGAAGATCCTACAATTAACAGCATTGCTTGGGTTTTGAAACCTCAAGGCTGTGACTTCCTTTATTAAGCTAGTCCATCGATATGTTAGCATCTTAAAAAGCAGAGACATCACCTTGCCAACAAAAGTCCGCATAGCCAAAGCTATGGTTTTCCCTGTAGTGATATACGGAAGTGAGTGCTGGACCATAAAGAAGCTGAGGCTCCAATACTGTGGCCATCTCATGAGAAGAGAAGACTCCCTGGAAAAGACCCTGATATTGGGAAAGTGTGAAGGCAAGAGGAGAAGGGGACGACAGAGGATGAGATGGTTGGACAGTGTCACCGAAGCGACCAACATGAATTTGACCCAACTCTGGGAGGCAGTGGAAGACAGGAGAGCCTGGCGTGCTCTGGTCCATGGGGTCACGAAGAGCCGGACATGACTAAACGACTAAACAACAACAACATCCATATGTTTAATGGGTCTCTTTTCCTACTGAGTTCAACTTTTTTTAAATTACTGCTGTATTTTATTACTCCACGAGGTTGATATAACACTATCTCAGACTTAGAGATTCTGTGAGGTGTAATTCCTGTTTTTCACTCCTGTAAGTTAAGCAGTTGCAAACAGAAGAGCCAAACAGAGCCAGTTTATAAATAAAATTGGTTTGAGGTATTTATTGGAATAGGCTATGATTCCAGAAATGTTGGAAATATAGAAGTGCATTGATAAAAGGTATAAATTAAACCTGGTAGAGTGGGATGTGGGGGGGGGAAGATGTATAGAAACAAGCAAGCTGATGCAAGGTGACCAAAACAATAGTCATATACAAGACATTGTAATGTGAGACGATACACAGAATAAGAGTGATACAGTGGGGTCTTGACTTGAGAACTTAATCCGTATTGGAAGGCGGTTCTCAAGTCAAAAAGTTCGCAGGTCGAATCTGCATTTCCCATAGGAATGCATTGAAAACCATTTGATCTGTGTCTGCTCTTTTCCGTCCTTAGAAACTAATGGGAAGCTGCTATTCCGCCTTCGACCCCTAGAGGGGGATATTTTGTTTCTTTTTTTCTTAGGTCAAGAAAGGTTCAGGGAAGGCAGGGAAAATACAGTCCAGGCAGTACCAGGCAGTCCGAAGACTGTCTCCCAATCCACTCTCTAAACGCTGAGAGGAGTGAGGAAGCAGACAGGCACCCTTTTCACTGGCCAACAGTTAACTGAAAGTTCACATTTTGCACTTTCCCTGCCTCCCACGTGGGCTTTTTCAGTTTTTTTAGTTCGTAACTCAAATCTAAGTACGTAAGTCAAGTCAATATTTTCCTATAAGAGCGGTTTGTAAGTCAAAATGTTCGTAACTCAGGCCGTTCGTAAGTCAAGACCCCACTGTAGAAACTTGAGCAGGAATAATTTAAAAACCAACAATGAATGGCTATCTTGGCTTCCCCTAATACTTCTCTCAGCCCATCTAGTTCAACATTCAGAAATCTGCAGCTGTCAACCCAACATAAAAATTACAGTCCTCTGGCAAACATGGGGGGGGGGGGAATGTAAAAATATCCCATAACAGTTGGAATAAGGTCAAATACAGCCCAGACAGACAATGCATACCAATTGTAAAATACCAAAGAAAACACAGTGCTCTGAACGAAAAACTGTAGAAAAGACTTGTAAAGAGATCATTATGTATGTTCCACCAGGCAGGAGGATCCTGGGGCCTGCCAGGTCCAGCATGCGTAGGGGGAGAACAGTTGACACATTGCACAGAAGTTGCTTGTCATAAATCTGAGGTGACGAACCATTTGTCTCTCTTCCAGGCACCTCTCATGCATATGATCCCTGGTGCTTGTGTTTCCCACAGACAGGAGGAAAGGATGAATTATTTAGCTTAGTACAATTTACCGTGTTTTTCTATGTATAAGACGCCCCCTCCCCACTTTTCTAATCCAAAATTAAGAAATCTAAGTGGGGCTTAGCCAGTGTAGGGGGAAAGGGATCAAAGCGCTGCAGGATCGCTTTGATCCCTGCTTTCCCCTCCACTTGTTTTTGTTCTCTCTTCAGCTTACTTCCATGTATAATACGACCCTCAATTTTTAATCTAAAGATTTTAGACAAAAGTATAGTCTTATACAGGGAAAATACGGTAAATGTTGTATTAAAGAAGAGGCCCATGGTTCCCAGACTGCGGGAAGGATGCACTCTTGTTTTTCCCCCAACTGTTTTATAGCTAAGCACCGTATTTTTTCCACGTATCAGATACTTTTTCCTAAAATATTTAAGAGTAAAAATTGAGGGTCGTCTTATACACGGAAATAAGGTGGGGAAGGGATCAAAGGGCTGCAGGATCGCAGCCCTTTGATCATGCAGCCCTTTCATGGCTGCTTTACCTGAAGTAGGAACGAAGTAGACGACCCCCACTTTTCTTATTTGGGGTTGGAAAGTGGGGGTCATCTTATACATTGGGTCGCCTTATACATAGAAAAATATGGTATGTAAGAAAAGCCCAACTGGATCAGACTGACGCCATGGCTAGTCCAGCATGCTGCTGTCACTGCAGCCAACCAAGTACCTGTGGAAAGTCCACGAGGAGGACATGAGGGCTCTCTACCTCCTGAACTCCCCAACTGTTCTCATTTGTTGGAAGGCAGAGCTGTCTACACCATCCAACATGCCCTCAGCACTCTCCATGAGCTTTGCTGCTGCTTCAAATGTGATGGAAGGTTCAGTCTCATTGTCACTGGGAAGTAAGATTCAGCTGCTGGTCTCGTCATCTCATCCTTTGTTTCAGGCAGAAGCATGCCTTGGGCAGAGCCTGCTGGAAGCAGCACACACTCTCCAAAAAAAGAAAGAAAGAAAGAAAGAAAGAAAGAAAGAAAGAAAGAAAGAAAGAAAGAAAGAAAGAAAGAAAGAAAGAAAGAAAGAAAGAAAGAAAGAAGGTATTTTTGCCAACCACCAGCCATCCCTCTCATAGTTCAGTCCCAAGAGTCCTGTTCTTTTGTCCATATCCCAACGTCATTAAGGTTCCTGCACGGGAAAGTATTTCTATATTGTATCTCCTGGTGCCAACAGGCATTTCCTCAGTATGCCTGGGTCCAACTATGACCAGATTAATCAGTTTGAGTAAATTGTGAGATTATGTAACCAAGATCCTCATGTTTCTCTTGTTTTGTTCCAGGACAACAAGCTGGTAAAAATGTTCACCCACCATCCAGTAGAACAGCTGCCTTTCTGAGAAAGTATTCATCTTACACACCTAGCTTGTGGTTCCTCTTCAGTGGCTGTGCCTAGTGTACAACATGCTCTTTCTTATCCCACAAAATCAGCAGAGTCTATATTCAAAGATAATGAAAGAAGAGGCTTTTTGTAACAGGCGGTACATGTCTCTTTATATTCCAAGGGCTGCCACCCTGTTCTGTCGTAAGATGTTGCCACAGTAGTTTCTCTGCAGGTTGACTTTTGTTGAAGAAGAGAGCATTGACATGACAACACTGACAATCCTAGCATGTAGGCAGTGCATCAAGAATGGTGCATTAAGCAAACTGGGGAAGCCGTCCCCCGCTTTGGATACACATTTGAAGCCAATAAGCATAAATGTCTGAAGCTTGAACAAAGTAACCAGTACAGAAAAACACTTCTCTCCATGATTTGTTCAATCACTTTGTGATTTTTTTTCCTGACATGTTCCAAATATTCTCAAGCGTCCTACTCTAAAGCAATTCTGTTGTTTTGGAGACGGGTCCCTTGTCCATCAATGCCTTCGCTGGAAGCCATTCATAAAAAGTTTAGTCCTAACTGGCTCTTGAATCGGATGCAGAGTGTTGATTCTTCATTAAAAGATTCCCTTAGAAACGCTGGGCTGTGAGTCTGTTGCGTATCAACTTCGGATGAAAAAAACAAAAACAAAGAATCAGTTTTCAAAATTACTCAGGAGGTGGTATTACTCTCAGGAAACTAATTCAGGTGACAGCAGAAAGCCAGGGAAAAATGTTGAGATGCTCCCCTAACAGTGGAAAACCTATCATAGCTTGTGTCATAGAGAGAGGCTATGTCAGCTCATTCTATGCGAGGAAATTTCCATGTGGGAGCATGTTCACAAATACGAATCTCAGGAGCAGCCTGAACTTTTATCACTAGAGCAGCACAAGATATAGGATGGAGCATGCATTTCCTAAGCAAGTTATCTTTTCAAATAAGGAAGAAAGTTAGAACTGAATACCTACTTCCTGGTGACAAATCTTCTTCAGCAAGTGTTTTTAAATCCTCACAAATAAAAAGCCTCTGAGAAATAGTTCGGTTACTTAAAGCTTCTTTTTAAAATCACTCATATTAATAAGCATTCCCAAAAATGTGAACATGCACCACAAAATGTTTGATTAAAGCTCCATATTTTTAATCAGGAGAAGAAAAGATCTGTGTAGAAGGTAAAATGCAAAGTTGCATAGACATGCTGTGTGAAAGCCTTACTTTTTATTTTAGCTGCAAAAGATATTTGTTGGGAGAATTTTATATATTTATTTATTTAGTCTTGTTTATAAACCACTTCTCCCCATAAGAGGACTCAAGGTGGCTCATAAAGTTAAAACAAGTAAAATTCATTCATTCATTAGGCATCCTTCAGTCTTGAAAGACTAATTAAAACACAATAAATAGCATATTAAGAAACAAACTATCACCAAAATTAAAATATTTGAAGTAATTAAAAGCATTAACTTTACAAACAGAAACTGAAAAGCTAATAAAAAACCAGCATCCAGGGACTCAATTTAAAAGTTACATATTAAAGTTAAAAGCCTGCCTGAAAAGGTGGGTCTTCAGCTATTGGCAATGTGTGTATACAGTATACATCTGTGGAAGTTAGCAACAGTTACATGCCTCACTTCCCAGCCAAACAAACGCTGTCTGATGCTGGATAAAGGAGAATGTATTAGATTACTAGCAACCCTTTATCTATAGAGATGGGGAAAGACAGATCTCTCAGGTTGATTCAACCACAATCTCCATTTTGGAACATTAACTCCCATCTTGACCCTGTAACATCTGGCTAAGACGATTTTTGGACCTCCCATTTTTCCAGCAGTTCAATGGTTCTCAATCCCGGGTCCCCAAATGTTCTGGGACTAAAGCTCCCAGAGATCTTCACCACTAGCTGTGCTGGTGAGGATTTCTGGGAATTGTAGTCCAAGAATATCTGGGGACCCCCAGACTGGGAACCACTGCCCTAGTTACTCAACTAGGTTTCTGAGATTTTGTGCAAGGTCTGTACGGTCTTTTTCTTTCTCTCTTTTTGTCCATAGTGCTTCACGCAGTGGCTGATGCATTCCTACCACTACCTCTGTCTTTGCTTAATGTGTAGGACACGCCAATGTTTGAGTATTTTTCTGACAGCCCCAGATACCCTCCATTTGTGATTCAAGAGAGTATTTCTCACCTGCATGTTCTTTGATATCAAAATTCCCTACAAACTGGGGAAAGGCTGGGAACATTCATAAAGTTTCTCATCCAGGTGCACTAGCTGGTGTCTGAGGAGAGCTGGTCTTGAAGAAAAACATTCACCACACAGCAAACATTTATGCGGTTTTTCTACTATGTGGACTTTCTGGTGGCTCACAAGATTTGATTTCAGAGAAAAACACTTCGCACAGTCAAAACATTTATATGGTTTTTCCCCTGTGTGGACTCTCCGATGGATCAGGAGACCTAATTTCCAAGCAAAACATTTTCCACACTCCAAACACTTATAGGGCTTCTCTCCTGTATGGACTATCTGGTGGTGTATAAGTTGTGATTTCTGAGCAAAACATTTCTCACACTCTGAGCATTTATGAGGTTTCTCTCCGGTGTGGACTATCTGGTGGTGTGTGAGTTGTGATCTCCAAGCAAAACATTGATTACACACTGAGCACATATAAGGCTTCTCTCCCGTGTGGACTCTTTGATGTGTTACAAAAGCTGAAGAAGTTGTAAAATATTTCCCACAGTCCAAACAAGGATATGGTTTCTCTCCTTTGTGGACTTTCTGGTGCCTTGTTAATGCCGAGGAAGCAGCAAAACATTTCCCACACTCGCAGCATTCATAGGGTCTCTCCCCTGTGTGGATTCTCTGGTGAATAAGAAGCCTGGATTTCCAAGCAAAACATGACCCACACTCAGGGCATTTATATGGTTTATCACCAGAATGAGATTTCTGATGGGTCATGAGCTGGAACTTTTGAGCAAAACACTTTCCACAGTCCAAACATTTGTGAGGTTTCTCTCCTGTGTGAGCTTTCTGGTGGATCATGAGTTGTGATTTCTGAGCAAAACACATCCCACACTGCAAGCATTTGTAACATTTTTCTCGTGTGTGAATTCCCTCGTGGTCTATAAGCGTTGATTTTCGAGAAAAACACTTCCCACACTCCAAGCACTTATAGGGTTTTTCCCCTGTGTGGATTCTCTGGTGGTTCATGAGTGAGGTTTTCTGTGCAAAATATTTCTCACATTCAACACATTTGTAGAATTTCTTTTCTGCCTTGCCTTTCTGGTGGTATACAAGCTGTGACTTCCAAGCAAAACACTTCCCACAGTCCGAGCATTTATGGGGTTTGTCTCCTGTGTGGATTCTCTGGTGGTATACCAGTTGGGACTGCCATGCAAAACACCTCCCACAGTCCAAGCACTTATACGGTCTCTCTCCTGTGTGGAGGTGCTGATGCTTAGCGAGGCCCGATTTCTGGGCAAAATGCCGCCCACACAGGCTACATGTGTGCACTTCCATACATTTGCCTGATGGGATAAAGACATAACAGAAACAACATTTATTTGGGAATGAAAGCTACCTAGCCACCAGGTTAAATTAATAACAATGACGATGACGAGAACAACAATAATATACTGTCAAGTCAATTCTGATTTATGACTACCCTTTTCAGGGTTTTCCAGGGAAAGAATAGAAGTCGTTTCCCATCCCCTTATTCTGGAGGCATCCTGGGACTGTGCAGCTGGCCCAAGGCCACCCAGGCTGGCTTTACTCCCAGGAGGCACAATGGGAGCTGAACTGAACTCCAAACCTCTGGCTCCACAGCAAGAGACCTAAACCACTGAGCTATCCAGCCATCAGGTTGGAGGGGGTTAATTCTCTACATAATGTAAAGAAGGAGCTCATCCATATGCCCTTATATTTTATACCATATATTATAAGTATATTTTATATTTCATGACATAAAATTTCCTATCGTCTCATTCTCTTAGAAATGAGACTCAAGACAGTTTGCAATAAAATACAGTATTCAGTGGTGCCTCGCATAGCAACGTTAATCCGTTCCGGATTAACCCTCGCTATGTGAAAACATCGCTAAACGGAATGTAAAAACCCACTGGAACACATTAAACATTGTTTAATGCGTTCCAATGGGCCCTAAACTTGCCGTTCAGCGAAGTTTCCTCCATAGCGGCAGCCATTTTCGCACCCATTTCGGGGCTTCCGGCGGCCATTTTGGAACCGCCTAACAGCTGATCCACGGGCATCGCAAAGCGAAGATCGGTAAGCGAAACACTTACCGATCGTCGCTATGCGAGTTTTGCCCATTGCGACCGTTGGTATGCCTCCGCATTAGCGATCCCGAAAAAGGGATCGCTATGCGGATTCGTAGTTATACGGTGCGCTTGTTAAGCGAGGCACCACTGTATATATTTATCTAAAAACACCAAGTTTAAAAACACAAAAATACAGTGTATCACCTCATAATACTAATATAAAGCATGTTGTCCTCAGGTAGGCATTCTAAGAGACAATACGATACAGAAAGGGGCAAAAGATGAGGGGAGGCAGAGATTAAAGGTGACAGACATGGGAGAACAGATGCCTTTCCTAGTCCTCAATAAACATGTGCAAGAAGGGAGAGATGTCAGGAACGACCATGGTCTCAAGACACGGGAAAGCAAGATACACTGACTAATCTCCAAAACAGAAGTAGAACAAGGTTTGGCCAACGGGACCCAGAATAGCCAATGAGAAGTCATGGGATATAATATAATAGGACAACGTTTTTTCCTGCTTTCTGTGGGAAGTGACACTGTGGGAAGTGATTGAAAAAAAGGCAAAATGCAAAGAATTATAGAGGAGTCTTTAGGGAGGTGGCTCGCCCTGAGTCTCCTACCTGAGCTGGGGCTCGACTTATTATTTTCCTGAGAATCGGGCACCCATGGGTTTTCTCCTTGTTCCATCTTGTTGATGAGGTCAGGTTTGGCAACAGGAAATCCTACATAGGAAAGAAAATGGGGGAGAATATAAAGAGATGCACTTAAGCTCAAAGGTTGGAAAATTTTACTGTTGGAGAACTCCCAAATTTACCCAAAGACCTAAAAACCAGTCAAAATCTTACAGGAAGGAAACTTGATAATGACTTCTTGATGTTGTTCTATACTGTCGTTGGAAACAACTTATACCAACTCTAATAGGGCTTTCAAGGAAATTGAGATATTTTAGGAATGGTTTGTATGAGTTCCACACACACGCACAGTGAATGCCCCAACGGGCAAACAGGAAATTAAACCCAGGCTTCCTGCATCCTAATCCATCACTCTAACCACCACACCACACTGGGTAGCTAATTGCTACTTAGAGTGTCATGGATCAGCAGAACTACAGTTCAGAGGACATTCTTCAGATCGGGGTAGCAACATCAGCCCTCCAGATGTTTTCCTGCCTAAAGCTCCCACCAGGTCTAGTCAGGATCGCCAACAGGAACAGACTGTGGGAGCTGTTGTCCAAAAACATCTGCAGGGCCACTGTCACCAACACACCTTATACACCACTTATTGTAGGATCCACAACCCCCAAAAGTAACTTTTCCAAGCACCATTTCATAGGATCATAGAATGGCAGAGATGGAAGGGACCTCAAGGGTAATCTTGCTGCTTGTCATGTCCTGCTGGATTACAAAAAAAAAAAGCACTAAAGAAGAAGTTGATAAATTGACTAATTCAATATTTAAAATAGACTAACTCAGCATTAATCATCACCATCATCCTCATGTGCCATCAAGTCAATTCTGACTTAAGGTGACCCTTTTTTCAGGGTTTTCTAGGTGGAGAGTATTTGGAAGTGGTTTACCGTTCCTTTCTTTTGGTGGACGCCTTGGGACTGTGCAACCCTGCCCAAGGCCACACAGGCTGGCTCTTCTCCCAGGAGACACAGTGGAGAACCGAACCCCCAACCTCTGGCTCCACAACCAGATGACATTAAGAGTTTAAACATGCAGCACCAGAAGACGGAAGGTTAAGACATCTTCCACTTACCAAAGGATGAAAGAAGTTCCTCACCCAAAGTAGCCACGTTCTCATAATTCTCCACCATAACCTCCTTGTACAAGGCCCTTTGCTCCGGGTCCAACAGAGTCCACTGGCTCTCGGTGAAATAGACAGCCACATCCTCAAAGGGGATTGGCCTCTGCAGGAAGAGACACACACTGTACCTGTCTCACAGGCTCCATCAGAGACATAGAACACAAAGCGGCCATTTGAGACTGTGTTTTCCCAAAAATAAGACAGGATCTTATATTAATTTTTGCTCCAAAAAACACATTACGGCTTATTTTCAGGGGATTTTTTTTTCATGTACAACCATCTATATTTATTCAAACACAGTCATGTCATCTTCTGGTTGCTGCACAATGGTGGAGGGCGGGGTTTCACTTAATTGGGGCTTATTTGGGGGGTAGGGCTTATATTAAGAGCACCCTGAAAAATCATACTAGGGTTTATTTACAGGTTAGGTCTTATTTTAGGGGAAACAGGGTAGAAAACCTTAGTCTAGGCTGGGGGTCAGCAATTTGTGGCCCTCCAGCTGTTGTCAAACTGTACCTCCCATCATCTCCCATCACTGGCTAGGGCTGATGGGAGTTCAACAACATTTGGACAGCCGCCCACTACCCACCTCTTATCTACACATCCCTGACCTCGCCCACATCCCCGAGTTTGTAAATACCTATCCTCTTGGTATGCAAGCTAATTTTAACCCCAACCAAAGAGCAAAATTAAAATGGAGTCCATACTAAGGGCCATTCCCAGCAAGGTCCTGCCTGAAAAAGCACCCTAGGCCACCCACATTTTTCTAGTTGCGACCTATTTCTCAGTCTCAGACGGTGATGGCCATTTATTATTATTATTATTATTATTATTATTATTATTATTATTATTATTATTATTATTATTGTTGTTGTTGTTGTTGTTGTTGTTGTTGTTGTTGTTGTTGTTAGTATAGTATTATTAGTATTAGTATTAGTATTGTTGTTGTTGTTAACAACAACAACAACAACAATTTATTAATTTATTTGGAGCATGGGCCATCCCCATAGCTCTTGCTATCACGCCTGGCTCACAACCTAGGCCAGATGAAGCCTTTTGTTTTGGATTCAAGTCGAAACCTCGTCATATTCATTAGGATTCTGAATAAACTTAAAGAGGCAATGCTCTGTCTTCCCTACTTGCTTCGGTCTCCTTGCACAGATCCAGATTCTCCTCTCCCCATCTGCAACACCGTCGCCATCTTCAGCCTGACTTGGCTCCCCCGTCAAGTCCTGCCTCTTGCCGGGAGGAGGAAGGTGCAGACTTTGGAGAGAAGGGGACGTCATTCTTCACTCTCTGGAAGCCAAGCAAAAAAGGGGGAGCATTTCAGAAACGGGCACCTTTAGCACCACGTGGTGTGTGTCGTCCCCCCCCCGTCCCCAAACAGAGGGGCCCATCTGTGGCTTTCCTCAGCACGTGCTGTGACGGGACGAAAGGAAGGGGGAAAAGATCAACAATTATGCACAGAGGACCCTGCCTTATCCTAAACCAGAACAGCCCCCCCAAAGGCTTTGCAAAAGTGGCCGTAGCTCTCCAGGGTCTCAGGTGGGGAGGGGGTTCTCTCCAGCCCTACTGCTGCTTCCCAAAGGAGATGACTTCCCGGGCCCATGAGAGATGTAAAGCCAGGTCTCTCAAGGCTTAGCCCAGTTCTCTAGCACATGGTGCCATCCTGCCCACCCCGGTTCCTCACATCTCAGTTATCTGGCCGGAGAGATAACTCAGCCACAGGAGGTAAAGAATGCTGGGAACAGAAAATGGGTTGACCAAGCATCCCTCCAGAATGGACCTACGCGCGCGCGCACACACATATGAGTCAGAGGCAAGAAATGTTTCTTTCCATCTGTAATCCGAGGCTGCTTCCTTTTCCTCTTGGATCATCAGAAGACTGTGGACAGTGTGCGGTGTTCCCAGACCGTGGGAGTTCCTCATTACCAAACAGTTAGTTCCTTGTAACTAATTCTTTTTTCAGTTACTAACATATATAAACTAATTTGCATTCCACCTGTGGGAATACCTTCACTTCTTTTGTGGTGTCACTGTTTATGTTAGTTTCATTAGTTATCAGCGGGGTGGCCTCATTACCCCAGGTAACAGCATCCTGAGGTTCTCTAAAGAAATAAACCATTTTAATTCGTTTTCAGTAACAAGACTGTATGCTAACTAATTACTTCAGAAGCCTTGAACTGTGACTACACTTACTTCCAAAGGCTGTATTTCCTTTCCCCACATTTATAGGTAAGATTCTGGCCATGGGAAATAGGTTGGCTTTCTTCAAACATAAATTCAACTGTTCCTATTGAAATGGCTCTGTTACTTATGGAGTGAAATCAGTAAAGAAACGGGCAACACCTTACAGGCTGAGAGGTTTTAACGTGACGTTTCATAGGCAATAGCTCATGTTTTAGATTTATTCAGATTTCAGATATATATCTAATATACAGGATTGGTGGGAGCCAGTGAGGTTAGCGGGACATTGAATTTAAGAAGAACGTACATACAATTAAGTTCTTAAGGGCCATCCACCGAATGATGCTGCTGCTGAAATACGCAGTTGATATTCTAATTAACACAGGTAATACGATTAAAAAAAAATCAACAGACCTCTATTACTAACTTCCTAATGAATTGTATCCGCGGCTTCCTGGATCTTCCTCGGAAGATTCAAACCGTTTTCTTCGGCACATTTCTGCAGATACCCTAAAAGCAAGTTAGCTTTTGACGCGGAAGACTGACAGGCAGGAAAGCACGGCTGCCAAACCTCAACATTAACCAGGTTTCAATTATACGGCCCTTCCTTTATGAACGTTTAATTTGATGCCCACGGCAATATTTGAAGCACGAAATGGGATGGGGAATCTTAAAAGCAAATCTTAGGAGTTGGGGGGAAGAGAGTGAAATGTCTTCAGGAGATCAACTCATGCCTTGAAGTCCCTGACTGGGATCTGAAATTGTAGGGAAAAATTCCCCCCCCTCAAAAAAAAAATCATTAATTTCCCACATTTAACTACAAAAGGCCTCCCAAACGACGCGAAATGGGGGCTAATGACGTCGCTCCTCTCGCCCTCCCTCCCTCCTTCCTCAACAATGGGAGAGCCTCCATTTCCAAAGGCTGCGCCTTTCCCCCTTTCTCTCTCCCCCCCCTCAAAAAAAGATATTTTTTTAAACAACGCGGTACCACGCGTGTTTACTCGGAAGTAAGCTCCCTTGTGCGCGCCAGGGATGGTGTGTGTGTGTGTGTGTGTGTGTGTACGTACATACACACACACACATATTTTAAAATCCACCCTTCGATGCTTCTCCTTCCACTCCCGCCGGCCCAGGGATAAGTGTGTGTGTGTGTGTGTGTGTGTGTGTGTGTGTGTGTGTGTGTGTGTGTGTGTGTGTGTGTGTGTGTGTGTACATACACACACACACATATTTTAAAATCCACCCTTCAAGGCTTCTCCTTCCACCTCCCGCCGGCCAAATAACCCCCCCCCCTTTATGAAACGCAAAAAGAAATCCAAAGAAGAAGTCGCTCCTCTTCCTCGCAACCTGCAACAGCGGCAGAATAGGATTTGCAAAAGGGACGCAGGCTCCAAATCGACCCCCCTCGGGCGAGAGGAAAACCAGATCCGGGCGAGAGAGAGAGGCCCTCCCCTCCCTCCGTCCCTGCCCTTCCAAATTCACCGGCGCTGCTGCATCCAGAGGCGCTCCTGCCGGCTCTGGTTTGGCGTCCTCGGCTCCCTTCCCGAGCCCTCCTGACGGGGGACCCCCGCTTCCCCTACTTGAGGGGGGGGGGGGGTCCGGCCGCTGCAGGCCCGATCCCCGGCGCCTCGTTGCCTCTGGGTCTTGTTCAGCGGCGGGCCCAGGAGGCTGCGGGGCGGCTTGGGCAGGGAGGCCGCCGCTCGCCCTTGCCCTTCCTTCCTTCGCCTTTCTCACGGGGCTCGCCTCTTCCTTCCTCCCATTTGCGGCTCCCCCCCTCTCGAAAGGACTCCACGGGAGCTGCTGTCAGGCGCGGAATATAGATCATCCGAGAGGACGGGGCTCGCCGGGAAAGACAGCCGTGCGAGGGGGGAAAAGAAGGGAGGCAGCAGGGAAAGAGGAAGGCAGGGCCGGAGATGGATGGACTCAATAAAAGATACCGGGTGGGGGAGCAGATTTTTTTGAGATCCGAGCAGAGCTGTTCCTCATGCACCCTTGGGATGTCCTTAGAGGAAGACTGAAGAAGAAGATGGATTGGCTCAATAAAATAAGCCAGAGCCTTTTAGTTTGCAAGACCTGAGCATAACAATCCTAGAACCTTGTGGAGGTTATCAGCGAAGCACCAAACATGAGATGGATTAACTCAATAAAAGAAGCCACGGCTTTTAGTTTGCAAGACCTGAGCAGGGTCCGCTTCATAATAGGACTTTTTGGAGGCCACTTACTCATGGGGAGGGCAGAAGTCAGAAGCAAGTGAAAAGTACGGAACAGAAGGCACAGGGTCTCTGTACCTCAGAAATGACTTGGGAGCTCAAAAATCAATAACAGGGAGACACCCCTTTTGAGCTGGTTTCTGGGCCCCTCTAAGAAAAAACAGCTAGGAAATAAAACCAGACAGCAAAGCCAAGAGAAATCTTTGTTTTTCGGGGGTGGGGGGTGGGCAGGACATGTTGTGGGAAGCCCACTTTAGCATGGCTAGCTATGCTGGTTGAGGAATTAGGGGAACTGAAATCCACAAAAGTAAAAGAAAGGAAATTAAGAAAAGTAGAATGTAAAAGCTTGACATGGTACTGTAGTAGTGGAAGCTGAAGGACTGTGACACCATCTGCCATCATCCCCTCAGGATTAGGGCAGATATTTACATGACAAGGAATGTTTGTGGGATTTGTGTGTGTGTGTGTTTGTGTGTGTGTGTGTGTGTGTGTGTTTGTACTTTGTCCCATAATGTTGAAGTGCTGAGCAAGGGGGTGTCAGTTTCTGTTTTACCTCAGACAGCAAAAGGTCTGGGTCCAGCCACAAGCTTGTGGGAAACCCAGAAACAGCAAGCAGGTCTCAACCCTCTGCCCTCCCTCAGTGGACATTTCCGTGTATATTTATTTATTTATTTATTTTATTTCTATCCCGCCTATCTGATCATATTAGACCACTCTAGGCGGCTTACAGTAAAAACAACAATGTAATTTTAAAACTTTACAGCAGAAATGTAAATAAAAAAAAAAAATAAAGAACAGAATAAGAAAAAAGATAGTCAAGGGTTTTCTGTTGGGAAGGCCCGCCTATACATCAATGTTTTTAGTTGTTTCTTAAAAATGCCCAGTGAGGGAGCCGCGCGAATCTCAGGGGGCAAGTTGTTCCAAAGGCGAGGAGCCACCGCCGAGAAGGCCCGGATTCTGGTCTTTTCCTTTCGGGCCTCTCTCAGCGTTAGGCTCCTCAGCCTTATCTCCTGGCTCGCGCGAGTGACACGGGTAGATCTAGATGGGAGAAGGCGTTCCGCCAAGTATCGAGGTCCTAAACCGTTTAGGGCTTTGTAAGTAAGCGTTAACACTTTGAAATCAATGCGGAATCGGATGGGCAGCCAATGCAATGCGGCCAGAGTGGGGGAGATATGTTGGTATCTTCTCAGCCCACTGAGTAGTCTGGCCGCCGCATTCTGCACCACCTGTAGTTTCCGCAGCAATCTCAAAGGTAGCCCCACGTAGAGCGCATTACAGTGGTCTAATCTCGAGACTACAAGCGCATGCACCAGAGTGGTGAGAGACCCCACATCAAGGTAGGGCCGCAGCTGGGCTATCCGCCTGAGATGGAAAAAAGCGGAACGGACCACGGACGCCACCTGGGTCTCCATGGTGAGCGCCGGGTCAAGATGGACACCCAAGCTACGGACCCCATCCCTGGCGGGCAGGGTCACCCCCCCAAAAATGAGGGAGTTTCCCATGTCCCCAGGTGTGGGGGCGCCCACCCTCAGTACCTCCGTCTTGTCCGGGTTCAGCCTCAGCCCGTTCTCCTGCATCCATTCCTGTACAGCCTCCAGGCAACGCCGAAGGGACAGAACGGCATCTCCTGCAGTTGGAAAAAAGGAGATGTAGAGCTGTGTGTCATCCGCATATTGATGGCACTGCGCTCCACACCTCCTGATGACCCCTCCCAGCGGCCTCATGTAGATATTAAATAGCATTGGGGAGATGATCGACCCCTGTGGGACCCCACAATTAAGGCACCACGGGGCCGAAACATTCTCCCCAAGCTGTACTCTCTGGGGACGGTCCTCCAAGAAGGAACGGAGCCAAGCAAAGGCCCGGCCACCTATCCCCAACTCGGCGAGCCTCCCCAGGAGGATACCATGGTCAATGGTATCAAAGGCCGCTGAGATATCGAGGAGGACCAACAGAGACACTTTGCCCCTGTCGGCCTCCCTCAATAAGTCATCACACAGGGCGACCAATGCCGTTTCTGTCCCATGGCGCGGCCTGAAGCCCGACTGGAATGGATCCAGGGCATCTGTTTCATCCAGGAACGCCTGGAGCTGATCGGCCACCACCCTCTCGACTACCTTGCTTAAGAAAGAAACATTGGCGACGGGCCTATAGTTGCCAATTTCATCCGCCGCCAAACTGGGTTTCTTTCTTATGGGCCTAATGAGTGTTTCCTTGAGGGCAGAAGGAAATCTACCCTCAAGGAAAGACCCATTAATTATTACAGTAGCCCATTCCGTTGTTGAGGGCCTGGCTGCCTTGATTAGCCAGGCCGGGCAGGGGTCCAAAGAGGAGGTGGTGGCACGACAGCGATCAAGCGTCCTGGCCACAGTGTCGGGCGATACGGGCTGAAAAGAGTCAAAAGACACCGGGCAAGACGGAGCGCTGGACATCCCAACTTGACTCACTGTATTCAAAAAAGGAGCGAGATCCCGGCGGATGGCCTCCACTTTGGATTTAAAAAATGCTGCAAATTGGTCCGGGGTAAGACTAGGGGGAGGCCTATCTCCCGGGCCAACTCCGGATAGGTCACGTACTATACGGAATAGTTCCGCCTGCTGGTTGGATGCCTCACTTATCCGGTTAGCGAGGTAAGTTCTACTGGCAGCCTTTACCTTAGACTGGTAAAGGTTAGTTGCGACCTTAACAGCTATACGATTGAAAACCGTCGGGTCCTTTCTCCATTTGCGCTCCAGCCGTCTCCTGACCCGCTTCGACACCCGAAGATCCTGGTTAAACCAGGGCGCCGGGCGATCTCTGCGGCGGAGAGGGCGTTTAGGTGCGATCGTGTCAACGGCACTAGTCGCGGCGGTGAGCCAGCCGTCAACCAGGGCCTCGACAGGAGCGCCAGCCAGGTCAGCCGTAACCCCTCTCATGGCATCCTGGAATCCAATCGGATCCAGTAGCCTTCGAGGGCGGACCATGACAATAGATCCCTGCTCCCTGCGAGGGGGGAGGGCCATCTTGAGGAAGCATTTTATTAGGTGGTGATCCGACCATGACAAGGGGACCGACTCAAGGTCAGTCACCATCGGTCCACTCTCACTCCCATTGGTGGAAAAAACCAAATCTAATGTATGGCCGCCCACGTGCGTAGGGCCGTTGACATGTTGGGACATGTTCAAGAAGGCCATGGTCTCCAAGAACTCAAGAGCTGGTCCAGCGGGCTCTGCCCCCGCATGCACGTTGAAGTCCCCCAAGACCAATAATCTCTGCTATGGCCTTCCTCGGTCAATGTCCTTTAAATATATGGATTATATGTAGCCCCTGTAATGCCATAGCCAGCATGCTATGCTAGAAACTGGCTTGTAAACTAGCCAAAGCGGATGCGACTGAAAAAGCTACATATTCTTTCTCTGCTTCTCTCTCCACTAGCTTCCAATCGTGTTCGGGAACAATTCAAAGTGTTGCTTCTAACCTATAAAGCCCAAAATGGCTTAGGTCCAAGGTATCTGAAGGACCACTTCTCCCATTATGAGCCTGCCTGGATGCTAAGATCACCAGGAGAGGCCTTTCTCTGTGTCCCACCAACTTCACAAGTGCATTTGGTGGGGACATGTTAGAGGTCATTCTCTGTGGCTGCTCCCAGACTCTGGAACTACCTCCCACTGGAGGCCAGGTAGGCCCCATCTTTCCTGTCCTTCTGCAAGTAGACCAAGACCTTTCTCTTCAGGCAAGCTTTCCCTATGTGATTGACTGTCTGAGTGGGGTTTTTAAATACAGTAGATTGTTGTGCCTTACCACTTTGGACCATCTCATCCTCTGACGTCCCATTCTCCTTTTGCCTTCACACTTTTCCAACATCAGGGTATTTTCCAGAGAGTCTTCTCTTCTCTTGAGATGGCCAAAGTACTGGAGCCTCAGCTTCAGGATCTGTCCTTCCAGTGAGCACTCAGGGTTGATTTCCTTCAGAATGGATAGGTTTGTTCTCTTTGCAGTCCAGGGGACTCTCAAAACTCTCTTCCAGCACCACAATTCAAAAGCATCAATTCTTTGGCAGTCAGCCTTTTTTATGGTCCACCTCTCACTTCCATATATCGCTACTGGAAAAACCATAGCTTTGACTATGCAGACCTTTGTCGGCAAGGTGATTGTCACTGCTTTTTAAGATCCTGTTGAGGTTTGTCATTGCTTTCCTCCCAAGAAGCAGGCATCTTTTAATTTCGTGGCTGCTGTCACTATCTGCAGTGATCATGGAGCCTAAGAAAGTAAAATCTGTCACTGCCTCCATATCTTCCCTTTCTATTTGCCAGGAGGTGATGGGACCAGTGGCCATGATCTTGGTGTGTTTTGTTTTTATGTTGAGCTTCAGACCATTTTTTGCACTCTCCTCTTTGAACCTTTACTTTACAGCCCTATAAATCTGGTGATGTCACATCACCTTTGACTATGGATCATCTAATGATTCAATTGGAAGATTGGGTTCAGTTTAATATCATCACAATAGAGCAGGTTTTGTTAAAGAAAGAAGTACCAATAGTGATGGTTACCTTCTAAAAACTGTGAAAGGCTATGGATAAAACTCAGTAATTCAAAGAGCAATTGGCAACTAATATCTAGAACTGCAACCCTGGGTCTGAATGGGCAACTGTCAAGAGCTAGTCCCGACCTCAAAAGAACTTTCAATTTATATTTAAACAATGTAATATTAGAACCTCAACAATCAGAATACTGTATTCTCCTCTTTCTGTTTTAGCCCAGAAGTCATTCATCCCCCTATACACAGATATGGTTGTTACCACAACTGGTTTCAAAGGTAATGAACATATGCATGTGAATTATACTACAACAAAAGATCGATGAGTTTGATGCACATTCTTATAAGTACACATGGCCCTTAGGTGGGCAAGCAATGGATCTATGGTTCTCTGATGGGGTAATGGGAGCTACCACATGGCTGTCTCCTCATTGAAGGTCTCAAGGATCTTGACATGGTGTTTTTTTGGTTTTACTATAACTAAAACCAGGAGATAGGATTGCTGTGCCCTGAGGGGTATATACAAGTAAAGTACTCCCTTGGCTGATTTATGGAGGGGATGGACTAATTGAAGCTTGACACACAAAAAATTAACCTACTTGAAACCATTGAAAATAATGTTTACAAACCAGTGTTTTGGACTACCCTTCTCTAAGCAAATCAAGTTGTTATAGGAGGGCAAAGACTGTGACTATGGCAATAGTTTTATGACTCTGCAGCTCTGTTGATTTTTTAAAAACTTTTTAATTGCAAGGATTCTGATTTTTTTTTAGAACACATAAAAGCTCATAGCCAAATTACAGGCACAGCTAATTGTGGACAGCAAATGTTAGTTCTTGATCGAATTCCTCAGGGTCTTGAAGACGGGAATCTAGATCAAATTTATGGGTAAATAAAGAACTAGTTGTGAGATTTTTATTTCCAACCAGGTTTAGAGGCAATCCAAAAATCATTGTTCTTCCCAACAGCAAAGTTATTCTGAATCTTAAAGGACAGATCTGATGGTGCTGATCAAGATCACGTTTCACATCTGCCATCTGATTTTGACAAATCTGTTTGAGAGCAGCAGGATTTGCAGTGGCTGTCCAAAACAGAGAAGCTTTGTTGAGATTGTTGTTGTTGTTTAGTCGTGTCCGACTCTTTGTGACCTCATGGACCAGAGCACGCCAGGCCCTCCTGTCTCCCACTGCCTCTCGGAATTGGGTCAAATTCATGTTGGTTGCTTCAGTGACCCTGTCCAACCATCTCATCCTCTGTCGTCCCCTTCTCCTCCTGCCTTCACACTTTGCCAACATCAGTGTCTTTTCTCATGAGATGGCCAAAGTATTGGAGCCTCAGCTTCAGGATCTGTCCTTCCAGTGAGCACTCAGGGTTGGTTTCCTTCAGAATGGATAGGTTTGTTCTCCTTGCAGTCCAGGGGACTCTCAAGATCCTCCCCCAGCACAATTCAAAAGCATCAGTTCTTCAGCGGTCAGCTTTTTTTATGGTCCAGCTGTCACTTCCGTACATCACTACAGGGAAAACCATAACTTTGACTATTTGGACTTTTGCTGGCAAGGTGATGTCTCTGCTTTTTAAGATGCTATTGAGGTTTGTCATCGCTAATGATATAATTTGATAGCCCTAACATAATTTGCTGCATTTTAAAACACACATGCATTTGCTTCTGCTTCTTTATCATTTACCATTTTAGTGTCTCCAAGCCCTCTGTCTATTAATTGATTTTTTAGAAATGTAACAATGTATTTTGGTCTTTTCACAAAAGTATGTCTGGTTGATACAAGATTCCTCTACTGTTTTTATGCTCCACGGCTGTGCAGCTATATTGCCTCTGCTGCATGCAGGGTGCAAAACAATCAACAAGGTTCAGGATCTACATTATCAAGTGAAGCTGAAAATACTTATCTATCAATCAATATGAAACTGAAATGGATTCCTAGGTCCAGCTCAAAAACTACAAGTTGGGATCAGGTTGAGTATGAGACAGTACAATTATGTCCCATAGGACACACTGGGAGGATGACAGAAAAATAAAAATAATTATAACCAAAACCCTGGAAGGGTCTGAAGGACGAATAACCCACCATAAGGTGAAGGGTTTTGCTGATGGGCTTGTTCAGAGAAACTAGTAGCATAGGTAAAGGTAAAGGTTCCCCTTGACATTTAGTCCAGTCGTGTCTGACTCTAGGGCGCGGTGCTCATCCCCGTCTCCAAGCTGTAGAGCCAGCGTTTGTCCATAGGCAGTTTCTGTGGTCACATGGCCAGCACGACTAGACATGGAACGCCATTACCTTCCCACCGTGGTGGTACCTATTTATTTACTTGCGTTTGCATGCTTTCAAACTGCTAGGTTGGCTGGAGCTGGGACAAGTGACGGGAGCTCACTCCGTCCCGTGGATTCTTACGACGGCTGGTCTTCTGACCCTGCAGCCCAGAGGCTTCTGCGGTTTAACCCGCAGCACCACCACGTCCCTCCAGAGGGATGCTGACTGTGTGTGCAAGACATATTTCTGTCAGCAGGGGTCGCTACACAGCAGTTGCCATTGAAAGCAACAGAGCATTGCAAGGATAGTCATAGAATGCAAGCAGAAGCATGAAAAGACAGCATTGGAACATCTGTAAAACTGAGGCAACCTCCTACCACCATGATAATGGATACCTACTGAGACCCTGAAAGGCTAATACAGACCTGGGGTTCAGGAGTTATAACCCTTACTGTACCTTTTGGGAGAGGGGCCAGTGGAAAGCAAGCAGAGCATATGTGGCTGACAGGATTACATGGGGCGGACTTTGGGCTAACTGAAAAATCCCAGAACAAGGTTCAGATTGGCAAACCACGTCTGAGTACTTTATTCCCCAGTTACTCTGGGACAGCAGCCAAGATCAATGTGACAACACATTCATTATTGAAACCTTAAGAGCTGGCAACCCAAGGGAGAGATGTTGGCCACTTTGACAGGGTGCATAAACCCACTCTGGAAGAAACATCATCTTTCTGAAAACGCACTTCCTGCCATCCCTCAGTTTTTCACACAGTCCACATTTTCAAACAATTGCTTTTATTACAAATAAGTCCCCCCCCTCCTTGAAGTGAATTATTCTCCTCCCATCAAAACAATCTGTCCCATTTTCTCCTGAGCAGGTTTGAGGTGGCATGTTATTATTATTATTATTTATTGGACTTTTATACCGCCCCATAGCGCTACAAGCACTCTCCGGGCGGTTTACAATTTTTTAATTATACAGGCTACACATTGCCCCCCCCAGCAAGCTGGGTACTCATTTTACCGACCTCGGAAGGATGGAAGGCTGAGTCAACCTTGAGCCGGCTACCTGGGATTTGAACCCCAGGTCGTGAGCACAGTTTTAGCTGCAGTACAGCGTTTTAACCACTGCGCCACGAGGCTCTTTGTAAATCCAACGTTCTTTGATACCTAAAGGACTTGAGAATGATTTCACTCATTTTTCAAGAATTTAGAAGGTTTCTTGTCAGCACATGCCGCTGCTGTGTTCTGGTTTCTGAGCAAAGCATTTCCCATATTTTTAACACAGATGAGGTTTCCCCTCCTGTGCGGATCTTTTTGTGAATATGGGGACATGACAAGTGACCACTGATTTCCAGGGGCGCGAGGGCGAAGACTTCCATATTTTAATCATTTGTGGGATTTCCCTTATGCGTGGACACTCTGGTGCCTGTTGAGATTTGATTTCTCAGCAAAACATTTCCCACACTCCAAACATTTGTGGGATCGCTCTCCTGTGTGGACATTCTGGTGTCTGTTGAGATTTGATTTAAAAGAAAAAAACTTCCCACACTGGAAGCACTGATAGGGCTTTTTCCCTGTGTGAATCCTCTGGTGGCATTTGAGTTGTCGTTTATCAGAGAAACATTTCCCACAGTCCAAGCACCTATGGGGCTTTTCTCCTGTGTGGATTTTTTGGTGGGCCACGTGTCTCGATTTTTGGGAGAAACATTTCCCACACTCCAAGCACTTGTAAGGCTTCTCTCCAGTATGAGTTCTCCAATGAGACGCAAGTTGAGATTTCCTAGCAAAACGATTCCCACACTCCAAGCATTTATAGGGTCTCTCTCCTCTGTGTACAACTCTCTGGTGTTTAATGAGATCCGATTTCTGAGAAAAACACTTCAGACACTCCAAGCATTTATGAGGTTTTTCTCCTGTGTGAATTCTCCGGTGCGTTGCCAAAGTAGAGGACTGAGCAAAAGATTCCCCACACTCCAAGCATTTGTGGGGTTTCTCACCCGTGTGGATGTTCTGATGCCTCTTGAGATTTGATTTAACAGAAAAACACCTCCCACACTCCAAGCATTGATAGGGTTTTTCTCCTGTGTGGATCACCTTCTGGTGGCTCTTCAGTTGTCCTTTCTGAGAGAAACATTTCCCACACTCCAAACATTTGTGGGGCTTCTCCCCTGTGTGAATCATCTGGTGGATTGTAAGATGACTTTTCTGAGAGAAACATTTCCCACACTCCTGGCATTTGTACGGCTTCTCTCCTGTATGGATTCTCTCGTGAATTGCCAGGCTCACAGAATCTACAAAGGACTTCTCACACCCAAAACATGTATGAGGTTTTTCTCCAGTGTGGATTCTCTCATGGATCATGAGCTTTGCTTTCTGAGAGAAACACTTCTCACACTGCAAGCATTTATAGGGTTTCTCCCCTGTATGGACTCTTTGGTGGCTTATGAGATCTGATTTCCAAGCACAACTTTTCCCACATTCGGCGCATTTATATTGTTTCACTCGACTGCAGAGTCTCTGAATGTTCACAAGATGTGTCTTCACAGCATGAGGCCTCACACACATTAAGGATGTCAATGTTTTCTCTCCTGCATGGAGTAGCTGACGTTTATGATGTCTTGATTTCTGAGACAAACTCCTCCCGCAAACATTACTTGAGTGTTTTTTCTTACATTTACCTGCTGGGATAGACGGTAAAAGGAAACACATTTTATTTAGAGGGTTAGGAAAGAAAGAAACCTGGGAAGCAGAATTCAGCGTGAAACAATCACAAACGCTGTGAAGATAATGACAGAGAATCTTGTGACATCTTAAAGACTCACAAGATTTAAGAAGACATATTAGTCTTTAATGTTCCCACAAGACTCTTTGCGTTTTTACTGCCACAGGCTAACACAGCCACTTCTCCTGTAGTGAACAGTGAAACTGCAGTGAAGAGCAACATTAGTAAATAAAAATGGTAAGTAAACACATTTCCCCTGACTCTCTATTTCATCTACAAGATAAATCTCTCCTGTAAGCTGAAGTACAAACTAACAATAATGGCAATAATTTTTAAATCATATTAAAACTCACTGATTCAATGGATAAAATCCAGCAGTAAGCTGAAGACGTCATGAAAATTTTATTGATTGATTGAATTTTTATATCACCTGATTAGTGTGAAGCACTACTCTGGGCAATTAACAATGCAAATAATATATATGACAAAACAAATATAATTAAGTAAGTCAAATTAATAAAAGACCAAAACACAAACAAAAACCCAACAAGTCAATCAGCATCAAATAGTAGTTGGTGGCAGGTCCTTCTCTGTGTAATTTTCTATTATTATATTTTCACTGGCTTCTGTCTCAAGGGCAAATATAATTTAACGAGCTTTGGGTACTATTTATTTGGAACAGGGACATGTAGATTTTCTGTTCTGCCTCAGGCAAGAAATGTATTAGGTCCATCTTGCATGAAAAGGATTCCCTTCAGAGAAGATACTGAGAAAAGTGTGCCCTCTCAAAGGCAGGGCTTGTGATGAAAACTGAGCCTGAGAAGACCCATGTGGGAAGGGCTACAAAATAGACCACTTGCAGGTGTAGCTCACACAGAGGAAATGGTTCACCAAGCTGTTCCTCTTTGCACTCTTCTAAAGGAAAGTGTGGACATTTTAAAGGAAAAGATATTTTTAAATGGATATAGAAAATTTTCAAGGCAAATTGGGTTAGTGGCCTTACCCAGATCCCTCACCTGGGCGGACCATGGAGTTCTCCATTTGCTCCAAGGCCTGACAATCCGAAACCCACAGCTCTTCCCCTCGTTCCAGCCGGGAGATGAGCTCGGGCTTAGCAACTGGAACTCCTTGTAAGAAATAAATAAATAAATAAGAGGTTATCAAGACAGATGTGATCAAAAAGCCAGAATCGTCCTAACCCTGCCCCACCAAAACAAACAAACAAACCTCTCCAGAAAGTAAGCTGCAAAACTATCTTTCAGGAAAAAGAAATTATAGAGAGGAAGATGCCTTACGCATCCAGCTTAACAGCCTCTTACTCCCATGATGAGAGAATGAAGTCCACAAAAAAATATTCATTTTTAAAATTACTTCCTCAGTTCTTGCCGTGTAGAAAGTCTTTGTCTGAAAGCTTATTATAGAAACAGAGTCACGGAGACAATGAACCAACATTCACAGGATTATATCCTTTAGGAATATAATCCCGAGCAACTCATACAGAAAGCAGGCTCTTTGTAGATGCCACCTGTGAAAGCCATGATAATCTGGCTTTCTAAAATAAACCCTGATGGTGGCCATGCTGCCTAGTGAGAATGGAATGTTGAAGTCCTGCAGAGTTACATGTTGTCCCCAACTGTTGAAGACCCATTTTGATGATCTGCAATGGAATGTAAAAGAAGGGAGGATCAGCAGAACTGAATGCTGGCAATGGGAGATCCAGGCTCAAGTCTCAAAGGAGTTCAAAACCCGCTTGGGTCAAACCTTGCCCAGTCAACTCCTACCCCATTCAGAGGAAAAGACAGGGTAGAATGGTTTTGCTTTAAAAAAACAGAGGACAAGCACATCAAACATTAGACCAGGAATAAAAAAACATTTTCATCCAGTGGACCATTTTTTTTTGGTGGGGGGGCTAAACTTTTTGGAGGTCACATGCCAGAAGTGGCTCCATAAGTCAACCTGATCTAAAGGCTAAAGTGGAAAAGCTTATTCCTTCCAGATGTACAGACCCATTTTTCTACACAGCAGAGAGAGAAAGAACAGACACTAGGTGCCTATTCAAAGCCTAAAGTCCTGGGATAAAATATGTGGTTGATTTTTTGGGGGGGGGGGGGCGGCCACAGCTCAGAAGAAGTGTGTTAACCCTTCCCTTTATTTATTTATTTATTTATTTGATTTATACCCTGCCTATCTGGACCGATGGACCACTCTAGGCGGCTTCCAATATAAAATTAAACAATAAAATACAACAGATACATGGCTAATACAAAACAACTAGAATAAACTAAAAAAAAGGAAAATAAGAAGAAGAAAATCAAGAATTGGCTGGAGGGAAGGTCTGAATAAATAACCATGTTTTTAATTGGGTTTTGAAGATGCCCAGTGTAGGGGCTGCATGAATTCCCGGAGGGAGATTGTTCCAAAGGCGAGGAGCCACCACCGAGAAGGCCCAGTTTCGTATCTTCTCCTTCCGGGCCTCTCTCGGCGTCAGGCTCCTCAGCCTCACCTCCTGACTCGCGCGGGTGATCCGGGTAGACCTTGGTGGAAGTAGGCGTTCCGCCAAGTATCAAGGTCCTAAACCGTTTAGGGCCTTATAAGTAAGCATTAGAACTTTGAAGTTGACGCGGAAACAGATGGGCAGCCAATGCAATGCGGCCAGCATAGGAGAAATATGATGGTGTTTTCTCACTCCAGTAAGGAGTCTGGCTGCAGCATTCTGCACCACCTGAAGTTTCCGCATCTGCCTCAAAGGCAGCCCCACGTAGAGCGCGTTACAGTGGTCTAATCTTGAGATTACGAGCGCATGTTCCAAGGTGGTGAGCGCCCCCGATTCAAGGTAGGGTCGCAGCCGGGCAATCTGCCAGAGATGGAAGAAGGCAGTGCGGACTACCAACGCCACCTGCATTTCCATGGTGAGCGTCGGGTCCAAGTGTATGCCCAAGCTACGAACCCCACTCTTCACAGCCAAGGTGACGCCCCCCAAACGTGAGAGAGTCACCCAAGCCACCTAACGCGGGGGCACCTACCCTCAGAACTTCCGTCTTATCCGGGTTCAGCCTCAGCCCGTTCTCCTGCATCCATTTCAGTACAGCCTCCAGGCAGCACTGAAGGGACAGGACAGCATCACCTGCAGTTGGTGAAAAGGAGATGTAGAGCTGGGTGTCATTGGCGTATTGATGACACGAAGCCCCACACCCCCTGATGACCCCACTCAGCAGTCTCATATAGATGTTAAACAGCATTG
The DNA here is from genome assembly GCF_051106095.1 of Pogona vitticeps. Taxonomy (NCBI): domain Eukaryota; kingdom Metazoa; phylum Chordata; class Lepidosauria; order Squamata; family Agamidae; genus Pogona; species Pogona vitticeps. The sequence continues at coordinate 27,456,312 of NC_135784.1, forward strand.
GGGAGATGATCGACCCCTGTGGGACCCCACAATTGAGGCTCCATGGGGCCGACACATTCTCCCCAAGCTGCACTCTGTGGGGGCGGTCCTCCAAGAAGGAACGGAGCCAGGCCAGTGCCAGGCCACCGATTCCCAGCTCGGAGAGCCTCCCCAGGAGGATCCCGTGGTCGACGGTATCAAAGGCCGCTGAGATGTCGAGGAGGACCAGCAGAAACACTTTGCCCCTGTCGGCCTCCCTCAACAGGTCATCGTACAGGGCGACCAATGCCATCTCTGTACCATGGCGTGGCCTGAAGCCCGACTGAAATGGATCCAGGGCATCCGTTTCATCCAGGTGAGCTTGGAGCTGATCAGCCACCACCCTCTCGACCACTTTGCTCATGAAAGAAACATTGGCAATGGGCCTATAATTGCCAATTTCGTCCGCCGCCAAACTAGGTTTCTTTCTTATGGGCCTAATGAGTGTTTCCTTGAGGGCAGAAGGAAACCTGCCCTCAAGGAAAGACCCATTTATTATTACAGTGGCCCATTCAGTTGTTATCGGCCTGGCTGCTTTGATTAGCCAGGCTGGGCAAGGGTCTAGGGAGGAGGTGGTGGCTCGACAGCGATCAAGCACCCTGGCTACAGAATCAGGTGAGACAGGCTGAAAGGTGTCAAAAGTTACCGAACAAGACGGAGCGCTGGACATCTCTGCTCGACTCACTGTGTTCAAAAAAGGAGAGAGGTCCCGGCGGATGGCTTCCACTTTAGATTCATGTTGCAATTAGATTGGCATCTACAGTTTATAATAGGCTAAAATTTACTTAAATCTCTTACTTCCAGACCTGAATGGGTAAAGCTGGAAGAAAATGGTTTGCCTCTCATCTCAGAGCTGTACTGTATTCCTTGCTCTTTTATTCCTCCCTGGCAGTAGACAGGGATGGATTTATTTCCTTGATTTATATCCCACCTTCCTTTCAATACAGGAACAAGATGGCATACAACAATTGAAAATACACCTGTAAAATCACAATACATTAAGAGATTATCATTGAAATAGAATTACCATTAAACCAATGATGATGATGAGAGCTGAATGCAGGATTTAGGAGATCTTAGCAAAAGACCGAGAAGAGCTCGAACTCCCATAAGATGTATGCTGGACCAGCACATCCAGTTAGAACTTGTTGTTAGGGTAACAAAAATGTCTTCCTCCTACATGACAAGAGCTGGATGGCTCTTCCATTAACAGTTAAGAACATAAGAAGAGTCCTGCTGGATCAGGCCAAGGGCCCATCTAGTCCAGCTTCCTGTATCTCACAGGGGCCCCACCAGATGCCTCTGGGAGCACGCGAGACCACTAGATCCATGTCTCCTGATACCCCCTCCCTTGCATCTGGCATTTGGAGGTACCTTCCTTCTAAGCCTGGAAATTATATATCCCCATCATGGCTTGTAACCTGCAATGGACTTTTCCTTCAGAAATATGTCCTATCCCCTTTTAAAGGCCTCTAGGCCAGATGCCATCGCCACATCCTGTGGCAAGGAGTTCCACAGACTAACAACACGCTGGGTCAAGAAATATTTTCTTTGGTCTGTTTTCAATCTCCCAACACTCCATTGGAGTGGATGTCCCCTGGTTCTACTATTGTGTGAGAGGGAAAAGAGCTTCCCTCTATCCACTTGATAGAGTTACTGTAGATAGACACCTCAATCAGGTCCCCCTCCCAGGCCCCTTTTCTCTAGACTAAAGAGCCCCAAACACAGTAGCCTTTCCTCGTAAGGGAGGTGCCCCAGCCCAGTCACCATTTTAGTCGCATTTTAGTTCACGCAGAAGGAGAACGTTGTTCTTTCTGCTTGGTCTCCCTTTTGGACATTGCCTCGAGGACCATTCCTTTTTCTCACCTCTCAGCATTAGAGCCAGGAAGGAAGAAAAGTACAAAAAGAAATCAACTGGTGTGATGGCAGGACAGGGCAGGGCAGGGCAAGGCAGGGAGGATGATGATTCTGTCCCCTACGCTCCCCACACCTCTCTGCCCCCTATATGAATAAGTTAGAAACAGGAACGATGCCCACGCCTCTTCTTCCCTCAGAGTAGTTTGCCACAGACTGTGCTGGTAAAGAAAAAAAAAATGAGGCCCATATATCATGGAATATCTTGGGGTTAGGTTGAGAATACGATAATGCAGTGGTTACGAACATTGTGTAACCCAAGTTTTCTTGGACTGCATTTCCCAGAAGCCTTTACTCCCAGCTGTACTGGTCAGGATTCTGGAAGTTGCAGTCCTGCTGTTGTTAAAAGCCCTGGAACAGTGAAAACAACTCCCACAGTTTCTGGGAGTTGTAGCCCAAAACACCTGGGTTATCTACATTTGGGAACCATTGTACTAACAGAAGAAATCAACACATTGGCTTAAATTGTGCCAGACTGGACCGACCCCGAACCAGCTATTGAATGCTGAATCCACATTCATTTAATCCCCCACTGCTTCGATGGGGGCTACTCTAGCTGGGAATACACAATAACATTCTTGCCGTGAATAAGCAGAGGAACCTGTTTAAAAAATGAGCAGCAATGAGCAGGAACGGATATGGAAATTTCTAGCCTCTTACCAAATGTAGAGACAAATTCTTCAGGTAAGGAGGTCACATTCGCGTAATTCTCCACCATGACCTTTTTATACAAGTCCTTTTGCTCTGGGTCCAGCAAAGCCCCCTGGCTCTCCGTGAAATAGACGGCCACGTCTTCAAAGGCCACAAGCCCCTGAAACAACAGAGACCCCCCCTTCTCAGTTTCCACAGTGCCTCTAAAGCAGTAGTTCCCCATCCTGGCTCCCCAGATATTCTTGGACTACAACTCCCAGAAATCCTGGCCAGCACAGCCCACGGTGAAGGCTTCTGGGATATTTAATTCAAGAACATCTGGGGACCCACACTTGGGAACCACTGTGAGGTTCAGATGCAGAGGGAAAATACAAAGGAAACTCGCCCAGGTCAACATGGACTTCCCTACTTCTACAGAGTTCTGCTGATCTGCCCTCTTCTAGGTCTTTGGCTTGCAGTCAAATATTTATCAAACAATACCCAAAAAATAATCACAGAGCCCTAAATGATGAACATTAAGCCACATTTCAGGATTATGCTTTCAAAATGCAAGTGTGGTGATCAGAGAACAGAAGGTTTACTCCATGTGTGTTGAAGTCTAGCAAACTGGATGGTATTTATTGAAGTAACTTTCTCTTTGGTATGATCAGTTCCTCTTTACAGTGGGGGTGGGTGTTCAACACATATGATCTTCCTGATACAGGATAATTTGTCATGTGCTGCTTGTCCAGATTACTTCTGCAACCACCTTCTATTAGGAGCCCCATAGACAGGCAAATTTTCTCTGTGATACGCAACACTTTGTGAATCATAGGGTGTTGATGACATTTTACATTTTTGAAATACAAAAAATGTCAGCCATGGCCACTTATGTATTTTGTACCTGCATCCGGCAGGCAGGCTCCTTTACAGAATGCGCCTCTGCCACAAGTTCAGGTGAAGGCTATGAGAAAATTTATTAGACTATTCAAGGCATACATGACTCACTGATTTGAGAGAGAAATACCACAGTGAAACTTCTTGAGTATTTGATGCTGAGGATCAGCGAAAAAGGGGGAGGGTGGACTTTCAGTCTGGAGAAGATAGTGCTGGTTTAAACCAATAACGCCCTAAACGACTTCGGTCCAAGCTATGTAAAGGACTGTGTTTAGGGGCCTGCCCTAGGGATTTTCGGGGGGGGGGAAACTTTCACTCAATCCCACCACCTTCACAGGTGTGCTTGGTGGGGACACAGGATAGGTCCTTCTCTGTTGATGCTCCCAGACTCTGGAACTCCCTCCCACAGGGGGCCAGAGTGGCCCCGTCTTTGTTGTCCTTCTACAAGCAGAAGAATTCTTTCCTCCTTTAAAAATGTATCTGTATACTTACAGTTTTTAGCTTTTAAATATTGTCTTTTGATGATGTAAGCTGCCTTGGGTCCTCTTCAAAGAGAAAGGTGGGGGTAAAAATATTAAAGAAATAAGATAAACCAGGTGGACCTTTGGTTCTGAACCAGCACAGACCTTTCCATGTTTTCTGTGAGAGGGAAATGAAGGAAGAGATGTGTTGGATCCCCTGCTGGTTTCTTTCTCCCAGTACTGGCTTCTCTCTCCCAGTACAGGTAGTGCCCCCTCTGTCTGTCCCTCTCTCCATCTCCTCAATGACTCCCAGAAGATCTCCTACCTGGTCTGGCTCTCCAATCATTTTTTGCTTTGTCCTGGAAAGTGGCCACACTCGTGGTTGAGAGTTGGATGTCATTCTTCACTTCCTGAAGGTAAAGGAGGGAAAAAAACTTTAGAAACAGAAATCTCCACTCTTTCTTTCTGGCTCAAACAGAGCAGTGTTTTTTTTTCCATCTTCATTGACACCCGTCATAACTGGGGGAAAAGAAAGGATGTTATTCTCAAGCATCCCAACAACTACAGCTGGAAACTCAACTGAACAGGTGAGTTGCAAGAGGATAACTCAAATCTGTGAACAGCCACTAATTTAAAAAGTCCCCAAATGAATTCCTAGTTAATTGAATTAGGTTTTCCATCAAGGACAATTAATTAATGGAAAACCTAATTCAATTAACTAGGATTAATTAGCAGCTTTTTACTGCTTACACCAGCATAAATCAAGTGGATTCAATTCATCTTGTCTAGTAAACTGCTTTATGCCAAGTCAGAGAATCAGTTCTACACGTCAGAGCTGTTTTATCATTCAAGTTGGAAATGGACCACCAAGATCTAAAACAGACACCAGAGCTCCTTTAAACTCAAGACGGCTGGGATCAACTGCCTGAAAAACAGGCTTTCTCCTCCTGTTTCGTCAGATGAGGTCCCTATCGCTGCTACTTTCATAAGGGTTTGGGGGGGGGAGGGATTAAACCCTGGAGAGCCACTGCCACTCAAGCAATACTGAGCAAGATGGACCAATGTTTATATTGGAAAGAAGGCAATCACACAAAACCACACAATCACCACGAACAACCGGTAGTGTGTTAGCATCGCAAGCGAATATTATGACTGTGTAGCAGTTTCCAATGAATGGTTCCAGATGTCAGACAGTAAAACACTATGAGAAAATATATATCTGTGGGTCACAAAATTCTAAAGGCTGAGGTGACAATAAACAACCGGCAGGTTTAACAAAATAGTTGAACATTATTTTCGGCTACGTCTTTTGAAGAACACTGTTCCATTTCATTTCAGCTATTCACCAGTTTTCCAAACTGGAGGGGGGGGGAAGGAAAGATTCTTAGAGGAATGCACATTTCATAGTATACTGGGTTGTGCCTTCGGGCCAGCTTCAGACTTTTTTTGGAAGTGCGTCCAGGCAGCTCCTCGTGCGCTCCTTTTAGGGGGAACTTTCCTCCCCATCGCGCCCAACCTGCATCATTCAAAAAAAAAGGGGCAGCAAGCAAGCGATCAAAGGGTAGCAAAAGGGAGGAAAGAGAGGCGCTGCTTTCTCCCGCCGCTCCTGCCCATCATCTCTGGGGTCAGGGAGAGGGCTCTCCGTGGAGGGCCCACAGGCGGGGGTGTGATCCTGGCAGACGTTGCCGTTGCTGGGAAATATTACCATGAAACTCCCGGTCCTTCCAGTTCTGCGACGCCACCCTCCGAGTTTACCTGCACGAGTGGTGGGAGGGAGCCAAAGATACCCCCCCCCCCGAGCAATTTTGCAACTGCTTCAAACATGCTCCCTTTTCCAGGCTGGCCAATCATGCATCCCGATAATAGACATGCTCCCCCACCGTAGCCAATCAGATGAAAAGGTGCTCAAAAGACTCGCGAAACTTCCCAGTCGCTGCTGGGAATTGTAGTCCTTCTGTCTCCCAACCAGAGACGGGGGGGCGGTTTCTTCTCCTCTTTCCATCTTATTCTGCAATGATGCGTTGTGCCACCCTCCTTCAGAAACATTTATCAAATGTATCTGGTGTTTTTCCCTGTCTTCATTGTGCAGCTTTCACATCCACACAGGATAATACAACGTTCATTTGCTATATTCCTCCTTTAGTGTCTAGTTTTCTGGCTGCTGAGCCGGAGGGTGCGGGTTCGATTCCAATCCCCACTTTGACAGGGGCTGGACTCGATGACCCAGAGGGTCCCTTCCAGATCTGCAGTTCTAAGATGATGATGCTGGTTCCAATTCTCCAAATTTTGGCATGATAATTTATATAGTATATAAATCATTCGCAATTTAAATACAATACAAAATTGCAGAACACAGTAATTAACACACATTTTTCATGTAATACAAATGAAGTACATTAACAGTTCAAAGGGCCGTATCAAGACAAACATGTGGAACAAGTTCCTTCTTAAGATCTTTCGAGAAATTTAAAACACACAGCCACTACCAGCTCAGCAATAACTAAAATAGTTAGGCATCCTTCAGTCTCGAAAGACTATGGTAACGTGCTTTGTATGGAGGATAAAAATAATTATTACTTATTAATAAAAACCTATTACTAAAATAATAAGTAAAATTTTATAATAACTTTGCTTCCCACTCCTCCATTTTTAATGTATCTATTTGTTTTCGGCCAGTTGTACCTTCTGTCAACACAGAACCTGGTTCAGCTCTCAACTAAGCTCTCAAAAACGGATATAAACTGACTTGTAGAGTTGGAAGGAGCCCCAAACATAATCAAATTCAACTCACTACCAAAGTAGGAATTGCAAATAAGATGCATAATTTCACAGCTTTGAAAAGTTCCTTTTTTGAACTGGGATTTCCAAAGTCCCCCCCCCCCAGCATGCATGGGTTATGGGTTAATGGCTTTCTAGGTATCTGGTTGCGAAGCCAGATGATGGGAATTTGATTCCCCACGGTGTGTCCTGTGAGTACAGCCAGCCTAGTTGGCCTTGGGCAAACTTCATAGTTCTAGGGGCAGAAGAAGGAAATAGTAAACCACTTCTGAGTACTCTCTACCTACGTAGGAAACTCTGAAAAGTCAAACTGACTTGGTGACACATGACTATTATTATGCATTGTGTGCATAGAAATAATGCAGGTACCTCTGCAAACAGGTTTTTCCAAACTGATTTCAACAGTATTCAAGGTTGCAACATTAAATTGAGAAACTAAGTGGCATCAGTTTGTTCGCTAACCTTGTGGAAAGCAGATTAAAGCACTGCCTGTTACGTCCAGTTCTAGAAGTGCTAGAGTCTCAACTTTCTGTGTACAAATGAAACCTTGGAATCCAAGCCAGATGATAGTCTAAAATTTATGGGAGCTGGGAGGCAGCTGAATAAATCAGTAATATAACAATCCTACTAGCAAGGAGGGATCTTGGTCTTTGTTTCCATATTTTGATACTTCCAGATATTTTGTACTTCCTTCACAGCTGTCCTTCTGAGTCTCAATCTTAGCTGCGGTCTTCACTGAATTAAGGTATGGAAATTTTAACTATTTTAATTTCTTCACTGTCAGCTTTCAAACTGCATAACTATTCTCGTGTGTGTGTGTGTGTGTGTGTGTGTGTGTGTGTGTGTGTGTGTGTGTTTTATTGGCCACCTTTCTCCCAATAAGTGGAGCCAAGGCAGCTCGCAATGTTAGTAATTATGTTATATGTAATTATTAAGCATGTGCTCTCATTTTCATTTGGACTAAATCCCAGAATTCTCTATTCTGGGAGTTCCACCTGTCAGATTGACACCCACATTGTGCTCCTCTGGAGGAGGACTGGGCTAGAAAACCTTGAACCTAGCACAGGGCAGGCTTGGGCCTAGTTCTCTTGGAAAAGGAAGGCACCCAATGGTTGCTGGGAAAGGGGGATTGATGGGACCTGTAGTCCAAAGGAACAGAGGTCTTTAGCACCTTCTTACAGATCAGCAGACAAGAATTTACTGGGAAGCTTGAGGCCCAGCATTTGCCTTTTTCCAGATCAGGTGCAGATCAGTAAGAGACCAGAAAGAAGCTGGAAAGAAGAGAACAAATTGGAATCAGCCTTTTTATGTGGTTTCGTCCTCTGCAGGAAATCTTGTGCTCATCATATGGCAGATCCAGGGTGACATGTGATCAAAGCAGAGTTTGCTACCGTGTTTCCCCAAAAATAAGACAGGATCTTATATTAATTTTTGCTTCAAAAATGGATTAGGGCTTGTTTTCATGAGATTTTTTTTTTTTTTAATGTACAACATCTTCTTCTGGTTGCTGCACAATGGTGGAGGGTGGGGTTTCACTTAACGGGGGGCTTATTTCAGGGGTAGGCTTATATTATGAGCATCCTGAAAAAAATCCTACTAGGGCTTATTTTCAGGTTAGGTCTCATTTTCGGGAAAATGGGGTATCTTGCCAAGAAGGAGCTAAATGGAAACACACTTGCCAGCCGGGGGTGAGGCGCTGTGCCGAAGCAGCAGTGACCAAAGGTCAGTACTGAGATAATTGCATGGAGGAATCACCCATTTCAGCTGAAAATTAAGATACCTGTACAACACAGAACCAGCAGGGAAGAGGGAAGACCCTTTCTGCCTCTGCTGATGTCAATTTCAGCCCTGTGTCATGTGGACACCAGGAAACATATCGCTATCATAGGTTGATGGAAAGCTTAACAAATGCTCAGTGCATCTTGCTTAAACAATATTTTACCATCTAGGCTCTAAACACCAGCTAATTTCATATCCTAACATACTTAAATTTATTCTGTACTCCATTTCTTGTAGTTATCAGTCTTAAAAGATTACAAACAATCCAAATTAATTCCCATAGCATGTTCCCCTCTGCCCAAAAGGACTCAATGCGGCTTACATCATTAAAAAAGACAATATTTGTCTTTTCTTGGCAGAAGGAAACACAAAAGAGTGTGTGGGTTGTAGTTCCTTGTGATCCAGACGTAAACCTAAAAGAGGAAGGATGTATTACTAATCCTGTGGTTGTTTTCAGATGATATATGTGACAACTGAAGAAGGCTTCTTTGCACCAAATTGTGGTAGTGGGGTTGGCCTTGCATCAACAGTTATGTAATTTTGGGGGGAGGGGGAATGCGTACTATTTTTGCTGAAGCGTTAGTCAGAGGAACATCTTCCATTTCCATTCCACAAGCAGAAGACCAGACTTTCAGGAACCACCTTGCCTACAAAGTCTGCTGCTACCTCTCCAGATTCCTTTGAAAACCAGCCTGGAGGAAAGATCAGATGGAGGACGAAGAGGGATACATGGCGATCGATCCAGCGCGAAGAAGTGTCTACACTCTTCCGCCAGCTCCCCAAAAGACAGAAGGTATTGGAAGAAGCAGAATTGTGGTTAGACTAATAAGAGTCAGGAGATACAGTTTCAAAACCCTGCGGCTCAACCATAAAGCTCCACTTGGGCCAGTAATTTTATTTTCTTGCTAATTTAACTCGTAGGCTCATCATGAAAGAGGGGAAGCAACTATAAATGTGCCCTGAGGTGTTTCAGGGAAGAAGGGGCAAGAATGAAACATCGTATATTTGTGCTCTAAACCAGTGGTCCCCAACCTTGGGCCTCCAGATGTTATTGAACTACAACTCCCAGGAGCCTTCGCCACCATCTCTGCTGGCCAGGATTTCTGGGAGTCGAAGTCCAAGAACATCTGGAGGCCCAAGGCTGGGGACCACTGCTCTAAACAACATGCTATGAGATATAGTATGCCAGCAAATGTGCTTGTCTTCCCCCCTCCGGAGAGGATTAGGCCCATTCTCACCCAAGTCCCCCCTCTCTTATCTCCCCCACGCCAAATTCTCTTTCACCACCACCCCTTCTCTCTCCCCCCTTTCTCTCTCCACCCTATTATTCAGCATATTCCAGGGTTGATGCCTCGTCAGTCCTTTCTCCTAACTCCACCTCTCTTCCATGTCTCCACCAAACGCACTTGTGAAGGTGGTGGGGCCCAGAGGAAGGCCAGCAAAAAAGAACAGTGTTATCATTCTCTCTTCTTCTTATTCACTATTTTTCCCTTCATTGCTTTATTTTTTCTATTCACCCAGTATTTGTGGGATAGAAATGTGACTTTCTTGGACTATACGAGTCTCAGAATGTGCCTAGTCAGCGTGGCCAGTCATGAAAGAATCCAGTTATTCAAGTTGGAAAATCAGTAGTTATCTGTGCAAAAATGTTGTGCTAATGGCTTTTACTGTTTTAAAGGTCTGTCTACTACTGTCTACTACTACGGCATCCAGATTGCATTAGTGCAGCTTGTTGAGAGATAACCCACCCAGTAGCATAAGGTTTCTTGGCACCTGTACAAAATTTCATATTTCTAGTTCTTCACATTTCAGTGGTCTTTCTAGGGGTGAACCAACACTCTCCAGTGTCAGGAGATGTTGTGCACAGTCCACAGCACCCACCCAGATTAAAACATTAGAAAAAATAACAGTCTGCAATGGGGCCATGTGTGACAAAGTGGGATAGCACGGGTTTGCGGGTAACCCACAGCAAAGGACGTTCTTCCAGCCTAGGACAGACTCAAATAGTCAAATAAATGTTCTGCTGCGTGGATAAGGTAACACATACATTTAACATTGCCCAGTTTACAATAGGACCCCCTATCTGCGGGATCATTATCCGCTGATCCACTTATCCACTGGCTGAAAATACTAAATTAAAAAACCCCGAAATTTATTGATCTGTATTTCCAGGGTGTATTTAGCAGGACTGCCCACTAAAAGGAGCCAGAGACCATAGCGCTCATTACTTTTGTGTTTTTCGGCATCTGTGGGAAGGGGACCCTCAGAACTGATCCCCCACAGATACTGTGGTCTAACTGTACTCCTTTTGTACTCCAAAGTAAGCAGACATAGAAAAGATCCCTAGCAGAACCTCTGGACATAGATGTGAGAGGCTTAAAGCTCCCCCACGGCAACCCCCCACCCCCGTTTGCCCTTTTTACTAACTGGAGATAAAACACTAAAAGCCTCACATGCTAATTGAAAGGGGATACCCCTTTCAAAGAAAATTCTAGCCCTCAGAGGGCAATAGCTTTTAGGACAGAAACATCTGTTGAGGGGGCACCATTTAAGCTTAGCCTATGCGCACATTGTGGGTTGGTTTCAAATGTGTTCGCCTGGGAGTGTGACAAACAACAAAGCCAAATTTTGCACTGCCTGTTTAACAGCCCCATAAATTTTTGCTATGCCTAATTCACAGCCCCATGGCTTTCCCCCTCCCGTCCTTAGGCGCACAACAAACCTAAGAGGTAGATTAGCCTGAGAGAGGAGAAGTAGATTGGGGTTGCCTGCTACTGTATTTCACAAGCCTAGCCCAACACTCTGACCACTGCACTGCACTACATTGGGCCTGTGTTTGTGTGTGTGTGTGTGTGTGTGTGTGTGTGTGTGTAACTCTATTAAAAGAAATATTGGCTGAACTTTTGAAGCACCTCCATCTTGCAGTTAGAGGTGTTTAGGTCTCTTTGAAATCCCATCAGTCTTGATAAAACTGGGGAATATTGTGTGTATGTGTTGTGTGCTGTCGAGTCGCTTCTGACTTACAGCAACCCTTTTCAAGGTTTTCCAGGTAGATAGTACTCAGAAGTGATTTACCTTTCTCTTCTTCAGCTCTGGGACTGTACAGCTTGCCCAAGGCCACACAGGCAGAGTTTTACCTCAGAAGGCACTGTGAGGCATCAAACTTCCAACCTCGGGCTCCGCAGGCGGAGACCTAAGACTCTGAGGGAAAATAATGTTCTGGAAGAGGGATCCGTTGGCTGGTTGCAACCTTGTTTCTCTGTTCCCACGTGTCTGACTAAAATCTGTTTTCAGTCTGATGTTCAGTACTGTGGTTGTTTCTCCACTACACATTTTGAAGCCGTAATCTTACATAATATAAGAAAAGGCACAGTGTCATGCTGTTAACAGTTCTTGCCTCAGCTCAAGCCACAAGGAAACGTCTGCAATTACACAAGGAGTATATATAGAAAAAAATTTTTGGAGGGGGGGAAGTGTGTCATGTTTGTTATTACATTACAACCATTTGTGGTTTTTTACTATCATAGAATAATAGAATCATGGAATAAGAGAGTTGGAAGGGGCCTATAAAGCCATCGAGTCCAACCCCCTGATCAGTGCAGGAATCCAAATCAAAGCAGATCTGAGAGATAGTTATCCAATTTTCTCTTGAATGCCTCCAGTGTTGGAGCACTCACCACTTCCTGGGGGAATTGCTTCCATTCTTGACCTGTTCTATCAGTTAAGAAGTTTTTCTTGATATTCAGCCTAAATCTGCCTTCCTGTAACTCGAACCCGTTATTACATGTTCTGCACTCTGTGATAACTGAGAACAAACACTTGCCCCTCCTCTCTATGACTGCTTTTCAAGTATTTTCACTAGTTCTGTTTTTCCAGTGTTAATGATTGTTGTGAATTATTATTTTTTGTTTAAAAGTGTGAGGATACTTATTCACTTCTCCTAGCAAGTAATTTCTGCAGTTAGAAAAGACTGGATTGTAGACTAAATTGAATCTGGGCTAATATGAGATCACACCATCTCCTTTCTTTGCAGAACTTCCTCTGCATCCTATCAGATTCAGGTCTTTGTCTTCATCTGTAGTTTTAGGGATGGGCACTTATACATCACCACAAAGGAAGCCATAGATCACCGTAAGGACAAAAGAGGATACATGAATTTGCATAAAGTTGCATGTTTTGGCCAAAATCCTATTGCACTTTGATGCACATATAATAGAATTGCTGTAAATCCTGATGGCAAATAGCCGCAAATTAAGAAGCCAACATGAGCATTTGCTGTGGGGAACAAATATTTGCACAAACTTCCAAATTTATGACAATTATGTTATATTGGAGGGCATAATTCATAGGATTTGGCCATTTATTTTTTGCAAAGATGCAAAATTCGACATGATTTTTCCTACTTAAAACAGAACGGCCACACATTTCATGCAGACAGATGAACTGGAACCAGCTGTGCGATGAACCTGCTGAGTCCAGATATTCACAATGGGTGAGGAATGTCCCGGTTCCTGCTCTTCCTTCCTCTTCCTCTTTACAGTGGACCCTCTACTTAGGGAATTAATCCATATTGGAACAGTGGCTGCAGGTCGAAAAGTCTGTAGGTCGAGTCTCCATTGACCTACAATGCACTGAAAACCGATTAATGCCATAACCGGCCATTTTTGTTCCATTTTGTTTTTTTTCTGGTCTGTAGGTCGATTCTCTAGCTGCAAGTTGAACCTAAATTTTGCAGTCAGAGAAGTCTGTAACTTGAAAAGTCTGTAAGTCGAGCCATCTGTAAATTGAGGGTCCACTGTATAACAGACTTGAACTGGACAGCCCTACAAATGGAGGGCACCTTGTAAAGGGGAAATGCCCTCTGACTTTCCTTAAAATGGAGCCCCGTCCTCCCTAAAAGAATAGTGTGGCCACCCTACAGAATAGTGCCAAACTTTTAAACAAATTGAGCTTGAGCAAGGGTGAAGTCAGACAGCACTGTTTGGTCCACTTTGGGAATGGGCCAATTCATTCTTTTTCTGGTGACTACATGACATACAGAACAGTTGTAAACCAGCCTGACCCTTGTCCTTGTCTACCCACATATTTTGGGGTCTTTGTTGGGGGCTTTCTTTCTTTCTTTCTTTCTTTCTTTCTTTCTTTCTTTCTTTCTTTCTTTCTTTCTTTCTTTCGATCAAGTAAAATTGTTCCATTTTAGTTCAGTTCTGGGATGCATGATCACCAGGAGTAAACCAAAGCAGATTGCTTGCCTGCTATACTTAAGCCACTTCAGGATCAAACCACTTATTAATAAATCAAAAACCTCCTCCTGCTGTCCCATCAAAGGGGAGACCGAAGAGGATACAGAGGATTTTTGGTTTCATTTTGTTTTTAAATATTCCCGTATCACTAAGAGATGAATTGGTTGATCGGTAAGCCAATTTAGTGTTATAGCAGTTACCTAAATAGGTCTCTTGATGTGCCAAGTAACCTTGCTGAAGGCATCATCCTCACAAATCACAGACTCTTCATTCCTTAGTCAGAATATGGGTCAGTTATGGACCTCATTTCACTCACACATTACCAGTTATAGTTTGGAACTTATTTAAGTTGCAACACACTTATTTGTGGTTTGGATTAACTTCTCTTTAAGTTCCTCTTTTTAACATCTGTTAGAATAATTATTTTATGTGGTTAGCTTCCAGACTGCTCCAGCAGTTTCTCAATAGCTTCTCACTCTGAAGCTCAAACTGTCCAAGCCAGAAAAATTATAAGTCCCATGTGTCTGTTATTAATGTATGTCTTGATTAATATGGGTGATTTAAAAAAAACAAAATTCTAACAGAGAACTCCAAAGTGTGCAGAAGTACAAAAAAAATCTGTGAGGAAAGAAAAAGCTATTGGAGGGCAGGGATGTCACGAATAATCTAATGAACCCTAAATATATTTTGTGGCAACAGAGCTGACTGATAGTTAGGGGTGGAGGGGAAAAAATGAAGGGCACAGGAAGTGAGGGGGGAAATGTATCATTCCTGGAATAAGTCAAAGCTAGCTGGAACCCTAAAATAGGATCACTCCACATGGCATCATTTTGCTATAGGTCCTCATGTAGTTTTCATAAACCACAGCTGTGCTTTCACAATTTTAAATGTACCTTTCACAGGTTCGGTTTCAAAAGTCTGGAAAATCGGAGTGACCCTTTTTCTGACAGGAAGCCTTGCTCTGAACGTGGTCCTAATCGTTCTTCTGATCGGTAGGTTTCTACTATGTTCTGCCCTGCTGAAGGGCTGCTACCTTTTCTTCAGCTCCAATGTCTTATGACAAAATATGGCAGGTGAGGCTTTTCCCATTAATTTATCCCCACATCAGGAAAAGTTTTATCAGTTGTATTTCCACAAGCCCAGCTGGCACCAGAGGAGACGGTGGGAGGGGAATAGAAACATCGACTTTACCAGTACTATTATAAAGCCCCATAGTGCTTAAAGCACTCTCTGGTTGGTTTGCAATTTATTTATGCAGGCTACACATTGACACACGCACACCCAGCAAGCTGAGTACTGTACTCCGTTTAACAACTTTGCAAGGATGGAAGGCTGAGTCAGCCTCAAGCCAGCTACCTGAGCCCATCAGAAGCAAACTCAGGCCATGTGCAGGGTCTGAATTGCAGTGCTGCAGCTTAACCACTTATAAAGGATGAATACCTTGTTAAGATGGGGTCTTCTATGAAGAGGCTTGATAGACAGCTAGCTGTAATAATTGTTATCATGGCTTTTTGGAAGCTAAGTTGCTTGGTAATTGGTGACTAAATTTCTCCAGGCCTTGGATGTTTTCTAAAGACACATGTTAAGACCTTTAACAACTCCTGCTAAAGATATGATTACAGTTTCTACTACAGTATCTTGCTTTTCTTATGGGTCAACTAGGAGTCTCCCCAGGCCAAAGCTGAAGGGGAAAGGGCAGTTAGAGGAAGGTATGGCAGTAAACATTGGCATGCAGGATGCAGCTTTAACCATGTGGGGTTATGTTGGACTGCAACCTGGTCAAAGGATGTTAGCCATTTGGGCTCCCAATCATGGGAGAAGTCCATTATGGAGGATTTGTAGGCTAAAACTCAGCTGCTACAGCTCATCTATCTATCTATCTATCTATCTATCTATCTATCTATCTATCTATCTATCTATCTATCTATCTATCTATCTATCTATCTATCTATCTATCTATCTATCTATCTATCTATCTATCTATCTATCTATCTATCTATCTATCTATCTATCTATCTATCTTCAGCACAGAAGTGAGTACACCCCCTCACATTTCATAAATATTTTAGTATATCTTTTCATGGTCTGGGGCTGCATGAGTGCTGCCGGCACTGGGGAGCTACAGTTCATTGAGGGAACCCTGAATGGCAACATGTACGGTGACATACTGAAACAAAGCATGATCCCCTCCCTTTGGAGACTGGGCTGCAGGGCAGTATTCCAACATGATAATGACTCTAAACACACCTCCAAAATGACTGCTGCCGTGCTAAAGAAGCTGAGGGTAAAGGTGATGGACTGGCCAAGCATGTCTCCAGACCTAAACCCTATTGAGCATCTGTGGGGCATCCTGAAATGGAAGGTGGAGGTGCGCAAGGTCTCTAACATCCACCAGGTCTGTGATGTCATGATGAAGGAGTGGAAGAGGACTCCAGTGGCAACCTGTGAAGCTCTGGTGAACTCTATGCCCAAGAGGATTAATGCAGTGTTGGAACATAATGGTAGCCACACAAAATATTGACACTTTGTGCCCAATTTGGACATTGTCACTTAGGGGTGTACTCACTTTTGTTGCCAGCGGTTTAGACATTAATGGCTGTGTTTTGTGTTATTTTGAGGGGATAGCACATTGACACTGTTATACAACCTGTATACTCACTGCTTTATATTGTAGCCAAGTGTCATTTCTTCAGTGTTGTCACATGAAAAGATATACTAAAATATTTATGAAATGTGAGGGGATGTACTTGCTTCTGTGATATACTGTATCTATCTCCTGCCTCCCTTCTCCTAATCTGAACATATTTTGAAAGTTTTTCAGATTGAAAATGTGCAAAATGGTCCCAATGCACCAGCTTCATCCAATTCATGTGAATGGATCCCTGGAAAAACAATAGGTAACTTTAATCTCCTTCGGGTTATCAGAGGGATTGAGTCTAAGGCCTGCAATAGTTTTCTGCTTCACCATTTATGAATAAATCTAATCAAGTCCAATTGCAAAGCAAAGTAGAGGTGCACAGTAGAAAGAAATGGATTGATGGATTGATAATATGTGTGCTGACTTGCTCTCCATAGGAGCTATGTACAGTGCAAATCACTGTGTGTGAGGCATTGGCTCATGTGAGTGACTAGAGGAGATGATCGCTCCACATTACTAGCTACTCTGTCAGGCCCCCAGCTCTGAAAACAAAACTTTCCAGTGCTTCTCAATCTGGGGCCCCCAGATGTTTTTGGATTACAAAAAAAAAAATCCTGGCCATCACAATGAGTGGTGAAGGCTTCTGGAGGTTTAGTCTAAGAACATCTGGGGACCCAAGATTGGGAACCACTGCTTTAGACCCATGACAATATATAGCTTCCTATAGCTATAGAAATAGATAGCTATAGACAGATAGCTATAGATCTATAGCTTTCTGCTTGCCACTGGATTGCAATGCTTATCATCCTCCTTTAGAATGGCTAAGGTTAACTAGGCCAGAGTTTAGGAAGGCTACCCTTTTCCGGACTGCAGTTCTCAGAACAACCCAGCAAATATGACCCATGACGTTCCCCATTACTGGACGGTACAGGCTTTATTCACAGAGTTTCGGAAAAGATAGAATGTGTAAAATTTGTGGCATGAACTTTTATTGTATTTTAGAGCCTGTTAACACCCAAGGGACAAAGTTATATCAAAATCCATCACAAGGCCCATATTTCTATAAGGCCTCAATTAATACCTGTGATGTTTGGATTGGTCCAGATAAAGATATTGACTTCCTTTGTGGTCTGCAGACACTCCACCCTTTCATAAGCATATTTTAGGTGGAAGGTGGCTACTTTGCCAGTCAAGAAAACCCTCCTTCCTCAGGTACAAGATGTGGATGCTGAAGGAAAGCAGCAGACCATTTTCATCATGGGAGGAAAGGGGAGTTAGAAAAAAATATATCCCATGAAGGAATGAATGTTCTCCTTTTCCTTTTGCAGCGCACGTGACGCTGGACCCAGAAACTGCTCATCGGCGTCTCGTGGTGTCTAAGGATGGGAAAACTGTGCACTGGGGAAAAGAGGAGCAAAACCTTCCCAACAACACCGAGAGATTTGATCAGCGTGTTTGGGTGTTGGGCAAACCAGGTTTCAACTCAGGGAGGCACTGCTGGGAAGTCGAATTGAAGGGCAACGGGGAATGGGCTGTCGGGGTTGCCAAGCAATCTCTGAGGAGAAAGGGAGCCGTGGACTTCAGCACCACAGAAGGCCTGTGGGCTGTGGCAGAGTACTCGGGAAAGGGGAACTATATAGCTTTTACGGCCCCACAACATACGCCTCTTTCCCTTGGCAAGAAGCCCCAGAGGATCCGTGTGTTCCTGGACTACTCTGAAAGGCTGGTGGATTTTTTCAATCCTGACACCAAAACAACGATCCACACTTTCTCTTCAGCCAATTTTTCTAGGCAAACCATCCAACCCTGGTTCCGTGTGTGGGAAGGAACTGAACTTGTACTGCGTCCCTAAGAGTGTGGGATTGACACTCTAAATTCCCCCCCCCACAAAGAGAGGCTAAGCAAATATTGGGTGGAAAAATATGTCCCTCTAGATGAGTGCTTCTTAACCTTGGGTCCCCAGATGTTCTTGGAATAAAATTCCCAGAAGCCTTCACAATCCGCTGTACTGGCCAGGATTTCTGGGAGTGGCAGTCCAAGAACATCTGGGGATTCAAGATTGGAAACCACTGAATTAGATAATGGCGGTGGGGGAGCCGGGACTACATAATCACTCACCATTGCTGGCTAAAGAAGGTGGAAGTGGGCCAAAAAAAAGCCACAAGGGTGTACATTTGTCTACACCTTCCTTAGATAGAAGAAGAAGCACTACTCTCCATAATTATGTGAACTACTGAAGCAAGCTGGTGTTTTATGTAATTGGGAATTATGGGCCATTCATGCTGTGTTAATATAAGTATTTAGAGACAACATTTAAAAAATAAAATTACTTTTAAACATAGAATTGCAATGGTCTTCCTGAGAAAAATTCAGATTTATACATGTAGATTTCTTTCAGTCCCATCTAACCTCACCCTGGTAGGTCAATTAAGCTGATGAACCTATGAGGTTTAGTGGCTAAGGCACTGGACTGGAATTCAGGAGTTCTCGGTTGAAACCTTCACTGTCACTAAGTCATCTTTGGTCAGTCACTCTCAGCTGGGCTCACGTCACTGCATGTTGTAGCAGCTGATCTCTTTTTAAACAACCGGAAGCTAAATCATGACCTACTCCCAAATGACTGGAATTACTAATCTCCTTTTAAAGATGCCAGAGCTTGGAAAAATTACATTTGGATTACAACTCTAGTATCCCCACCTGGCATGGCCACCAAACTGTTACAAAGTGTCTGGGAGTTGTAGTCCAAAAAAAGTAACTTTCCAAGGTCAGGAGGAATTCCCAAGCTTCCCCCAGGCCACCATCTGAAAACTACTGATCATGAGGAAATTATCAAAACAAGCCCAGACTGTAGATAGAGAGTTATTCAACAAGAAGAGATGGTCTTTTCCTTGCAAAAATGTCCTTCTCCCACACAGCTTCTTCCGGATACTGGGAGACCGTTTCTCTAGAAGGTTGCCTCGGCTATCCAGCATGGATATTTCAGTGCCGCTAGGCTGTAATGCTGGAAACAAGGCCAGGGGCAACTTGTGGGGCTGTTTTTGGGGAGTAGGGAAAACACTGGATCCGCCCCAAATATTACTTTATAGAAGCTATCCAAGGTGCTGAAACCCAATCCTGCAAAAACAAACAAAAAACCGGGGTGCTGAAACCATGGCCTGGAGTTTGCAAGATGTGAGCAAGTCTGTTAATGGCGAGAACTTTTGAAGGCCAATAATCCATAGAGTTGCTTCTAAGTCAGAAGTGACCTGATGGCACAGAACTAAACCACCCTCACATATTTCGCCTTGCACCAGATATAGCTTGCAATAATATGTTCCTTGCAAAACCCATTTCTGTCTCAGCTACTACGAAGATTGCAATCAAGCTTAAAAAGGAGCAAAGGTGCCTCCGAAGGGGTGGATGATGATGATGTCACCGTTCCTGCGACTAAGAAAGCCTTAGGCTTCGCCCTCGCTAGCCTTAAGCGTTCTAGTTCTCTGCTTCTAAATAACCAAACCAAAAAAAGAAAGCTCCTCAAGAAGGGTTAAAAGGATAGACTTGCCTGCTCCTAGAGGGGCTCCTTAAGAGAAGCAGGGAGGATTGGTTGTAGGAAAAGGCGGGGTCAGGCAGCCGTTCCTTCAGCCAATCCTCGGTCTCTGTGAGAGCAGGTTGTGGTCCTCCCCTGCAATCTCAGCTTCAGTGGCTGAAAGGGAGCTGGTGAGGATCAAAATAGGTTCGTCCGTTCAAAGGAAGGCGGAGGCTGCAACGCGAAACTTCAGGCAGGCGGATTTGGGGGGGGGAGGCACATACCATTTTTTTCCCCGAGGGGGAACATCAATTGAGAATGAGGAGCCCCACTTTCCCCCAGTCCACGGGTGGAACATTCGACTTAAAGAGATATTTCCCTTCCACCGCTCGGAGTCCTTATTCTTATCCCCTCCGTGCAGAAACGCGCGTGGGTTGAGAGGACGGGCATCGGCCGCGTTAGCGATTCGTGTTGGCCGCCTTATGCATTTGTACACATGAGGATGCTGAAACCTTTGTGCTGCGTCCTCGTGCATAGACACGCATGACTTTATAGCAGAAGGAGTGGAAATGCATTCTCTCTCTTCCCCCATGAAGAAGAAAAAGTGCACTCAGATATAAGGAAGCGGTCGACTTTTCGACCTGCCAATTGGTGCGCCTCTGCATCCATCAAATAAAAGTGGGCTGCAAACAGGGTGGATAAAAATCAGTGATTTTTTTTTAAATCGGATTGATTTAAAATAATCATGAGTTAAATAAAAAAATCGATTATTTAAACAATTCATCCCCCCAAAATTCCAAATTTTAAAACTTTGAATCGTGATTTCAATCAAAGCCACCCTGGCGACAAATATCCACGGAAACAGATGACAAATAAAATGTATTAATTTTTAAGAAGCCACAAGATTTTGTTCTTGCTGCAACATAGGTACTAACTTTCTAGCGATGCAGCGGCAAAAAATGATAGGTGGGAAGAGAGGCGAAGGATCAAACCTTTTGAGCCTTTCTAG
Source organism: Pogona vitticeps (assembly GCF_051106095.1). NCBI lineage: Eukaryota > Metazoa > Chordata > Lepidosauria > Squamata > Agamidae > Pogona > Pogona vitticeps. The sequence goes on from NC_135784.1 coordinate 27,477,181, forward strand.
TTGAAATCGAGACTAAGTGGACACGAACAACAAGGGAGGAAAGAGCTGTTTTTGTCAGAGAGGAAGCGATCACAGAAGATATATAAATAGGTTAAAAGCCCACTGTTTTATCCTTCTTTGTTTTCCTGGAAGGCAGCAGGACATCCTTGACATGTCGAAAGTCTTCTGTGTAGCAGGATGGACCTGTTATGCAGTCAGTTCAGAGAAAGCATGTATCATTGGAGAGAGATACAAGTGAAGGGTTGAATCCTGTCCTGTAACCTCAGCGACTTTGTTGATGTTATTCTCTTCTGGATTGGACTGTAATCCTTCCACAAACAGATGAAAACCTTTCTTCTCCCGCAAGCTTTCCCTCAGTGACTGCCTGAGCATGATGGATTGTTATGCATTACTGCTTTGACTGTGTTTTTAAAAAGTATTGCTTATGTTTTCCATTTCTCAGAGAAATGTACGTTCCTGCGGCATTCACCCTCGTGGCCCATTCTTGTTTCCCCAAAAACAGAGCGCTCACAAGGTACCTCAGCACGCCCTCTGATATGCTGCCACCAGTTGATATCTTTGATCAACGTGGTTCACTTAGAAAAGACGAAGGTCTATCCAGTAATGACGTTTCAACAGAACAAGTTTATTAATTACAGATGGTTTCTGGGATAATTCCTAAGCACGTTTATTTATTTATTTTATTTTATTTATATCCCGCTTATCTGGTCGATTAAGACCACTCTAGGTGGCTAACAACATAAAACAATAAATATATATAAAACAGTATTACATAAAATAAACATAATAGAAGAGGCAAATAGAGGGGGGGGGGAAAGGACATCAGGGATTGACTCTTCAAGATTCCTCAGTTATCAGTATTAACCTTCTCTATTAATGATCACAGGTTACACTCTAACTAATCATTCCTCAGACCCCCAACCTATCTTTCTCCCTTTGATTCCAGACTCAGACTCTGACTGATGGCCTCTCTCCTCTCAGGCTCCACCTTTTAACATCTCTTTCGGCCCCGCCTCTTAACCACATTAACATATAACATGAATAATACATAACTCGCCCGAGTAGACTCTGTCTAGAGGGGTGGGGTATAAATCAAATAATAAATAAAATAAATAAACTTACAATGCATAACTTAGAGTGAATGCTAAGTTCCTTTTTGATACTGTACTTCTGTACAGTACTTAGGTGATTTTCACTTTAAATATTGCCTTTTAAAGATGTACACCATCTTTGTATACTCATTGTTTTGTTACTCAATATTGTATTTTAATGTTGTAATCCACCTTGGGGCCTTTTCTAAGGAGAAAGGCTGGGTAAAAATATTTTAAATAAATAAATAAACAAGAAAGAAAGAAAGAAAAATCATTTCTGGGTGCAGTAGCTTCTGAGGACCTTCCTGAGTATTTCTCTGAAGGATCTGCTGATTCCAGGCCAAAGGGCTCTGCATTGAGAAGTCATGGAGGAAAAGTATACCAATGTGGAATCTTTGGGTAAGCCTGTACCATTCATTGTGTTGTATGGTGGGGCTTTCTTTTTTACATGGAAGTGATAAACGTACAGAGATGTGGGTGTTTTAAAACAAAGCAACAGTAATAGAAACAGAGAATCCACACAGGTGAGAACATAGGGATTTTTTTGTGCAGTCTGCGCATTGTTTTATACAACCTGTTGGAAATAATAATTTTTGTCTAAAGTGTACTCTACACTGCTGGAAAGCTTCCTCTTTTTCCAGCTGCTAGGAGGGGAACAGGAGCACAGACACAGAAGCAAGTTCATTTCTCTGTTGGGCCTTGTTGTGTCAAGCCCGCCATCATTTTTGCATGATAATTTCAGCCCTTTCTCCTCACTCCTTTACTGTTTCTGTTTTGTGTTTCTGGAGGCCTATAAAAGGACGCTTGTACACTTAACCTGTGGTTAAGCCGTTAACAAGTTGGTGAGCGGCTAGCCAATGATTATAATTACAATGTCTAAGATTTCCCAGGTGGAATAGGAAACGGTGTGTTGGAAAGCAACACAGGAAAGAAACAGCAGCAGCAGGACCTGTGAAAACAATCCCCTGCATTGGGGACGTTACACATTCGTTTGTTCAATTAAAATGTCTTCTTATAATTATACAGAAGACATTTTAGTTATACTTCTTATAATTACACAGATGTACCCATCAAAGTCACCCAGAGGGTTTGGCAGCCTAAGTTCCCTCAGGACATAGATACAAAAGGGACTGGTAGTAATGGCGATGGTTATGATTTTTAAGTGCTTTAAAAACAGAGCTTTGAAAAATATTTTTGTTATGTGCTACCAAGTTGGAACCAACTTATAACAACTCTAAGACTTTCAAGGTAAGTGAGATATTTAAGGAGTGTTTTTTCCAGTTCTACTCCCCCACTAAGCTTTGGCTGAGTAGGAAATCAAACCAAGGCTTCTAGAGTCCTCGTTCATCATTTTATCCGCGACACCACACTAGGTAGAACGCCAGTATTGCTTGCAGTCCTGCAAGTATCTCCCTAAAGAAACTGGGATCATAGTTTGACAGCCTTTCTGGAGGATCATAAGCACCTAAGAAGACCTACTCAAGATCTGAAAGAAGGCCTTTGTGGTTGAGGATCTGCTCCCCACAGTGACCAATCAGATGTTTCAGGGAAGCCCAAAAGCAGGACATGGGTGCCATAACCATGTTCAGAGTGATCCAGCCTCTGTTCCTTCCTATAGTAGTAGCTGTTCACTCCTATAAAAGAAGGCTCGATGGACTGAGAACTAAAGAACAACACAGCCAATGGCAGCTGGCCGGAGATTCAAACTGAGATTCTGTCTCAATTTACTTGGGAGCAAATTGTAGGTGTACCAGGTGTTTGGGTCCGGGGGTGTGCGTCTTTTTGAAAGAAAAACACTATGAACTTTGCAGAGATGTGATGTTTTAAATCAGGAACGAAAGCAACCATAGTCGAGCCATAAAGGCTGATCGAATTGGTTGCCATAAAAACAAATGCCACAGAGTACCATTCATGTCAATAGGGACGTGGTGGCGCTGTGGGCTAAACCGCAGAAGCCTGTGCTGGAGGGTCAGAAGACCAAGCAGCCGTAAGATCGAATCCACGTGATGGAGCGAGCGCCCGTCACTTGTCCCAGCTCCCACCAACCTAGCGGTTCGAAAGCATGCAAATGCAAGTAGATAAATAGGGACCACCTCCGTGGGAAGGTAACAGCGTTCCGTGTCTAAGTTGCACTGGCCATGTGACCATGGAAGATTGTCTTCGGACAAAACGCTGGCTCTGTGGCTTGGAAACGGGGATGACCACCGCCCCCTAGAGTTGAACATGAGTGGACAAAACTTGTCAAGGGGAACCTTTACCTTTACCTTTACCATTCATGTCAAGGTGCCAGAAACGGAGTTGATTCAAGAGACATGCAGTCCTGCAAGTATCTCCTTCGTCCAAAATGTGTCAGGAATTAGGGCATTCCTGTCTCTCAAAGGCTTCTTTCTGAGGGGCAAACAGTTTCAGAGGTAAAATCTTTTAATGCCATAAAATAAAATTAAACCTAGGTATAAACACACCAGGCCTGGTGTCCTGTTTGCACCACTTAACCATCTCTACACAGAGCCAGAAAAGAGCAGACATGAGAGAACTGCCTGTGACGTCTGTGGTAAAATACCATCATGTGGAATCCTGAGGTAGATGTGATCGACGTGACTCTCCCAAGGTTGGAACCACTTGTGCAACGGCTTGTCACGGTCATGAATTTACCCAACAGGATATTAGCCATGATCACTCCAAGGCTATGTCCTTCTATAGCGCCTCCTGCTCACGTAGAAGGAAATTCAATTTGCTAAATCAAGGTGATAATGGCCTAAATACTGCTCCTTTCCTCCCAAATTCTCTTTCGAAACTGAGCTGTTACAGTCACAACTCCTTCCTCAAGATTTCCTCACCTGGTTGGTGTTAGTTTTTCAGGATCTTTGGCCGTGTTCTTCAGAACACGACCAAAGAGCCCAAAAAACCCACAACAACCATCAGATCCCGGCCTTAGAGAATACATTTCCTCACCTGCTGGGCTGAACAGACTAGTCTGTTGTTGTGTACGTTAAGTCAACTCCAACATATGGTGGCCCTTTGAAAAGGAGTTCTCCAAATGTCCTCTCCTCAACAGCCCTGCCTAGCTCTTGCATATTCAAGTCTGTGGCTCCCTTTAGGGAGTCAATCCATCTTGTATTTGGTCCTCCTCTTTTCCTGTTGCTTTCAACTTTTCCAAACATCAGTCTGTAGGGATTATATACTCGGTGGGGAAAACATCTTAGTAGAGAAGGGTACTGTGTGCATCACCAAGAAGCTTAGAAGTTTTGTTCATACAATTGTGGGTTACGCCCTTCTCTTTTTTAATTGTTTAGAAGTGGGGACAAGTACCATGATTGCAAATCACAGTTTAGGAAGTTATTCTTTAAATAACGAATAGTCAGAACCTTGTTACTTAATGCTGCAGGTGTAAATCCATCAGTGTCAATCTCACACAGGCATCATTTGCCAATCGGATTCCGGGCACTTTCTTATAATTACAGTTCTGGCTCTACCGCAGGTTGCAATTTTATTTTTTATTGGTTAGATTTATATCCAGCCTTTCTTTCAGTGAACTCATCCCAGCATGACATGGATTCCTCCTCCTTGTTTCATCATCACACTAACCCTGTGAGGTAGATCAAGGCAAAGAGAGTGAAGGGTTGGTTCAAGTTGACCCAGTGAGTGGGATGGCTCAGTGGAAGTTATAAAATGGATCTCCCAAATCCCAGTCTGCTATACTCTTTATTTTATTTTAAATACACAAGTAAAGAGCAATTCTTTAGTTTTAAAAAAACAAATTAATGACAGTTCTGTTGGGAAAAAATGAATTAATTACTAAGAAACACAGTTTGTAACAAGTTACCTCCAGCCTCCAAATGCTAGTCCCGACTTTACTAGAAAGTGTTCTACCCATCATAGGGAGTCAATCACAGGCATGAATGAAAGGCAGAGACCCTTTTGTTGAATGAAAGGTGAGACGCCAATCCCCATTGGCTAGTTTCTTCTAATCAGTTTGCTTGGCTTGCACTTCATTGGTGGGAAGCAGGCAGCGCCTTTTCCTGCTCACTCTTTAAACCTAGTGAAAATCAGAGCAATTGTACCTGCCCGGAGCTGAGTCACTGAGCTTACACAATGCTGTCGGTAAGTTGTCTGTAGCAGGAAGGAGTGGTCTGTGACTACTGAATGTTATTTTTCATTCTTTGGGCTTCTGTGTTAACATAATGACGGGGGGGGGGGGGCGGGGAGCTTGGTTTTAGTTTTAATAGAGGCATGGGATGTAGAATGAAATTTGGATAGTCCCAAAAAATATGTAGCATTTTTTTAAACTTTCAAGCAGGAGGGAAAGCTATATTGTTTTCCTAAAAGTTAGCAATATTATCTTTTATTTGGTTTTACTTTTGTTTTGAGGGGGGGTGGAGGGATGATCTCCCCTCTAAGTAACTTTTTAAACATGGTGTATTTTCTGGAGTTCAGTGAAAGGGTTTTATCTAGAAATACATCCATCTCTGATAATCTAGGAATCTACTCTTTAGCAAATAAAATTACAACAATATAGGAAAGTGAATTTTCTATGTTAGGCCAGTAGTCTATGAAGCCTCAGTATTGTTGATACAATTGGAGCGAGGTGTAGTTTCTTCCATTAATCTTAGACCACCTGACACATGTGGGCTCCCAAAATCTTGCACCTGAGGTATATTCCCTGGAATGGAAACTAAATCAGCACTTTTGGCTTCTAAACTGGTCTGCTGTTTGTAAGGAGTTTGTCAGAGGAAAACTTGTTTTTTATCAAGAAACTGAGGGCTGGTTTACCTTTGCCTCACAAGAAGGTCAGTTCTGAATGCAATTGATTTAGAAATCGTGTTGTCACATGGTATTTGGGTCAGTGAATGCATCCTCTTGGGACAACTTTTAATCTGTTTCTCAACTGTGCTGTGTCTCAGTTAAAGAAGGACTCAGTTGATAGATTTGGAGAGTTTGACAAAGTCACCCTTCTGTGTGGTTAAACCTCATTTAACCTTAACTCTGCCCTGCTACGCTTTTGATAGAGAGGCATGCTTAGGTGACTTTAATGTCTCAAGTGTAAAAAATAGGTTGACTTGTCTTGGAAATGATTGACTTTGAAGCAAGCGGTGCAAAGGGGAGGCGATGTTCCTCCTCTCAAACAGCACCATGTCTTGGGCTGACCTTGTCCAAAACATTTGCTTGGGAGTGTAAAGAATCGTCTGTTTTTCAGACAGGCTTGCCACATGTTTGAGTAACTAGTTACACCTTCTGATTACAAGGAGCCAGACCTGCCGCTGTGTCACAAGCCAAGGCAGTCTTATCAGGGAGTTGAAGAAGGAAAAGGCCATGTGGGTCTTAAGATTGCACAAATCTTAAGGCTTGATTCCTTTACTGAACCACTGAAGAAAATCAGACAAATTGCAAGCTTTCATGGAAGAAATTCCACTTTATCAGCTTGCGAACCCCACCCTTTCATGGATAGTGTAGAAAAAGTATAGATAAGAGTCCCAAAAATGTATGGCAGATGTTCATGGGGAATTCAGACTTAGCATGCAAATATCAGTGTGGGGGGGGGGCAGTCTCGGGCACCATCCCTTGCAGCATGATTGGAAATTTCCATCCTCGGTTTCAGACAAAGGCATTGCTAATTATTTTATGACTGCCCACCCACAACATACCAACACATTGCCTGCTTCTGAAACCCAAAGTTTCTTTTGGGTTGTGGGAGTCAAATGTCACCCCAGGGAGACTTTCACATTCTGAGGAAACTTAACTTTTTTTTGTCCCCCATGAACTTGGAAAAGCTACCTTGGGGGACCTACAGCACCCGGAATTCTGCAATCATCATGGATTCTGGGGGTTGGAGGCTACAATAGTAACTTTCCTAGGCTATTCTGGTTGGTGTGTCTCATCAGTTTTCTTGGCAAGCAAGGTTGGCCCTGCCATAAGGCCAGTGGTTCCCAGCCTGAGTTTAACCACTAGCTCTGCTGGCCAGGATTTCTGGGAGTTGTAGCCCAAGAACATCTGGGGACCCAAGTTTGGGAACTACTGCTTTAGACAGATGCGCAGGCACCAAACAGTAAGAGGGAAAAAGTTGCAGTGACACAAGGGAGAAAAGAAGTTTGTTGTTTGTCACATAATCTGTCTTATGTATATATATATTGATGCCTTTGAATTGTGGTGCTGGAGGAGACTCTTGAGAATCCCCTGGACTGCAAGGAGAACAAACCTATCCATTCTAAACGAAATCAACCCTGAGTGCTCACTGGAAGGACAGATCCTGAAGCTGAGGCTCCACTACTTTGGCCATCTCATGAGAAGAGAAGACTCCCTGGAAAATACCTTGATGCTAGGAAAGTGTGACGGCAAGAAGAGAAGGGGACGACAGAGGATGAGATGGCTGGACACAACTACGGGAGGCGGTGGAGGATAGGAGGGCCTGGTATGCTCTGGTCCATGGGGTCACGAGGAGTCGGACACGACTAAACGACTAGACAAGACTATATATACATATACGTGTGTGTGTGTGTGTGTGTGTGTGTGTGTGTGTGTGTGTGTGTGTGTGTGTACACACACACACACATACACACACACGTATATGTATATGTGTGTATATATATATATATGTATATGTATATATATACACACGTATACGTATATGTATGTGTATATATATGTATATGTATATATATCCATCCCGCCCGCCCATCTAGTAATTCGACTACTCTGTCTTAAAGTGGCCTACTGCCCTCACGTGCAGGGGATGATGATGTTATGCTGAAGTTGCCAGTTTTGCAGTCAGATTTAACTCCCAGTCCAGTCAACAGGAATGAAAGGAGGCAGCAAAATGGCCCTGTGGGCATGCTGCTTAGGACCACCTTGGCCAACTAATGTTCTGTGCTATGATTCAGGATGCTGTCATAGTGGCACGCTAGCAAATATCTGACTCAGACTTGAGGAGGCTTTGGGAAGAACGGTTCCAAAGATCAAAGTGATAGTGGCATTCCTGAAAGATTGTCTCCTTGGTGTTACAAAACCGACCTATCCCCTGCAAGGGGAAACTCAAACAAGGAGAATTATTCTTCCTTTACTCATTAACGACTCAGCGATAACCTGCAACTGACATAATGCAAAATAAATTCCGGGTAGGAGCTAGAATCTCATGTAGGCTCTACAGATTCTCCTACAAATTCATGCTGGCTGAAATCCAGCAGTTAAGTCACAACTAGATTTGGGATATAGTGAGTCGTCATCATCATCTTAGTACAGCAGAGCTGGAAAGAGACCGATGGATCATCAAGTCCAGCCCCTGTCAAGAAGGCTGCATGTAGAGAGGGAAAAGCAACTTTAGCATGACATCATGCTAAAGTTGTCAAAATAAGAACTAAGAATTCTGAAAGGTCCAAGCCAGGGAAGAGAGTATATTGTCTGGGTATGTCCAGATCACATCACCGTTGATGTGATCTGGATATACCCAGTTACCATCCTACAGGACTGAGATGTGTGACCACACAGCACACAAAAGTGGCAAAACAGAAACAGTGGTGTCTTCCCATGGTCCTCCCTTCTTCTTTTAAAAATCTCACCCTCTTGCATACAGACAAAAATGTATCGTGCCTTGAAGCCAAAAGACTGGGTTGATTCCTGATTATAATAATGGCATGGACATTGAAACCCAACAGCGAGGAACTCAGCCTCAACAGTGGGACTACATCCAGTGTGACTGCATCCTTATATTAGGTATATAAACCTGTGGCAAAATAGTTGACTCTCTAAAACAGAGAGAACAACCCACAGAATGTCGCATTAAAATCAACTCTTTGTCTTATAGTCCCACGATAGATTAGATTTTGTTTTGTTTCGTTCTTGTTTATACAAAAGGAACAGTCTTTCACATGGAGTACCCGCTGCTAGCCAAGCTTGGGAACATTTAACCCTGAACTACGACTCCCAGAATCCCCAGGCAGCATGGCCACTAGCCGATGATATAAAAAAGCACAGTTGTCCAAAAAGGAATTAAATTTCCCAAGCTCTGCTGGAGATCACATGTGTTCTAACATTTGTGTTTGCTTTCCTTTCAGCAAATGACATTTCACCATTTATCGGTCAAGCCTGGTGAATGCATCAAAGTGAAAGGGAAAGTGGCACCAGATGCCAAGAGGTTTGTACAAAGGTTATAACTGGGCTTGTCTGTGCCTTGGCAGGGCTTTGAAGTCAGCATAATTCCCCTGGTGTGTGAATTGCTAAATTAGCCTTTTAGTTCTGTACAATGTGATTAACTGTATGGAGTTCCTTGGAGTGGAGGCAAAGGGAGGAACCTTACTTTCACACGCGATTATTTATTTATTTATTTATTTATTTATTTATTTATTTATTTATTTATTTATTTATTTATTTATTTATTTATTTATTTAACCTCGCCCACAACAGTGAAAGAGAACCCCATGAACTCAGCCACATTCTGCTGTGCCAGGATCTCACAGGATAAAGTGACAAAGGAAGCGACAGAGCTGAGCTCAGTTCCATGGGAACTGCAAGGCATTACAAGTCTAGTAGTCTCCCTGCCTGTTATGCTTTCTACTTATTCTGCTCTCGGGATACTATCAGCTGTGGAGTTCCCAGAGAGCTTAGCTCTGCCTAGCCATTTCCTCTGTCTGTCTTGTGTCCCAGAAGAAACATTGGTATTTTTTTTAGCTGAAAGTGATTATAGATCCTGAAAGCACTAGGCTTTTTGGCTAAACCCCCATAAGTTTGGTTGGGAGAATTCCTCCAGACCTCTGGGGGTTGTAGTTCATGAATTCCAGAAATCCCACGGCTACTTATTAACTGGTGACATTACCTCCTCCTCTGTTCCTGCCTCTCCCAACATTACTGCAATCAGGGCAACTGTGTCGCTTGTTCTGCTTTAGTAACCAGGCAGGGAGTTCATGTATACTAATATAGGGAAGATCTAGAGTAGTGGTTCCCAAATTGGGATCTCCAGATGTTCTTGGACTACGACTCCCAGAAGTTTTGGGCAGCACAGCTACTAATAGTGAAGATTTCTGGGACTTTTAGTCCAAGAACGTCTGGGAACCCAAGGTTGGGAACCACCACTCTAGTCCAGAATATGGAAAAACTGCATTTTGGAACAACAACTCCAAGAGCCTGGATTCTTACAAACACATTATGGTGGTGTCTGATACAGTGGGGTCTCTACTTAAGAACGTCCCTACTTAAGAACAATCCAACTTAAGAACAGCTCCATTTGCTAAATTTTGCTTCTACTTGAGAACAGAAATCCAAGATAAGAACAGGAAAAAAAAACCTTTCCTGCTCTTTTTTTAACCTTAGGTCATCTTAGGTTAAAAAAAATTCTCCCCCTAGTGGTAGAGTACGTATTAACCAGCTTTGCATTAGTTCCTATGGGAACTAATGCTTCAATGTACGAATGCACCTCTACATAACAAAAAAACAGCCAGAACGGATTAATTGGTTTTCAGTCCATTCCTATGGGAAATTTTGCTTCAACTTAAGAACGTTTCAACTTAAGAACACCATTCCAAAACGGATTAAGTTCTTAAGCAGATGTTCCACTGTAGTTTCTATGGACAGAAAAGAGCAGATACGGATTAAATGGTTTTCAATGCATTCCTATGGGAAATGCAGATTCAACATAAGAACTTTTCAACTTGAGAACCACCTTCCAATACGGATTAAGTTCTTAAGTAGAGACCCCACTGTACATGTATTTGTCCTTCTGTCCAATGTGTCCCTTCTTTTGTTAGCTTTGCTCTCAACTTGGGCCAGGATGGGTCAGATCTGATCCTTCACTTCAACCCTCGCTTTGATAGTCTCGGAGATGCCAGGACCATTGTGTGCAACTCCAGGGAAGGTGGAGAGTGGGGTTCGGAGCTTCGCGAGCCAGAGTTTCCTTTTCAAGAAGGAGAAGACACCAAGGTGAGGAGCAGAGGCTTGAGCACAGAAGGACACGCTATAATCTTTTCAGGATTTGGGGAGAGGGCTCTTCAGCAAGGAATCCTTATCATCCTCTTTGAATATGAAACATTTGTTGTTGTTTGCCATCATTGTTTTTGACTTATGGTGACCCTGTGGCCTAATGACCTCCAGTGGACCTATCATCATCAGTCTTGCTCAGGTCTTTCAAACTAGTGGCCATTTTTTAAAAATTAATCATCTGTTCCATTTTAGACCTTCGTCTTTTCCTTCTGCTTCCACTTTTCCTAGCAGTATTGTCTTCTCCAGTGATTCTTGCTTTTTAGTTATATCTCCCAAGCATGACAGCTTCAGTACAGCCATTTTTAGTTTATATTAAATGTTCAAGCTTGATTGGAGCTAGAATCTATCTGTTTACATTTCTGGCAGTCCATCATATCTAAAGCTCTAATCCAGCACCACATTTCACATCAATCTGTTTTTTTTCCCCAATTAACTTTCTTAACTGTCCAGTTTTCACACCTGTACACAGTAACTGGGAATACTCAATTACTTCAGCTTAGCTTCCAATGACACAGGCCTAGGCTCAAGAATGTTTTTGAAGTTTTTTCATAGCTGCCCTTAATCATCTTCTGACGTGTTGACTGCCATCTGCCTTTTGATTGGTGCTTGAACCGGTATGTGGAAAATAATGAAGAATTTACTCTATTAACTCTTGCTAGTGCTGGGCAGAAGAAGGCAATGGTAAACTAGTTCCGAATACCTTATACCTTAGAAATTCTATGACGAGGCAATCCAAACATGGACAAATAAGGCATGAAAACTACAGTTGGAGATCTGTGGGTACATCTGAGGCAAAACTGCATGTAGGAAGAAGCATAAGGGGTGATTAAGGTTCCTCTCTCCTTCCAAATTAAATCAATCAATCAACTAAATTAATTAATAACAAAATTTAATCGCCAGAATTCTGCTGTTGGAACACTTAATGTTTATCCTCATGGTCACAGATCTGCGGGTTAACAATTCAAAACAGTAGTGTTTCTGGTTGAGCAAAGGGTTAGTGGATTCCTCCTTGTGCCACAGAAGAGAACAGAGGAACCATACATGGAATAGATTGTGCATGAAACTGATTCTTTCTGAGCAATGGGATTCTTGTGAGTTACAGTATTCTCTGGGCGGTGGGATTAACTGAACTGTAGCCCTTCGGCAAACATCATGAAACTCCTTGGTCTCCCCGTGCCAGATCTGTGTCTACTTTGATGTGGATCAAGTGACAGTGAAGATAAATGGAGACCACGAGATCAAATTCCCCAACCGGCTAGGGCGGGACTCTGCAGAATATTTCTCGGTGGAAGGAGACTTCACCATTAAATCTGTCAAGTTTGACTGAAACAACAGTTGTATTCTTCCTCTCTTTTTTGGTATATCTGTCCTACAAGGAAAAACTGAATAAATGAAAAACTGTTACTTGACCACTGTTCCTGTCCTGTTTCCAGTCTCTACAGATTCTGGTTGAAATATACAGGTCATGTTGGATGACTATTGGTCAGATAGATCAGTGGTTCTTAACCTTTGTTACTCAGGTGTTTTTGAACTGCAACTCCCAGAAACCCCAGCCAGCAGAGCTGATGGTGAAGGCTTCTGGGAGTTGCAGTCCAAAAACATCTGAGTAACAAAGGTTAAGAACCAGTGAGATAGATGGTATAGAAATTAATTTAATTTTAATTAATTATTTCATTAAGATTCTTTGTTCTATCCTTCCCTGAATTTGAACAAACACCTTGTCTGGTGAAACTGATGTCACACGGAACCAGCCAAAATTTGAGCAAAGTGTGGCAAAGTTATTCAAACACAAGCACTGAATTAAAAAGCATTTTAAATATAACAAAAGAAAAAAAGAGCCCAAAAAAACTTTCTGTTCTCTCTGGAAATATAGAACAAATGTAGCTGGAAATTGGGGGAGGAGGACTATGGATATCATCCCAGCTTTATTTTGATCAGAGGCTTCTGGGTTTGTTTGTTTGTTCCTTTTTGTTTTGTCCAGCTATAATAGCGCAGACTTCCACTTGTGCATAGGTTTCTCCTTTCACGTGTCTATACTCAAAAGCTTACAGATTTGGGGTGGAGAAAATAGGACTATGAGAGAAGTGTCCTTCCCCCTCCCCCATTCATCCATGTAGGATGCTCCTGTGATGGGTTTTAACTCACTGAACATAACAGCTGAACAAGCTTCAAAAGGCCAGCCTTATTTTATCCTACCATCCTGTTGCTGGCCAGCAGATGAATCCTATTTTTTTCTGTGTATAAGACCCCTCCTTTCTAACCCAGAGTTTCTTTCTTCTCAAGAAATTGGAGGGGGAAGGCAGGGATCAAAGCGCTTTGATTCCTGCTTCCCCCTCCACTTTCTTACAAAGAAAGTGCTTTCCCGCTCCACTTTCTTTGCAAGAAAGTGGAGGGGGGAAGCAGTAATCATTCATCAAAGCAATTCCTGCTTTCCCCCTCCACTTTCATTCAAAGAAAGTAGAGGGGGAAAAGCACTTTCCTTGCTAGAAAGTGAAGGGGGAAAGCAGGAATCAAAGTGCTTTGATCCCGCCCTTATTTCAGTGTATAAGATGACCCTAAATTTTTAATCTAAATATTTTAGATAAAAGTATATATGGAAAATACGGTATACTTAAAAGACAAAAGTTGATCACATGCTTCTCACGTCTCTTGGAAGAGAGGTGTCCTGGCAGCCAGGTTATTAGGTTTAATTTCCATTTGGATGAGAAACCACTGAAGACTTCAGGGAATTTTGTCATAGGTTGTGGCTTTATTCACAAATCGACATACAGGGTTAAACACAAAGTGCAGGGCCTTCTACGAGAAAGCCAGCCTGCTATTTTATGATGGCTTCCCACAGGTGGAGAATCGGAAGCCCATGGCATTTTATATGAAGACTTAATCTGTGCACTCCTTCCTTTCTTCAAAGGTCTGCTTCCAAATTCAGTATTGTAGGTTCCCCTTTTCTTACACTCTTCCCCACTTCTGATTCAGCCAGGGTTCACTTTGTGTTTCTCAGCTGTACTTTTGTAAACATTATGCATCCAAAGCACTGTGGTGAAGGGGAACTTTTAAATCCCGATGATTTTATTTTCATTCACAATGATTGCTTTCTATCACAATTCTTGCCTCTAGGTGGACAGTTCTACTATTTAAAAGTGGAAATCCCGGTTGGAAAGCACGGAGGCTGTGCTTGTTGTTCTATCCTCACGGAGCTAAAGGCCAGGCTTTTGCCATCTCGTAACCCCCAGATCTGCTTGAATACAACTCCCACTATCCCCAGGCAGCATGGCTGACTGGCTGATGTTGATAAGAGTTGTAATCCAGTAGACCTGAGAGGCACAAAATGGGGGACACTGATTACATGCAGAGGGTCATGGTGGAGGAAAAGGGGATGATGGAGGTGGATGTGTTGCCCTCCAGATTCAACAATTCAGCCTTGTGCCCCAGTACACCCAGAAAAAGGGGCAGATTTTCTCTCCAGAAAAAGAGGTGGATGAGAAAGTGGCCAGCAACTCCTTTGTATCTGCATCAAAGAATGCCACATGAGCTTTGTCATAGTCCAGGCATACCTGGATCTTCTTGGGTTCCTGCCTCAAGCTTAGAAGGGTCCGTTCAGGAGAAGTAAACATTGTGAGGCGATAGGGGGCCAATGGGGTCCTCGGTGAGTCAAGGAGATCTTTCCCCAGCGCCCAGATGCCTCCCTCTGGATTCAGGTTGACCTTTCCTTTCCTTGGGACAGACTCTTTAGCCACCCCCACTGCCCACATCCCCCACTTTGCCGCCCTTTTCTCTTCCACCTCCCATTTTTCTTCATTGGGACTTAGCCCCATCCTTTTCTTCCTCCTGACCGACTCTGGCCTGGCCTTCGCAGCCAAAGGCCCTTCCATCTCCTCCACACCCACCAGCCACCAGTGCCTTCCAGAGGTGAAGCTCTCCTGGCCCAGCAAAAAGGGCTCCCAGTCAAATCTCTCTGGGTGGTCGGGCCGTTCTTGCTTTCTGCTCTCCCATCTCACACTCTTGAGGTCATTAGACAGCCGGAGGTTGGGATGGGCTGTTTTTTGATCCAGAGTCACATTCACTGCACAACAGAGAGAGAGAGAGAGAGAAATGGCAGAAGAGTTGATGTGTCAAACAAATGAAGGCACAAGTTTAGATTCTGGAGAGGCAACTCAGAAGTTTTCCTTTCTCTAGAGGTTCTGCTTTAACCTCCTCAAAAGGTCCAGGTCCAGCTGTGAGGAGGAAAGGCCCCTCCCTTAATTTAAAAAAAGAGAGAGCAGAATATTGTAATACTTGAAAGATTAAACGTTTTTATTACAAGTGTGAGCTTTAATAGATCAAAATCTACTTCTTTGACACAAATAGAACAATTAAGTCTTTAAAATGCTACATTATTTGGCATTTTATTTTCTTTTTTTCCCTCTTTCCATTTCCCAAGGCTGAGACAGACTAACATGGCAACATTGCTGGAAATTCCTTCAGTCAGAAGCAGCTTGAGGAGAATACACGACAGCATGTAAAATGGAGAAAAGGGTTCCTGTACATTTAATAGTGGTGTGGAAAACTAGCAAGTATAAATGTATTTACACTTTCTGAGCAAATTTCAGCAAGCGTCATCTGCGTCAGTTACATTATTATTTTGTAATAATGTACAAAAGTACATTATTATAATGTACAAAAGTACATTATTATTAGAGGTACAGGTGATCTGTCGTGTAGTTCACAGTCGAGATTTGTTTCTCCATGAAGTGGGATGAGTCTTGAAACACACCCAAATTGCGGACCTGGTCCTGCAGAGGGAGTGTAACCCCATCCAGTCCAGGCAATGAACCACCTAACCGTTCAGGATCCCCACCCAACAATTAAGATCTTGCCAGGATTCAATTCCAGCCTGTTAGCCCTCGCCCAATCCATAACTGAGGCAGTGCTCCAGGGACCATACAGCTTCCACCAGCAAAGATGTAGACTGAGCTGTGTGTCAGCATATTGATGAGAGCAAACTCCAGAGGACTTCCCCTGTGACCTCAAATAGATGTTAAACAACATTGGAGAGATGCTCGAACCCTGTGGGACCCCACATTGGACTACCCTCAGAATTGAAACAGCATCCCCAAGCTATACCATCTGGATTTGACCCTCAAAAAGGACTGGGGCCAGCATAGTGCTAAGCCCCCAATCCCCAGACTTTATAGCCTGTCAAGGAGGAAATAGTGGTCAACAGTATCAACGCTGCTAAGAGATCTAGGTTTACTAACATCCTTTCTCTCTCCATTCCTGGGAATTTACCTTTCTGCCATGTTTGTTCCAGGATTGAAAGAGGGCACTCTCTCTTGACCTCTTCATGTTGGCATAGCTGTGGCATGAGTTTGACTGTGGCTGCCAACATGATGCAACAATGGATGGATTTAATCGTATGAAGGGTGTTTGGGTCAGATGAAAAGGATCACTCAGATCAGATCAGGCTTTCTGGGGATGTTGGTAGTATTACGTGCTTCTGGAAAAAAGGAGAAATTATGAGATCATACATTCACAAATGAATCCCACTTTTCCCCCCTCTGCCCTAAAAGATGCAGTGGCTGAAATCTAGTAGTAACTCATAGCTAAAATAGGCCTACTAAATCTACAGAATTACTGGAGGTTTACTCATCAGATCCCTATTGATTCAATGGGCTTTCTCTGGTTCTGACTTGCTACTGGATTTCAGCCATCAGAAAGTGAAAAACCAAGAGTTTTGTGGCACCGTAAAAAAGTAAAGGTTCCCCTTGACAATTTTTTTTGTCCAGTCGTGTCCGACTCTAGGGGGCGGCACTCATCCCGCTCTTCAAGCCATAGAGCCAGCGTTTGTCCGAAGATAATCTTTCCATGGTCACATGGCCAGTGTGATTTAGACACGGAATGCTGTTTACCTTCCCACCGAGATGGTACCTATTTATCTACTCGCATTTGCATGCTTTCGAACCGCTAGGTTGGCGGGAGCTGGGACAAGCGACAGGCGCTCACTCCGTCGCGTGGATTTGATCTTACAACTGCTTGGTCTTCTGACCCTGCAGCACAGGCTTCTGCGGTTTAGCCCACAGCGCCACCACGCACCTTAAATACCAACAAATTTTATTTGGCTTGTGTGTTTACAGATCACAGCTTGCTTCTTCAAGTGTAAGATGTGTTCTTATTCAAGACTCCTCCCAATCTCCTTATACTGGTTTTTAAAGCTTTATAGGGCCAGGGAGAGGAGTTCAGGAGAGCAGTTTGTTCGCTTGTTGAATTTGTATATCACTTGGCTTAGCAAACCACGACTCTGAGCGGTTTATAGATACAGTATAAATATGACAGATAATGACAGAATTATAATATAAATAAATGCATGTAAATAAATTGAAACCATCAGCTACAAGAACAACAGACGATGGCTACATAAAAATACCAATAAAAATAAAAAAAATCTAAGAGAATTAGAAGTTAAAAAGATTTAAGAACCACTAGATGTTATTAGTAAGAGCTGTTAAGAGTCATGAGTAGTTCACAGAAAGAATGGTACCAGAGGCCTCTCCGAACAGTTCAGCCTTCACTAGCGTCCTAAAGATTTTGATGGAGTGGGGCCTGGCATACCTCTGGTGGAAGTCCGTTCCACAAGGACTGGGCCATAACAAAAACCACAAATTTTAATAGTTTAGGAGAGACAGGCCTGTTTGTATTAAGAAAGCTTGTGCACAAGCAGCTGGTCATTGCTTAGGCTCGCCCTTTGAACAGTGCACACTCGCTCCATGTATCTGCAATTCAGAAAAAACAGGTATCCATCAGGTCCATGTCTTAGGTATAAGTGTACACTGGACAAAGGGCCCGTGGACATGGGGAGTGGAGTGGCCTATAGATAGATGGCCTGGAGGAAATCTTTGGTTTGTTTCACACGCTGCTTGATTGCCCGTTTCATGTCGTCAAAAAGGGCGGGGAATTCTTCCCAGCCTGGCCTTTGGCATGATGATATGAAGAAAAAGAGAAAGAGAAAGAAGAAAAGAAACAAAAAGAAAAAAAGAGGGGGGGGAGAAAGGCAGATACATGATTTCCGTGGCAACAAGGGTCTGGCTGAGCGGGAAGACAATGGAGCAATATGGACAGGCTACAAGGTTGGATACTTCCAATGGCTCCAGGCCCAGAGTATAACCCTGATAAGATGCTATGGTCACATCATGTGCTGCAGGACAAAGGGATGATTTATTTTCTGTGAATGAAGAAAAGTGGTGCAATGGACTTTCTCTCCCAGCTTGCCATTTACTGACACAGAACTGAATGTTAGGGGTGAAGGTAAGGAGGACAACTGGAATGCTGGAAAATTAGAGGCATATGTGGAGCAAAAAACAATTGTTGCCTGGGTCTCAGTCATATTCTTTCGCACTCACATCCATGCTCACATGCAGATGCTTCTCAGTCCACTTTTTTTCACTTAATTTTTACCTTAGTAGATTCTGGCTACTCTGGGGCCTTGGCTGGTTTTGATTCTGAGAGAAGCTTGCTTCAGTTCAGTTTTTACAAAACTATTCTTTCTGAGAGATTCTACACACACATGCCACATAAACAAACTTACAGTGATTTTCTTTTTAGTTTTCTGAATCAATTCTCCTGCACATTCCCTTGAATCTTCAAGAACCTGCTCCTTGGAATAGGTAGCTATATATGTCATTCCTTCTCAGTCTTTAGAGCAAACAAATGGCTTCAGCTAGAAGGCTGGTGGATGGTTAGAAGTGAATATAGAGTTTTATAACTGTGGCTAATTCTGCATAACTGTAATTCCACCTGATTCTTTAATACAGGTTTCCTGCTTTACACTTTTCATTTCATCATTGTATTGAGATAGAAATTCATTGATTTCCCTTTGATTTTTTTTAAAAAATATTGTGTCTTCATTTCATGGATCTTATTTCCTGTTTGTCTGCGGTGATTTAAATATATCTTCAAATTAATTACACCCATGGATAGCTTCAGAGGATCCCTGATTATACCTTTTGCCCACTGAGGCAAACAAAGGACCTCATTTTCAATGAGTGCCAAATAAAACCCATTAAAGCAAAACAAAGCAAAGCTTGCTGCTCATACATTATAGTACAGCCCCATAGCAAAGCTTCTCCGGGCAGTTTAAATTTAATTATGCAAGCTACACATTCTCCACCCCACCCCTAGTGAGCTGGATGTGCAATCTACCTACTTTGGAAAGATGGAAGGCTGAGTGAACCTCAAGCCGGCTACCTGGGATTGAACCTGGGTTGTGAGCAGAGTTTTGATACGGTACTGCAGTTTAACCACTATGCCACAAGGCTCCTATTATCCTTTAAGGTGCCACAGGACTCTGTTGTTTTGCTACAGCAGAATAAGAAATGGAAGCCAAAATTCCTTTACACCAGAGGATGGTCCACTGGTGTCCTATTTTGCAAACCCCAGCCACCCTGGAAGCCACTGTGTCTTCCCCCACCAAATTATTCACATTTAGTCAAAGTCCCCTTACCTTTCTGCTATATTTTGATGGCCCCCTCAGGACTCTTTGAGTCTCCAAACAACCCCCTGAAGGGTTTTTCTTTTTACATTTGGCCCCTAGAAGGCAGAAGAAAGCTTCTTCCTAAGCATGTCTTAGATTCTTTTAGTTAATAAAAGCCCATTGTAACAAACATTCCAAAATATACACACACATAAAGGTAAATTTGCATTTTAGCTTTTTTCCACCATGCTTTCCTTTTTCAAAGTGTCTCCCTCTTGGGAGTTACAGCCCGGGGCTGCCCCAGCAAATCCAAAAAACTGGCTCTTAGCTCTTCTTGAGATCAACCACCCCTGCTTAGCTCAGGGATATCTCCCATATGTGGGCAAACATGGAGGATGGACTGAGGCCACATCTTGTTCCAATGTTGCATGCCATGCTGACACACACACCCCCGGCATCCTTATTTAGTCGACAGTAGACATCTTAAAAAGGGGAAATCTACACACGAGCAACTGTCCACGGCAACTACTTAACTGAACAGCTTGTTCTGAAACTTTTCCCCCATTCCCCATTAATCCTAAAAGGCGCATGAGACGCCTTTCGAAATCTAGCTGGTGTTTTCTGCTAGGGCACCAACGGGCAATTTAGCAGCCTCCAGATATTTTGGATTACAGCTCCATCATTCCTGATTCTTGGAGGTACTGTTTAGAGCTTGTAAGAATTGCAATCCAAAACATCCAGATGGCACCGGCGTAAGGGATGGCAAAATAAGAATACAGTCCTCCATCTCCTCCAGAAGAGTAACAATAAAGAGAACTCACCAGTCTTTATGTGTCTGTGTTGCTGAAGTCGGTTAAAGCCTCAAGTTCCACTGCTTTGGGCTCAGTGTTTGTCAGAGTGGCACAAGCTGCTCCTTTTCCAGTTACACTTTCTCTTCTGAAAGCACCAGCCTTTTATAGATGGGAGGGTGATGTCATCTGGAGATTGTATCCATAAAAACCGTTGGGATAGCTCAGTGGTTTAGGTCAGAGGTTGGGAGTTCAGTTCCCCACTGTGACTCCACGATCCATAGGGTCCCTACCAGCTCTGCAGTTCTAAGATTATTAAATTGAGATCCATACTGAATTACTCCAGGGTCTTCCTGGTGGTAACTTTTTGGTGAGGAAGAAAAAAAGGTATTCTTGAAGACTTTTACGGACGGGAGCTGATGGTTGTAGGTTTTTCGGGCTGTTTGACCGTGTTCTGGAGGTTTTTCTTCCTAATGTTTCGCCAGTCTCTGTGGCCAGCATCTTCAGAGGACTCCTGTCCTCTGAAGATGCCAGCCACAGAGACACGGCCTGAAAAAAAACCTACTACAACAACAAAAGGCCTAGCTTGGGCAAATAGTTGTAGTTTCATAGAAATAACTTGGGAGTAAACAGGTCAGTTCATGGAACTGAAACCTGTTCCAAAAAAGCTCAGAGAAGATACCTTTTCAACATATGATTTATATCAGTGGTCCCCAACCTTTTAGGGACTGTGGACCGGTTGGGTATGTGTGGGTCCGTGTGCACAGGCAATCCTGCGCTCGCAGGTGCGCGTGTCACGCTAATGGGTTGGCGTGTTGCGCTTGTGGAGGGGTGTGTCATGCTTGTGGGTGGGTGAACGCGACACACCCCTCTGTGAATGCAAAATGCACACTGTGTGTGTAGGAGGGGGGTGGAGATCTGTCTCCGTGGCCCAGTTCCAGGAAGCCCACGGACCAGCACCAGGTGAATTCCCCCCCCCCATTGGAATGCATTGAACTGTAGCTGTCAAACCTACAGTTCAATGCATTGCAATGGGGGGGGGGAATTCACCAAAAATTAACGAAGACTCAGAAGAAAGCCAAATTAAGTTTGCAAAGGTTTTACAAGGTGCACTAACAATTCCAAGCATTTAAAACAGTTTTTGAACATTTTAAGACACACTTAAAATAGCGAAAACGGACATCGCTAAGTGAAACAGGGGGACCTAAAATGTCATCGCTAAGCGAAGCAAGGTCCCGAACATCGCTACGTGAAATTTCCCCATAGGAACCATCGCTAAACGGAGCGCAAGATCGCTCCAAAAACCTCATCACTAAGCGAATACATCGTCAAACGAGGCAATCGCTAAGCGAGGCACCACTGTATCTGTCTCTAATTTGATAACATCTCCCCAAGTACCTGTCAGGGACATTTTCTTTTCCATACTTTTATTACAATGCCACACTAGGAACATGTGAATTTTTATCTGGGGTATTCCTAAACCACTAGCTTTATTGCCATTAACTTGCGGTTTCCCTGTTCTAAGCACAGCTAACAAGGGACTTTTCAGAGGAATAAAAATCAATTCTGTTCCCATACAGCTGTTATCAGCAAGACATTTCTGGTAATAGTTTAAAAAGAAAGTCTACGTAAGCCTGTTCAATCTAGTCCTGCCTTCTAGGGAGGCATGAAATGAATCTTTTGTCCAGACCACCCTTCAAACTACTTGGGGGTCATTCATTTAAAAATATTTTCTTTCAAATCTCTTTCTGGAAGTGCCTAGAAACTTCAACGTGGTGAGATTTCATTTCAGGAGAGGAAACTTCTCTAAAATGAACTTGCGAGAGAGAAAGGGAAAGTCAAAAGGATATAATTCCCTCCCCCAGTATGCTTGTTGACTGCTTAAGGGTGATAACAACACGCTCCACTAAAATGTGTATCACTGGTAGGCCTTGAAAATGTTGTTTTGAGGACGGCCACTCCCCAACTTCTGCAAACCAGCTGGTTGTAGTGCAAAGAACCCCATTAAAGATCAAGTATGGATGGAACTTTTGGAGAAAAGGCAAAAACAAAGTTATTGGCTGCTTGTGTGTTTGTGTGCATGGGTGGGAAATGTTGGTTGGTTAATGAATTACATAGTTAATAATTGTTTAGAACTCCAAAAAGGATTCTCTCTGAACTAGGAGAACAGCCTTTAGAATGGCAAATGAGATTCACTGTAACTGTAAAAAAATATGTGTATTGGTGGGGGAAAAACCTCCTGGCTTCAGAGAGAGAAAGAAAATTGTGATCTGACTTGAAAACCATTTGAAAAAGAGAGATCTGGGGGCTGTGATAGCTGGCTCCATGAAAATATTGATCTAGTGTGCAAGCTGCTTTCTCCTCCAATGGGCCTGCTTCTCATATATAAACATAACTCTAACTTTAATATCCCACTCTGAAAGGCCAAGGAAGAAATTATTTAACAAGGGTTGCAACACATAGAAGGCGACCTACAATCCCCCAGAAAACGCTTTACAATCCCCCTTGGGGGTCCAGGTTGGGAAACACTGGTTCATCCTTAGGCTTGGTGCACAAATTTTGTGTTTCTCATATACGATTAGACAAGACAATGTTGATGTACAGATCTTGTGTCCCTTAAGAGATAGGACCCTACATTCCTATCGGTTCAGAGAGAAAAAAATGACAACCACTTTTTCTCTAATTGTTGATAAAAACAGCAGCAGAATGTGATTATTTGCAGCTACCTTTTAAGAGGTATGCAGGATCTGTCAGAAAAGCGATTTTTGAATGCATACATTAATAGGCTGAGAAAGAATATATTCCCAATTATTCCAGGAGTATTCTAGGCTCAGCTAAATTGAAGCTTTCTACTTGTGACTTCCACCTTTGACTTTTCTTACCTCCATCTGTAAAATACAAAAACGTAAATAACCTATAGCTATGCAAACGGACTTTAAAAATGTAAGGTAAAAGTTCCCTCCCCTTGACATTTAGTCCAGTCGTGTCTGACTCTAGGGTGTGGTGCTCATCCCCGTCTCCAAGCCATAGAGCCAGCATTTGTCCAAAAACAGTTTCCGTGGTCACGTGGCCGGTGCGACTAGACACAGAACGCCGTTACCTTCCCACCGTGGTGGTACCTATTTATCTTCTTGCATTTTCACATGCTTTCGAACTGCTCGGTTGGCAGGTTTAAAAAAGTAAACCAGCTGATAAAAATAAATATATGACTTGAGTGGTTTATTTCTTTCTCATGATTCCTGTCCTGCCAGAGGTTGGATGCTGTCGTGACCAGACGTACTTCCATTGCAGCAGCTATAACAAAGTTGTGTTCCATCCACTTTCCCAAGTTCGTAGCTTATTTAACAGCTTCATATATTGGTTCTGGAACAAGTCTTTCCAAAAGTGCCTTCACAGGATCGCTGAAAGGTTTCCATCAACGTGGAAAGACCTGGTTCACTGCGTTCCCCCAAGAAACACTTCAGTATACAGTATAGCCTATCCCACCCAACGTGCTATAATTCAAGATGGACAGCTATGAAACGTCCAGAGATATCACCCGCCATATCTTCCACCACCTGAGACCTCTAAAGAAACTGGCTGTTTTAATAGGGTAAGGAGCTCATGCATGCTGTTATGTCTGAGCACGTCAAAGACTTGATTTGCTCCCCAACTTTAGAAGAACACTCTGAGGGGGAGTCTGTCCCCTCACAACCAGCCCCCTTCAATTAGACCGATGGGGCAGATCAGAGGCCAAAAATGGGATGACTGGGAACCAACTACTTCGCAAATTTTCTCTAATATACTGTACACACACAAGTGTGTGCCTATGAGAAAGGGGGGGGGGAAAGAAAGAGAGAGAGAGTCTCACCTACATGGGGTTAACCAGAGATTGTGGTCCACTGATCATAATGGATTTTTCGGGGGGAGGGTGAAATGACGTTTTATAAAAGAAAGGTGTCAGAAACGGTGGGTAGTGGACTGCAACTCTCCTCATCCCCCACCTGTGTTCGCTTTGGCTCAGGCTGATGGAAAGCCAATGTGTTCTCCACCTCATTGTCAGAATGGCCCTCCCTGATGGAAGTTGGTTTTCTTTGCTGTTTTAGCACCTGCAGAGAGAAAATCCTGGGGATGACGGGAGGTGGCTCTGCCTAGAAGAACTGGCCGGTACAGCATAAAGAGAAAGCTACTTTAAGTACGCTGTGATTTCCCGCCTAGTGCATGCAGGTATCCTTGGGCTTCAGACTTGTCTATCTGCAAAAGCCACCAAGCTTCCACACTTCTGGAAGGGCCCTCTTCCAAAGCTTCCCGCTTTCCCCAACTTCCTTCTCCCTTAGCCCGGTCTACCTTTCACTGTCATGAAATCTTAACAAAGACACTTTGTCATCTGTTACCCGAGATTACACATCACCCTTGGAAGAGGGTGAGTCCCATGGCTAGGCTTCCGAGAGCCGCTTTTTGGTGCCGCACTGGCATTGCTGGTAGGGTATGAAGGTGGCACTTCTTGGAGCGAGCCACTCCTTGCGCCCGGAGTGGAATTGAGGGGAAAATCTTTGTGAGTGGCCGAATGCAAGGGGGGTCTAGCTTGGTTCCCGGTGCTGGCTTGCTGCTGGCCGGCGATGGCATCCGTCAGCTTGTTTAAGCCATTCACGATGCCCTGCAACATATCGCAGTTGGCACGCATCGCCTCCAGGCACTGCCTCCTCTCCTCTCGGCTGTCTGCGGCGTCTCGCTCAAATGCCGTCAGAAACCTGGCCAGTACAACTCTGTCCCGCGCCATCTCCTCCTCCTCTTTTTGGGAGTCCTCTCGGGCCTGCTCCATGAAGAGCTGAAACATGCTCTCTGCCCTTTCCCTCTTCTTTTTGTTCCTAATCAAGGAGAGTCGAGTGGTGGGAGGCTCGGGTTCCTTTGAAGGGACAGCAGGAGGTTCTGCAGAATAAAAACACTTATTTAGAGAAACACAGGAGACTAAGGTCATTTTTGTTGGAGTTCTTTCAGTCTTATACATTCTTTTTAATCAGCTTCGCTGGAAGGGACTGTTCTGGCCTGGGGGTGACTGTCAATCAATCCAGCAGCAACCAATTGTTTCTTCCCTCCCTCTGATTTCAGGGAGAGCCCCGCGTCTCTGCTGAAGTGTCTTTTCCCCTCTCTTTTAATCTGTTATGCTATAATGCTATAATCGGAAGATGTGTCCAGTGTGCCGTGCTTAGGTCAAACTTTAATGGATGAGTTTCAATTGTTGAGACCCGAGGATGTGGACAGGGTGCTTGGATCTGTCCGTTCTACCACCACGCCGCTCGACCCTTGCCCATCTTGGCTAATTGGAAGATCTGCCAGGGGGGTTCGCACTTGGGTCCAGGAGGCCGTGAACGCCTCTCTGAGAGAGGGAGTGGTCCCTACCGCCTTGAAAGAGGCGGTAATTCGACCACTCCTTAAAAAGCCTAACCTGGACCCAAGGCTGGTGGTCAACTACCGACCAGTGGCGAACCTCCCTTATTTGGGCAAGGTGTTGGAGCGGGTTGTGGCCGAGCAACTCCAGGCACTGCTGGATGAAACGGATTTTCTGGATCCATTTCAATCGGGTTTCAGGCCGGGTTTTAGTACAGAGACAGCCTTGGTCGCCCTGTATGATGACCTTTGCCAGGAGAGAGACAGGGGGAGTGTGACCCTGTTGATACTCCTGGACCTCTCAGCGGCTTTCAACACCATCGACCATGGTGTCCTTCTGGATAGGCTGGCTGGGTTAGGAGTTGGGGGCACTGTTTTACGGTGGTTCCGCTCCTTCCTAGCTGACCGTATCCAGAGGGTGGTGCTGGGGGACAGTTGCTCTGCCCCATGGCATTTATGTCATGGGGTTCCTCAGGGCTCGATACTGTCCCCCATGCTGTTTAACATCTACATGAAACCGCTGGGAGAGGTCATCAGGAGGTTTGGGCTGAGGAGTCAGCAATATGCTGACGACACTCAGCTCTACCTCTCGTTTTCCACCAATCCAGGTGAGGCGGTTTCTGTGCTGAACTCATGTCTGAACCTGATAATGGACTCGATGAGGGTTAATAAATTGAAACTCAATCCAGACAAGACGGAAGTGCTGTTAGTGGGTGCTTCGCCGGACAGGTTGGAGGGCCACTTCCCTGTCCTGAATGGGGTTACACTCCCCCTAAGGGACAGGGTCCGCAGCTTGGGGGTGCTCCTGGACCCCAGTCTAACACTGGAAGCCCAGGTGGACTCGGTGGCCAGGGGCGCCTTCCTCCAGCTGCGGAAACTATACCAGCTACGGCCCTACCTGGACGAGCGGAGTCTCATGACAGTTACACATGCACTGGTAACATCTCGTATTGATTATTGCAATGCGCTCTACGTGGGGCTGCCTTTGAAGACGGTCCGGCGACTGCAACTGGTCCAGAATCGAGCTGCGCGGCTGGTGAGTGGTGGGGCCGCCAGAGAGCACATCAAGCCGATTCTGTATAATTTACACTGGTTACCAGTTGCTGTCCGGGCCCAATTCAAAGTGCTTGTTTTGACATATAAAGCCCTAAACGGCTTGGGCCCTGGATACTTGAAGGACCGCCTCCTTCCATATGAGCCTACCAGGCTGTTAAGATCTAGCCAGGGGGCCCTTTTGAAAGAGCCATCCCTCAAGGAGGTAAGAGGGATGGCTTGTAGACAAAGGGCCTTCTCGGCAGCTGCCCCCAGACTATGGAACGCCCTCCCAACTGAAATTCGCCTGGCGCCGACATTGATGATATTTCGGCGCCAGGTCAAAACCTTCCTGTTCCAGAAGGCTTTTAATTGAAATAACATTAACTGTGGGTCTTAATGATGGCAATTTTAATTGTATTTTTAATTGTATTTTAATTGTATTTTAACTGTATTTTAATCATTTTATTTTATTGCATTGAATTTTAATTGTTGTAAGCCGCCCAGAGACCTTTGGGTAGAGTGGGCGGCATATAAATTGAATAAATAAATAAATAAATAAATAATGCAGTTTTCAGGAGACTGCTGGAAGCTGGCTGTGAGTCTGCTGAGGTCTATTATTCTAAGCAGTCATTTTTGTCTAGTATACCGATTTTGATCTGTTTAACGGTGAGTAAATGAAACCTTTTATTCTTTCTCTTACCAATGTCTGAGAGTGAGTTCTTGAGCCAGTACGTGCCAATTTACAAGGGTGATCTGCTCTGGGGAGACTTGAAGCTACTTTTCTGCACTTCTACTGCACAGCTACTCAAAATTCAAAACTCTGCAACACATTTTTCAAAATATTTTCAAAAAAAATTTCCCCAAAAGGTTTTAAAAACTTTTCCAAACATTTTTCAATTTTTTTCAATGCACGTGCATTGACACAAATTCTGCTCCAAAAATATTCTACATTCTAAAAGTGTACAACTCTTACTAGAGACTGAACTTTCTAGAACTTCCAGGGCACAGAATTCACCTTGAATCCTCCCCCCCGGCAACATTCTGGGAAACCAGAAAGCAAAAGAGATGCCTGCCTACCTCTATTTTCTGTTTCTCATAGGCTTTGGTTGGGAAGAAGGGGGGAATGCCCCTCAGTTCCACTGCTTCCAGGGATTTGCCCCAGTGCTCCATGGGAAGGGTAGTCCAGTGAGTGGCTTCTCCTAGAAAGTCTAATGAGTAGCAAGATTACCCTTTGCAAGGAACAGTGAGGCAGCTTCAAGGAAACTGTGAGACACAGGTGGTGTTCTCTTCTTCCCACCTAAAGTATCCGGGGAAGCTGAAAAAGGAGTTAGGAAGGTTTCCCTTTTGGCTTCTGTTTTTCTCCACCTAGTCCTAGAATTCTGCCTGGGAGACTCTAAGCAAATTCCAGGACTGGAAATCCTAAAAACAGAGAAGTCACAGCCCTAAACCTTAGTACAGTACAGTTTTCCTACTGTAGAAGAATGGTTTTTATATCTTCGGTGTCAGTATTACAGGCTAGCTGTGTGATGGAATAAGCTGAAACACAAAGCTATGTCTATCAAAGTGATGAGGAAGATGCTACCCTTAATTGAATTATTATTCCAGCCATAGAACTAACACCCGGAGTGGGGAAGAGCCAGGACTACCCAGCAGAATTTGGGAACAGCATGCTACAAACAGGATATTACCTCTAGCATATACAGGCGTACGTCAGTTTACGAACGCCTCGGCTAACGTAATTTTTGGTTTACGAAAGGAAATCCATTGAAAATAATGCCTCAGTTTACGTTTTTCCTGGGTGTTTTTTTTTTTTCAGTTTGCGAAGGATGTTTCCCCACGATGCATTGCGCCTGGAGGTTTATAGCGCTGCTCCTGTTCCTATCTGTGTTCCGGTTTACGAATTTTTCGCAGTACGTAATGTCCCGGAAAACACATTAATTTCATAAACTGAGTGTAATCAACAATGTCACAATCAAGTGAAAAATAGGTTGTTCACCCACAACACCTACCGACAGTATCTGGGGGAACATGAGCTCCAGGGCTGAGTCGGGGTCTCTGCAAATCCAGCTCTCTTCCTAAGACATAGATCAGGAAGGAAACAAAGCAGAGGACTTTGAACAGATAAAACTTATAAGACACTAAAATGGGCAGGCAGCAGATAGCTCAGTGGTTTAGGGATCTAGCTGCAGAGCCAGAGTTTGAGAGCCCAATTCCCCCACGGTGTCTCCTCAGGGAAGAGCTAGCCTGGGTGGTCTTGGGCAAGCTGCACAGTTCCAACCCCCCCCCCAAGTACAAGGGAATATGCCACTTCTGAGAACTCTCTAGATGCAAAACCCTGAAACAGTCGCCGTAAGTCAAAATTTGACTTGATGGTACATGATTATTATTAAAATGTAGCCAAACAGCTACATTTGCAAAAAAAGAAAGGTATTTAACGGTGCAGCTGATAAGATAAAGCCACATGGCAAAGCATGCATCAGCACATATGGAAGAATCTACAGCAGCACATACGAGAATCAGGCCAGTGGACACACAGAACACTGTGCTTTGTCAAGAAGTCACAGGGCCAAGCAAAATCCCAGTTCAATTGAACAGCCGGCGACCCAGCTCTTACCACTGCCTCCATTGCTCTCTTCCTCCTCAGTTTGTGTAAAATTCCCCACATTTAGCAGTTCTTCCTCGTTGCCAAGAACAGCCACCGTTCCGTCTGCCACGTTGTCTGAAGAACAAAACAAGCACATGACCACATGCCTGTAGCCACCCTTAGAATTGGCACTTTGGTGGCTTGTTTTCATGCCTACCATCATTTCCCACGACCCACCCTTACAACAAGGCCTTACAAATAGCAGAGAAGGGAAACAAAATGCAAGGGAGATAGGGAAAATTGAATGCAAACTTCCAAAGAATAGCAAGGAGAGACAAGCCGGCCTTCTTAAACGAACAGTGCAAAGAAAAATAGGAAAATAATAGAAAGGGAAAAACCAGAGATCTCTTCAGGAAAAATGGAGATATTAAAGGAACATTTTGTGCAAAAATGGACATGATAAAGGACAAAAATAGTAGGGACCTTATGGAAGCAGGAGACATCAAGAAGAGGAGGCAATCCCAAATAAGGGCAGTGCCAAAGAATGCTCCAACTACCGTACAATTGCACTCATTTCACACGCTACCAAGGTTATGCTCAAAAACCTACAAGGTAAGCTTCAGCAGTATGTGGACCGAGAACTCACAGAACTACAAGCTGGATTTTGAAGGGGCAAAGGAACTAGAGACCAATTTGCTAACATACGCTGGATTACGGACAAAGCCAGAGAGTTCCAGAAAAACATCTACTTCTGCTTCATTGACTATGCAATGTCGACCACAGCAAACTATGGCAAGTTCTTAAAAAAATGGGAGTGCCTGACCACCTTATCTACCTCCTGAGAAATCTATACAGTGGGGTCTCGACTTACAAACTTAATCCGTATTGGAAGGCAGTTTGTAAGTCGAAAAGTTCGTAGGTCGAATCTGCATTTCCCACAGGAATGCATTGAAAACCATTTAATCCGTATCTGCTCGTTTCCGTCCATAGAAACTAATGGGAAGCTGCTATTCCGCTTTCTGCCACTAGAGGGGGATATATTTTTTGTTTTTTTGTTTTTTTCTTAGGTCAAGAAAAGTTCAGGAAAGGAGGGGGGAGGCAGGGAACAGTTTTAAAAGCACTTTTGAAATCTTTTTTTTTCAACGAAGCCAATTTTAAAGCATGTTTTAAAGCATGTTGTGTTAATTGACCCAGGCTTTGCAAGCCAGAATGCCTCTCTCACTTTTTCCCCCCCTTTTCGGTTCGTCCCGTGTGTTTTTTTTGGTTTGTAACTTGAATCTAAGTGTGCAAGTCGAGTCAATATTTTTCTTTCAGAGTGGTTTGTAAGTCGAAATGTTTGTAACTAGAGCCGTTTGTAAGTCGAGGATTGACTGTATGTGGGACAGGAAGCAACGGTTAGAGCTGGATATGGAACAACTGATTGGTTCAAAATTGGGAAAGGGGTACGGCAAGATTGTATATTGTCCGCTGCTTATTTAATTCATATGCAGAATACATTGTGTGAAAGTCTGGACTGGATGAATCCCAATCCGGAATTAAGATTGTGGGAAGAAATATCAACAACCTCAGATATGCAGATGATACCATGAGGTTGAAAGAGGAGAGAACAAAAAATGGTCTGAAGATGAACATAAAAAAAACTAAGATCATGGCCACTGGTCCCATCACCTCCTGGCAAATAGAAGGGGAAGAAATGGAGGCAGTGGCAGATTTTACCTTCTTGGGCTCCATGATCACTGCAGATGGTGAAAGCAGCCACGAACTTAAAAGACACCTGCTTCTTGGGAGGAAAGCGATGACAAACATCGGCAGCATCTTAAAAAGCAGAGACATCACCTTGTCGACAAAGGTCCACATAGTCAAAGCTATGGTTTTTCCTGTAGTGATGTATGGAAGTGAGAGCTGGACCATAAAGAAGGCTGATTGCCAAAGAATTGATGCTTTTGAATTGTGGTCCTGGAGGAAACGCTTGAGAATCCTCTGGACTGCAAGGAGAACAAACCTATCCATTCTGAAGGAAATCTGTCTTGAGTGCTCACTGGAAGGACAGATCCTCAAGCTGAGGCTCCGATACTTTGGCCATCTCATGAGAAGACTCCCTGGAAAAGACCCTGATGTTGGGAAAGTGTGAAGGAAAGAGGAGAAGGGGACGACCGAGGATGAGATGGCTGGACAGGGTCTGCGAAGCAACCAACATGAATTTGACACAACTCCAGGAGGCAGTGGAAGACAGGAGGTGTGCTCTGGTCCATGGGGTCACAAAGTGTCGGACATAGCTTAACGACTAAACAGCAACAAATAAATACAATATTGAAGAAATATAGACTGAATGAGGTTTGTATATAAGTCACATAATGAACCTATTCGGGAAGGCTTTCACGGCCGGGATCTAATGGTTGTTGTGGGTTTTTCGGGCTCTTTGGCTGTGTTCTGAAGGTTGTTCTTCCTAATGTTTCGCCAGTCTCTGTGGCCGGCTGTCCTCTGAATATGCCGGCCACAGAGACTGGCGAAATGTTAGGAAGAACCACCTTCAGAACACGGCCAAAGAGCCCGAAAACCCCACAACAACCACATAATAAACCTTATAACATGGTGCGTGAGGAATTGTTTCCAGACTGTGAGGCTGTTCAAATCTGCAGGGGGGGGGGGGCAGCAGGTCACAGAGAATGGTTGATCTAAATCTAGCTAGTAGTTCCAACTGAAATAAGCTCACTACACCAGCTTCCCAAGGGAGTCAACACTTATGTATATTCCATAGGCTCGAAAGCTTTTCGTTGGGGCTATCATGTGATTTGGACGATCAAACATGCATGAGAAAAGAAATCTGCTCGGTCAACTCTCTCTTCTCATGAAGGTAACTTACCCATGCTTTCCTTTTTGAGATAGTCTCCAATGTTAATTATGTTTAGATCCCCAGGAGAGAACTGCTCCTCCATAACTGGGGGATCTGGTACAGCTTCTTGCTGTGGGCCCTGTTTGAAATTCAGGCTTCGTGAAACCCGCTTGGTTCTGACGCTGGCATCTCCACGAAGGATGCGGTGCAGTTGCCTGTAGAAAGGGCAAGTCACCTTATTGCTCCCTGCCCTGGAATTGTGACCAATCACACGCTTATACTCCAGCCGCATGACTTTGGTCTTGGAACGGCACTCTACGGCAGTACGATGGTGGCCTCGGGTGGTCATCTCCTGGGCAATGTACTAAAAAAAAATCAATATTCCGGTGGCTGCTTCGGAGCTGGTCCTGGATCTTCTGCTCTCCCCAGATATCCAGTAGATCCAAGGTCTCCTTGTGTCGCCATGAAACGCCACGGCCCTTGCGGCCGTTGATGGTTCCTGTCCCTCCACTTTCAGTCATCTGTTAAAGTAGAGTCAAAAAAGGGATCAATAACCAAATGAAATGGATTGAAATCACAATTTAAATTTTAAAAATCATTTTGATGTAAATCTGCCAAAAGAAATCTGATTTAAATTTAAATCAAATCCACTCTGATGCAAATCCAATAATATACAGTAGGAGGATCCCCCATATCTACGGGATTGGTATCCATGGTTTCACTTATCTGCAGCCTGAAAATATTTAAAATACTAAAAGAAAAAATATATATATTATTTCCGTGATGGAGTTACCAGAACAGGCTACTAGAAGGAACCTATGTATAGGGTTTGCTATTATCCTCGGTTTTTGGCATCCACGGGGGGGGGGGGGGGGCTTGGAACTGATGCCCTGTGGATATGGGGGGTCTTGCTGTATTTTCTTTAAAAATGTTTCTGGTGATTACGGTCTCTGGACAAGAAGTGACAGAAGTTTGGCCATGATGTCACAGCAGAGTCAGCATGACTCAAATGATAGGAGGTGTGAGAAAGAGTTTAGTTCTCACTACTGCAACACCTTATGCATTTAAACATGATGTTGCAGATTTGGGAGAGAGTGGGCTTGTAAAGACATCCATGAATAAGGCACTAGAGGTGTATTTTCCCTCTCAACAGAAATGTGTGTTTCGTTCTATTTCTATCCCTGATGCAAAGACCTATTTGAGAATAGAAGAGGTATGAGAATAAAAACAAAAAGCCATAGCAAGCATTTTTTAATAGTCATAGAATCATATTATAGAATCGTTGTAGGGTTGGAAGGGACCTTGTAGGTCTTCTAGTCCAACTCCCTGCCCATATCATCATACCATCCCAGACAGATGGCTGTCTAATCTTTTCCTGAAAACCTTCAGGAAATTCCTCTTAATTTCCAGGTTAGATCTCCCTCTGACAAGTTTCCACCCATTGGTTCTTGTCCTACCCTCAGGCGCAGTGGAGAATGAATGGATGCCCTCTTCCCTGTGGCAACCCTTCAGATATTGGAAGACAGCTATCATGTCTCCCCTCAATCTTCTCTATGTTAAGCTAAAAATACCTAGGTTCAAGAGATTCTGGAAGCTAAAATACAGAACATCTGAAGAACAAAAATTTGAGAATCCATGTGGAGTATGGAGTCAGATGTCCAGGCCAACAGCTCTCTCTCTCTCTCTGTAGGTTGAACCCAACGATAACTAATACCTTTTAGAAGCTCTTTTGAACAATTCTTAGATGGTGATCACACACATTCTTCAAATCTTTGCATGGAGTGCCTCCAACAGATTGCCTTGAAAAGGCTGCCCTTGGATACATTACTTTGCTCAACAGAAATATTTTGGATACTTAAATTGAACAAGTCAGGTTTCCAGCCCATATGGACTTTTGGCTCTCCAGATGTTTTGGTCTACAAATCTCAATTCCAGTCAATGCTGAGTACGTCTAATGGGAGTGATACACAGAAATATATAGTAACATTCTCCTTCTTGGTGTCAACAGTTGATTTAGTCATATATAATTGGGTGGTGATGAGAACGGTTGGCATTCTAAATAGCAGCCTTTCCCGTTAGGTGCCTTGCAGATGTTGGACTACAACTTCTGTAAAGAAGATTTGGAGAATACTATCAAGTTATGTTCTGGAAATGGTTCTTCTAAATGCAGATCATGCAATCAGAAGCTCCTACCTTACTCTCTTGGGATGTCTCATCCACAGGAAATTCGCCATCAGCCCGATGCTCCCCGGATTTCTCATATCCCAAGGCAACAGGATCTTCCTCTTCCTTGCACACAGTTTTCTCTTCTGCTCTTTCTTCTTCCTCCAGTTTGACAATGTTAATGTTTGCCAGTGGCCGGTTTGGCTTGAAGTTCCTTTCTTGAACTACTCCTTTGCAGTGAGGGCAGGAAACCTCTGTATCAGAGTCAGGCCAGTACTGGGTGAGGCAGGCTTGACAGAAGCAGTGCCCATAGCCTTCAAGAATCACCAGGTCTGTGAAATATTCTAAGCAGATGGAACAGATCACTTCACCAGAGATCTCCTCATTGGCAGTTCCAGATACCATGGGGGCTTCTCCCTGAAGCAGAACTGGTACAAACTTGATTTTTAAAAACTCCCCAGTTTCAAAAAGCAAGGTGGTGTTTCTTTTCTAGAACTGCCCCGGCATAAGGTAGGACCTACGACGAGCTGGAATCAAAAGCATGAGAAAAATCAGAGCCAAACTAATTGTGACACCACTCTCAAAGTTAACAACCACCTGAGTGTGTGTTTTCAGGACAGCGGTTCCACACAATACCTTAATCAGCGTTTATAGGAATCCAGGCTTTAAAGAGAAGAAATGCCAGGGGTAAGGCACAGATGTGGATCTAGACACTGGCAGGAGGGTGGTTGCAGTAACTCTACAAGCCCCGAAGTGCCGTGGTTAAATTGCAGTACTGCAGCCCAAACTCTGTTCACGACCCAGATTCAACCCCAGGTTGCTGACTCAAGGTCGACTCCAGCTTTCATCCTTCTGAGGTTGGTAAATTAAGTACCCAGCTTGTGGGGGGGTGGGGGTGGCGGCAAAGTATAGTCTCCATAATTAAATTGAAAATTGCCCAGAAAGTACTTTAAGCACTATGGGGCAGCATATGAGCAAGATGCTTTCCTTCACCCCCCAATCCAGACCCACGTGTTAGTTAGCGAGAGAGAGAGAGAGAGAGAGAGAGAGAGAGAAGCAGCTGTGTCAATGATGTCACATTTAGTTTGGTTCTAAATGAGCAATTACAAGGTCCTGTTTGCACCTGTTTTTAAATTCAAAAGTGTGCACCTGCAACAACCTATTTTGTTTGGTGAGAGCTGGCTCGTCTGAATGTTCTGCTACTTATTTAATGTAGGATTTTTAAACTAGCCAATAGGCAGATTTCACTCTATGCTAAGAATATATATCATATATTCCATATACAGTGGGGTCTCTACTTAAGAACTTAATCCGTATTGGAAGGTGGTTCTCAAGTTGAAAAGTTCTTATGTTGAATCTGCATTTCCCATAGGAATGTATTGAAAACCATTTAATCCGTATCTGCTCTTTTCCGTCCATAGAAACTACTGTATACCATATATACCATATATACCATTTTAAAATAACAACTAGGGTAAAACTAGTTGAGGAGACGGGGACGACCGAGGATGAGATGGCTGGACAGTGTCTGCGAAGCAACCAACATGAACCTGACACAACTCCGGGAGGCAGTAGAAGACAGGAGGGCCTGGCGTGCTCTGGTCCATGGGGTCACGAAGAGTCGGACACGACTAAACGACTAAACACACACACAAAACTAGCAGCATTTTAAAAAATATATATTAAAACCAGTGCCAGAATAAAAGTGGCCCAGAAGATTAAAAGTTCCAAAAAGTGCTCAATTGAGGTGGTCTAGTCCACTGGTTCTTAACCTTGGGTTACTCAGGTGTTTTTGGACTGCAACTCCCAGAACCCTTCACCACCAGATGTCCTCACTGGGGTTTCTGGGAGTTGCAGTTCAAAAGCATCTGAGTAACAAAGGTTAAGAACCACTGGTCTAGTGCAGTGGTTCTTAACCTTTGTTACTCGGATGTTTTTGAACTGCAACTCCCAGAAACCCCAGCCAGCACAGTTGGTGGTGAAGGCTTCTGGGAGTTGCAGTCCAAAACTCCTGAGTAACCCAAGGTGGTCTAGTGCACCTCTTTAGAAAAGACATTTCAGATAGGGTACCCTTTCCAGCTCTGCCGTGCTCGGCTTTGAGCGACACTGACCAGAAATGTATACAAGATAACAGTACATAGAGGCACTTGCTTTTCCTTTGAAAGAAAGTCACCTATTGGCATTATCTGTATTGACTCGCACATATGTAAGTTGAGTAAAGGAAGAGGTACATCATAAACACTCCCAAGAAACAAGCAGGTTTCTTGTAGGGTGGCAACGCTTCTAGATGCCACTTTCTTCAGAGGCTTCCCACTTTTCTTTCTTATAGCCGCTGTTTGTTGTGGTTGCGCCTTCAGTCTCATAAGACACACACCCCCCTCCATTTTCATGTGGCTACTTTGCCTTCTGTATTAATTCCTATGTTTCACCAGGATACCAAGTTACTGATGTCACTTAATTCCTGTCAAGCTGCCAGGATAGTTCAGTGGTTTAGGTCTCTGGCTCTGGAGCCAGAGGTTGGGAGTTTGATTCCCCCACTGGGCCTCTTATGAGTGGAGCCGGCAAGCCACACAGTCCTAGGATGCCCCCCCCCCCGAAGAAGGGAATAATAAGCCCCTTCTGAGTATTCTCTATCCTGAGAATAGATCAAAATTTACACAATTATTATTAATTCCTGTTTGCACTAGTAACTAACCTTACACAGGCATAGACAAAGTGGTCCTAGACTGCACCTTCCATTATCCCCAGTCAGTATAACCACTGGTGAGGGATAGTGTGAGTTGGACTCCCAACAACATCTGGACAGCCCTCCAGTTGCCCACCTTGGTCAACAGAGAGCACAGAATGTTATAGTTTTAGAGCATTCAAGCCACTTTGATTGCCTCAATCTAAGTGTGTGTTTATGTTGTCTATTGCTTTTTACAAACACACACCTACCTCTTGCAGCTGCTAATTGTGACCAATTGATGAGGTGCCAGGATATAGCTCATCTGCACAGTGTGTGACCAGGCATGCCAAGATATGCCCCTCCAACCTCAATTATCTGTGACAAATTACCCAAACCTTAAGTGCACCCCAATAAGATTCTAACCTATATTATATATTTACACACCCTGGTTGCTCTCCAGATGTTGTTGGGGTCCAACTCACATTATCTCTCACCAGTGATTCTCTGTTCTCCTTGGTTTCATTTCGTTTTGTCAAAACAGCTCTCAGTCTTCCAAACAAGCTGTTTGCCTGTTACATCCCCAATGAAGAACTTTTTTGTCAGAGCTAGTAAGGTAATCTTCAGTCCCGCCGATTCCATTAAATGCCCCTTCCCCACTTGTCCAATCCTCCTCTTCCAGACCCTTGCCGACAGCAATATCAAGCCCTGCATACATCCTGGAAAATCAGTGACACCCCTTCGTGCTCCAGTTAGACTTTTTCCCAAGTGGAATTTGACAGCTTTTAAAAACCAAAGCAGAACCCTGCACTCTGTGAATTTACCAGCATGCGCAAATCATCTTTCCTTTTCAGTCACCACCAAATATCCAAAGTCCCACAGACTTCACTTTCCAATGGAAGTGGCAACATGGTTCCCTTCCAGCTGTTTTCGACCAGAACAGGGTGTGCAGTGAAACGGGCCTTTTCAAAACACAAAAAGAGCAACTTTCACTCTCTTCTGTGGGAGATGCAGAAATGTCACATGCAGAACATTTTGGGGATCCTGTTAAACCCCGTTAGCTAATATTGGGCAGCGGGAGGAATCTAAAAATGCACAACAAACACCCTTAAACAACACCCACAACCCCCATAAGTCTCAGCCTGTACAGTCAAGTATCAGGCATTATGGCACCTGTTGCTCAAAACATCTGGAAGGCATCAGAGTGCCTATTCTTAAAGACAGCTAGCAAGGACATGAACAGGAGTGGGGCATTTGTGTGTGTGTCTGTGTGTGCACGCGTGCATGCTTGAGCCCACGCAAAGGTTCTTAAAAGTTTCCTTCTGCTTAAATGAGCCCCTAAGTGAGTCCAATCATATTGAAGTTAAAAAGGATACTTTCAGAAATGGAGCGAGATGGCGGCAGTTTGGTTCCCAGTGCAGAACTTGGACGTCTCAGGCTGGAATCCTCAGAAATTTCCTCTTAGCAAAGAGTCCAAGCCCTGGAGAAATTTTAGTCTCTTGCAGGAAAAAAAACGCACACACACACAGAGAAAGCAAAGAACAGTCTTGGGCGGACCTGCTAGGGTAATCTGACAGAAGTTAGGTTCCTCCCTTACTCCCAGGAAAGTGGGTCTGGGATCGCAGCCGAAATCCAGGCAGCCCACTGGAGGCTCTACTCACCTCCTCCTTCACAAAACCAAGCCTAGGGGAAGCCTCGAGAAAAACAAAACACATGCTTTGCTTGCTTGTTGCCTGCCTGGCTTTGCAGCCAGAAAGCGTTTTATGGCGGAGCTGCCTCCAGACGAGGCCTTTTTAAAAAATTGTGCCACCGTCCTGTCTCATGCAGGCAGGCCATTCTCGACAGCCGGGGCCCTGATCGGCGCCATCTTCCCGTTTGCAAGGGCCCCCTCCTCCCGTGGAGTTCCCCCCCCCCAAGGCTTCCTCCTCCGTCCCTCTTTCCTCACCCCCCCGCAAAGAAAACAAACAAAAAAATGCGTTCAGGAAAAAGAAAAAACGCAACAACTCCGCGATGCCTTCGAGTTTATAACGCCAGATGCTTCCGATCTGTAACGGAGAGTTAAATAGCCTCTCACCTCTCTCTCTCTCTCCCCTCCCGAAACCCAGATCTCTTGCGCACACATAAGGCCCGCTCTTCCGCAAGACAAAGGACGCTTCCAGACAGCGGGCGCCCCTTCGCGCAACCCAGTGCGAGGCCATTGCGCCTTAAGGACGCGTCCACATGCACACGCTCCTTCCTGGTACCCGGGCCAAGGCGATGGCGCGGCCATTGTGACTTTGCCTCCTTAACACATGTTGTGTTTTTAAAGTACAGTATTACTATTTTTTTTCGGAATGGAAAATGATGGAAGGCGCGCAGGGTGGGGGGGAATCAAGAAAAAACGGGAGCGTCACTAATGGGAAGCGGAGGAGTCTGCTATTGCGCGCCCCCCCTCCCCAAAAGCCAAAATCCGCGATCGAAACAGACGATCGCAGGGACTTTTTCTTTTTTTGGAGAAATTCTTTAACATGGGGGGGAATGTATGGGGAGGGAGGGAAGACGGAAACAGCGAGGGAAAACAGCAGGAGGAGCGCGCACGGAAAGCGATGGTATCTGCACACGCAAGCTCACACGTGTGAACGAGACCTGGGATCGCAACAAAAGCCTCAACCAGGAAACTTCCCCCGATCTTCTTTTCTTGTTTCGAACGAAATAAAAGGCAGAAGAAAACAGGGAACGAGACCAAGCGGACTCAGTGGAAGAGAAAGGCAGCGATAATACGCTTCTCTCGTGTACCAGGCGGGACGATTTCACGATTAACGTCTTTTCTGGAAGCAGCCACATATAAAAGAGGGAGGCTGGCTGGCTGGCTGGCACCCTCCCTCCTACAACATTAACACCCCCGTCCAAAAAATAAATTAATTAATTAAAAAGCGGGAGAAAAGCGAATAGAAAATATTAAAATGATAAAGCCACCAAAAAAAATGTCCCTTGCGTCCCGTCACAAATAAACACCGCGCGGTGTGGGGGACAGGGGTTCAAAGGCAGAAAAGGAAAATGTAACTTATCGCACACTAACTTCTTTCCTGTTTGACCATAAACAAACAAATAAATAAACAAACCAGCGTGGGAGCGATACCCCACTCCACTTCCGGAGATATTAAACCAGTACCTGCTCAATGAGTGGTGTGTAGGCAGGATGGCTTGCGATCTAGCCCCTTGATGACCAGCTGGGGCTTCCGCTGGGGCTACACTAGAACAATCATCAAAGGGAAATCGCACGTGAGTCGCGCTAAACATTCGGAAGCGCCTTGCCCGTGATTGGTCAGGACGCCTCCCGTTGGCTCTCTCCGCAACGTTCCAAAAGCTTCCCCGCCCAATCAGGAAGGGGAGAAGGTTTAATACATTTCCCTTTTCTTTTCCAAATACTATACTATATTGGCCTGCGGGAGGCAAAAAAAAGCTTTGGCAGTTTCACGGGAGTGGCCGAACGTGTGGATCGGAGATGGGGGGAGCGGCGGCATTCTCAAGTCTGGAGTTCTCCTCCCTAGACATTTTTTTTCCTTAGTTCACGTTGGCAAGATTTGGTGCGGTGAATCCCTGCTTAAGTGTTTGTTTGTTTTTGAAAGTGCGATCTATTTTAACTTTCACTCGAGCGATCCTTCCGCTGGTTCCTTCTGGTTTCCGCAAATCTTGAGATTTTTCTGCAAATCTTGATCAATGGTGATCATGCTTCGAGTCCATGCTGCGCAGCGTTTATCCGGTTTTCTCGCGAGTAAGCTTGCCCGGCTGACTCCCGAGGAAGGAGGTCTGCATCGGGAGGAAAAATGGAGCGAAGGCTGGAAGGGCAGAAGAGAGGTACTCACTTCCCCCGTCTCTTCTGCTGAGGCTACCTTGCCTCGTGGGGAACAATCCATGGAGTCAACGTAGCTCCCTTCCGTGTTTTTTTCTCGCGGCCGTCATTCAGGGGACTGGGGTGATCGACGTAAATGGCATGACTTTGAACAGCAAACTCCTGCAAGCTACGAAGTTAACGTAGACATGATCTGTTGTCACACAACTGATTGCATAACAAATAATGCCTACGATGATTTCTTAACTTGCAGCATTCACTGCCAAATGTTACAGTGGTGCCTCGTTTAGCGAGTGCACCGTATAGCGATGTTTCCGTATAGCGATCCCTTTTTCGGGATCGCTATACGGAAACGTACCCGATCTTCGCAATGGGGAAAACCCGCATTGCGAAGATCGGGTATTGCGGCGGCCATTTAGCGAGGGCGCGAAAATGGCTGCCGGCAAGGGGAATCCTCGCTGAACGGGTAAGTAAGCAAGGTATTGGAAGTTTAATGCGTTTCAATACCTTTTCCCTACCCGTTTAGCAACGATTCCGCATAGCGAGGGTTAATCCGGAACGGATTAACCTCGCTATGCGGGGCACCACTGTACTTCGTTTGAGTTTCAGCAGAAACTGGATTTTGGAACAAAATAAATGTATAGTGACTTCCAGTGTGCCAAAGCAAGCGATCCAAAGCGATGTGGCTGTGTTAATCCTGGAGAATGCAGTGAAATCCAAAACTTACAGGCAGTCGATTCCTTCCTTTGGAGGAAGTGAATTTCCACAAGTAGATGCAGAACTTTTAATACTCCAGGACTCCTCAGTCTAGGGTCATTCAAAAATCATAGTGCAAGACAAGGGGAAGAAGTGTGCAAACCCCAGAATTTGGCCGAGGGTGTATAAAAATCAACAACTGTTTTAAATCTACTGTAATTGTTTTAAGTCAAACTTAAGCTGATTTCAATCATGATTTGAATTTTAAAATTAAATCAAGATGATTTTTTAAAAAAATTAGATTGTGCTTTGGCCAGAAGTTGTAGCCATGAGCTCTAAAATTAAATTTTTGCCATTAAGGTTTCACTTCAAGGATAATGCTGTAGCTTCTTCCAAACATTGTCCATGACTTTTCCCCTCTCACCTTTCCAATTATATCCTTTCAGAGTAACAGGAGGAAAAACACCATAATTCACACGTCTTCCCTCAAGATTTGCAGACACCAGAGAAATGACCCCCTCCCCCCTCAGACTCTACTATGTTTGGCATTTCTTCAAAGGCTGATAACATTTTGTACACTGACAGAGCTTTTCTCCCATTTATGAGAGGCCTTTCCTCTCTTATAGTGTTATGTCCAGCTTAAAGCTTAAAACAGAAAATGGACTTTTTGTAGAAACACAGGAATTTAATTCTGGCATCATCCTAATGAGACTTCAAAGTATTCCAGTACATGGTTTTATTTAAATCCAGATCTATCCTGCTCATAGTTCAATGGATTAGGCATCCGGCTGTGGAGCCAGAGGCTGAGAGTTCGATTCTCCATTGTGCCTCTTGGGAGTAGAACCAGCCTGTGTGGCCCTGGGCAAGCTGCACAGTCCCGGGGCGCCCCCAGAAGAAGGGAACACTAAACCACTTCTGAGAATTCCCTACCTGGAAAAAACTGAAAAAGACACCATAAATCAGAATTCATTTGATGGCACATGGTTATTACCTCCTTGATGATCCATAGGGGTCACTTCCAGTTCTAAGGTGGTGGTGGTAATGATTAAATTATCCTGCTCATATATGAGCCAGTGTTTGCCTGTGTGTATGTGTGTGCCCATGCATATGTCCTGATTTCTAAGGGAGAGATATGGTGGATTTCTAGTTGTTGTTTATAAAATAAGAGAAGCTGGAAACCCACAGCTAGACCATAAAACCTTTGGTTTAAAAATGCCAATGAAGGAGATTCTGTTACTTATCTCATTGTCAATCTGACTATGGAGCTGCAGAAAACAAGCTTCATCTTCTATGTTACAGGTTTTAAAACAGTTGGAGATGGTTGTCCTATCGCCTATTGGCCAGCTGTTTTCAGGCTGGACCAGGCTTTGAAGCTCCCTCTCTCTCTTGCTGCTGCTGCATATACTGTTCACTCATCTTCAGCTGCTGATCTACTAAGAACGAAAATATGGTGGCAGGTTAAAGAGTAACCGCTTTATTTCAGTGCAAGCTTTGTTTGTGGATACAGTCTACAGTGCATAATAGTTAAGCCACAAAATTAGTCCTCACATCCGCATCTTTGGAATACTAGATACAGTGGTGCCTCACTTAACGATGACAATTGGTTCCCAAAAAATCGCTGTTAAGCTATTTCATCGCTAAGCGAAACACGGTTTCCCGTAGAAATGCATTGAAAACCAGATAATCCGTTCCAATGGGAACGGATTGCCATCCTTAAGCGAAAATCGCCATATGAAACATCGCTAAGCGAAACATGGTTCCCCAATTGAAATGCATTGAAACCTATTCAATGCATCTCAATGGGGGGAAAATTACAACAAATTTAAAAAGAGTCGTAACAAAGTCAAATTAGTTTAACAATGGGTTTATTAAGTGCACTTATGATTTCAAGCATTCGAAAGGTTTTTTAACATTTTTAAACATTTAAAAAACAGCCAACATGAGGCTGTCAAAACCATCGTTAAGCGAAACAGGGGGACCCAAACTGTCATCGCTATGTGAAGCATGGTCCCAAACATTGCCATGCGAAAATCGCCCACAGGAACCATCATTAAACACAGCACAAGATCGCTCCAAAAGTCATCGCTAAGCGATTTCATCGTTAAACGAAGCAATCGCTAAGTGAGGCACCACTGTATTTATCCTCCAGGAGTACCCTACAGGCCTTGGAACTCCTTGAGGGTTTCCCAGCTCTCTGCAGCAAATCTGAGGCTGCAAAAGGCTGGTAAACCCTTTCCTTGTGGGAAATTCTGTTGGTGGAGTATCTTCTGTTGGATTCTGTCCCATTGGTCCATAAGGATTCTGGATACAGGAGCATATCCTTTTGTGCTAAAAAGAAGCTATTTATTACTCGGCAGAAATGACGGCAGCTGAATTGTAACAGATCTAAAGGGTGCAAGGTTGAGGAAGGTTGCAGAAATCCACCAGAAAGCTTCCATGGAATATTTTCAGTGAGGCTCTGGAAATTAGTCTTGTCCACTGCAAGTGGGCAACATTTAAAGGAGGCCATATATCAATAGAAGAAATTGGACTTTCCTCCTGGCATGTGTTTGTTCTACACGTTTCTTTCTTAGAAGTCAAACAAGAAATACTCTCAGTGCATCCATAAGAGTGAAGTGGCTTTCCTTGATCTTGTTGCTTGTCCAACTATGAGCACTGCCAACTGCTCTGAGCGTAGGGTGATGGGCACCTTCTCCCCAGTGTGGATATCCATGGGTTCCAGGCTGGAAGGCTAAGAAAACTCCAACTTTATTGGGAGTGAAGCAGGAGTTACAAACTCAGTTCCTTCTCCAACCTTCTCCCCCTGAATGCTATCTTCGGAGGTGGGGGGGGCCTCAACTTCTCTTCACTTGCCCCCTTTGTAATCCCAGTCTCAAACTGACACACACACACACCCTGCTCATGCCAATACTTTTTCTTATCGAGACTTCCTGGCCTACGAAGAGCTGTTGCATTCTGTTCAAGACAGCGAGCAGCCTACGGAAACATAGGGACCTGATCTACACCATCACCT
Source organism: Pogona vitticeps (assembly GCF_051106095.1). NCBI lineage: Eukaryota > Metazoa > Chordata > Lepidosauria > Squamata > Agamidae > Pogona > Pogona vitticeps. The sequence continues at coordinate 27,521,654 of NC_135784.1, forward strand.
TCATATGCAAATAAAGGGCACCGATCCTCCCCTAGTTTTAGGGCAGGGAAGGCACCTTGAGAAACCCAGTGGCCAATTTTGGTGCCATCAGGGGTCACACCAGGTCTGAAAAGGTGCAGAAATCCTGAAAAACCCAAACTGAATGTTGCTGGAAGGCCACTTCTTTCATTTTTGTAGATCTCTCTCTCTCTGTGCAAGTTTTGAAGTGTTAGTAGTTGGGAGGACCCTGTTGTAGTGCAAAACCACCTCTCCGGGATGAATTCTTTCAGAGTTTTTGGTGGGGGAGCATCCAGGGACTTAAAAGACAGCCTTGGGGTGGGGTGGGGGCTGTGTATGCAGCTCATGGGCCCCACTTTGCTCACTCCTTTCCTAAGACAGTGGAAGCACTGGAGGTTTTCATCAAGTCTCAGCAGGTTAACTGAACACCCCACCCCATCCAAAAATAGGGATAAACCTTCTCCCCATCAAATGAGGCTGAAGGGAAAGTAAAAATCAAGTGATCTGTATCAGCATCGAAAAATTCCACACGGCCATCTTCATAGTCCAGACTTACTCGGATCTTCCTGAGCTCCTGTCTCAAGGTCAAGGGAGTGGGTTCGGGGGAAGCAAAAGCCGAGAGCTGACAAGATGTGAAGGGATAACTTGTCTTCCCTATAGCCCAGATGCCTTCATTAGGACTGGGGCTGATTCTTCCCTTCCTCAGGCTGGACTTCCTTGTGATGCCCACGGCCCACATGATCCATCCTCTCTCCTCTACCTCCACTTCTGGGTCCACCCGAACCTCCCACCATCGTCTTCCTGAGCAAAATCCCTCGCAGCCCAACACGCACGGCATGACATCAAACCTCTCAGGGTTGTCAGGCAGGTTTTGACGTACGATTTCCCATCTCGCCTTCTTCTGATTCTCAGACAAAATAAGCCGGGGATTTGCTGTTTTGGGATCCAGAGTCACTTTCACTGAAGGAGAAACACACAAATATTTATTTATTTATTTATTTATTTATTTATTTATTTATTTATTTATTTATTTATTTATTTATTTATTTATAATTAATTAATTAATTAATTAATTAATTAATTAATTAATAGGGTTGAGTCCAGTTGGAGCAGATGATTGCAAAATGTTGCCAAACCAGAAATAATGCAGTTTTTAAATTTTTTAAATTTTACAAATTTAAAAAGTTTAACCCTACATGTAGGCAGCTGCCTCTTCAGCCCTATATACACCATTTTGCAACAAGCTCTGCATCCAGTTTTTTTTATTCCATGCAGATAGCCTTCATGCTGATTGATTTAAGCTCCTTTTCCTTGTTCTTCAAACCCTTTCTCTAACACTCCCCCATCACAAAAAAAAAGATTCAAAGAAATCACCCATCTCCTTTAGTCTTGGGAGGTAATTACCTTTGTTCAGTGCTTCATTCAGAGACTCTGTGATGGGGGGAAAAGAATGGATTATTTTAGAATCAAGTCATGGTACATATTTTAGAAGTCGCTACTTCACTGGGTCTCCGTAAGTTGGATAGCACATAACAGCAACAATGTTGCATACAAAGCTAAATTGTGCTACATGCGAGCTATCAATACCCAATGTAAATACTTATAAATACTTAAATGAAAAGTGAATGATTTTAGAATAAATAATGGACACTGGCTGCAGCTAAGCAGGAAAGAGGAAATTGGAACAAGGAGATTTCCTGTTGAAACTTTTTTTAAGTCTTATTGCTAGCTTGGCCAAAAGATACACATTAGAGATGGGCGGGTTCGGGCTGGGTTGTTGGGCTTTTCTTTTTGGATGAACAGATGTTTGGTGGTTCCCAGCCCCACCTCCTCTTGAGGGTGACCACCCAGCGGATGAGGCTGGGGAAGTAAGCGCACCCTCTCCAAGTGGGCGTCTGCCAGAGGACGGGACTGGGAATCACCAAACACCTACTTGTCCAAAGGATGAACCGATGGTTCGTGCCCACCTCTACTACACATGAATGTACGGCTAAAGAGAGGCAAGAAAACATACCACTATCTCCATCTCTCATTGACATGTTCACCCGCAGAAACAGCTGGCCTTCTCCGACGTGCGAACTTTCAGATACGTTAGACTACAACACACACACACCCCAAGCCAACAACCTGAGATGTGTCAGCTCAATAAGGCTGATGCCTGAGCATTTTCCCAAGAGCCTCTACAGAAATTCTTAGAGCAATAAAGTAAACATCAGAAGCATGTGTTCATCACAGCCAGCATTTAGGAAGGGAAGGGATCAGCCCCAGTCCTAACGAAGGCATCTGGGCTGTAGGGAAATTATCCATCCACATCTTGTCAGCTCTTAACTTTTGCCTTCCCTGAATCCACTCCCTTGACCTTGAGACAGGAGCGAGGAAGATCCAAGTAATCCTGGACTATGAAGCTGGCTGTGTTTTTTTTTTAATGCTGATAACTTACTGGCGCTTGATAAACAGTAAAAGAATTATATTGGAAACTTATGTTGCTTGTTAAAAAACACACACACAATTCCTGTAAATCAGAATCTGGGATGTTGCTACCATGATGACAAATATTATTTTGACTCTCGGTGTTCACACTTGCTAGGCTAGTAGGTTACATTGGGTATAAGTTGCTTGTCTCTTATTTTATTTGGTAAGCAAAATGTTATGGGTCTAGTTGCCGGGGGACTAACTTGCTCAAATACCAAGTATTTTTCCTCACTTGTTTCATTCATGCTTGGTTGTCAGCCACGAAAGAGGTTCTTTTGGAAGGCAATGCTGTTATACAGTGACTTTGCTTCCTGATTTGGTGGGAGAGCTGGCTGATCGTTTTGCAGAGACTTTGGGTAAACTGCTGTTCGACTCTCATTTTAAATAATATAACATACATTTTCAGGGTTGCTTCTTCTACATCCCCCTTAATTAGTTCAGCACTCTATACATACAACATTTCACACCTTGACTAGTGTTGTAGTTCAAAGGAACTGGGAGGCACCAGGCTGAAGAAGGCTACCACAGAGAAGCACAGTATCTTGAAGAAAGAGGTGAAAATTGGTCCTAAGTAGCATACATCCTCTCTGACCAGATAGTTCAGCGAGTTAAGTATCTGGGTTGTGGTGCCAGAGATTGGGAGTTCAATTCCCCACTGTGTCTTTCGGGAGTAAAGCTACACAATCCTAGAGCACCCCCAGAAGAAGAAAGGTATTATAAACCCCTTCTGATCACTGTCTACTTTAAAAACAAAACAAAACCGGAAAGGGTTTCTATAAGACAGAATTGAATTGGTGGCACACAATTATTATTATTATTAACTGTGTAGTAAAAAAAAAACTTCCTCAGGAAGATTCTTCTCCAGTACCTTTGCATTTTTTCATGGCCTTCATTACAACAACATTTGTCTGAACGCAGTCTCTGATCTTCTCTTCCAGTTCTGGAGAATCCTCCACCAGCTGTCTCACTTGCCTTTTCCCTTCATATCTATAAAGTAGAAAACTAAAACTGAGGAAGGGTTAACAAAAATTGACCCACCTCCAACACTGCAGTCCTGAAACAGCAGAATCACCCCCTTATTTTAAAGAAGATCCTTGCCTGAATATCTACTTAGTCTGCCACCTCAAGCATGTATCTTTTTGGGCTTTGTCTTCTCTAGACCAACCTTTGGTAGTGTAGCTCCATGAAAAAGAGGGCACCCCCCAAAAAACTTTAATTAATGTATATAAGGAGCAATGTCTCCTTTGCGTGACAAGCTATACCTGCTGAAAGTTGCAAATGGCTTGGAACCTAAGATATTTAAGGAGCACCTGTCCTCTTATAGACCTGCCTGATCATTAAGATATGCAGGGGGATCCCTGCTATGGGTCCCACCATTGAGAGTAGTACATTATGTGAAGATATGAGGTAGGACTTTCTCAGCAGTAACACCCCCATTATGGAATGCCCTCCCTTAGACCAGTGATACCAACCTTGGGTCCCCAGAGCTTCTTGAATTACGACTTCCAGAAATCCTGGCCAGCATAACTACTGGTGAAGGCTTCTAGAGGTTTTAGTCCAAGAACATCTGGAGATCCCAGGTTTGGGAATCACTAAATTAGAAGCTTGGCTGGTGCCAAGACCATGTCTATTTTGGCACTGGGTTAAAACTTAGGATTTCATGCCTCAGTTGTCAGTATTTTGGTCTATATAATCTCAATAAATTGTTTTAGAAGTTTTAATTATTGCAAAGGATTTAAACTAAGTTTTTTCAACTTTTCTGATCTATTATCCACACTGTTGCCAGTTTTAGGAAAGAAATAGAGTTTTGTTGCTTATGAAGAAGTGTTTGACTACCTGTTTTCTCCCCTTCCCATTGTAAGATCTAAACGTAAATTATTTCGTCTTTCAGTAGTTCCCTTCTTGCTCTTTGAGAGAAAAGAAGAGACATACAGTCATGTGAAAACTACACTCTCTTTGAATTCTATGGTTTTACATATCAGGACTAGAGATGGGGGTATTCATATAAAAATACAGTGGTGCCTCGCAAGACGAGCGCTCCATTTTACGACGAAATCGCATTACGACGAAGTTTTTGCGATCGCAAAAGCGATCGCAAAACAATGTTTCCTATGGGGGAATTTTACTTTGCGATGATCGGTTCCCTGCTTCGGGAACCGATTCTTGCAAAACGATGATTTTCGGCCAGCTGATCAGCGGTTTCAAAATGGCCACCGGGTTAAAAAATTGGCTCCCCGCTGTTTTCTGGGATGGATTCCTCGCTGCACAGGCAGCGAAAATGGCCGCGCTATGGAGGATCTTCGCTGGACGGTGAGTTTCAAGCCCGTAGGAACACATTAATCAGTCTTTAATGCGTTTCTATGGGCTTTTCAATTTCGCTTTACGATGTTTTCATTCTACAGCAATTTTGCTGGAACGAATTAACATCGTAATGCGAGGCACCACTGTACCCCCACACAGATGGTGATAATGAGGGTTCGGCCCCCTGAGGCCAGACTGTCCACTCACAATTCTGCCATTGCTACTGGCTTCTCGGTGCCTTCCTATCACTCTGAAGGTCACATTTGGCGAGCCAATCCTGGCAGGAGGCGGGACAACAGGCCTCCCTACCAGATCAAAGAGTGGCTCACCAATTGCGAGCTCTGGAGTGATAGGAAGGCACCGTGGAGCCAGTAGCAGCGGCAGAATTGTGAGTGGACGGTCTGGTCCCAGGGGGCCGGACCCTCATTATCGTCACCTGTGTGAGGCTATTTTAAGAGCCAACTGAAGACCTGGCCCTTTAGGCAAGCCTTCCCCCATTTCACTTCCTGATTTTTATTTTTCCTTCCACTGTCTGTACTGATTTCTATCTTTCCATCTTGAATGTTACCAATATTGCTGTTTAAATTGTTCCTTTTAATTATGGTTTTATGCTATTTTATTGTAAATAGATGTAGTCTAAATGGGCAGGATATTAAATAAATAAATAAATAAATAAATAAATAAATAAATAAATAAATAAATAAATATTCATATACAAATACAAATAGCCCCCATCTCTAATCAGGACATTAAAAAATCGTCTAGTCCTTAGCAGGTCTAAAAATTAGGTAAATACAATCTGTCCCCTGTCCAGCTCCCTGATTTTGCTGGGTTCAGGGCTGCCTCTTTGCCTTGGCCTGCTGGACCAGTGTCTCTTCAAAATCTAGTCTGAACACTCAGATGTCAAGGTTTCCCATCTGTTCAGGTCCATTCCTAAGCCCTTCAGATCCCGCTTACAGATATCCTTGCGGCTATTTCCCTGCAGTAATTCTCCAGACAGGAGATCTTTCGGAATCCGACCGTCAGCCATTGTCACAACATGCCCAAGCCAATGTAGACATCACTGTTTCAGTAATGTATACATGCTAAAAATTCCAGCTCATTCTAGGACTACTCTATCGGGAACTTTGTCCTGCCAGGTGATACCAAAAATCCGTCGGAGACAACGCATATGGAACGTGTTCAGCTTCCTCTCCTGCCGTGCACAAAGGGTCCAGGACTCACTGCAGTACAGGAGTGTGCTCAGGACACAGGCTCTATAGACCTGTATCTTGGTGTATGCCGTCAGCTTCTTATTGAGTCATACATACTCTCTTTGTGAGTCTAGAGAACATGGTAACTGCTTTGCCAATGTGTTTATCCAGCCGGACAGCTAGCGAGACAGTGTCAGAGATTGTTGAGCCAAGGTACACAAAGTCATGAAGAACATCCAATTCTTGTGTGGAGATGGTAATAGAGGGAGGTCAGTCCATGCCCCGACCCATGACTTGTGCTTTCTTCAGGCAGATTGTTAATCCAGGCCTTGCTAAAGCAATTCATTCTGTGTTGAAGCTTCGTATTAAAGAAGGTATTGGTGACACAAAGACCATAATAACAGCAAAACTCCAGCAAGCGTTGGCCATTTTTGTTCATCTTCCCAATGCCAAACTGGCCTAGAGAAGTGGGCCAAGAATAGTGATCAGCACCAACTCTAGCGTTAAAGTGTCCGTGAATGAACAGTAGCTCTCTCTTGAGGATTTTTTTGATAGTAGCTGCCAGATCGTCATAGTTTGTCTTTGACTTCCTTTGTGGATGACAGTATTGGTGTATATGTGCACTGATGAGGGTGACCGGTCCCACTGATGAGTGGAGCTGCAGACAGGATTCTTTCACTCCCCACAGTAGGTGGAACAATGGATCTCAGCAGAGTATTTCGGACCGCAAAGCCAACACCATGTTCCCTGGTCTCATTCAATGGTTTTCCCTGCCAGAAGAATGAGAAGTTTTTTTCTTTGACAGATCCTGAGTCTGGCAATCTCATCTCTTGCTGTATCGTGCACGTTGTCTATTTCCTGCAGGTCATCAGAAAAGCCAGGGGTCATTGTCCGAACATTCCAGATGCCCAGCTTTAAGGCAGAAGTTTTCTTATGGTTGTTGCATGGTGCAGGATTATCAATCTGCTTGTTGGGTTTCACCTAAACCCCACGCACCCCGTGAGGTTAACAGACCATGGTGAGGTAGCACCTTACTGGCTGGGGACTGCCCAGCTTAAGGCAAGTGGTAGCTACCAAGTGAGGTGCAATGACCTCTCCCACCATCGGAAGTAGTCCCTGGTGTCATGCTCTACGCCAATCGAGCAGAGTTATAACCAGTAACTGCTACTTCCCATGTTGTTTCAATGCTGTATGCGAACCTGGAGTGTTCTCTCCAGAGCACAAAGCCAAGGTGAAATAATATGGAGGATAGGCTGTTACCCAAGCAGCAAATCCCCCCTCTCCACATTGCTGAAATGGTCCAGTGGAAAGGTAAGAGCCAATACAACTGGTTCCAGCAATGTCGCAGGAGTTGGCAGAACGACACATGCTGCCTCCGGGACTCCAGCTCCGGATTTTGCCTCAAGGTTAACTCCTGAAGCCTTTTCCATCAATGGATATAGCCACAAGGCAGTGGAGGTTTGAAATCAGAGTTTTTCTTCTCTTAGATGGGCTGCCTTCCAAGGCTGACGAGCCCCACCTACCCGGCCTGCTCTTTAATAGTGCGGAAATTGTTTTCCAAGATGACCACCAACTAACAGAGCATTTCTACACAGTCACCTCATTGGCAAAAAAACAAACATGCCACTGGTGTTCCAAGTGCAACAGGTCCTGCACTCTCCATCTCGACTGATTGGTCAGTGAATTAAAAAAGAGAAGAAGTCTGATCCTACCCCTAAATCAGGTGTATGCAATGCTATTTGGTTTTCCTATTTACCAGATTAGAGTCAAAAATAGAATCAGAGAATTTCTGCTCGCACTCATTTAAAGCCAGAAGCCCGCCCCCTCAGACCACGAGGTCAGGGAGAACAAAGGTCAGCCTAGAAGAAAATATCTCACCAAATAAAATGTCATCCCAGCTTCTTCTTCAGGAAAAGGGGTGGGTCTCTAAACCAAAGGCATTCAAGAGACAATTGGACCACCATCTGTCAGATCTGCTTTGATTTGGATTCTTGCCTTGAGCAGGGGGTTGGACCCCATGGCCTTAGAGGCCCCTTTCAGGTCCATTTTATGATTCTATGGCAGATATTAAGCGAAGGAAAAAGAGTTGACTACGTACCTGGACAAAGTGCTTCTAATGTCCTGAAAGAAAGATAAAAACAAGATGTCTCAGCCACACAGCCCAATGACATATCTCAGTTCTTCTGTGTGGTGCAGCTAAGTGGCTCCCTCCTGCCTAAAGTGGGATTGTCAAGGTTGGGAAATTAGTATGGATAAGGTGCTAAAATAATTAGGGAGAATGTAAAAAAAATGCAATCTTGGAAATACATACTGTGCTTGAAAACTGAGGTTTGACTTACTAAAAGTCAACTGAAAAAAAATCAGCCAGCTCTCCAGCCCACTTTGAAAGCAAGGTCAATGTAAAATAACATTGCCTTGCAAAAGATTGACTCATGGAAGGTGAAGATTAAAACCTGGAATGGATTCACTGCACCTGTGGAGCTGGAGTCACTACTGATCACCATTGCCATCTTGGGCTTCTACAACAGAGACACAGAGAAAAAGAGAGACAGGGCAGAAAAGGTATAGGATGATGGCAATGGATGAAAAAAGAAGGGGGGAAGAAGAAAGGAGGATGGGTTGCTGCAATGTGAGCCATGGGAGGGCTGAAAAGGTAGAGGGAACCCCTTCAAATCATCCCCTTTCTATTCTGAAAGAATTGTCAGTCCCAAGGACCTGCAAAGCAACTTTGGCTAATATCTCACCTGCAGAAATTTACTTAGTGGCTGCTGGCATTTCTCTTCCATCTCAGTGATTTGGCCACCCAGATGGGAAATATCCTCTGAGAGTCTGAGAATATTTTCTTCTTTCCTCTTCTTGAACTCAATCAGGAGATCTCTCAGCTGAGTCAGGAGGAGGTGCTCTTTCTCCTCCAGGAACGTGCGCTGTTGTTCAAAGGTAATCTTGACCATACCTGCCAATGATTTAAAGCGTGCCTGGAGTGGGAAAACGCAACAAAAGTGGGGATGGGAATGCAAAGGTGAGATATTGGCTGAAGTCCAGTAGCAAATCACAACTAGAGTAGACCCACTGAATCAATGGAACTCACATTATGTGCTTGGAGAATGTCGAGCCCTAGCTATTCTTCAGGCAGAGCTTCTCTCTCACGACTAGTTCATACATGGAGAAATGCCGCTGGATGTTTTTTAGTATGACTTGCCAGTCCCTGGAAATGTGTTGCTAACTGGGAGGACCACCTCCCTTCAAAACCAAAGGACTTCAGCAGACACAAGAACAGGCTCACCCATGTAAGGGATACCACTCTGTAGTGGCTCATTCACATATCTGAGGGGTCCTCCACATAGGTCAAACATTCCTGCAAGAGTACCAGGTTTTACACGGTTTGGGTGTTTTTCCTGCCCTCCAGATGATAGATGGCTCAATCTGGTACATCCAGTGACTGTTCCCCTGCCTTTTTTGTCTCTGCTGAAGCAATGATTTATCTGGCTCCAGGGTTTGTTCCAGGTTGTACAGTTTAGTACTATGGTGCTTTCAAGCAAAGTTCATTGCTGGCAGAGAGGCTCCTTGCTTTCAAACAGCTCAGGAAATAGAAATTAAATTAAATTACTGTGATTAGGGTCTTCATGTTTTGGTGATGGTTCCCTCATTTTGGCGGGAATAAGAGACGGAGGCGATTTTAAAAATTCAACTGATTCAACTTTATTAACTCCAACATCCAAATTAACTAGATCAAATGAGTCCAAGCAACTTAGTTCTGGTAAAGTGTTCTAACTTATAACTTTAGTCCCGGGAGTTAACACTTCACTCCTCACATTGGGGCTGGACCAAATCACTCTCGGTCCGTCATTCTTCTCAGTGGGGTACTCCTGACCGTGCAAACTGTCCCACAACAAGGGTGTCTCGCCCAGTCCCCTTCTAGAGGTGGAATGTTGTAAGAGGGACTGGGACGAATCGCTCTCCTCCCCCCACCTTGGTTGCAGGGGTAGACCACTACGGTCTTCTCTGCCTTATGTGGCTCCGGATCGGGTAGCAATCCCCCTCCAGTATTTAAATTGGGGAAGTATTTCAAGAGATTACCGACCTTAGCCCAGGCTTCTTCCTCTCTCTCGGTCTGTATAGCACAATCTCTTGTCTCTCCCTTCTGTTGTTCCGTTTGAATACTAAATTCCCATGTAACATCTCCCTCTTTTATTACCTCCTCCCATACTATCAAATCACGCTCCTCCCCTTTCTCCTCCCCTTGATCTCCTGACAAGCACACCTCCATAGCCCTTCTTTCTGTCATCACTTCTTCTCCTATATCTATAAGTATCCCTTCTATGCATCTGTACACTTCCTCCTGCACATTTTGGATTGAAGACAGCTCACTAACATACTCTCTCTCACACGCCCCCCATGATGAGTGGGCCGTCCTCTCTTCAGTTTCCGCACCCTTGTCTCCCTGTCAGGAAAAATAATCTGCGTTAGCGTGTGCACTCCCCTTCTTATTTTTCACTTTAAAGGTATATGGTTGGAGGCTCAAATACCAATGTGTTAGCCTAGGGTTAGTATCCTTCATCCTATTTGACCATGGCAAAGGCGCATGATTGGTAACAAGAGTGAAAGGAGCTCCTAGCAAGTAATACCTAAGGGTTAGCATTGCCCACTTGGCTGCTAAGGCTTCCTTCTCTCTGGCTGCATATTTCCATTCTCTATTATTCAGTTTCTTACTTAAATACATCACAGGATACTCCACCTCGCCTTTCTTTTGAGACAGTACAGCTCCTATTCCCCTATCTGAAGCGTGTGTCTGTACAATAAAAGTTAGGTTAAAGTCGGGAGCATATCTACTGGGTAATTCGGCTAATATCCCTTTCAATTTCTCAAATGCTTCTTGTTCAGTCGCACACCACAATATTCTATTAGTCTTCTTTTTCTTGCCTCGTGGCGCAGTGCTTAAAACGCTGTACTGCAGCTAAAACTGTGCTCACGACCTGGGGTTCAAATCCCAGGTAGCCGGCTCAAGGTTGACTCAGCCTTCCATCCTTCCGAGGTCGGTAAAATGAGTACCCAGCTTGCTGGGGGGGCAATGTGTAGCCTTTATAATTAAAATTGTAAACCGCCCGGAGAGTGCTTGTAGCGCTATGGGGCGGTATATAAATCCAATAAATAAATAAATAAATAAATATTAGTCAAATCTGTTAAAGGTGCCGCTATCTCCGTGAAATTGGGTACAAACTGGTGGTAGTAGCCTGCCAATCCTAGAAATTGTTGTACGTCTTGCTTAGTCTGAGGGACTGCCTGCCTAGTTGCTTTATCTACCTTCTCTGATATGGGTTGTATTTTTCCTTTTTCCACTTGGAAACCTAAGGGCTGTGTGATAGTTCTGTTACCCCTAATTCCAACATTTCCTCAACTTCTTTATTTATGGTCTATTTTAAGTGGTGAGGCAATTTCTACCTCCAGATCTCACTACTACCTGTAGAGGTGTTTTGATAGGATGCTCAATTAATGTGGTATAGTCTGGGGATCCTGAGAAGACATGCTGAAATTCTTGTTCTAACTCCCTCACTTGTTGTTATCCTTCGTCTAATTCCTCGTCAAGGATAAGCTCAAGATTTTTCTGCAAGCAACCTGTGGCCTCCGGGCCAAAGTTCTCTTCTCCTACCTCTCCCAATAGGGCTTCCATTTCTTTCCATTCTTTCAGCAGATTTACATGGAAGATCCCCTTTTTCTTGTTTCTATCTGGCACCGCTATCTCATAGCCCTACCACTCTCTCACACACAATTACATTTTTAAAAGTTGTGAAAATGAAGTTCTAACACATTAGTAGAAACATATAATGAGAGGCAATTATCTCAGCGCAACCTGGATACCAGAAGCAGTAAGCCCTACCTTAATCCGCACCAAATCACAAACAAACAGAAACTGCAGCTGGAATTATTTTGCCATTTGAAAGACCCCGAAATCATCACGTAATTATTGTGCTCATCAAGTAATGTCTGGAATTTCATTGGGGGTTTACACTTGCAGGAGAGAAATCATGTCAAACTTGTTGGCAGATTGCTGCTCATTAACAAGATTCTGTTTGCATTCCTAGCCTTGTGATTGGGCACACGCCCATGAATGCAACCAGCGCCTTGTTGATGAGTGGCAACTGGCCAGCAAGACTTACCTATTTTATTTTATGTGGGCATAAACCAGCAACAGGATTCTGATTGATAAATTTACATGTGGCAATCAGTCCATTATATTGTTAAGGAATACCGTATTTTTCCATGTATAGGATGATACTTTTATCTAAAATCTTTAGACTAAAAAATTGAGGGTCATCTTATACACGGAAGGGGGGGGAAGGAATCAAAGGAATTGGAGGGGTAAAACAGTGATGAAAGGGCTTCAAGATCAAAGGGTTGCAACCCTGCAGCCCTTTCATCACTGCTTTACCCCTCCTCTTCCGCAGTCCTTTGTTCCTGCTTTCATGGGGCTTAGAAAGTGAAGGGAGGAAGCAGCGAACAAATTTTCTTATTTGGGGCTGGAAAAGTGGGGGTCATCTTATACATCGGGTCATCTAATAAATGGAAAAACATAGTATGTTTCATTATATTGCTAAGGAAGTCATTCTGCAGTTCTAATAGAAAGATCAATAGTATGTGTGTCTGGAAGAGTCTACCAGCCAGGTCTCATCAACATATAGATGTACTTGGACATTCTCAACCTTTCAGACTACAACTCCCAGAACTTCCCAGCCAGCCTGGACACTGGCCATATTGTCCAAAGCATTCTGGGAGCGTATCTACAATACGTAACAGTGAAACACACCTACCAGATACATCTGGCACTTCTGCTCTTCAGCCAGCTTTTCATCCACAAGTTTCTTTCTCTCTTTTTCCAGAGATTTTTGGTGGATCTTCACTACTTCCTGTGTTAAAAGAAACAAAATAGAAAAGCAGGAAAGGACAAGGATTTAGCCTTTTTAGGGCTTCTGATAAGCAGAATTGTTTTCTGTAGAAAATCATCCCTGATCTGATGGCGAGATAGGCCACCGTGTTCCTGAGGGGCCTTTCCATTTCTTACTGGGGAAAATCAAACACAACCCAAAATCTGAAGCACAAAGCAAGCTCCCCTACAGGCAGCCAGGTGATTTATTCTCTTACTAGCATCAGGTCTTGCCTTGTCTAACTGGCAGCAGCTGTCCAGGATAACATACATTTTCTTTCACCGGTTATCCATAGTCTTTCTAACTAGAGAAACTGGGACATTCCACATGTATAGCAGGGGTGGCACTCGAGTTGGGCATTTCCCTTATCAGCAGACTTGGGCCTTAATAAACCATGCATTCCCATGAAAAAGATTGAGTTTGTGGAGCAGGTGTGTCTGTCTATCTATTCCACTTTTCTTCCCATAAGGAACCTAAGGCAGCTCACAACTAAAGCTATAAAATGAACAAGAGTTTTAAAAAATACTGTACCATCTATCTATCTATCTATCTATCTATCTATCTATCTATCTATCTATCTATCTATCTATCTGTCTGTCTGTCTGTCTGTCTGTCTATACTTTGATCCTTAAAAGGGGCCCAAGGTAGCTTACATTTATATACTGTGTGTGTGTTTGTGTGTGTGTATTATTTATATTACACTTACACACACATTATACATCTATATAAACATCATATTAAGAACAAGTAAACATCTATTCAAATGAAAAGCCACTGTTAAAAAAAACAATTTTTAAAACATTTACATTTTAAAGGTTTTTCCTGCCTGTTTATGCTTGCCCTCTGGGGCGCGATCTCACATTCACACGTGCCTACCTTGTAGGTTTCTGCCGCCTCCTCGGCAGGGACCACCTCGTGTGTTCGGTGCTCCTTGGACCGGTCGCACACCACGCAGATGGGGGCTCCATCGTCCTTGCAGTAGAGTTTGAGGGGCTCCTGGTGCCTGAGGCAGACTCCTCTCTCCACGTCGGCTTCCCTCCTCTCCTGGAGTCTCTTGACCAGCCCTGCCAGATTCCCCAGCTGTCGGTTGGCCCTGAAGCTCTCGGTCGAAACCCGTCGCCTGCAGTAAGGGCAGCAGCCCTCCGCCTCGTCCCAGCATCCGGTGAGGCAGGCTCGGCAGAAATTGTGCCCGCACTCCACAAGAATGACTGGATCTTGGAAAGAGGACAGGCAGATGGGACATGTGATTTCATCACAGAACTCCTCGACCAGACCCTCAGCCGCCATCACGGTGTCTCCTTCTCTTCTTGCCTTCCTTCCAATTTTAGTTTCGTTTCTTCCTGACCTGCTTCTGACTCCAAAGAGACTCCTAACGGCCATCAGCAGCATGACGCTCTGAAGGGGACAAACGGGGCTTGGCTTTTTTGGAAACATCAGCATAACTTTGTTGTCGTTGGTATGCTGCCTTCCCTCCAGTCAACACTTGATTCTTTCTTCTCATTTTTCCTTTAGTTATTTTTTTACTCTCTTTTCTTGCTTTTACATCCTCATTTGAAGATTTATGTAACTACACTATGTGTTTTTATTAATTGTCTATGTTATATTGGAAGCCGCCTCAGAGTGGTCGAATAGACCAGATGGGCGGAATAAAAATCAAATAAACAAACAAACAAACAAACAAACAAACGCACACATACATACATACATACATACATACATACATACATACATACATACATACATACATACATACATACATACATACATACATACATAAAAATATGAGCATCAAGATAAAACTGAGCTTCATCTGGCAGCCGCATGCATGAGGGCTCTCCGAGAAGTCCTATCTTCAACAACTCTGCTCCTCTCTTGTAGATTCAAGCCTGTGGCTTCCTTTCAAGAGCCAGTCCACCTCATATGTTGGTCTTCTTTTTCTGCGGCTTTCCACCTTTCCTGATAATATTATTGTCTTTTCCAGAGAACCCTGTGTTCTCCTTAAGTGCCCAAAGTAGGACAACCTCAGCTTCAACATTTTTGCCTCCAGAGATAGTTCAGGCTTGATTTGCTCTCGAACCCATTTGTTCATCACCAGGGTATCCACAAAGCTCTCCTCCAGCAGCATCTTTCAGATGGATTAACTTTTTTCCTGTCAGCTTTCTTTGCTCCCCAGCTTTCACACCTATACAAGGGGACTGGGGATATGAACAGCATAACTAGCCGATGTCAAAGTGTGTGTGTGTGTGTGTGTGTGTGTGTGTGTGTGTGTGTGTGTGTGTGTGTGTGTGTGTGTGTGTGTGTGTGTGTGTGTGTGTGTGTGTGTGTGTGTGTACAAATGTTGGATTATTGCAAGAGGCATTTTAAATATAACACAAAAGCCAGGTTGAAATTCTTTAGTTTCCTAGGTTAGTTGGAGTACTTTTATATATAAGGTACTTCAGCTAACCCAGGAAACTAAAGAATTCCATTTATATCAGGCGTCTCAAACTCAATTTACTTGAGGGCCCCTGGAGGCAGAGTCTGGGCGAGGCTGGGCCGCATCAGATTTTCCGCCAGGCGGAGCAAGAGCCCGAGGAAGCCGCCCATGAGTTTCCTTAGCCCAGCTGGGGCTCCGAGGAGGAGGAGGAGGGGCGCGCGAGCCCTCGTTGCCAGCCATGACCTCCTCTGGCTCTTCTTCACTACCACCAGCAGCAGCAGGACGAAGAAGCGGAGAAGGGACAGAGCGCCTGCGACTGCCTAGCCAGAGTGGGGTGGGGTGGAGGGCATGACATAAAATTTAAAAAATCCCTCACAGAATCGCCTTGCCAAAGAAGAAAAGCCCCCACTGGTACCCGCAAAATTAAACAGAACGGGGCGGGGGCCACACAGGTGTGCGCACATGCACAAAAACACAAAAACACACACACGGAGGTCTGGCAACCTTCTTCTGAGGGCCCCCCTAAAAAAAAAAGGCACACTCAGGAGCAGCAGCTACCCCCACCACAACAGAGGAGCAAACTTTGCGAGGCGAGCCCAGGCAGCCTCCAGAGCCAAGGCGGCTGAAGCAGGAGGAAGAGGAGGAGGAAGAGGAAGCACCGCCGGGTGCTGAAGCGACCACTGGCTGGGCTGGTGGTGCCAAGAGAGAAAAAGGGCCAGAGAGTCGCTTCCCTGGAAGAGGCGTCGGCGGTGGCAGCTGCTATTGGTGGCTTGGAGGCACTCTTTGAGGACTGGCCGGAAGCGAGCTCCGCTCTCAGGCATCGTTCAGTGGCGGCTTGGGCACTCAGGGAAAAGGGCCAGCAGTGCGCCTCACTTGCCGGCTCTCCCCCAAGACAGCGCCTCTTGCACCCTCCATCTGGAACTGCAGCCTGCCAGCTGGCAGACAGGAGGGCCGGCTGGCAGGCTGTAGTTCCAGATGGAGGGTGCAAGAGGCGCTGTCTTGGGAGACATCCAGTGAGTGAGGTAAGGGTTTTTTGACTCTTGACACCAGAAGGCGGGTGGGCGCTTTGGGGGGGCAGGCAAGGCGGGGGCCACAAACTATCATCTGGAGGGCCGTAAATGGCCCCGGGGCCACGTTTGAGACCCCTTGGCTAAAGTATTGCAAGAAAATATAACATGCAGATTTAGCTTTCAGAAAGTGCACGAGCAATCTCTGGCCAAAAATCTAGTAACAAATCTAGCCCAGGAAAATTAACTCTGTGTAAAAATCACAAGAGAAACCTGATGAGGGAAGTTTAGATTCTCCCCGGAAAAGTAAATTAACCCACCGTAAAAAGCAGAACCTCTCTCAGAATTCTGGCAAAAAGGGTAAAGTAAGGCCTTAAGGCTCCAGAACAGTCAAAATCTGCAAAAAAGTAACATTAACAGGAGAAAAGTGAGTGGGGAAAATCCACATAGCCTCCAGCAAACAAGCTCCCAACTTTTCCTGCAATAAAAATAGAGATGGTTCTCTGTGTTTCTAATTTCCCCATTCTCACACCATGACCTTAGCCCTTTGATTGGTTTTATTTGCATGAAGACATAACTGGAGGCTAAAATTATTTTTGTAATTATTACCGTTAAACCAAGTTTAGCAGGGCAGCCGAGAGCTCATCTCCTGGGAAGAGCAGATTCTGCTGCCCTGGATCTCCCAAGAAGCAGCCCGAGAAGGGATGTCTTTGAGTGACCTTGTTAGATCATTTTTGGATGCTGGACACGCGAGCCATGCCTTTAGATGGTAAAATATATTATTTCAACATTTGCTCTCCCGCCCTCCTTGTTCTTCAAAGCCCTTCTGCTCTTTCCCCTGTGCTGAGGTGCAGTAGGACTCTTTTGCACAAATCCTGGCAGCACAGAAGTTATTTTGAATGTCACCGTGCTCTGCCACACGGAAAGGCCACCTGTGTTTCTGCAACAGTCTTTGCGAACTGGTGACAAAGAAGAGGAAAACTTGAAAGCCTCGTTATCACCCCATCCCTTTGTTAAAGCAAGGAGGGGCCCCTCATTTAAGGTAATCTCCTTGTTCTGGCTCTGAAGAGGATCCCCCAAGGTGGCACTACCTCTGATTTGCTTTAACCTAACATTTCGAAAGTATGCAAATGCAAGTAGATAAATAGGCACCACCTTGGTGGGAAGGTAACAGCATTCCGTGTCTATTCGCACTGGCCACGTGACCACGGAAACTGTCTTCAGATAAACCCTGGCTCTACGGCTTGGAGACAGGGATGAACATCACACCCTAGAGTCGAACACGACTAGACTAAACGCCAAGGGGAACCTTTAACTTTACTAATGCCACTGCCCCTCATGAATAGCTACATAATCCTATGCATGCTTATGGTGCCTATTAAGCAGAGGTCCATCCGCTTAGTCCCTGCAGTTAGGACATATCCAGCAGGTCCCAGCAGCATCTGGCCAGATCACTTGAGATTAAAGGAACTCTTTGGCTCTTCTTTGTCTCAGCTGGGAGCCAGCCTGGGAGCTGAAATAAAGTTTCTGCTTTGTTTTTCTTTTTTGAAGGGTAGGGGACAAGTGAGTTAGTCAGAAAAATAAAGCCCGTGAAGCAGACAGGGAAGTCAGATCATTCTTCTCTTCCTGTTTCCGTTGAATCCAGGAGCTCTTCATTTGTGGGTGATATGTTTTAAAGGACAAATACAGTCGTGCCTAGCTTAACGATTGCCCCACATTACGACGAATCCACTTTATGACGATCTTTTTGCGATCACAGTTGTGATCGCAAAACGATGGTCTAAATCACTGGTTCTTAATCTTGGGTTACTCAGGAGTTTTGGACTGCAACTCCCAGAAGCCTTCACCACCAGCTGTGCTGCCTGGGGTTTCTGGGAGTTGCAGTTCAAAAACATCAGAGTAACAAAGGTTAAGAACCACTGGTCTAAATGGGGGAATTTCGCTTAGCGATGATCGGTTCCCTGCTTCAGGAACCAATTTTCGCTTTACGACGATCAAAAACAGCTGATCATCGGGTGTTCAAAATGGCCACGGGGTGCTTAAAATGGCTCCCCGCTGTGCTTAGGGAAGGATTCCTTGCTATACAGGCAGCAAAAATGGCCGCCCTATGGAGGATCTTTGCTGGACGGTGAGTTATTCAACCCATTGGAACGCATTGAACAGTTTTCAGTGCGTTTCAATGGGAGTTTTATTTTCACTTTACGATGTTTTCGCTTAACGACGATTTTCCTGGAACGGATTATCATCGCTAAGCGAGGCACCACTGTACTTTCTCAAAAGGCTACAGTTACTTCACTACCATTTCCAGAAAGCAGCGGAGAATAGGAACTGCTTAGTATTTCCTCCCCTTCTTTTTAAAAAGGAAATGGCTTTACTTATAAAGAACATCCAGGGAACTTCACTTCCTCCTTCAGCTTGATTGTGTACTTTCTCTGTAGCTTACCTCTCATCTTCTCATGGCACTCAGAGTGTCTATACAAGAGCCTGGGGATGTTACTTTTAAGACTCTAACAACCAGAATCCCTGGTGAGCCATAGGAGTTGTTATCACCTGAAAAACTCGTTTGTTGGTCTCCTGTTTCTTACATAGAACTTATGACTGAATTTTATCTTTGTGTTTAAGATGTTTCTCTCTCTCTCTCTCTCTCTCTCTCTCTCTTATGAAGCTTTACACATCCATCTGTGAATAAGCATCCATCTGTAGAATAAACTATACAAGTTGACTTGTATAGGAATGCATTGTTAACCAGGAGCATAAGAGTAAACATGGCAATATAGGTGCTTATCGTGACTGCCTCCAACTCTCCTCTCACATAAGGAGAATCCAAACGTACAGGTAGATAAAACAGTATATGTCAGCAAATAAGGAGCAGGTCTTGGGTAAAGCTAATGGCCCTTAATTGCCTGCTCAAAACTGAACTACAGTATTTTGCATTAACACAAAGATAGCTTGCAACATTATACAGTTTCTAGGAAGATCTGCTTCTTTCCCAGCTGTTGTGAGGATCACAGCTAAGCTGAAGGGGAACGTGGAAGACTGATGGTAAATAATGTCCTATCCCATGCTACCCAGAGAGTCATCTGGCTTTAACCCCGTGAGTCCACTACACTCCAAATGAAATGTGTGTGATTTGTGTTACATGTTGTTGTATTGGAGTTCGCTGGAACTTCCAAGCCCCTGATTCATTCAAACCACAAACAGCTAGCTTTCAGTGATAATTCATCTTCTTCAGGCTGTGTACCAAGTTCTTTCAGGGATTTCAGAAAGCTACATACGTTTATTAACATCTGTATCCATCTCAAGAACCTAACTAGCCCCAACAATGGCCATGAGACTTTGGAACTTTAATGAAAGTACATGATTTTCTGAACTCCCTGCAAGAACATGATGCACAGCCTGAAGAAGATGAATTATCATTGAAAGCTAGCAGTTTGTGATTTGTTTGATTTGTTTTTTTCAGTGTTCTAATAAAGGTATCGCCTGTATTGATTTGGACACCACACAATCCTTTTAATTTTTTTTTCTAAACATCCCCCACTCCATGTTTCTGACTGGGCAACCGATGCACACGTGACTCCCCCTATCATTAGACAGACAGTCACGGGCATCCACCAAAGCAGAGACAGGCAAACACTTCCCCCTTCAGCAACACTGGGGGCTGAGCTTTGCCCATCTCTCTGTGACCTCAGCACAAGTGGATGATGCGTGAGCTTCCTCTTATGATGTAACTATGGTTCTGTAGCCATAGGAGAGGAAGACAGGCCTGTCCATGAGTCATGAGGAGGCTAGCTGCCCAAGGCCACAGATTTTGACTCTCATGAGAGGGCAGCAAGTAGTTATTTAATTCTGGTTTATTTCTGTTAACTGCCTGGAAGAGGAAAGGTATTTGGGGTGGAGGAGGAGGCTGTGAATGTCTTCCGTCTTCTTCCACCACAACTTGGCTTTAGATTCCATCCATCCTGGGGGTGGCAGTTGTTGCTCTGCTTCAGACTGAAAAATCGCTTGGACTGCAATCGCTTGGAGAGGCAGAAGAAGAGAAGAAGCTGGCTGAGAGGAAGGACAATGTGAGGAAAGACGAGAAGAGTGGAATGGAGAAAGAGGACAGAGACGGCCAGGGAGAAAGTGGCAGAGAAGACACGCCAATGAGAGAAACGTGAACTCAGAGGGCAGCTGCAGAAAGATTTAAGATAAGGATTCGAGAAAAGCATGTCTCGTAACTGGGGTCGTCCTTTCCGGTCAACTGGGAGGGCCTGGTTTGGCGCATCACAGATAGAAGCGTAGCCATGGCTTCTGAGCGCCGAAAGTTCCAGAGCTCAACTGTTTTAACAGTTGTCTTTGCTAGAGGCCAGAAGGGAAGGAAAAAAAAACACCCTGATATATATATATTCCCTTCCCCATAAGGGAAGAAAATATATTTTTTTTCTTCCCTTCTGGTCTCCACCACAACCGTTCCCACTCTGAGTTTCCTTTTCTTTCAGATTAGGGAAACAGAAAACAATTGGGAAAACATAGAGAAGACTAGAAGATTAGGAAGTCTCCCAGGCAAATATATTTGGTGCTCCTAGAAAGATCTCAAATGGAAAGATACAACCTAGCGCTATGGAAAAAAAATATTGACCTACAAAGATTTTACATCCTAAACCGTTAAGGGATTCAGAGCACATTTCTAGCTTTGTAACATCACAAGCTTTCTGCCTTTAAAGTCTAAAAACAAATCATCCGGTGCGGATGAAACCCAGCTTCTTTTAGTTCTGATTATTTTAGTGAAGTTTAATTTTCTGACACAACCAAGATCAGATCAGCAACATCTGAGCATCTTCATTTGTTCCCTAGGTAGAAGTAATGCTCTTACTTGTCAAAAAACTGGTTTCACTGTTGTGACAAGGCACTTGCTGTAATAATAACCTGAGATGTCAGTTTTATTGTTAATTAAAAAGTTTCCACTGATGTCATAAGGAGGTGAGCAGCTGAAGGAAGGAGGAAGCTAAAGTGGAAGAAAAACAGATTTCCATCTGGGAAGAGGAAACAGAAGAGGAAGGAGTCCACAGGAAGAAAAGAAAGTGCAGGATGAGAGGGGAGAGCGAAACTCCAAATGTGGAAAATGAGAGTGAGGGCGGAATTGTGAATATCAAGACGCCAACAGAAATGTTGGAGAAAGAAGTCAAGTCAATGGAAAGGAAGCAATTATACGGTATTGCTTTGACCAACTGTTTCCTTCAAGCAGTTTGGCCAAGAATGGAGTCAGAAGGTGAGATCCAGCATGCCAGCGAACCAAGCAACTCACTCAATATTCTAATGTAAATCAGTATATTTGGAGGCCTTTTGCAAGGCAAAACCCACCCGCCCTTCCAGATCTTTGGAGTTGCATTATGCATTTGGCCAGTGCGTCTTCTGACACTGGTATTAGGACTCCCGAGGTAAGTAAGAAATCAGCCGTGCTCCATTGCCTGGCTCTTGCAAAAAGAGGCCCGAAGAACTGGCCACCCCAGGGAAAGCCAGAAAGGGTAGGCGAACCTACTGTGAAGCTACCAGGTCAGGCTTGCTTGTCGATCTGCCTAATGGGGAGATGGGCTCTTGTGGGATGCCAGCCTTATTGACTTGGTGCCATCCTGAACTGCATGAAAGGTATGTCGGGTTGCAGGAGGTGGGATGGATCTGCCCAGCACAGGTAAGTAGTTCCCCTCTGAGAACCGGTGAATATAAGCAAGCAGCGCGGCTTTATTCAGGTATGGCAAGACTCTATCGTCCAGGTTGGTCCAGAGGTAAGTATTCCTCAGTTTCGCGCAGTACGACTCCATCCTGTTTATTTGCTCATCATCAGCCACGCAGGAGATGGTCCAACCACCACATCGAGTCAAGGCAGATGAGGACAAGGATGATCCAAGTTCAAACTCAGTGCAAAGATTGATTTCCAGAATCTTGCAGATGACTCCCTAGCAGGTAAAAGAAAAAACACTTGGACTCCCTAAAATGCATTTGCAACCTCACTTTTTCTAGCTCTCGTAAATATTGGATAATAATTATGTGTATGTGATGGATCAATTGTTACAGAATGTGTGAAGTTTTGAGGTTTTGAGGTCAATCAAAGGCATCTGCAACTTTTTCTCCCTGGTACTAAAATGCTTGCAGAATAAATTGTAACCTTTCTCAGACTCTAACCAAGAAAGGTCCGTACGTTGTTCTACAAGCCCGTATCAGATTGGGAATGAAATGGGAAAGGTTAACATCACCAGATATGAGATCTGGAGGGAAAAAAATCCCATAAACACAGAATATTGAGCTGGTACATTTTAGTCAATGGCTGCACCAGAAGCACCAAAACCACAAACACCGAATCATGGCTTTTATTCCAGTTCTAATGATGAAAATGCTGCAGGCAGGCAATCTACCAAGAGGAGTGAAGAGCCTCACGTCACTCAGACTAAAAAACATCTTAAAAGCCCCTGAAGATATTCTTAGGTGCCTCTTCCCTGTTGCAAATTTCTCGTTCTCCTTTCCTTTTGCAAGCATGAACTGACCACCAGTATCCTTGTTTAATTTGTTAAACCTATTTTGCTCAGAATATGAAGACTTCCTTCAACCCATGTTCTTCATAAAGAATGAAGATTTGAAGGACACAGCTGGCCAGAAAATAAACAAGTGGCTCTAGAATCCAGCCTTCCTAAGTCTCTTTCGTTCACTCCCTCGGCCACATTGACAGTGAACTAATTTTTCTATGGAACAAGAAAGCAATGACCTCTGGTGAGGACTAGGAAGCATCTTCCAGTCATCAAGGACTGGAATTGAAGAGGAGCTTCCCGTCTGCAACTCTTCTGGCATCAACTGCTCTGCTGCAGTTTGGTGGGCGAAGATGAAAGAGAGAAGTGGGGATGCTCAGAAAGGCAACGTAAGCAAAGGTGATCACCTCCCAGCTACATCTTCTCTGCAAAGAAGAGAGAGAATAATTTCTGGATCATAGTTTTCCTTTCTTGTCTAATGAAAAGCAACAATGGATCTATTCAGTTCTTCATCTGGAACATGTTGGGTGTGCAATGAACGTGCGGCAAGGAGAACCTCTGGTATTCATTGATATTCATGAATATCACTACAATTGGATGTCTTTGGTCACTTTGGGGAGCACTGCTTCAAGATGCAGGATCAGCCTCTCGTTTAGTGGCGCCTGCAGGTGGCCCAGTTGAATTGACTTTGTCCTGGAGAAAGATTTATACTGCTACACAGGTGAGTATTCTGTAAATCCACAGGTATCTGATATATAGGTGAGTATTTTTGCGTGTCAGATCCTGATCAGGAAGCCTGACTGCTCCAGGAGTCCTACAGAGATTTATAGACCTCCCGCGCAAAGAACAGAAATCTTTCTACATGTTTCATTTCTGAAAAGCCTCCAGGTTCCATAATTCTGAAAAAGCAAGTCTCAAGTATATTGAAGACGGTGCCACAGTTGTATACTTGTGCATTTTATTGACCCATTTTTTCCTGAATATTGACTATATTATTAAGGTGAGTATTTCTTCAGTCAGGGACGTGGTGGCACTGCAGATAAAACCGCAGAAGCCTCTGTGCTGCAAGGTCAGAAGACCCGCTGTTGTAAAATCGAACCCATGCGACGGAGGGAGCTCCCATCACTTGTCCCAGCTCCTGCAAACCTAGCCATTCGAAAGTATGCAAAAATGTGAATCAATAAATAGGGACCACCATGTCTGGAAGGTCACGGCGTTCCATGCCTAGTCATGCTGGCCATGTGACCATGGCAACGGTCTATGGACAAATGCTGGCTCTATGGCTTGGAGATGGGGATGAGCACCACCCCTTAGAGTCGGATTCGACTGGACTAAAGATCAAGGGGAACCTTTTTACCTTTATCTTATTTCTTCATTCAAAGGGATAACTGTATCCCTTCTTCCAGCTGCTGTGCTTTCCAGCAACTGTGTGTGATGCTTCGTGACATCAAAGGAGCGTGGGCAGATGATACAGTGGTACCTCAACTTATGAACTTAATCCATATTGAAACACCGTTCGTATGTCGAAAAGTATGTCGAATCAAACTTTGCCATAGGAATGCACTGAAAACCATTTAATGCATTCAGTCTGTTTTTCGTCGAGGCACTGTTCGTAGGTGGAGGCTTTAGTTCCTGTGGGAACTAATGCAAACCCGGTTAATCCATACTCTACCACTAGAGGGAGAATATTTTTTTCTTCTTTCGACCTATGATGAACTTAGGTCAAAAAAAGGGCAGGAAAGTTTTTTTCTGGGTTTCTTTCCTTCGTAAGTTGAGGCTTTGTGTGCAAGTTGAAGCAACTTTTTTCGACTGGGGACATTCGTAACTAGAATTGTTCGCAAGTGGAGCCGTTCGTAACTCTAGACATTCGCAAGTGGAGACTTCGTAAGTTGAGGTACCACTATACCCGAAAGCTTCTTGCTATGGTATTAGAGCAAACTGAAACTGTCCGGAAACGATCCAGAATAACGATCATTGTGCCCTGAACTGCACAATCGTGAAATGAACCTCATGTCACTGGTACTTCGCAACAAGTTCCTAAAGGTGTGTCAATCATGTTCCAGATATTATCTTGAAAGAGACCAACACTGGGTAAGTAATTTCCATGAATTCCAAAGACGTGGCAATGAGGGTGCCTTTGGAATGCTACACAGGTGAGTATTCTTTAACCCACAGAAATCTGAAATATAGGTGAGTATCCTTAGGTGTCAGATCCTGATCAGGAAGCCTGACTGCTCCAGGAGTCCTAGAGAGATTTATAGACCTCCCACGCAAAGAACAGAAGTCTTTCTACAAGTTTCATTTCTGCAAAGTCTCTAGGTTCCATAATTCAAAAACATCATGTCTCAAGTATATTGAAGACTCCAATCGTTTGCAAGTGGAGACGTACATAACTCAAATCATTCACAAAAGGGGACGGTCTTAACTGGAATTGTTCTCAAGTGAAGACGTTCTTAACTAATCGTTTGCAGTTGGAGACGTTTGCAACTACAATCGTTGGCAAGTGGAGGCATTCGTAACTCCAATCGTTCTCAAGTGGAGACGTTCATAACTCGAATCGATCGCAAGTAGAGACATTCATAACTCGCATCGTTCGCAAGTGGAGACGTTCATAACTCGAATCGTTCGCAAGTGGTGACATTCGTACCTTCAATCGTTCGCAAGCGGAGACTTTTGTAACTCGAATCGTTCACAAGCGGAGACGTTCATAACTCGAAGCGATCGCAAGCGGAGACATTCGTAACTCGCATTGTTCGCAAGTGGAGACGTTCACAACTCGAATAATTCGCAAGTGGTCACATTCGTAAGTTCAATCGTTCGCAAGCGAAGACTTTTGTAACTCGAATTGTTCACAAGCGGAGACGTTCATAGCTCGAATCAATCGCAAGTGGAGAAATTCGTAACTCGCATCGTTCGCAAGTGGAGACGTTCATAACTCGAATCGATCGCAAGTAGAGACATTCATAACTCACATCATTCGCAAGTGGAGACGTTCATAACTCAAATAGTTCGCAAGTGGTCACATTCGTAAGTTCAATCGTTCGCAAGCGGAGACTTTTGTATCTCGAATCGTTTACAAGCGGAGACGTTCGTAACTTGAGACGTTCGCAAATGGAGACGTTCGTAACTGAAATTGTTCGCAAGTGGAGACGTTCGCAACTCAAATCGTTCGCACGTGGAGACGTTTGTAACTCAAATCGTTCGCACGTGGAGATGTTCGTAACTCGAGACGTTCGCAAGTGGAGACTTCGTCAATTGAGGTACCACTATACCCGAAAGCTTCTTGCTATGGTATTAGAGCAAGCTGAAACTGTCCGGAAACGATCGAGAATACCGATCATTTAGCACGAATGCCCTGAACTGTACAACTGTGAAATGAACCTCATGTCACTGGTACTTCGCAACAAGTTCCTAAAGGTGTGTCAATCATGTTCCAGATATTATCTTGAAAGAGACCAACACTAAGTAATTTCCATGAATTCCAAAGACGTGGCAATGAGGGTGCCTTTGGAATGTCCCTTTGGAAGAGGTAAAAGCACGGCATAAGTAAATTCGCCCTCTTGCTCCAGAGTCACCTGTAAAGGAACATCACACAAGACAGTCTCAGGGGCTTTTGTTGTGCACCCAAAGGAGCCCCACCCCAAGGATATCTGAAGAGGAGTTTGTTTTCCTGAGCGGGATCTTTGTTTCGGTGTCATTCTCCTTTAGGCCGAGTAACCTGAGAGATGCAGCGTGGAAAAGTCTCGCATTTCTCCCTAGTTTCATTGTAGGGTTTGCAGAGGGAGATGAGGGACAGAAGAGTGGAGGCTGTGGGAGAGGAAGAGGAAAAGTCATCGTTTACAGGAAGGATGTTCACAGATTTCCCTCAGACATCTTGTTAGTCCTCTTATTTCTGGATCATTGTTTTCCTTTTTGGCTTTGCCTGGTGAAAGGCAACAATGGATCTATTCAGTTCTACATCTGGAGCGTGTTGGGTGTGCAATGAACGTGCGGCAAGGAGAACCGCTGGCATTCTTCAAGATTTATGAATGTCGGTACAATTAGATGTCTTTTGTCATTGTGGGGAGCACTGCTTCAAGATGCAGGATCAGCCTCTCCTTCAGTGGTGCCCGCAGGTGGCCCAGTTGAACTGACTTTGTCCTGGAGTAAGATTTATACTGCTACACAGGTGAGTATACTTTAACCCACAGAAATCTGAAATATAGGTGAGTATCCTTAGGTGTCAGATCCTGATCAGGAAGCCTGACTGCTCCAGGAGTCCTAGAGAGATTTATAGACCTCCAACGCAAAGAAAAGAAGTCTTTCTACAAGTTTCATTTCTGCAAAGTCTCTAGGTTCCATAATTCAAAAACATCATGTCTCAAGTATATTGAAGACTCCAATCGTTCGCAAGTGGAGACGTACATAACTCAAATCATTCACAAAAGGGGACGGTCTTAACTGGAATTGTTCTCAAGTGAAGACGTTCTTAACTAATCGTTTGCAGTTGGAGACGTTTGCAACTACAATCGTTGGCAAGTGGAGGCATTCGTAACTCCAATCGTTCTCAAGTGGAGACGTTCATAACTCGAATCGATCGCAAGTAGAGACATTCATAACTCGCATCGTTCGCAAGTGGAGACGTTCACAGCTCGAATCGATCGCAAGTGGAGAAATTCGTAACTCGCATCGTTCGCAAGTGGAGACGTTCACAACTCGAATCGATCGCAAGTAGAGACATTCATAACTCACATCGTTCGCAAGTGGAGACATTCATAACTCGAATCGTTCGCAAGTGGTGACATTCGTATCTTCAATCGTTCGCAAGCGGAGACTTTTGTAACTCGAATCGTTCACAAGCGGAGACGTTCATAACTCGAATCGATCGCAAGCGGAGACATTCGTAACTCGCATTGTTCGCAAGTGGAGACGTTCACAACTCGAATAATTCGCAAGTGGTCACATTCGTAAGTTCAATCGTTCGCAAGCGAAGACTTTTGTAACTCGAATTGTTCACAAGCGGAGACGTTCATAGCTCGAATCGATCGCAAGTGGAGAAATTCGTAACTCGCATCGTTCGCAAGTGGAGACGTTCACAACTCGAATAATTCGCAAGTGGTCACATTCGTAAGTTCAATCGTTCGCAAGCGAAGACTTTTGTAACTCGAATTGTTCACAAGTGGAGACGTTCATAGCTCGAATCGATCGCAAGTGGAGAAATTCGTAACTCGCATCGTTCGCAAGTGGAGACGTTCATAACTCGAATCGATCGCAAGTAGAGACATTCATAACTCACATCATTCGCAAGTGGAGACGTTCATAACTTGAATAGTTCGCAAGTGGTCACATTCGTAAGTTCAATCGTTCGCAAGCGGAGACTTTTGTATCTCGAATCGTTTACAAGCGGAGACGTTCGTAACTTGAGACGTTCGCAAATGGAGACGTTCGTAACTGAAATTGTTCGCAAGTGGAGACGTTCGCAACTCAAATCGTTCGCACGTGGAGACGTTTGTAACTCAAATCGTTCGCACGTGGAGATGTTCGTAACTCGAGACGTTCGCAAGTGGAGACTTCGTCAATTGAGGTACCACTATACCCGAAAGCTTCTTGCTATGGTATTAGAGCAAGCTGAAACTGTCCGGAAACGATCGAGAATACCGATCATTTAGCACGAATGCCCTGAACTGTACAACTGTGAAATGAACCTCATGTCACTGGTACTTCGCAACAAGTTCCTAAAGGTGTGTCAATCATGTTCCAGATATTATCTTGAAAGAGACCAACACTGGGTAAGTAATTTCCATGAATTCCAAAGACGTGGCAATGAGGGTGCCTTTGGAATGTCCCTTTGGAAGAGGTAAAAGCACGGCATAAGTAAATTCGCCCTCTTGCTCCAGAGTCACCTGTAAAGGAACATCACACAAGACAGTCTCAGGGGCTTTTGTTGTGCACCCAAAGGAGCCCCACCCCAAGGATATCTGAAGAGGAGTTTGTTTTCCTGAGCGGGATCTTTGTTTCGGTGTCATTCTCCTTTAGGCCGAGTAACCTGAGAGATGCAGCGTGGAAAAGTCTCGCATTCTCCCTAGTTTCATTGTAGGGTTTGCAGAGGGAGATGAGGGACAGAAGAGTGGAGGCTGCAGGAGAGGAAGAGGAAAAGTCATCATTTACAGGAAGGATGTTCACAGATTTCCCTCAGACATCTTGTTAGTCCTCTTATTTCTGGATCATTGTTTTCCTTTTTGGCTTTGCCTGGTGAAAGGCAACAATGGATCTATTCAGTTCTACATCTGGAGCGTGTTGGGTGTGCAATGAACGTGCGGCAAGGAGAACCGCTGGCATTCTTCAAGATTTATGAATGTCGGTACAATTGCATGTCTTTTGTTATAGTGGGGAGCACTGATTCAAGATGCAGGATCAGCCTCTCCTTCAGTGGTGCCCGCAGGTGGCCCAGTTGAACTGACTTTGTCCTGGAGTAAGATTTATACTGCTACACAGGTGAGTATTCTTTAACCCACAGAAATCTGAAATATAGGTGAGTATCTTTAGGTGTCAGATCCTGATCAGGAAGCCTGACTGCTCCAGGAGTCATAGAGAGATTTATAGACCTCCCACGCAAAGACCAGAAGTCTTTCTACAAGTTTCATTTCTGCAAAGTCTCTAGGTTCCATAATTCAAAAACATCATGTCTCAAGTATATTGAAGACTCCAATCGTTCGCAAGTGGAGACGTACATAACTCAAATCATTCACAAAAGGGGACGGTCGTAACTGGTTTAACTCAAGTAAGTACCATCTGACTGGGAGGCTCTGGCGCTTGCTGGTATGCCCAGGGTAACACTGATCGCCAGTTTTGGGGTCGGGAAGGAATTTTCCTCCAGGGCCAATTGGCCCGAGGTCCTGGAGGTTTTTCGCCTTCCCCTGGGCATCCAGCAGGCGTCATACAAATTTGACTGTGGGATCATTTCAACTAATGTTGTAATCGAAACATACTTGGGAACTAACCAGGAAAATAAGGACTGTACTCAAAATGGTCACTAATTATAAACGTGAAACATCTACCCTTTTTAAATTAAAAAAACATGCCATACTCCAGAAATCAGGAAGTAATACATTTCATAAAATAATATACTTCAGAAATCAAGAAGCCTGACTGCTTGGACAAAATGCGGCTCGTTGCCAAAGAGGAAATAATAGGAGTCGGGTATTTGCTTACATGGTTTTTACGCTGCACACATAATTACGAGGGTCAGCTAAAGGGTCTTCCCTGTTGACTCAAGACTTAATAACATACGGTGGCATTTCTTTTTAAAAAGCAAAAAGCTAAAACAGCTGCAGAGTTTTCTCTTTCAAGTGACTTATTTTTTCCCCCTACAATGACCTTTGTCTTCATTGCATTCGACTTCTTCCAGCGTAAAACCTGTTTCTCCGTTCATCCAGGAGGTATTCTGAGTTACTATCTTTTATCCCCTTGTTTCACTGTTGCTTTCTCTGCCTCCTCATTTTGCATCACCACTGGTTTCCAAGTCATGCTTCGCCAGTGGGAAGAAGTGGAAACCAGAAGGTGTGAAATCAAGGTTGTTGAGAGCAAGGCTCGGGTTTGGGCTGCGTTTAAAGTGGGATTTGGGTTTAAATTATGGGTTTGGGGCTCAGTGAAGGTTAACATTATCTTTGGGGTTAGGGTAAGGTTTAGAATTGGGCAGACACGTGCTTGGGTTATGTGGTGATCAATGTGAAGCATGCCGTTCATCAATGCTTCGTCATCAACACACATATAACCACAAGCGGCTTTCGTTGACCAAGCAGATATAATCGTGTTCTGCTCTGAAAAGCTCATTAACCACACATTCGTTTGTACAGGTGGACACCCTTCGCAGTTTCGCATTGGCTACCAATCGAATTTTCATTGCAGCATTGAGCCACAGTCATGCATGTGCACTGGGCAGGAAGGGGATGATGTGCAATAATACTACATCGATATTGCAGAACATCAAACATTTGGACAGTCAAACAGGGAAAGCTTTTCAACGGATTCTCATGATTGTTGGACCTATATGCTTGTTCACCTCTGTAGTTACAGCACCAATGAAAATGTTGAGTAGAAGGTGGGAGAAAGGTGTTTGCTTCCCTGTGGCCCTTGCTGGCATGCCCAGGGTAGCGCTGATTGCCATTTTGGGGTCGGGAAGGAATTTTCCTCCAGGGCTGATTGGCTGGGAGACCCTGGAGTTTTTTTGCCTTCCTCTGGGCATCCAGCACGCGTCACACCTTAAGCCCCTTGGGATACCTTAAATAAATGTTATATTAAAATGAGCTGAAATTTGAAATTAAGGAAAGAAAATATGGTCTTATTGGAAAACCAATAAAAGCCACAAATTTGGAAACAGAGATTGTGTCTTTCTCGCTTTTTAAAATTGTTACAATAAGTGTTTGGTTGATTGAAAAAAAAACCCTAGGGAAGGTCAGCAGATCAATGAAAGCATCGTTTCTACCCTTTCCCACCTCCTGAATTTTGAGGACCTGCAAGGTGTGGAGTTTGTACCCATTAAGTCATCCGTCTATAGAGGAAAGAGCAGGGCTTGGAAAAGTTACTTCCCCAGAGAACAGCTCCCCAAATCCATGGTGGCCATACTGGCTGATGTGATGTGAAAGTTTTAGCCCAGAACGTTTCCAGGTTTTGCATTTTTCACCGTTATAAGTGAAACAGCCCGTTCTTGGCCTATTCTGCTAAGGGCTTACAAGACATTCTGGGGCAGCATTTTCCCAGCTCAGGCACCAGAAGGTAGGATGATGGAATCAAACACTACCAACCATCTATGTCCAGACACAAAAGATACAGGCAGTCCCAGGGCTCTCCCCAGAAGATGGGGATGGGAAACCACACCTGAGTCTTCTCTACCTGGAAAACCCTGGAAAAGGTCACCCTAGGTCAGAACT
Organism: Pogona vitticeps; assembly: GCF_051106095.1. Classification (NCBI taxonomy): domain Eukaryota; kingdom Metazoa; phylum Chordata; class Lepidosauria; order Squamata; family Agamidae; genus Pogona; species Pogona vitticeps. The sequence goes on from NC_135784.1 coordinate 27,553,366, forward strand.
GATTTGATGGCACACAACTATTATATATTAGTACCAAAACCTCAGGCTTGCCTCTGGAACAGAAGTAAGAGATAGAGACCTTTAGTAGAACCTCCTCCCTCTCCTCCGTTAGCTTCCTAGTGACTAGAGATTAGGATTAATATTTATTTCAGGAATCTGGTGCCTTTCCCCCAGACCTGGGACCTCAGGTAGCTTAGAAGAGAGTTAAGAACAACAGTCAATTACAAAGGCATTACAATCATCAACATTAAAAACAATGTTTGCCGTTTCTATTAAAATGCAATTAAGCCCCCAGGGTTGGTTTGTCCTTAAAAGAAGAGAAATCCAATCCTCGGCTGCAGTTTTATGGTTGGAGGCTGGCCAATGGCCAGCAGGAATATAAGGTCATTGCCTGCCGCTGGACGGAGTGTCATGTTAGCTTTTTTTATCCAGATGCTTCAGAATTTCTCCTTTGGACACCAGTCCATCACCCACGTCTTTCTCAGACGTCCCCAATTGGTGCCTAAGGTGGTTTCACTTCCTCCGTCCACGGCTTTGAACCATGCAAGTCAATCTGTTTCAAGCAAAAGGCAGCCTCCACACGGTTTTCTTTTGTTTTTGCTCCGCTTGGCTTTTTGCCTCCTGTTCCCAGGACCCTTCCTTAGCCAGGATCCTTTTCAATACTTAAGCACACCCAATTTCCTTTGCAGGAGCTGGTTCGGCAACCCAACAGAGTGCCCGTCCAGCTTTTTAACTTCTCTAATGAAAGTGCTGCGCACCCCCCTTCCTGTTCACTCAGCAATTTCTCAATTTTGGAAGGGGCAGCCGTGTGGGTCTGTGCGGGCCTCTCAGGCAAAATCCAAAGGAACTAAAACAAAACAAGACAAAACCGTGGTGGCAGCTTAAAGACTAACGGTTATATTTTAATGTGAGCTTTCGCGGACATGCCCACTTCATCAGACATGCAAAAAACGCACTGAGATGTTGGCTGAAATGTGTGTCACCCATTTCCATATGTCTGACATTGTGGATGTGCCTGGTGATGATTATTGTCTCTCCTCCTCCGTGGGATGTATCTATTGGACACTCCAGAAACGATTGTGTTCTCCAGAAGTACTTCTTTCTGTTTCACGGAGAGATGGTTGCATTGAAGTGGTTTTGCAGGGACAGGATCCCACCCAATGCTCCTCCTCAACCTCTGTGGCTTGGAGAAGACTGATCTTGGAAATTCTGGAGCACTGATGCAACTTGACCTGTCTGTGGAGATCAGCCGGGAGGGGAGGGGACAAGCTAAGGGCACTCTCGGGACAGCCTGCAATGCCTTTGCTTCAACAACTGTTTGCAAGGCCATCAGGAACGAATAAAGAACTCGACCACTTCTTCTCATGTAGGGCAGGGAGGAATTTGGTTCTTCGTGGCCATGGATTCCTTTCAAACGTCATGGAAAGCTCGAGAAGGATTACCTGCCAAAGAAAAGGGCCAAAGCAAAATGGGTATTTGATTCAAAATGCTAAATCCAACAGAAGAGACCCATTAAAACAAATGGGATTTCTTAGTCACATCCTGAGTAAGACACTGATTTCAGGAGGCTGGCTCTAGTTGAGACTCACATTGGATTGAGGAACCTGGGGTAGCTCAGTGGGTTGGAGCGCCTGAGGGCCAGGAGTTCAAATCCCGACCTGGAGTGTGTGAGGATGATGGGGTTACATGCTTTTTCACCCATTTAGTAAGTTGCACTGTCCCAGAGCACTACCAGAAGGAAGAGTTGGTAACACCCCCCCCCCCCGGAACTTTATACTTTCCACAAACCAGTTATCATCTACTTGGTAGCACATCGGTATTATGATGAGATTTGGCCAGGATGAATTCTCAACATTTCTGTTTTCAGCTGCCCATTTTTCTGTGAAGTTTCTGGAGGATTAAAAAAACCCTCAATTTGTTAGTCTTTGGGTTCAAAGAATTATATAGTTATATACATAGTTACGGCAGCTAGAATTTTATATGCTAAAAATTGGAAAAGATCAACGGTACCGAAACAAGAAGATCTTATTGAAAAGATACGGGAAATAGCCGAAATGGACATTTTATCAGAAGTTATGAAGGACTATCCCTTGCAAAAGGCAACAGAAATATGGGATCTATTTAACAAGTGGACAGAATCAACAGGCAGCTTGTGAACAGTACATATTGAAAGGAGAACTGAATCTAGAAGGCAGAAAAGAGTAAATAGAATAATTCAAAATCTTGATATGGCAATAGGTACAGAATGGATGAAAGTATGTTATTGTCTCCCCTCTTCCTCATCAATCCCAATTCCCTTTTCCTTTTTGTTATCCCTTATAAAAAAAAATACAAAAAAAAATTGTTAGTCTTTGGGGGGGGGGGAGGGGGATCTTAGTGGCCCAATAAAAGAAAAATAAAAGGAGTTAGTTAAAGCATTACCAACTGTGCTTTTAAAATTTTTCTCATGGCTCACGTGGCTAAGCTGCTTTCTTAAACCTAGAATTATGGCTTCTAGGAGGCCTCTTAAGGCCATCCAGTCCAACTCCCTGCACGATGCAGGAATCCAGACTAAAGCAGATCTGACTGAGGGTGGGCCGATTTTCTCTTGATGGCCTCCAGAGTTGGAGAAACACATCACCTCCAGAGGTCATGGATTCCATTGATTAAACCTGCCCTCCAACACAATGATCAACCTTGTTGTGGGATGGGTAATTAACGTCAGAAGTAATTACACCCTTCCTAAGAACCACTGTATGTACATCTGGGCATGTGTAGATTATTTATGCAGGTGGGTTTCCCAGCGAGGTGGCCAATTGCACAAGGAAACAGGGCTCCTCTGCTGCATTCCAAACTGTTCAAAAGAGCAAGTGCAGCCTCATATAAAAAGGATGCTTCTGCACCTCATCACAGAAACCTCATCCGTCGGAATCCCCTTTTCCACCCAATGGCTTTGTGGCGCAGGAGCCCTGCACCCGGATTCATGTGGCCCCAGGCACAAAGCACAGGAGCACGGCTGAGGGTAGCGATTGGAGGAGCGGCAGCCCCTGATGTGTTAATTATGTGGTGTAAGACAGCTCCTTCCCCCCCCCACCTCAAAAAACCTCCTGCTTCCTGCTGGGTAACTTATCTATAGGGTTGTTCTGTACCAGCTTATAGTCACCCTAATAGGGATTTCAAGGTAAGCATATTTAAGGAATGGTTTTACCAGTTCCACACTCCCAGTGAGCTTCCATGGCTGAGCAGAGATTCGAACCCAGACCTCCTCCATCATTGTTTCCCCTAGTACACCACACTGGGTATCCTGTCTATAGTGTAGTACTGTACAATACTAGTGATGAGTTCAAGGGGTAGACTATCTCTTGGGGCAGATTCGGTTCAGTCCTGGTGTTGTACTAGAAGCACTAACAAAACCGACTGAGCTTATCACACATCGCACGAAGGTGAGATTCACCAGAAAAGTTATTAAGGCTGGGAAAATTTAAGACAGTAGGAAAAGAGGAAGGCAGAATGCATGATGGCTTGACTCAATGAAAGAAGCCATGGATTTGTGTTTGCAAGAGCTGAGCAAGGCTATTAACAGGACACTTGGGAGGGAATTAATTCATAGGATCTTCATAAGTCAGAAATGACCTGGTGGCACATAACAACAGATAACAAGGATGTAGAGGGCATCCTTCCATCCATTTTTCATTAACATGTGTTCCTGAAAAAAGTATGACACCAATACTTAGGCTAATACATTTGTTCCTCAGCAAACAGAAGGTCTGCCTCTTCTCTTTTTTTAAGCATTTAATATCTAAAAATAAAACCTAAAAGGATTAACTACTGGACAGGAATGGTCTAATTTCCAAGTTATTGCAACACTAAAAATTTGCTAGGCCTTAGCCAGTGTGTTTTTACAGTTTTGGTGCATTTTGTGTCATCATAACTTATAAAAAAGAAAAGCACTGTATTCTTCAGGTCAGATAAGATTACTTTTCAGTTAGCTTTCCGAAAGCAGCTGCCGATTCTGAATATGCTATTTAAAGCCAAGCAGGGCAAATATTTCTTAGACCTCTGTGTGCTGGTGTTCGTTTTTATACTTTCTCCAATATTTGTGTTGATAATTCCTGCCGGCAACCCTCTAAATGCACATCCCACCATGATTAATAGAGCAATAAAGTTGTACAACCCAAGACTTTTCTAATAACTTTCCATGCCCGTTTTATTTTGTGGCCATGCTGCCTGGGGGGACTCAGAGAGGGGACACACCTCTCATTTAAATAAAGAACTGATTTCTCATCTTCTGCCTAGGTGAGGGTCATCCTGTTCCACTTCAGCAGTCTGCATCTGTGTTGGGACTACAGCTCTCATTATCTTCATTGATCACCTTGCTAGTTAGGGATAATGGAAACTGTAGCAGAACAAAGGGAAAAGGAATGGGGAAAATCTAGTCTCCTCTCAATGTTATGGAGAACAGCTCCCATAATCCTATGCAACCAACCAAACTGGGCGGGTTTTGGGGAATTTAAAACATTCTGAGATTCCATACCCCCAAAGCTGGGACAGGCTAATGCAGACCCTTGTTAATGACTGGTAAGCACTACCTTTATATTTCTGGATGGCCTCCTCTAGAGCAGAATTTCTTCGACTGCAAATCTTGAGTGTCTCCTCCAGCCCAGAAAGTTCCGCCAGCTGCATCCCTGGTTTTTGCTCACATCTAAAAATGGGGGAAAGGTCATGCTTTAAAAATTGAATAAAGAACTCCATGAAATCCAGCATAGTATACTGGAAAGTGCTGGGTTTAGGAAGACTCAAAACACCTGGATTCAAATCCCTGCTTTGTCATAAAAACTCAGTGGGAACTCATGACAAAGCATTCCTTGGACATCTCACATACCTCCAACAACCCTGTTACGGTGGCCATCATTTGGAAGTGGCTAGATGGGCATGTAACAAACAGAAAGAACTCCATAAAATGGTGAAGTAGTTGCATTTACTCAAGAGTAAATCTCATCACACAAAAAGAGGGGTGCCTAGGACTGGCATTTTGAGGCTCAGGGTTTTCCTAACCAAAATGGAAGTATTGCTTTGATCAATTCCACTCCCGGCTTGGTGAATAAATCATCATACATCCTATTTAAGAGCGCAGGCAATGAGCAGCTTCCAGCAATCTTGGGGAAATCATATGTGACCCAGGATCTTGGAAGGCTTCTCTCCACTAAAAATTACCAGTTATACCCTCTAGGGTAGTGGTCCCCAACCTTGGGCCTCCAGATGTTCTTGGACTACAACTCCCAGAAGCCTTCACCACCACCTTTGCTGGCTACATCTTGCTGGAGAAAGTGAAATGGACTTCAGGTAGAAGATTCCAAGCCATACCTTTGCTTCTCTCCCCTTGTCTTTCCAGGTAATTCTAGTCTTTGGGAGCAACAGTCCCACTGTTCAGTGCAAGATAGGAATGACTACAATTCCCAGAAATCCTGGCCAGCAGCGCTAGTGGTGAAAGCTTCTGGGAGTTTTAGTCCAATGACATCTGGAGACCCAAGCTTGAGACTCACTGCTTTACGCCATCAACTGTAGAAAAATGTGTTTGAGCCTAATGGTTCTCAGAGCTGGATTTTTTGCAGAAACAGGTGTGTGTGTGTGTGTAGTTAAGGTTTACATTAAAACTCTTTACTAAGGAGGTGAACGAAACAAAGAAATAATGAAATGAAATATGGGAATGGAGAAAGAGCCACATACCTATCCAGTGTGTTTTTGATGTCCTGAAAGAGAAAGGAAGAGAGAGATGGGTTCAGCTACTGGATTTATTTGTCCTTTCCTCATCTAAGAAATCCTGTTTTCTTCGTGGAGAATAAAGCTATCAATGGCCAACACCCATTATGGTTGCCTTGTATCTCCAGTATCACAGGCAATGGAATAGATGGTAGACAACATGAGCTGGTTTTGGTCACAGTGCTATTACCCTTGCGTCTTGCTTGTGGGTTTCCCAAAGGTACTTCAATGGTCATTGTGGAAACAGAACACCAGAGCAATGCTCTTACATTAGATTCAAAAGAACTCTCTTTTTACCCGAGCTACGAGGCAAGAAGTCTTCCTCTTAACAACAACAACGTGCCATCCAGTCAATTCTAACTTGCGGTGATCCATTTCAGAGATTTCCAAGTAGAGAACACTAAGAAGTGGGTTTGCCCTTCCCTTCTTCCGGGGAGTGAGTGAGTGTGTGTGTGTACCCTGAGATTGTGCAGCTTGTCCAAGGCTACACAGGCTGGCCCTTCTCCCAGGAGGCACAGTGGGGAATTGGACTCCAATCCTCTGGCTCCATAATAAGATACCTAAACCACTGAGCAAATCCTCCTCCTCCTTACCTGCAGGAATTCACTTGTGGGCTGCTGGCACTTCTCCTCTATCTTGGAAATCAGCTTATCAAGGCTAGCAAACGCTGTAGAGAGCCTGGTGACATTTTCCTGTTGCTTTTCCTCAAATTTCCCCTTCAGATCTTCCAGGCAGGCCAACCAATAAGATGACTTCTCATCAAGGAATGTCTGCATCTTCTCAAAAGTCAATATGATTTTCTTCTCCTCTTCTAATTGTTTCTGTGGGAAGAGGGGGCAGAAATCACACAGAGACATCTCTCCAGGAAAGGGTCTCCACATGAAGTCACAACCTGGCAATATGATCCTGACACAAAGGTCACCAGTGGAGGTGGGATGAAATGTCATCTCAGGATATTATCATCATCAACAACATGTAAACAGAGCCCAAATGATAAGAATTTGCATTTACTTTGCCAATGGACATTCTCATCAATATGCTACGACACAGAGGTGGTTGGTCCAATAACCAGGGAAGGATTTAATAGCAATGTTTATGAAGGGTTGAGAGTTGAGTACAAAATTTTGGAAGACATTTTAAAGAGAAACAGTTTCTCAACCGAAACACCTCATTCTCAAAACACAAAGAATTCAGGAGAACTCCAGTACCATGATTTAAAATGGTTCTGTTTAAAAAAACAAAAGCAATGATGCATGTATCATGGGTTAATACAAATGAACCTTCCCTTGACTTATGCCTTCAGCACTACAGTGCCCATAATTCTCAGCTCACAATATGCTTGCAACATCCAGTACTCTAGCCAAGGATAATGAGAACTATAACCTAATAACTTCTGAAGGCACCAACGTGGGGATGGTTGAGTTAAATCCATATTTATTAATGGAGTGGATTATAAAAGTGTATCCATCTGTGGAAAAATGGCTATCAGAGGTGCACCTCCTCAAACAGAAGAAGATTGAACAAGTTTCCCAGAATGAAGTCAGCTTATCAAAAAGGTTAGGAAAGTAACATATTTTTTCTGTGTATAAGATGATACTTTTCTCTAAAATATTTAGATTTAAGATGAAAATTGAGGTTCATCTTATACACAGAAGTAAGGGGGGGAGGGATCAAAGCACTTGCTCTCCCCCTCCACTTTCTTTGCAAAAATTGGAGGGGGAAAGAAAGAATCAAAGCGCTTTGATAGTTGCTTTCCCCCTTCTTTTGCTAAGCCCCGGGATTAGGAAGTACCATGGAAAGCAGTGATCAAAATTTCTAATTTGTAGTTAGAAAAGTAGTGGTCGTTTTATACATCAGGGGATCTTATACACAGAAAAATACAGTAATCAATACAGTGGTGCCTCACACAACGATGTTAATTGGTTCCAAAAAAATCAACGTTGTGTGAAACATCGTTCTGTGAAACACCATTTCTCATAGGAATGCATTGAAAACCCGTTAATCCGTTCCAATTGGAATGGATTGCCATCGCTGAGTGAAAATCCCCATAGGAAACATCGCTGTGTGAAACAATGTTTCCTTCATTGGAATGTATTGAAGCCGACTCAATACATTCCAATGGCTTTGCGAAGTCCTTTTTCGCTCCTGTAAAAGTGTCTTACAATGTTTGGAAGCTGTTTTAAATGATTGCAATGGTTAGACCACCTCCTGAAACCTATGCAAACTGATTTTGGTGTTGTTCTGACACTTCGTTAATTTATGATGATTTTTTGAATTTTCTCCATTGGAAACCATTGGATGGTCTGTCTAATGGTTTCCAATGGAAAAAACAAAAAATCATCATAAATTAACGAAGTGTCAGAACAACACCAAAATCAGTTTGCATAGGTTTCAGGAGGTGGTCTAACCATTGCAATCATTTAAAACAGCTTCCAAACATTGTAAGACACTTTTACAGGAGCGAAAAGGGAGATCGTTGTGTGAAAATCCCCCATAGGAAACATTGCTGTGTGAGGCAGCAAATTTGACAGAAAAAGGCATCGTTGTGTGAATTCATCGTTGTGTGAGGCACTCGTTGTGCGAGGCACCACTGTATTGTTAATGTACCAACATTAATTTTTTTTTTAGCAAATGCCATGTTTTATTGAGAGGGAAAGCACATTGGAGAAGCTTGAATGGGGTGTTTCAATGAAGAAGAGACGCGTTACTTCCAGAGTGGATTACTGTAATGTGCTCCATGTGAGGCTGCCTACTGAAACTTCAGTGGTCCCAAAATGCGGCGACCAGGCTGTTAACTGGGGCTGGACATACGGATCACACAACTGTCGGTACAGCAATTCCGCTGGTTGCTGATCCATTCCCGCGCAGAATTCAAAGTGATGGTTGTAACCTAGAAAGCTTTCAATGGTCTGGGTCCCAGTTGTCTCATGGACCACATCTCCCTTTATGAGTCTGCTCGAGTGTTAAAATCATCAGGAGAGGCCTTTCTCTCAATCTCTCCACCTTCACTGGTGCGTTTGGTGGGGACATGGGAGAGGAGAGGGCCTTCTCCGTTGCTACTCCCAGACTCTGGAACTCCCCCCCACAGGAATTCAGACTGGTCCCGTCTTTGCTGTCCTTCTGTGAGCAGACAAAGTCCTTTCACTTCAGGCAGAATATTGTACAATTTGGCATGCTTTGACTACATGCTTTTCATGAAACACTCACCAGAGAGGTCTGGCTTCTCTTTTGCTCAGCCAAATCCTGAACAACCAGCTTTGCTCTTTCTTCCTTCACGACCTTCACCCATGCTTGGATTTTCTCCTGCAAGTAGGAGCAAGAATGTTGCTTCATGAGGGTTCATTTTACCTGACACCCATCAGCTATTTCCCTTCACACTCATATCCACCTTGATATCGAAGGGGACACTGCACGGCTCTTCCTAACGGGACATCCTCCAGATGGTCTGGCCTCCAACGACCATCGTCCCCAGCCAGGTTTGGCTTTCCCTGCTTTAAATGTCTGTAAATCTCTTCCCCTATTTCTGTCTTTCATCTGCTGCAAAAGAGGGAGCAAGATGGAGAAATAAGACACAGAGGGGAAAAACTCTCTTGTGTTTGTAGGTGTGTACATGCACACCAGCACATCTTTGGGATTCTGGGGCCATTTTTCAATCACAGGGATTGCACCACCTTCCTACATGCTTTCAAAAGCACTTTGTCGTTTTTTTTTGGGGGGGGGAATGGGGTTTTGAGCCAAAATAAAAGAAACTGGAGGATCTGGGGCCTTTGATGCCTTGTTTTAGAGGTGAACTGTTCCCCCTGGAAGCCCCCAAAGGCCAAACTTATTTGGTGGGTGGAGTTCAGAATCTTGGATCACTCCTGTGAAGTTCAGAAGAAAATCCGAAATGGATTTAACCATGCATATGAAATTGGAGACATCAGCCCCCGTGATGATGTTTGTCCCCTCCAGCTGTAAAGCACGAGTCAGGAATCTTTGGGCTTCCACTTGGCTTGGACGGCAATTCTTGCCCATCGCCACACTGGCCGAGGATCTGAGAACTGACCTCTAAAACATCTGGAGAGACCCAAGCTCTCTGCTCCATCTTGGGCTGGAATACAGAGAAAACAGGACGTAATGCTGGGAAATGGTTCCTGCCTGTCACTACCTGGAATTGTATCCTACCTTACATTTTTGAGAAGCCTCCTCCACAGGAAGCACACTGTGATCTTGGTGCATTTCGGAGGAGTGGCAGACGTCACAAATGGGGGCGAGATCATTCTGGCAAAAGAGTTTCAGGGGCTCCTGGTGCTTCTCACACATGGCCTTCTCCCCTTGTGCCTGTCTTCTCACCAAAAGTTTCTGCACCACTCCCACAACACCTGCCAGTTGTCGGTTGGGCCTGAATTTCTTTTCCAGGACAGTTTGTCTACACTGAGGACAAGAAGCCTCTGTGCCCAAATTTTCCCAACACCTGGTGAGGCAAGTTTGGCAAAAATTGTGGCCACAGTTTATAACCACGGGATCCTTGAAATATTCCAGGCAGATGGAGAAAGTGGCTTCTTCACGGAACTGCTTGATCAGCTCCATTCTTTCCATGGCTGTCTTTTCCTGAAAAGAAAGTGAACATGGTTTCTTTTTCCAGCTTCAATCTATGACGAGAGCTTACATTTATGAATTCAAGAAAAGTGAGCTATCGTTCAACTGGGAGATGTTCGATGTTAACGAAGTAGTGGCTCAACATACTTTCGCAAGGTGAAAATTGTCTATCCCAAAATAAATTACTTCAGCTTTCTGGGACTGACAAATCCTTTGTTAGAAAGAACCCCTTTCATTAAAGGTCCCTGTTCATATTTAGTTTATGCACATAAATCTGGTTAATTTATTTTAGCTATTTTTTTAAAAAGTCAAGCATCTGTTTATAGTTTATAGAAATTTAAGGTTCACTTTTTAATACCAAGTAATTTAAATTTTGTTTCTTTCTTCAGACATTAAATTGGCCTATATTCTTCAAGCAACGAGCTTTATCTCTCCACCTGAGGTAAATAAATCTGTGTTATGACTAGTTCTCTGACTCCAACCTTGGAACCCAATAACAAACTTTGTGTCACATATTTTTTAACATTTCTTCCAATTCATTAATATAGAGGTTTGGTAGATTACTTTGGTGTTTATACATTTTCATTCATTTGTTTCATAAACATTTCTATGAAGGTTTGTAAAGGCCTTACAAAAGCGTTTCTGAATATCAAAGAAAAGAAAGCATTTGTAGTGAATCCTGGCTTATTATTGGAATCATTTATGCCACCATATTTTTTGTATCAACTTGGTTATTACCCAAATTACATAGAACTTACACAGCACGGAGTAATGGCGGTGCCCCAAAGCACCTCAGGTGATAGCAGGGACTGGCTTCCCCTCATCAGCCTATGAGGGCGAGGGTTTGATAGGGCCAGCATAACCAGGGAACTTTAAATATCTTTGTCAAAGAAGGTACGCATCCCTCAGCCTGGGGCTGGGGAAATAGCAACTATCAAATCACACAAAGACTTTCATGATCTCTGATTGCCTCTGCAACTTCAAAACTGCAAAAAGGTCTGGATGCCCTCCGGCAGGCACAGACTCACCTTCACCTATTTGGCCAAAGAGAAAAACTGCAGACCTCCACATGTTGCTGGCAGAGCAAATCCTAACAGCCCTGGGCAGTGATGAAGGATTATGGGATTTGCTGCCCAGTAACATAAAAAACAACTAAGATCATGGCCACATCACTTCCTGGCAAATAGAAGAGGAAGATATGGAGGCAGTGACAGATTTTATTTTCTTGGGCTTCATGATCACTGTAGATGTTGACAGTAGCCACGAAATTAAAAGATGCCCACTTCTTGGGAGGAAAGCGACAACAAACCTAGACAGCATCTTAAAAAGCAGAGACATCACCTTGCTGATAAAGGTCCGCATAGTCAAAGCCATGGTTTTTCCAGCAGCAATGTATGGAAGTGAGAGCTGGACCATAAAGACGGCTGACCGCCGAAGAATTGATGCTTTTGAATTGTGGTGCTGAAGGAGGCCCTTGAGAGTCCCCTGGACTCCAAAGAGATCAAACGTATCCATTCTGAAGGAAATCAACCCCGAGTGCTCACTGGAAGGACAGATCCTGAAGCTGAGGCCCCATTACTTTGGCCATCTCATGAGAAGAGAAGACTCCCTGGAAAAGACCCTGATGTTGGGAAAGTGTGAAGGCAAGAGGAGAAGGGGACGACAGAGGACGAGATGGTTGGACAGTGTCACCAAAGCGACCAACATGAATTTGACCAAACTTTGGGACACAGTGGAAGACAGGAGGGCCTGGCGTGTTCTGGTCCACGGGGTCACAGAGTCAGACACGACTTAACAACTAAACAACAACAAGATCTGGAAGGTCACAGTTGTCAAGCTGTCTCAGCTGGCAGGCAAGATCACAACATATGAAGGAGAGTTGTGAACTGCACAGCTTGCCTTATCATATCATAAACCTCACACCTGCTCCCCACAGTTGTGGCTGCTTTTGAGGTAAAGCCTTTGGGGAAACAATATAGGGATTTATTTTTTCCTCTAAAGCCTTTTTGTTTTTCCCCATCAAACCAGAAAAAAAGGCTTTCTTTCAAAATGATGAATACATTGTTTCAGACAATGTATTCATAATTTACTTTCATAAAATGTGTTCTACAAACTATGGGAGATATGCTTATGTAACACTCCGTACAGTATCGGATCACATAATTCTGGTGCATGAGGAAAACCAACTTCTAGACTGCAAACTGAGATTACAACTTTCAAGGGCCAGA